>NC_080197.1:195432-827168 GCF_030028045.1 Hippopotamus amphibius kiboko
TCACCTGCCCCCTCCCTCCCAGCTCTGCCTGTGCTCTGAGCGACCAGGGGACCCATGCACACATACTCCATGTGCACTGAGCCCTCACGCACCTCCTCCGCGAAGTCCCTCCCGGCAGGCCTGTTTCCGGCTGCTGGCGTCTGCGTGGGAAGGAGGGGACAGAGCCTTACTCCCCTAACCTTTCCTGCTCCTGGGGAGGGAACCGGGAGTCCTCTGGTAACTGACTTAACAACCCCCCCAGGCTGAGAGGGGCTGGCGGCCAGGAGAGCCGCGCACCTCCTTCGTGCTTCCTGCTTCTCAGCACGGGGAGGGGTTGCGCGGGCAGGGCAGGCGAGGGGGCCTCAGAGCACCCAGCTCCCAGCCCAGGCTGCCCCTCAAAACCCCACCTCCCAAAGGCCTCGGACAGGGTTGGTGCCCACGGCCAGTTGGACTCTGGACTCCATCCTGACCGCCAACCTTCCCAGCCCTCCCAACCCCAGGCCAGGGCTCCTGCCCCCCCACCAGCTACAGACACTCCTGGCCTAAGGACCTGCCGACCCATCCTTCCCTCCTCAAAACTCTCAGGAAGGCCAGAGCCAGTGCCCCTGGAAGGGCAGACCAAGCCCCTCCCTTCCCCAGGGCCCCGCGCCCCCCACACACCTGCCAGGCCTCTCCTACCTCCTTGGTTTCAGCACAAGCATCACCTTTAAGCAGGACCACCCTGTCGGTGGACAGGTGTCTCTGCTGTCTGCCTCCTGGAGCTCCTCACCTCTGGTCATACCTTGAGATGCACCTGGCACCTCGTGAGGTTGTTTACTGCCTCTCCCGCTAAAGAGTGGCCCTAGGAGGGCAGGAACGTCCCCCTTTTTGTTCCCTGCTCTTTTCCTAGACGAATCCTTGCAGGGCAGACGAAGGACTCTGGGCCCAGGGTTGGGATATTTGGGAGCTGGCTGAGCAGGAGCCCCTGGGGGACCCTAGTCTGGCTGCCCCAGGCCTCTCCCACCGGCCCTGAGCCCAGGGCCTCCCTCCGGGCCTGGCCCAGGGAGCTCAGCAACCGCCAGGAACCCCCAAGCCATGACCCGCCCCTGGGGACGGCTCAGTGCCCACTGGTGCTGAAGGAGAGAGAGGCAGCCGGGTGCCGGGTGGCAGTGCCAAGGGTCCTGAATGGCTAGGTTTGAAACAGGCCCCTCTCAGTTTTACGGAGTTCTCTCTCTGCTCCCCTGGAAGTGGGCCCTGAATCACCTGTCTCTTCTCAGTGAGCTAAGCCTCCCAGCTACCTGCTCAGAGGCAGCACTTACCTTGCGGGGCTGTCTCCCGCGTCCCGAGTGGAGAGAAAGAGAGGGGTGGCCTGGACGCCGGCCTGCCGGGGCCCCTGCCCCTGTGCACCAGGCCTGCCTGCACGGAGCAAAGCCAAGGCAGCCACAGCTCACGCAGAAGCACGCGGGGGGGCACGTGCGCCCACCTGCGCCTGAGTGTGCGCGCGTCTGCTGTGAGCATCTGTGTGTGACGTGCACGTGTGTGTGTGTGCGTGTGACGACCCGTCAGGTTCAGGTGGAAGGTGAATGACACACAACTGTGACAGCTGCTAGACTGAGCTTGCTCGTGACTTTACACCGTCTCTGGTCCCCCTGCCCACCAGCCACAGAGGGTCAGGGTGGCTGCACCCCCGCCCTCCTCCCTCCCCCTCCCCCTCCCTCTCCTCCCCCATCCCCTTCCCTTCCCCCCTCCCCCTCCCCCTCCCTCCTCCCCCTTCCCCTCCCTCCCCTCCCCCTCCGCCTCCCTCCTCCCCCTTCCCCTCCCCCCTCCCCCTCCCCCTTCCCCTCCCTCCCCTCCCCCTCCCCCCTCCCCCTTCCCCTCCCTCCCCTCCCCCTCCCCCTTCCCCTCCCTCCCCTCCCCTCCCCCTTCCCCTCCCTCCCCTCCCCCTCCCCCCTCCTCCACCTCCCCTTCCCCCCTCCCCCTTCCCCTTCCCCTCCCCCTCCCCTTTCCCCTCCTTCCCCTCCCCCTCCCCCTCCTCCACCTCCCCCTTCCCCCTCCCCCTTCCCCTCCCCCCTCCCCCTCCCTCCTCCCCCTTCTCCTCCCTCCCCTCCCCCTCTCCCCTTCCCCCTTCCCCCTCCCCCCCTCCCCACCTCCCAGGGGTGGGGGGGAAGCTCACCACTAGGACCTGCCTCCCACCCCCCCCAACAGCAAGCAGCTGCACAGACACTCCCGCCGTGCAGACTCCCACGGGTCCCCATCACACAGGCCCCGCCCCCAGCCCCTGGAGACCAAGCAGGGGCCTTGCCCCTCCCCCAAGGCCGCCTCCCCCCGCGCTCTCTCCACAGCCTGAAAGCCCTCACAGGCTGACTGGAAACAGCCGATTCATTTCTGAAGATGGAACTCATCTCCCCCAAATGCCAGGACACAAGGCCCGGCCCCCGACCCACGCGCAGACGAAGCCCCTGCTGCTCCGAGGGCCGGGGTGAGGGGCGTCTGTGGGCGAGGGGCCCCTGGGGGTGCCTACCGGCCTGGTGCCCGCCTCAGACCCCAGACTCCTGCTGCCCCAGGGCCCCCGTCCTTTTAGCTTCTCCCCCAGCCACTTCAGATGCGATGGCCTGGGTGGGGAGCCAGAGGCCCCCAGGACAGACTCGGGAAAGCAGAGACCAGGCTGAGAGGGGCTTGGAGCCCCAGAGCCAGCCGGACAGCGGTGGAGGGAGCGGGGACCCCAGACCCGTGGTTTGCCTCAGAGGAAGCCAGGGCCGTGGTGGGAAACCGCCGGGAAGGTTCTCGCAGTTCTGATACCGCCTGCTACTCCAGGGTCTTGAGGGGAGACCTGCCTAGAGCAGCCAGGTCTGAAGCAAGTTCAGGCTGGCACCTGGCGTCCCGCCGAGCTGGGACAGAGGGCAGAAGGGCATGAGGGTGAAGGGCCCACCACAGGCCCGTGCTCGGGGGGCCCAGCCGCTCACGTGCCGGCTGGTGGGCAGATGGAGCCCTGGGCCCCCCAGGGTGCTCAGGAAATGGGGACCCCCCCCAGCACCCATCCCCCAGGAAGCCCACAACCAGGCGCAGAGAGGTCCGCCCTGCCCCACCCCCTGGACGGCAGCTGAGCGACAGGAGGCCTGGGCCACTCCCTAAAGACCCCGCATCAGAGTGGTCGTCAGCCATTCACCCCTCAGGCCAGCCTGAGTCTCTCTCTGTCCTGTCTCTGGTGTGCAGGAGCTGTCACCTGACCCAGCACTCCTCCCTGCCCACGGACACCCCCAAATCACAAAATGCCCCAGAAGCAGGGGCCTCTCCTCACGCTCGCCCACCGCCCATCCCCTGGTCTCCGTGGGTCTCCAGCTGGGCACCGGTGACCAGTCAGGAGCGTGCCCCGCCCAGACCAGAGGGCAGCACCCTCTCTCCCGGGCCCAGCCAGTCACCTCCTCTCTGCTTCTCGAAGAGAATTTCCCCGTTCTAAGCTGCGAAGCCTGTGGAGCTCACGTGGGACAGTGAGAATTCCGAGGAAAGTTCTGGGCCCAGTGCCCCCACCCTCCCCACCCCCGACACCAGAAACCAAAGCCTGTGTGTAGAGACCACTTGGAAGCACGGGGTTCTTGGGGGGGCCAGCGGAGTAAGGGACCCACTTGGGGGCCGCCCACTAGATGCAGGCTCGGCCTGGAGGACAGCTGGAGGCCCTGGGCGAGGCTTGCGGCCCTTGGCCTCCCAGAGCCAACAGCTCCCCGCACCGTGCCCACCTCTGGTCCCACAGGAGGGGAGGCTGGGACCCCTGGGGGCGACCTCAGGCCTGGTGCCTTCGGGCTGCTCGGGAACCCGCCCGGGCCCCTGTCCCGGCCCAGGCCACGGGCCCAGAGGGACTGCACGTCCAGCGAAGGAAGCAGGCCTGCAGGGGGGTGACGGCCTCGAAGCCCTGCAGGCAGCGGGGCTGGCAGCTCACAGACCCCCGGCCCAGACGGCCGCCTGAGGAACCACCCAGGAAGGGCACCAGGCACTGTCCCGAGTGGCACTGCCACCTGCAAAAGCCCGGCCAGAGGCAGCCCAGCCACCCAGGTACCAGGGTTAAAGAAGTCAGGTGTGTCCAGCAGAGCAAGAGGAGCAAGGGGTGGAGCGGGAGAGAGACACAGAGACATTTCGAGGCGGAGCGGCGCGCGGGTCTCACCACCTGCGCAGGGTCCTGGGCGAGCGGCTCGGGGCGCGGCCAGGAGCCAGGCGAGGCGGAGCCACCGTTCCATCTGCAGCCTGGACCCCGCGTGGGATTCTTCACGTGCACGTGCTCCTCTTCTAACAACAGAAAGAGAAGCTGGGTTGGATGTGGGTCGCAAGTTACACACCTACGTGAAGGCCTACAGACGCCCTGACCCTCACACGCAGCCAGGGACCTACACAGACCCCCTCAGACACAGGCACACAACTCATCACGGAAAGCCCATACACACAGACACAGGTGCCCACACGCGCGCGCGCGCACACCCTCACAAGGTCAGACACAAGACCCACCGAGACGCCCGCACACACAGGGGAGGGTCCGCAGGCCCACCGAGACCCACAGACGGAGGCGCAGAGGCGCTCGGGGAGCCTGCAGACCACCTGCAGACCCAGCCGTGCCCATAGGCGCCCCCGCATCACACGCCTCCTGACACACAGGCACACGCGTGCACACGTACGCCCCGAGGCCGCCCACGGAGAGTCCGACCAGGCTAGTGTGCCGCACAGCCACGCTGGGGATGACAGCAGGCACCGCCTCACTCCCCCCACGAGCACTCACGTCAGCCAGGGACCGCCTCCCCCCTCCACCCGCCTCGCACGCAGCAGCTGCCAGCAGGCTGGAGACCTTGCAGGAAGCCAGCTCCTGCGGAGGCTGCCAGCAAGCAGGTCCCGAAAGCCCCCCAGGGGGTTGAGGACGGACTGGGACCCCGGCAGGGGGCCGTCGGCGGAGGCCACACCTCCCCCTCCACCCCTGCCGCTGCCTGAGCTGGCCACCACCACGTGCCACCAAGGCCACCAACTTCTGGCCACGTGTCTCCAGACAGGTCAGTGAGGAAAAGAGCAGGTGGCCACCCACAGAGGGTCTGCAGGGAGGGCGCCACTCCGGGGGCCAGGGACACGCCGGGAGGTGCATTTTCAAAGGGACTGCCTTGACGTCACGTAGCTCGTGCTCTGGGGTGTGGCCAGCACAGGGGCTGGGGTGGGGGCAGACCCAAGCCCTCCCCTCCCAGGAGGGTGGCCCACAGCTGCTCTCTGCATGGGGAGGGGGCTCGGGGAAGGACCCTGCCCGGTGGAAAGTGCTGCCCAGGAGGCGGCGCCCACACACTCTGCCAGGCTCTCTCTGGCCACTGGATGGGGTAGACGGGGAGAGATGCCACGAGTCCTTGACTCTGGCAAAGTGGCCACAACCTCTGCCAGAGAACTTGAGGCAGCTGCCATGCTAAGCTGACAGGCAGATCCCAAAGTTTCTGGTCGTTTCTTTCTCAGAATCCAGCCCAAGGAGGCCCCTGTCCTGATTCCCAGCTCAGAGCACCATCCACCCGCAGAGGGCACAAACCATCGTTGGTCCCGCTTCACGATGGCGGCCACCAGGCCGGAGGGCCTGGACAGCAGAGGCTCCCCCTCGCCAGGCACAACGGGCGCCGGCCTCTCTTGGGACAACGGCACCAGACACAACATCACCTTCCCCGAGCCGCTGCCGGCTCTCTACGTGCTCCTGCCAGTGGTGTACTCTGTCATCTGCGCTGTGGGGCTGATGGGCAACGCAGCCGTCATCTGTGTGATCCTGAGGGCGCCCAAGATGAAGACGGTGACCCACGTGTTCATCCTGAACCTGGCCGTCGCCGACGGGCTCTTCACGCTGGTGCTGCCTGCCAGCATTGCCGAGCACGTGCTGCAGCGCTGGCCCTTCGGGGAGCTGCTGTGCAAGCTGGTGCTGGCCGTCGACCACTGCAACATCTTCTCCAGCGTCTACTTCCTGGCTGCCATGAGCGTGGACCGCTACCTGGTCGTGCTGGCCACGGCGCAGTCCCGCCGCATGCCCCGGCGCACGGTCCGCGGGGCGAAGGTCGCCAGCCTCTGTGTCTGGCTGGGCGTCTCCGTCGCAGTGCTGCCCTTCTTCACCTTCGCCGGCGTCTACACCAATGAGCTGCAGGTCACAAGCTGCGGGCTGAGCTTCCCGCGGCCTGAGCGGGCCTGGTTCCAGGCAAGCCGCATCTACACGCTGGTGCTGGGCTTCGCGGTGCCCATGTGCACCCTCTGCGTGCTCTACGCGGACCTGCTGCGGAGGCTGCGGGCCCTGCGGCTCCGCTCCGGAGCCAAGGCTCTGAGCAAGGCCAAGCGGAAGGTGAGCCTCCTGGTCCTGGCTGTGCTGGCCACGGGCCTGCTCTGCTGGACGCCCTTCCACCTGGCCTCAGTCGTGGCCCTGACCACAGACCTGCCCCAGACGCCACTGGTCATCATCATCTCCTACGTCGTCACCAGCCTCAGCTATACCAGCTCCTGCCTCAACCCCTTCCTCTACGCCTTCCTGGACCACAGCTTCCGGAAGAGCCTTCGCACCACGTGCCGGTGCCCGCGGGCGTGAGCCCCGCTCCCATGTGGCCGGCACGGCTGTAGAAAAGCTCTGTCCCTTTAGAGGAACCTCCCACTTGTTCATACCCGATCACTATTTTCTCCAGACAGAAAAAGACCCACAAAGGCTGGCCATCGAGCCTGCAGAAATGGCCATGGACCCACCCGTGTCTCTGCCTCCTGGACATCCCTTGGGCGGTCAGCTGCAGGGATTCGGGTCCTGGCCCCACCAGGCCTGCCGACCCAGGCAGATGGTCCTGGAACAGCAGACATCCTGGGGGACACCGGGGGCAGCAAAGCCAGGTGCTGCTGCCAAAGCCAAAGACGCACCTCGAAGGAGGTCACAGAGCGCACGCTCACAGCCCGAGACTCAGGTGCCGAGACTCAGGTGACGTCTCACCAGGAGGCCCGTGCCTGTGTCCCCTCCTGGCTCCCGGAGCGGGGCTCAGGCCCCTTGAGCACTCCATGCCCCTTGTGCTCTCCACACCAATGCCTGTGGCCCCCACACCCTTCTGCCAGCACCTCTGGACACCCACAGTCAAGAGGGCATCTGTCACTTAAGACGGGCTGGCCCCTTGACTCCTTCCTCCCTGAGGTGTGACCTGGGGCCTAGACTCAGCCAGCAGGGGCTCCATGTTGAGCCTGGGGGTGGGGGTGGGAAAACTGAGGGGCTGGCTGCTCAGAGACCATTTCTGCCATTGATGGGCAGGCGGGGGCAGGTCCCTGAACACCACCTTGGGGGGCTTCGGCCAGGCCCCCCCTCTTGGCTCCACGGCTCCCAGCTGCTTCCACGCCTGCAGCTCCAGCCCTGATGTTCCGTGAGTCGCCTGCCTGTACCCAACATCCCTTCTAAGGCGATGGGGCCCCAGGTTGGTTTCTGTCTTTGTGGCACTGCTCTGGCCAGTCTGTCCAGCTGGCAAGCAGGACACACCTTTCGCCACCCAGTGAGGTGGTCCCCAGGGTGCATGCGGCAGACACCCCCTCCCTCTTTCTCTCTCCGCCGGAAACAACCTTGAGGCTACCTGTTATCTTTCTGGCCACTTCGTATTAGTAAGCTATTACTGGATAACAAATTTCCCCCAAAATTAGCAGCTCAAAACAACGTTTAGCAGTTCACGACTCTTGTGGGTCAGGAACCTTCCAGCAGCTCTCAGCTGGTTCCAGCTCAGGGTCTCTTATGAGATTTCAGGCAGGACTCCAGCCAAGGCCCCAGTCACCTGAAGGCTGGACCGGGGCTGAAGAAGCTGCTCCCTCGTGGCCACTGGCAGGTGGCCCCGGTGTCTTGCCGCCCCCTCCCCAGGACCGAGCACAGACTGCTCGCGCATCCTCCAAGCAAGACGGCGGGTCTCCAAGACAGCATCCCAGAGAGAGCCGGGGGGAAACCTCAGCACCTTTCAGGCCTATCTGGGAAGGCGTTCCGCTACTTTCTGTTCCTTAGAAGCGAGTCCCCAAGTCCCACCCACACTCACGGGCTGTGGCCACTTCTCAAACCGCCACCAGCACCCAGCCTCTCCCGCGAAGAACTAGATGTTCCCGATCTGCTTCCTCACGGGTAGCAGTCACACCTCTCCAAGCAGCAGCCGTAATTACCTCGTCAGCACTCATCCTGCGCCCTGAGAGCTCCTTGAGAGGAGAAGCCGCGACTCCCACACCGCAGCTAAGACCCCCGCGGCGCGGCGCCGAGCGGGAGCCGGAGCGAGGTGTAAATGCGCGCGGCGTGGACGCGGGGCAGCGGGGGCCGAGCTGGGGCAGCAGGAAGCCTGCGGGGGCGCGCGGGAGGGGCGCCGCGCCCGAGCAAGGGTCTCCCACCGGTCCCCCGCAGAGCCTCTCCCCAGCACAGGAGGTGCCAGCCAGGCCTCCTCAGCGGACCCCACACTCTTTATTCCCTGGGGTGGCCCCCGCCCCACCCACAGCCCAGCAAGGAGAGCCGCGGTCTCGCCCTGGGAACCCCCTGGTGGGGACCCAGACGGACCAGGCCCAGCCGGGCGGCGGGAGGGAGGGTCTCCACGCGGGGCCCGCGAGACCGCAAGGGTGGGGGAGCCGTGGGCCAGCCCACGTGGCGGGGGGCCCTCACCGAGGTCCCGCCCGAGCGAGCTGCGGGCCCCAGGGGAAAATGCCGCCCCCGCCCCCGCGACTCCAGAGACGGGCTGAGGAGCGGGGACGGCGGGTCCCCGTGCGCTGGGCTCCTGCTCCCAAGGGCTCCGGCCTCTCCCCCCAGGCCCCGGGCCTCCTCCATCGCCGGCGGACTCTCGCGGGCCCCGGCGCCCCCGGCGGGCACAGTCCAGCTCTCAGGCGGGCCCGCAGCTTTCCGCGCCCGCCCACCGCTCGCCCCGGCCCGGCCCGGCCTCCCCGGCCACCCGCTGAGGACGTTCCGCGTCCCGTGTGCACCGGCCAGGAAACCGAGGACGGGAGAGGTCGGGAGACCTGACCGAGCCCAGCTGCTGGGCGTGCGGCGATGGGCGGAAAAGAAAGGCAGGGGGCGGCGGGGGGGGGGATGCAGGCTGGGGGCCGGGGCGGGGCCGGAGGTGGGACCCGAGGGGAGGTCTGGGTGCGGGTGGGGGGAGCGAGCCCGCCGTGGCCCCGCTTCCGGGGACCCCCGCGCTGCTGCTCGGGCCCCTCGGCCCTGCCTGGACCGGAACGAGCGCAGACGCCGGCTGTGAGGTCGGCCCGGACGGCAGGACTCACAGCCCCCGGGAGCCCGCCCTGCGCCGCCGCCTTCGGCCCGATCTTGCCGCTTCCTGCGCGGGGCCCCCATGCTAAGGGCCACTGAGCGGCCCCTCCCTCCTAAACCTTCCCTGCTACATTTTTGTGTTAACAGAAATTTGCTTGTTATTAAAACTTACGTGAAACTGGTCACTGGCCCCTCTGCCTGTGCCCAAGCACCGAGACCGAGCTGGCCCTGGCTGCCCCTGCGAAGCCCCTGTCTCTGACAGGGTCGCCTGCCCGAGGGTCAGCCTAGGCGAAACTGGGCCCATGCCCGAGCCAGGAGGATATCAGAGTCTCGGGCCACCAGAGGAGGCAGTTCTTCCCATCTGTCATCAAACTCCCTTGGATCCACCCGGGGAAGGAGAAAGGGGCTCGAGTTGGCGAGGGGCGTCTGCTAAGACTAAATGGGGTGAAGAAAACCCGTGGCCCACCGCGGGGAAGCACCCACCCCTGGATCCGCGGGAACCTATGGCTGCAGGGGCCGGGAGTGCAGTGCTTGGTTGTTTGGGGAGAAACTTTGTGCTGAAGCAAAGAACACAGGTCCCCAGCACACCACGAACTAGTCGACCCCTTTCCAAAGTGGGAGTTTCCCAGGGGGACCTTCTGCCAAAGCACAGAGCCTGGCCAGGTGAGGGGCACAGAGCAGGTGGGAGGACGAGTCAACTGACACACCACGTGCCAATCACAGAGAAGTTACCCCAACAGCCCCCTCGAAGAGTCAGAAACACCTGCTGTAAGCAGAGTGCCCTGACCAGCGTGCAGGGGTTTATTCTGACCCTCCGTCATGACCCCTGGAAACAGTTCAGGGCTGATTACGTGCAGGGGAAATCACACTCTCCACATGCATAGATACACGGAAACACATGTTACACCGGCACAAATGCACACGTCTTTCAGCCTTGGCATGAAAACACCACAGCCACAGTGGCTCTGGTCCTCAGAGCCTCCAGCAGCCTGGAGAGAGCCCCATCCTCCCCAGGAACAACCCCACAGGGCTGGAGCCCCCGGGGCAGGAGAGGCCAGTCCAGAGTCAGCACTTCCCCCTCTTTGCAGCTGCCTCAGGTCACCTGGCCATGTCTGCAGGTCAGCTGACAGGTGGAGGCAGCTCTATAGTTGCAGGTGTTCAGCAGCTCCTCTGCAGGGAGAACGTCTGCCAGGTCACCAACCTGCAGCCTCCATCTGCAGGCTGGGAGGGTGCTTCTCCAGGTTTGCCACAGTGCTGGGTCCCCACGGCCCAGGTGGTCCTTGCAGACTCGCTCGAGCGGGTCTGCCAAGCCCCAGCTCTCCTGCCAGCCCTGCACACGAAGCCATCCTCTGACTGGGCACCGTTTAAGACAAGTCCTGGCAGCAGGAAGCTCAAGCCTCCCCCACAGACACCTGGAAGCTTGTAAATGAAGTAGGGGGTCAGTCACTGGGGGTGCAGAGCAGAACTTGTCCCAACTGCCATCCTTCCAAGGCCACCGGGAACCAAACAGGGCACAGGGTCCTGCCAGCTGCATAGCCGCTGACCTCTGATGGAGTCTGAAAGGAGGGCTTTGAGGGACAGCCGAGGAGGGCACAGGCACCCCACACAGAGCACCACAGAGGCCTCCCCACCCCCGCGCTGCTGCGACCAGGCCCCCGGGGCTGCTTCACAAATGACAGGGTGGCCTGCAGTGGTCCTCCTGGCCACCTCACACATCTGAATGTCCATGTCTGCGGCACAACGGTTCATGTGTTCTGGAGGGAACAGGCTTGCTGAGACGCCTCCAAAGGGAGTTCCACTCTCAGGGTGGGTCCCCCTGCCCAGGGATGCCCGCTGGGCTCTCCAGGAAGCATGACGCCCACCCGGCTACCCGGAGCGGACACGGCAAGCCTCCGTGCAGACAGCACCCAGCAGGAGGGGCATGTGGGACTGTGCAGCTGCTGTCACGCCTCCCGGTGTGTGCCGACCGGAGTGGGACACAGCAGGGGAGCGGCGGGAAGAGTCCGTGAAGCTTGGCAGTGCTGGTGTGGCTCTGGCCAGGCATGCTCACCAGTCAGTCCTTGCGCCCCTCCCCACCCTCCACTAGGGGGGCAGCTTTAGCGTGGACAAGGCCTTGGGGACAGCCCTAATGCTCTGACCTGTTCTGTGACGTCACCAGACCCTCCGAGGCCACGGGGCGGCCCACAGAGTCTGGTGAGGCGCAGGTTCGCATCGGTCTAGAGCGCGGTGACCTGGGTGAGCTCTGTGTTGGGTGTGGACGGGCTCTGGGGGCTGACGGGCACCATGGGCAGGTCCACGCCTAGTCACGCCGGCCGTGGTACCGTCTCGGAGGTCTTGCGGGCAAGAGCCACATCCTTGGCGATGCTGCGCACACGGTCGGACACCTGCATCTCCCGGCGCAGGGTGGGCGTGCAGCAGAACTTGCGGAAGCAGGCCTTGAAGTTCTCATCCAGGAAGGCGTAGAGGATGGGGTTGAGGCAGCTGTTGACGTAGCCGAGGGCCGTGCAGAAGCGCAGGATCGCCACCGCGGCCTCACTGCCCGGCTGGACACCCAGCCCTTGGACCAGCACGAAGACCTGGACGGGCGTCCAGCAGCCCACAAACACAGCCACCACCACCAGCACCAGCCGCGTGATGCGCCGCAGGTTCCGGTCCTTCTCCCGGGAGCCCGCGAGCAGGCGGACACCCCGCAGCCGCCGGATCATCAGGCTGTAGCAGACGGAGATGATGAGCACGGGGATGACAAAGGAGAAGAGGAAGATGCAGATGGCAAACACGGGGCCCCAGTAGTCCTGG
The DNA here is from genome assembly GCF_030028045.1 of Hippopotamus amphibius kiboko. Lineage (NCBI taxonomy): Eukaryota > Metazoa > Chordata > Mammalia > Artiodactyla > Hippopotamidae > Hippopotamus > Hippopotamus amphibius. The sequence goes on from NC_080197.1 coordinate 207,413, forward strand.
GGGGCGGGGATCTCCACCAGACACTCGGTCTCTGCAGGGAGAGGAGCAGGGTCAGGGCAGGGGGCAGGGGGGCAGCGAGGAGGCCACCCAGAGCCAGGGGAGCGTGGCACGGGGGAGGAGGGTGCACCTCACCGACCTTCGTCCTCAGCCTGTGCCGAGCCCATGATGGCAACAGGAACGCCAACAGCGGAGGCCAGGGCCCAGATGGCCACGTTGACGGCCTGGGCCTTGCTGGAGGTCCGGACGTCAAGGGCGCGGATGGGATGGCAGATGGCTACGTAGCGGTCCACGCTCATGGCCGTCAGCGTGAAGGTGCTGGTGAACATGTTGTAATAGTCGATGGCGATGACCGTCTTGCACAGGGCGTCTCCAAATGGCCAGGAGCCCAGGAGGACGTCTGTGCCCTGGAAGGGCAGGGTCAGCAGCACCAAGGTGTCCGCCAGGGCCAGGTTGAAGATGTAAATGTTGGTAGCTGTCTTCATCTTGGTGTGTCTGCAGAGAGGACGGGGAGGAGGAAGCCTGCGCTGGCCACCCTGGCGGACCTGGCAGCAAAGGGCAAGCGGCCCTCCTTCTCGGCCGTCTCAGGGGGCACCCACTCTGACCCCTGGGAACATGTAGGTTCGTGGGCCCAGCCCCGTGATGTGGAGCCTGAAGGCAAACATTTTAACAAATTCCTCAAGTACTCACAGCACACGAAATGGTTCGCAACCTAAAGACTGGTCTGTCTTGGAAACGATGGGTGTGTAGGGGCAGCAGAGCCTATGCCTGACCCTGTGTGAGAGCAGAGGCGGGACTCATAAGACAAAGAACCTATCCTCCTCCCTTTCAAGTCTCCCCCAAGACTTCCTTCTTGGATCAAAATGCTGATCTTTCCACCACCAGAGGTTTCCAGGGGCTGCAGAATCTGGAAGAGCACACCAAGCCAGGCCTCACTGTTGCCTAGCAACTGAGATGGGGACTGGTAACAGAGATGGGATGGATGCTAATGGGGTCTGGTTGTACCCAAGAACCTGGCATGGGTCTGGGGAAATTGTGGGTGCTTAATAAATATATGCTGAATGAATTAATAGTTGTTATAGTGGCAATGGTGGTAGTGTTGGTGATGGTGGTCATTATGGTGGCCTGGTGGTGGTGATGGTGGTGATGGTGGTGGTTATGGCGGTTGTGGTGGTAGTGGTGGCGGTGATGGCGGTGGTGGTGGTGGTGGCAATGGTGGTGATGGTGGTGATGGCGGTGGTGGTGGTGGTGGCGGTGGTGGCAATGGTGGTGATGGTGGTGATGGCGGTGGTGGTGGTGGTGGCGGTGGTGGTGATGGCAATGGCAGTGGCAATGGTGGTGATGGTGGCGGTAGTGATGGTGGTGGTAGTGGTGGCGGTGATGGCGGTGGTGGCGGTGGTGGTGGCGGTGGTGATGGTAGTGGTGATGGTGATGGTGGTGGTGATGGTGGCGGTGCTGGCGGTGGCGGTGGCAGCCCCAGAGATGACAACATTCCGTGTCAACAAGCTGCCATGAAGGAATCTGGGGTTTCATGCCGCCTCTTAGAGAGGGATTAAGAATGAGCTCAGAGAGGCCTTAATTATGACAAAATAATATTGACAATGATGGTACACGTCTGCGCCAAGTCCCTCGTTTGGATTTTATCTCACTCAGGATTTCAAAAGTGCTATTTTGATGCCCACTCTGCACAGGACATTCAGATTCAGAGGATCTAAGTGGCCTTCTCAAGGCCATAGAACTGGTAAAAGGAAAAGTGGGTCAAGAGAAGTAGAAGAGCAGCCACAGACAGGAGGGAAGATTTGCCAAAGACACATCTGACACAGGACGGCTGTCCAGAGCCACAAAGAACTCCTAATACTCAACATAAGACGAAAGGCAGCCTGGTTAAAGACGGGTCAAAGGGGACTTCCCCGGCTGCCAGGTGGTTAAGACTCTGCCTTCCAATGCAGGAGGCACGGGTTTGATCCCTGGTCGGGGAACTATAATCCGACATGCCACGGGGTGTGGGGTGGGGCAAAAAACTAAAAAAAAAAGAAAAGGGCCAAAGACCTTAACAGAATCTCACCAGAGAAGATATGCAGACAGCAGATAAGCACATGGAAAGGTGCCTCACCTCATACGTCATCAGAGAAATGCAACTGAGAACAGCAGGGAGATGCCACCACATACCCGTTAGGATGACCGGCATTTGGAGCCCTGACACCACTAAATGCTGGTGAGGATGGGAGATGGCACAGCCATTGGAAAGACAGTTTGGCAGTTTCTTACAAAATAGACCCTCACCGTAAGATCCAGCAATCCCCCGGCCTTTGATATTTACCCAAAGAAGCTGAAAACATAGCCCCATAAAAACCTGCACACAGATGTTTACAGCAGCTTTACTCATAGTTGCCAAAACTTGGAAGCAACCAAGATGTCCTCCAGTAAGTGACAGATAAATTAACTGTGGCTCATCCAAAAATGGAATATTATTCAGCGATAAAAATGAATGTGCTATCACACCAGGAAAAGACATAGAGGACATGTACATGCATGTTGCTAAGTGAAAAAAAGCCAGTCTGAAAAGGCGACAGACTGTATGATTCCAACATTCTACAAAAGCAAGACTATGGAGACAGTAAAAAGATCGGTGTTGGCCAGGAGTTGGGAGGTGGGGAAGGATGAGTAGGCAGAGCACAGAGGATGTTTAGGATATTCAGTGTGATACTATACGCGTCGATACGTCATTATATATTTGACCAAACCCACAGAAAGTACAGCACCAAGAGGGAACCCTAAAGTTAACTATGGATTTGGGGTGATTATGATTTGTCAGTGTAGGTTTATGAGTTGTGAAAATGTACGATTCTGGGGGGGATGTTGATAATGGAGGAGATTATGCCAGTGGAGGGGGGGCACTACATGGGAAACCTCCGTACCTTCCCTGCAATTTTTCTGTGAACCTAAAACTGCTCTAAAAAAAACTGTCTATAAAAAAGAGCAGGGCGTGGAACCGGGTGTTTCTGACTCCGGAGGCAGCCCATCCCAGTCCAGGGGCTCGGAATACACTGCTGTCTCTCGGGTCGGCGTGGACACAGCAGTTCCCGCGCGTCACTTCCCCCGGGGACTGCTCTTGAGCAAAGCGACCTCCCCTCTGTCCAATCAAGACGTGCCTCTGAGGGTTCTGACGCCCCCGTGCAGAGCTCAGACCCCAAAACAAACACTCACAACAGGAAGGAGGAAGAAGCCCGCCCCCAGGTGCTGCCCTTCTCGCCCACAGCACACCCTCCAGCCCCAGACGGCAGGTGAGTCTAGCACCCCGGGGTCAGCACTGGGGCAGAGGCGGCTGCGCCTCCCAGCCCCTCGTCTGAGCACACAGGACACACACCAGCACGCACAAACGTACAAGGGCATGCTTACACACATGCACACACACGGCCAGGGCCACAAGGGAATGTGTGCAGCACACACGTGCGCACGCAGGCATGCCCCACTCACACGCATGAACACACATGCATTGCCCACATTCGCACGCGTATGGGTTCGTGCTCGCACATTTATGTCCACACTCACATACACGTACAAACGTGTACATGCTCACATGTATTGTGTCCTTGCACACAGATGCATGTACAAGGTGCAGCACAGACAAATATGCACACACCCAGATATGCACACTCACGTGTACACACTCACACGGGTGCACACTCTCATGTGTGTACACACGAACATTTACATGCTTACGTACATGCACACATTACGTGTCCCCACGCTGTCCCAGTGCCATCCGCGCACACGGTCCCCACGCGGTCCCCACGCTGTCCCCACACTACCCCCCATGCTCGTCCCACTCCATGTCCCCACGCTGTCCCCTCGTGCTGTCTCGGCCATCCCTCCACACTGTCCCCACCCTGTCCCCCTGTGATGTCACCCCAGCAGCTTGGCTGCCATTCTTGACCCCACAAGCATTCCCATTCTGAAAGCCAGCAAATGCTGGCATCGGCCCAGACACCAGTGGTGAACACGCAGCCCCGGAGCTGGAGGAAGGGGCTTTGTGCATCTGCCCCAGCGCTGGCCCTGGACCGTGCCAAGAGCTGCCTCCCGGGATCGCGGTGGGGCCCGTGAGATACTCACGCAGCAGCCTGGCTGGGAGGCTGGCCCACGGCTCAGACCCGGAACGTCATCTCTCGGGAGTCAGGGTGAAGCTCCATCTGGGACGAAGCTGCCTCTCCTCCCGCACCCGGACGGGCCCCCACCTCTCCCTCTTCCCGCAGTCAGGTGCCTCCACCCTGAGGAGCTGAGCCGCCGGAGCCTCAGGACTGACGCTGCCCGGTGACAGGGTGACCCGTACCTGAACAGGGGAGCGGGAGGTGCCCCCCGCCAGGCCCGCCAGAGCAGCCCCTGCCTCTCCCCTCAGCAGTGCTCAGGACTCACCGGTGGGGACGTTGTGGGGGGGGGGCCCAGCCTACCTGAGGATGACGTACATGACGAGACAGTTCCCCAGCAGCCCCCCAATGCACACGGCCAGGTAGAGTCCCACGATGGTGACCTTGAGCCCAGCGGGCAGGAAGGCGCCATGGCTGGCATTGAGCAGCGGGGGGGGGGGCAGCAGGCTGTGGTTGGGGCTCAGGAGGGACAGGTTGCCCTGCAGGTGGCCGCCGTAGAGGACCTCCCAGAACGGGGCAGGGAAGAGGGACTCCATGCCACCGCCCCACACGCAAAGCCCTGTGGTACCTAGAAAGGCACAGGGGCGCGTGAGCGCAGCACCTCACGCCCGCCCAGCCCTGGGCCGCAGACACACACACGCCGGGGCCCACGGAGACACAAACGTGTGTGCCCAGACAGCGACGCGCGAACACAGGGGCACGTGTGCACACACGGGGCACAGTCGCAGCACCCCCACACGGGATGCTCGGGTGCGGTTACACAGCGGGACACGCGTCCACCCACGGGGGCTCACAGACACACAGCTGGTGCGCGCACACACGCAGGTGCCCAAACCTGCCCTCTTGCACACGCAGGAACTAAAGGGACCAAGACACACCCAGAAGCACCTGGAACACAGGACACAGGGCAACCGAACACAGGGCCTCTTCCTGCCCCTCCCCAGCCCTGCCTGAGAGCCGCGACCACCACAGGTCACCTCCACGCCAGCCCCCAGCGGCTCAGCCTTACCTTGGTAACCTCCGTGGAAGCTGGGAGCCCAGAGACCCCAACCCTGGGCCGACAGCACAGCAGGGCTCGGAGCGCCCGCCTGACTCAGCTCTGGGTCTGGACGGGACTTCGGCTGCCACACAGCGGCAGCTGCTCTCCTCCTTCTCAGACGCCAGACCAGACGCGGCAGCCTGGTGCACGGAGCAGGGGGAGGGGAGGAGGCTGCAGCTCCAGAGGGGGAGGGGCCACGCGGGCTGGAGGAGGGGGCCCCAGGCTGAATGCGGACAGATGCAAGGACCAGGGAGCACCCTTCGAGATGAACAACAGGGAGAGGCTTGGAGCCACAGAGCCCAGACACAGGCTCGAACACATGGACACAGGGATATAGATGCACATGGGAATTCAGACACGTGGACAAATACACAAGACACAAGAACATACAGGGACTCAGGGACAGACTCACGGAGGCACAGGGACAGACACAAGAACAGACACACAAGGACACGCAAAGACATGGAACAGAGACTCGGGGAGACGCACACAAGACAGACAGAGACAGACGTGGAGCCACGCCTCACACAGGGACAGGGCCTTGGACGGACTCAGACCTGCCCCAGCTGGAGTTCCATGCCCAGAACAGCACCCCTCAGCTGGGATCTCAGGGTAGCTGAGCCGCAGGGGCCACCGGTTGTGTGGTCACACGGCTGGGGCCCTGCCCAGCCAGCCCTGAGCAGATGAGGGCCTCATAAACAAGCAGGATGTCTGGACCGCCCCACGCACCCCGTGTGCCTCCTGGGCGCCAAGCCCACCGTGAGCACCAGCTTGTCCGGCCTCACCCGCCTTGACTGTTGCCCTCAGCATCACCTTGGTGCCAACGAGAGCCGTAAGCCCCAGGACCTCAGCGGTGTGAAGCCATCTGTCAAAGTGACAGAGACAGGGTTCAAACCCAGGTCTGTCTGCACCAATGGCATCTCTGCCACAGCTGGGCCCCAGAGCAACATCTGAGCATGATTCCCACACAGCCTGGGCCCCCAGTACCCACACAGCTGGACATGGAGCTGCCTCCTTCCCAGCCCTGGGGTCACATGCCACGTGGGTGACCCCTGAGCTGAATCTCCAGCCCCACCCAGTCATGGGGTCGTTCTTCCCGCCTGGGCCCTGCCCACACAGCCCAGACCCTGCTTGGAGCATCTGTCTCCAAGGATGGGGACCTGGTTGCTAGGCAACTGGCAGCAGCGTCGCTAGGATACCTGGCGAATCAGGAGAGGACAGAGCAGGAAGATACCCTAGGACCCAGCATCCCAAGCTGTCCCCTGGGACTCATCTCTGCATGTTCGCTGCAGTCGACTCAGGGACATGTGTGGAGACACGGGGCACATCCACAGAGGTACTCAGGACACAAACACTCACAAAAACACACACAAAGATGCCCAAACAGGCACACAGATAAACACACAGACACGGGTACACGCTGAGAGATGCACAGACACGTGAAGGCACCCACAGACACACGGGCCACACCTACGCAAACCAGGGCACACGCGAGGCACACAGCAGACATGGGAGAAGAGGCAGCTCAAGGCCTCAGATGGCGAGGGGACACACACGTGCTCCACATTCTCCAGCCGAAGCTCAGAGCCCCATCCTGTTCATCTTGGGAGCCCTGTAGGGCAGGAACCCCAGAGGGGCTCAGCCTCCTGCAGCCTCCCTGACCTGGGCTCCCCAGGGTCTGGGCAGCCAACCCCAGCCCCTCCCACCCCCACTGCCTGAGCCCAGCTGCCCGCCAGCTTACAAAGTTGCGTTTCCAAATGGCCTTTAGCTGGGGGAAGGGCTGGGCTAGGAGGCTGCTTTGAGGTTGGATGTGAGTTCCCGTCTGGACAGACCTCCTGGGAGGGCGCATGGGACAGAGACAGCACAGAGGACGCCTGGAGGCCCCTCACGGGCAGTCTCAGCCCAAAGACAGGCAGGTGGGTGGCCAGGCTGAGGTGCTGACAACACTCCCTGGGGATAGCTGCGCCCCAGCCCTGGACCCTAGAGGGTTCCCACAAAGGTGGCCCGGCCCAGGGAATGGCCCGGCCTCTCTCGACCCCTGCACAGCCAGGATAAGACACAGGACGTGTGCATCACACGTGGAGCAGCAGGGAACACCTGTGAGCATCTGTATCGAAGCAAGACAACCTCAAATACACACATCATCTCCGGGGAACACAAAACGTGCAGGGGTACCAGGGACAGCCCAAGACACGCAGCTTACACGAATGACGGCACAGAACACGTGTCCACAACGTATCACGTGTTATGGTGACAGACTGACCAGGGCTGCACGCGGAAGGTCACAGGCATTCAGGGCAAGACCCAGGCCCCAGGGTGCTGCTGACACACACAAACTGGGGTGGACACACCTCACTCCTGCACCCAGTGACTCAGGGTCCGTCCGGGCCAGAGAGCACACGTCTGCTGCCCCTGGCGGTCCCCATATGCTTCACCACCCACCTCCCCCTGCAGCGGGGCACAGGAGTCAGAGCACGATCGCTGGCAGCCTCACCCAGAACAGCCAACCCCAGAGAGTTCAGTCACCAGGCCAGTTGTGCTGTTAAAAAGTAAAAGGGTTTTCATAATTCTGGGCTTCTTCATAAAATATTACTTTTTCCTTGTGCTTTTAACTTCTTAATAGTTACATACAGTGACAGAAAATTGCAGATTTGCAATATAATATTAAATTTCTCAGTCATTTAATAATACATATTAATATTATTTTGAAGTCTTATTTTCAGGCCTTGGCACTGATCGGCATGCTGTTTGAGCTCAGGATCCCCATCGGCCCTTGAAAAACCCATGAATCCTGGACACAGAAACAGGCAGGAGATGTGGGCCAGGGTCTCACAGTGGCTGGGCCCCAGACACAGGGAGCACCTCCCCTCCCAGGGGAGCTGCAGGTGGGTGGAGAAGTAGGAAGAAGCTCCTCTCAGGAATGTGAACTGTGCCAACACCAGGCCTTCCAGGAATTAGGGAGGAGAGGGTGTCAAAGGTTTTCAGTCCTACAAAAACAGAGGGAAAGTTACAAGTCTCTTCTTGCAGGAGAGCGAGCCCATTGCCCGCCCCCCACCATCATAACTTCCACTCCTGCAAGCCACGCCCCCCCTGCATTCTCCTGGCCTGGACCCCAGGAAGCTGAGAGGAGGGCCCAGACTCCTGTCTCAGAGAACTCCATGCTGTGGGAGCACACAGTGAGGGCCAAAGGTGGTACCAGCCTAGGCTGCGTGCATCCAGGAGGCCTGCCTGGAAGGAGGCAGCCTGCTAGGTCAGCCTGCCTAAGCCCTCACTGCTTCTTCTGGAGCCCAGAGACCTTTGTCTTCAAAAGCCCCCAGGCGATGCTGAATCCCAAGGCCCAGGCCTCACCCTAAAGGCACAAGCCTGCGGCAGGAAGGGGAAGCCGCTGGGGGCACAGCTCCTGCAAAGGCCTGGGGGCTGGAAGGATGGACAGTTCCATGCAGCTCTGGGGAGGGGGGATGAGATACAGAGCGCAGAGTCAATCGACCCTCTCACCGGGAGGCCAGAGCAAGCTTCCAGAAACAATGGGAACCGTCCAAAGCCTCCTTCCAAAAGGCCAGAACCTCAGCTGAGACCCCACCCCCAAAGCCAGGACAGCCTCTCCCCTCAAGGGGCTCAGGCTGTGAATTCCCAAAAGGGCACCACCCACGGGCCCCAGTGCCCACGCGGGCACAGCCATGAACGAAGGGGAGTGGCACCTTTACACTGTGGGAACCACCAGTACCTTAACAAATTAGGGACTTCGTGCACTCATTGTGGCCTCACATAAACTGTGGAATGAGTACTTGTATTAGTGAATCTAGAACAAATGGATGAGTGCATGAACAAATCAAAGAATCCGTTAAGTGAATCAGTTACAAAATATTATGAAATTAACAAATGCACAAATAGACTACAGCAATCTAGGACCCAGGACCCAGAGATGTAGGGCTCAGCGAAACCCGGGTGTGGTCTTGCACCACCCCTGGGACCCCAAGCTTGCCCTGGAAGAGGTGAAGAGTCCTGAGTTCTGCTGTGGGAGGCCTCCGGGGCCATGCAGAGGGGGAAGGGGCTCAACCACGAAGGTCTCCTCAGAGCTGTGCCCCCTGGCCCCAAAACTAGCCAGCAAACACCTCTGCATCCAGGAAGCTGGGCCCCCAGCCGCCAGAAGAGTGCCTTTGGGGCTCCTCAGAAAAGAAAGAGAGCGTACTCACACTGGAAAAGCCGGGGGTCATTCCCCCCTTGGTGCTTGGCAGCCAGGAGGTCCCGGGGCGGGGCTTCTGGCCGGGCACCTCGGAGGAGCACTTGGACCGCAGCGGCTCTTGACCACGCACCATCTCCGGAGCGGTGGCTCCGCCCCCTTTGGCTTGAGGGAGGGGCGGACCTCCCGGTTGCCGAGCAACAGCGTCAACGAGTCCCGGAGAGTCTGGGCTGAGTTGGAGGCTCAGACCCCAGGAGGCGGAAAGTATGGGGTGCGGGGGTGGGAGGCAAGGGCCGCCGGGCGTTCGACCGCCGCCGCTAAGGATGGGGTGGGGGAGGAGTGGGGCCAGCCTCCGTCCCGATGTGGGCCAGGACCCGGCCCAGGATCTGGGGTCGTGGGTGCTGTGGGCCGGGCCGGGTGAGGAAACACCGGGACTTCCGAGGTGTTTCCCTCTCCCACCTCATGGGCCTTCCCCGCTGTACCACCTTCTCCCTGGGCTCCACTCTCCCTTACTCCATCTAGATCCAGCGGGGGACAGGCTGGGAGCATGGCGTCTCCCCTGCAGCAAGCCAGCTGTCTACCGGACTCTGAGCCTCCCCCCCCACCCACAGAAGTGAGACCTCCCACAGACACACCGACAGCACATAACTGACCCACATAACAACATCAAACACACATACATACACACACATCTCCCAGAACAGCACGAGTCCTCTGCCCAAGATATAATGAAGGCCCACCCCCTCCACACCCAGCCCCTAACACTAAAGGGCCTGAGGCCTACGCAGACATGGGAGACTGAACACAGCGAGGGTGCTGGCCTGGGGGGAGGGGTCCAGCAAACCTCACCCAGAGCAGTCTCAAGTGGTCTCCATGCCTGGGCAGTGCCTGAGGTCAACTCAGAGGTCTCAGCACTTTCTCAGTGGACAGAGAAACAGCCCGTGGGCAGGAAGGGAGTGGATCAGAAAGTTCTAGAGGACTGCAGGAGTGAGTAGGGAGGCTGTGCTGACAGGGACGTGTGCGAGGCTGGGGCAAAGGTGCAGAGGTCAGAGGCACCGGCCCTAAGGCGGGCTGCGCCGAGTCCACAGAGGCCGGAGCGAGGAGCCCACGCTGGGGCCAGGTCAGGCCCGACGTCGTGGCACCAAAGGGATGTCGTCTTCCCTCGGCAGGGCTCGAGGATGCAGCCAGAGCCGGCGAAGGGCACCGGGCGCAGGGGCCCGCCGGAGCGAGTGGGCAAGGGCGCTCAGAGCGCAGGAGCCCGCGTGGGGCGCGCCAAGGCGGAGCCCCCCACGCCGGGCAGGACCCTCACGCCGGAGGGGCTGGCGGCCATGCGGCCCGCGCAGCGCCATAGCCACCTGCTCTTCGGCGACCTGCTGGAGGACGTGGGCGCGGCCGCTTCCATCTTCCCGTGCGAGTCAGCGGAGCTGGGGTGCCCCGTGCCTGACCCGCGCGCGTGGACGCTGCCGCTCGAGCAGCCCGCGCAGCGCCAGGACCGGCTCCTCGGCGTCCTCAAGGCCGCCGAGGCCCGCGGCCGAGTCCGCGCCCTGCGGCTGCGCTACGCCCGCATGCGGGTGAGGCAGGGCCGGGGCCAGGGCCGGGGCGAGGCCTGGGCGGGGGGACCACCCGGCCGGGGGCTCCGCGGACGAGGCGCGGCCGCCGGTCGCTAAGGCTCCGCAACACCCCCGCGCCCGGCCCTGGGACCCGCAGGCGGAGGAGATCTCGCTCCTCATCCTGAGGCAGAAGTCCGCCCGCGCCGCCATCCGGCTGGAGCTGTTCCTGCCCCCGCAGCTGAAACCCACACGGATCCCGGACCCCCTGGACCGTCAAGAGGTGCCCCGAGCCCCGGAAGGGATGGGGGGGCGGCGCCCGCCTCCCCCAACACCCGGCTCCAGCACCTCTTCCCCCGCAGCGGAGGCGCGTGGAGACCATCCTGGAGGAGAAAGTCGACGGCAGCATCTTCCCGCGTTGACTGCGACCCCACCGTGCACCACCGCGCCCCACCCTCCTACATAAAGTTCTCACTTTCGAGGCGCCCCCTGGTCTCTACGCTTGCCTTCTCTAGGTCGCGGGACGAAGCAGGAAGGATGGATGCTGCGTCTCCCACATCCAGTGTCACAGACATCAGGGTACACAGAGTTCTGCTCCTCCAACAAAGTGGAAAGGTGCACGTTGGCAGACATCCGATTAACAGGGGGCAGGGATACCCCCAATCCCCCAAATGCCTGCTGCCCCCACCAGGCAGTCGGGGCCCTGTGAGTCCGTGGGGCCCCCCAGTCTGGGTATGACAGGAGGAAGAGCCTGGCTCAGCAACAGCCACACCCCCAGAAGTAAGGGCAGCCTCAGGGGAAAGCGGCACCCAAGTAGGACGCCAGACTGCACGTCATTCCATCAGAGGGTCAGCCAGGAAGATGACATTCTGGGCAGGACAGTGACGACACAAGCCAAAGCTAGTCTTTGGACAGTGGGCCACTCGGGGAGGTCCTCCAGAGGGCGGGGCGACTGGGGAAGGGGAGACCCCTACAGGCAGGCCCCTGCTGCCCAGACAGAAAATCACCCTCAGGTTCTCCTTTCCATCCTGATAGTCCTCCTCTGCCCCTTTGATCCCCCTTACTGGACCACCCCCCCACACACACACCACATACACACACACGGAGGACAGGAAGGACGTCACCCCTGTTCCATCCTGAGAAACCCATGGTCCGCAGACCGTCTGGACTCCGAAGAACCTCCCAAGCTTCCGGGCAGAGCTCCCCTTTGAGAACTTACTCTTCTCCCCAAACCAGGCTCTTTGCAGATCCTGGGATTTCTCTTAGCCGGCTCTCCCTTTTCCTCCCTCCCTCCCCAGACAAGGCCCTCCCCTGCCAGGAGGCTCCCACAGAGGATCCAGCCTGCAGCAGAAAACTGGTCCTGGAGGGCTGTGTCCTCCACTGGCAGAGGTCAGAGCCGGGGTCCAGCAAGGACTCCTGCCCAGTGGCATCCGGTGCCCTCCCTGACCCAGCTCAGAATGGGGACCTGAACCCTCTGTGTCCTCGGCAGGTCCTTCCCCCGCACAGGACCCTTCGCCTGTTCTGGGCTATTGCACCCTTGGTGTTGATCCAAGCCCAGAACTGTGTGTGAAGCTGGAGTCTGCAAGAAGCTGGGAGTCTATGGGGGGTGGGGGGGTGAGTGGAGTTCAGGCATGGAGGGGAAACAAGGAACATGGGAAGAGAAGGTGACTTGGGCGGGGGACAGAGAGACAGGGAAAGTGAGGCCATCTCTTCGTCCAGGAGTGGCGGCCACTTACACGCTGACACGCACAGGATGACCGCTGGCCTGGCTCCCCTGGTTAAGCTGCCTGTGAGCTGAACCCCGGCACTCCATCTCTTGAGGATGTGCTGAGCACTAGGATGATTTCGTCTGTTTAGTAAAAGCACATTTTATTTCATCACTCCTCTGAGCGTCCACTTCTTTATCTTTAAAAAGGAGGTACTGGGCTTTGGTTAAGTGGTACAGTGGTTGAGAATCCGCCTGCCAATGCAGGAGACACGAGTTTGATCCCTGGGCCGGGAAGATCCCACATGGCGCGGAGCAACGAAGCCCGTGCGCCACAATGACTGAGCCTGCGCTCTAGAGCCCGCGAGCCACAACCAAGAGTGGCCCCCGCTCGCCGCAACTGGAGAAAGCCCGTGCGCAGCAACGAAGACCCAACGCAGCCAATAAATAAATAATCTTAAAAATAATTCATTCATTAAAATAAAATAAAAAGGAGGTCTTCATGGTCTCACTCGGTGCCACGGCCCCCACGCTGAGCCAAGCGCTCCACAGAGAGGGGTCACCCCGCATCAAGCAGGCAGGCAAGGACAGGGGATGAGAGAGGTACGCACAGCCCTGAGGAGGCCAGCAAGAGGGTGGCCGCACAGGCAGCTCTGCACCAGGTGTGGGGCTGACACGTGGGGCACCCTTTGACTCCCACATCAGGGAGGGGTCCTCGGCCTGCAAAGAAGACCCAGGAAAGTAGCCAAGAACACTTCTGCAGGGCCCGGAGGAGGCTTCTGCTGTGGGAAAGCAAAGCATGTAGGCCACAGCCCAATGTATTGGGGGCTGTGAGGGGCCGGGGGGGGGGGGTCTCTGGGGCTGGAAGCTCATGCTCTAGACAGAGGGTCCTGAGTTCAAATCCCACCCCCAGAATTACCTGCTGCACAGCCTGGAATGAGCCCTGCCCAGCCCACTGGCTTCCTCCCGTGGAGTATGGGATACACTCCCCAGAGGAAGTGCAGAAGACCTAGAAGGGCTGAGGCAAGGGGCATGGAGAGGCCCAAGTGGCCAGGGGACATGGGGGAGTGGCCAGAGGAAGTACAGTGTGTGGAGGGCTGGCAGGAGAAGGAGAGGTTGAGAGAGGGGTAGAGAGTGGCCCAAGTGGGAGAGAAATGTGCTCACCCCCACCCACATCCAGCCATGCCACACACGTCTCAGGAGGTGGGTGGAGAGGCCACATCAAGCACCGTGGCATCAGCATGGCTATGTGACCTTGACTAAGCACTGGCACGTCTTTGAAGGACCCACCTCCCAGCACTGTTATCTAGGCTAAATAAGAAGGAGCCACCTCCTGTCTGGGCAGGCTTCCAGTCTGCCCTGTCCCCGCCAGCCTGTCACACAGCATCAAGAGGCACCCCCAGCCTGCAGGGCCCCTCTCTCCTCACTGACCTTGGCCCGCACTCTTCAGCTCAGCTCCTGCCCTGCCGCTCTGCTGGCTCCAGCTCTGTCCTTTGCTGAGCAAGAGGCAGCACTGAAACACCCCCGTCCTCGCTCTGTGGTTCTCCTTAGCCCTGCTCACCTCTCACCCAGTCTGCAAGTCCACTTCTTGTCTGCTCCGGGGCTGGTCCTTCCTGCTTACTGCCAGGTCCCACTGAGTGGCACACGGGGGACACCCAGACATTTGCTGGATGAATGAAGGGCGCATGTTAGATCTCCACTTCCCCTAATACCCCCAAGAGCGCTGAAACCCATGAGCACGTACAACTTGTGCAACTGGAAGGCATTTTGTGAGCAGGCCCCCGGGCACCAGGGGACAGGAGCTGCACACACTCCGAGGCCAGAAACTCTGCAGACCACTTCCAGGGCAGGGTCAGGGCCACCCAGACACGGGCCCAAAGCATGCTGGGATAAGGAATTTAACTCACAGCTGTACCGGGTCATAAAATATGGAGAGTTGGTCAAAGAGAGGGGACGGGCATTCGTGGCAAAGGGGAGGCTGTGGCTTTCAACTCAGAGTATCTTGGGTCAATGGGAGGGGCTGAAAGGGACTCAGCCAGGCTCCACGTACAGGAACATTTGGCGACGCCAGATACAAGAACCAGTACCCCTGGCATCACCGGCACGGCCGCCCAGGAACCCCCTTCCTTGGGAAGGCCCCTACAGCACGGTGACAGCGTGCCCTTAACCCTATTTCACAGGTGAGGACACCCAGTGCCAGAGAGGCTAGGGCCGGGCTGGGAGTGACCACGAGGGACAGTCCCTTCCAGCGGCCTCTCCCTCCAGCGGGCCGAGTAGCCCATGGGCACCATCCCCCCACCCCCACCCCGTCCCGTGATGGCAACGCTGCGCCGGCCCCGCCGAGCAGAGCTGGGGGCACGGTCACACCCCCAGCTGCCGCAGTACCAGCTCAGCCGCCCTGGGGGGGGGGGCAGAGGCCCCATCGTCTGCACCTCCTTTCCACCGGCCACCCCAGTCGACGGTGGGGACCGAGGCGCCGCGCCGCAGCGCGCGGGTCGGTGGGGAGGGGGCGGGTAGGGCGCGGAGCCGGCCGAGCGCGGGGCGGGGCGCGCCGGGCGGGGCGGGCCGGGCCGGGCACCTCCCCGCGCGAGGAAGTCCCGGCCCCGCGCTTTGGGGAAGTGCGGCCGAGGCGCCTGCGCACTGCAGCCTGCGCCCGCTCCCCGACGATCTGGCCGGACCTCGGAGCGCGCGGGCCGGCGGCTGCGGCGCGAGTGGCTCGGGAGCGCGGCCGGTGAGTGCGCGCGCGGCGCCGAGGACCGCGGCCCTGCCCCTCCGGCCGGGGGCCCGGGAGCAGCGCGGGGCGGGAGCCTCGGAAACTGGCGCCGGGATCCGCGCCCCAAGGACTCCCGCCGCGGGGTCCACGTGGACCCTGGGCCGCGCCGGGACTGGAGCCTGTCCCTGCGCGTGGGGGAGGGGGCGTTGCAACCGGGTTCCCCTTTTCTGCAGCTCAAAGCCTGGGGAAGTGATTGCTTAAAGGGGGGGGCCGGAAGAACCCAGGTTTCCGCGTCTCCTGTCCCCCCCCCCCCGCCTGTGGGGAGGGGCTGAGGCGGGACACCAGGTCCGCCCCCGCCCCCACCCCCTTTGGAGCTGGCAGCCACTCACCCCCGCAGTCGCAGGGGAGGCGCTGCGCCCCCGGCCCGAGCCGATCGGGGGGCTCCTGGCGCCAGCCTCGCTCCAGAACGCGCAGGAGGACCTCCTGCCGTCTGACTTGAGTCCTGCTGCTGCAGTGCACGCCCCTTCGGCAGCCAGGGTGGGGCCCAGAGCGAACCTGGCCCCTCCCGCCCCTCCCTCGCCTTTGGGACGCTGGTGAGTGGGGCGCATGGCGAGCTCCTTGAGGTTGGGGCGGGGGCGTCAGAGGCTAGAGGAAGGAGCAGACTTCTCCAGGCCAGACCCTACCAGCAGAGAGAGGGAGAAAGAGAGAAGTGGGTTGCCCCCACCATTGCAAAGGTGGGCTGGGGCGAGGGTCGCCAGGGCTAGGAAGACCTGGCCTGCGTTGGAGGAGCCAGGCTGGGACTTCCCTACGGGGGGCGGGGGGGTGGGGTGCAGCAGACAGGAAAGGTCCTGGGGAGGATGAGAAGAGGAGAATGGAGCCCCTCTGTCAACTCCCCTCCCAAAGGTTATGGCATTTTTTTCCTGGGATTGTCACATTTTCTTATTCTTTTTTTGGACTGGGCGGGCTCGGGGACGTTCTTTTTCCTTCTGTGGAGCAGAGCAGCAGCCGCTCCCGAGGGAGTCTCTGTCCCCAGAGGCCAAACTTGCTGCCTGTCCAGCTTCTCCCATCCCAGACTTAGGGGTCAAAGCCTGGAGGGGCCGGGGAAGGGGAGGGAGCCCCCTCCTGCATGCCCAGATGAGGGACAGGAACCCTGGTTCAGACCCTGTACCCCCACCAGGAAAGAGAGCAGGTGTCCCAGGGGCACAGGTGGCCCCAGCCAGCCTGAGGAGGATGCAGGGAGCCAGGTCCAGGGGTGGGTGACCAGGTCCAGGGCCTACAGCCAGGACAGAAGGGACGGCCTCTCCCCCATCCTCGCCCCAAACTTGGCCCCCAGCGCCTGGGCCCTGCACTCTCAGGCAGGTTCCCTCCTCCAGTTCAGAGCTGAGCTGGAGAAGGTAGTCTAAAGGGGTATAGTCTTAAGGGTGCTGGGGGGTGGGTATTGGGGCCCTGCCCCCACTCACAGTGGGTGGGGGTGCAGAGGAGGAAGAGCGGCTCTGCCTGGGGAAGTCACAGCCCGTCTGGGGTACAGCTACCAGACCTCAGATGTTGCCACACCCCTTCCTTTCCCTAGAAACTTGACCCCTGAGGGGAGGCATGCTGTGGGGCTGCCGCTTCCCCATCTGTTCGCTGGAAGCCTGTGGGACCCAGTTGGAGGGTCTCCCTCACAGTGATCTCAGGGGAAGCCAGGCGGGCGGTGAGCCGCCAAGGTCCCACAGGACCCTACACCTGGGCCCCAGATTTGAGTCAGGGCAGTGGCCTCTGCACGCCCACGCCGTGGAGGCCGGGGTGCCCCAAGTGTGTATATCTCGGGCTGTCACCTCTGAGCACAGCACCTGGTCAGGGGCTGGGATGCAGGAGCTGCCTAGCCTGGTGACTGCCCCGGGGCCTGTCCCAGAGCGTCCACTCTCCTCTGCTGCCATCGGACACCCCAAGAGGCCAAGACGGCGGACCAAAAAGACGTTAAAAGGCGAAGAGCTGAGGGATGGGAGGGAGGATGAGAAAATAAAGTGAAACCGAGTCGGGAGCATCTCGCGGCGGGGTTTCGGAAAGGTCCGCGCAGCAGACGTGCCAGAGGGCGCCCCGACCCGGGGCGGGCGGGGGGTGGGGCTGGGTTCACCTGGGCCGCGGTGGGGAGGCTGGTGGGGAGGCGTTGGCAACTGCCTCCCGGACCCTGACCGGCCGCCCCGCGCCCGGATGGGACGGCGGCGCGCCCGCAGCGCGGAGGGTACGGCCCGGAGCAGGGCGCGCCCCCTCCCCCGCCGCCGCCCGCTTCCCCGCCCTGCGCTGCGGCGAGGCCTGGGGCCGCGGCGGTTTCCGCAGCCTGGCGGGGGCGGGGGGCCGGGGCACCCTGGGCGCGGGAAGGTGCCAGCCGCGCCCGCCCAGGGGTCGGGGGCCGGGCCCGCGTCCGGGCCGGGAAGGCGGCGGTCCCTGGAGGCGCTCGGCCCTCCTCCCCCGAGGCTGCTGCGCTTCCCGCACCCGCAGCACGTCCCGCCCCAGCCCCAAGTCCTCCTCAAGTCCTCGCGGCGGGCCCGGTGTGCTACCCGCGCTGAGTCTCCGGGAGCAGCCGGGGACCCCCCACCCGGCAGATCTGGACTCCTGGTGGGGAGCAGCCCTCCCCCCCCCCCAGCACCCCACGGAAAACCGCGAGTTAGGGAGCTGGGATGGGGGGTCTGAATGACTGACCACCACCCCCGTGCGCCACCCTGATAGCCCCAGATCCTGGGGGCCTCCAGCCCCCCTGGGAGGGGCCAGGAGCCGGAAACCAAGAAAGAGGAACCCCAGCTTCCGGCTTCCCAGGGAGCGCGCGGACGGGGGTGTCCCAGAACCTCCTGTGGAGATCTTGTCTAGGGCCCCCTCCTTCCTGACCCCGCAGCCCCTCACAGCCGCAGCGTAGACTGGGGGGGGGGGGTCAGGACCTGGGCAGAGTGGTCTGGAGGTGGGAGGCAGGGGGGCGGCCGCGGGGACTCTGGGCAGGAGGGAGAACCTCGGGGGCAGGCCGGTGCGGGTGTCAGCTTCTCAGTGAGCACCCCGGCCTCTCTTCTCAGACCCCAGGCTGCGGCGAGGGTCCTGGAGCAGGCAGCACGGAGGCCCGGCAACCCCTGCCACCCACCCATGCCCACCCCGCCTGAGGCTGAGCAGCAGGTGGGCCGCCTGCACCCCGGCCTCTGCCCCGCGGGGGGCTGCGGGCATGCCTAGGAGTTGGGAGACCTGGACACCGGCGAGGCGGGAAGGGCCGGGCCCCCGGGAGCGGGCGCGGCCCACAGCAGGCGGTCGGTGGCGGGACGGCTGAGGCGGCCCCATCTTGCCCCAGCACGCAGGGCCCGAGGAGGCGGACCAGCGCCGCTCGATGTCCGGCCGTGACGCGGCCCCGCCGGCGGCGCCCGGCCGAGACCCCTGCTGCTTGTGCTGGTGCTGCTGCTGCAGCTGCTCCTGGTACGTGACCCAGGGCGCCCGGTGGGGAGGGGCCGCTGAGCGGGCCTGCGACACAGGACCCCATTCCTTAGCCCCTCCGGGGGGCTTCTGAGGCACCACCTGCAGGCAAAACGCCCCTGCCACCTGCGGCAGCTGTCCAGGCCCCTCTGTGTGTGTGATGTTCACGCCTGGTGCGCCTGAGGTCGTGTCCACACGCGGGCACCACGCCGGCACGTGTGCGCAAGTGTGTGTCTCTCTACTGTAAGCCGGCCCAGACCGGCCCTGGGGACCTACAGCAGAACCAGACAAAAGCAGGTCCTACAGACTGTGTCAGGTGGAGGAGCTTTAAGCAGAGACCTGGCCCTGGGGCAGTGCTGGGGGATAGGCATGGGGCCTTCCGGGGGGGAACTGATTTCTAGGCATATAGGGGGCCTTCGAGGGGTTTCGTGCCTTGCAGAGGCCTGGCCCTTTTCGGGCTTCCATCCCTTGGCTGTTGAGCGGACAGCACTGAGGGGACCCAAAGGTCAGCTGACCCGTGAGCAACTGAGGCCTAAGCCCAGGCCTGAAACAAGAGAGGGACCGCCTCGGGGTGGAGATGGGAGGCCATGAATTGTTAGGACTCACTGAGCATTTGGCTGTGGAGGTCAAGAGAGGAGTTTGGCATCTGGTGGGTGGGGGTAGGGTGGGAACTGAGTTCTGTCTGGACCTTGGAGTTTGAGATGTCCATTAGCCATCTCCGTGGCCCTGGCGAGAGGTCCAGCAGGAAGTGAGGACTGGAGAGCCAGCACTGATGCTAAGGGAGGGAAGCAGGTCCCCTCGGGAGAGTCAGGGGTCAGACAAACGGGCTGGGGGCTTTTACGACATCCCTGGGGGTCTCTGGGAGAAAGCAGCTGGGGTAAAGTTCAGGCCAGGGAGGGAGAGGTACACCAGGGACCTGTGAAACCCCAAAGGCAAGAAGACAGGCCCAGGGACAGACCAGAGGCTGGGAAACGAGCAGACCCACCCTGCAGTAGGTTCACACGTGTGCTGAGAGCCCAGGCCTCGTGCCCGTACACACACATGTTGATGTCACTGCTGAGCGTTCTGCGCGCATGCGCGTGCCGCGGAGGGCCGTGCCACCTTCCCCTCTGCCGGCAGGAACGAAGAGCAGCGGCGAGCGTGGCGGGCCTCCCGGGAGAGCAGGCTGCAGCCCCTCCCCAGCTGCGAAACCTGGTGAGTCGTGGCCGGGGGGTCTGGGTGGGGGGGGCGGGACCCGGGCGGAGGGGACAGAGCCTGACGCAGGCGGTGGCGGCGGGTGCCTGGATGCCCACAGCGCAGCGCCGAGCCCCGAGGAGGTGCGGAGCTGGGCGCAGTCCTTCGACAAGTTGATGCGCAGCCCGGCGGGCCGCAGCGTGTTCCGGGAGTTCCTGCGCACGGAATACAGCGAGGAGAACATGCTCTTCTGGCTGGCCTGCGAGGAGCTCAAGGCTGAGGCCAACCAGCACGTGGTGGACGAGAAGGCGCGGCTCATCTACGAGGACTACGTGTCCATCCTGTCCCCCAAGGAGGTGCGCTGCGTGGGAACGGGGCGGGGGGCGGGGGCGCCCTGGGGCCCCTGACCGTGGCCCCTGTCCCGCAGGTGAGCCTGGACTCCCGGGTGCGGGAGGGCATCAACAAGAAGATGCAGGAGCCGTCAGCGCACACGTTCGACGACGCGCAGCTACAGATTTACACGCTGATGCACCGAGACTCGTACCCCCGCTTCCTCAGCTCCCCCACCTACCGCGCCCTGCTGCTCCGGGGGGGCTCCCAGTCCTCCAGCGAGGCCTAGGCCACCCACCGCGGCTGCCCCTTCGCAGGACCCCTCCTGCAGGCAGAGACTCCTTTCACAAGAACGCTTCAGCAGGTGTCGGGCACACCTGCTGGGCTCAGCGCCCCAGGGCGGTCCCAGGCAGGAGTTCCAGGTGCAGGGCGGGCCAGAAGCCCCCTTCCCCACCCAGAAGACCCAGCGCCCCAAGGTCTGGCTGAGAGGCAGACGTGAGGGCCTCTGGACCCAGGTAGCCCCTCCCACACCAACACCTCCCACCGCTGCTGGCCACTGAGCACTCCTGCTGGGGTTCCCACGTGGTGAAAGGAGGCACCCTCCCTGGAAGCATCCTGGACCCACAAACCTCACAGATCCTCCTCACCAGGCCCCTGGGGGCCCTGAGAAATGCCATTGGTGGAGAACAGAACCTCTGTACTGTCAAGTTTTGTGACAAAAGAAGACCTCCAACTGGTACCATCTGCACCCTGGTATCAGACCCAGGACCTCAGAACCAGGCTCAAGGCAGCAGGACCCAGTTTCTCTTTTATATGTTCATTGAGTTTAAACCAGGAAACATGTCACTGTGTGTTTTATCAAAAAAAGAAAATGTTTTCATATTTAACTCCACTCTTCTCCCCAGAATAGAATCTTATTATTGAAGATATTTTTAAAGCAAAAGTCTCTCCTCTCTGTCTGCATCTGGGGCGGGGAGATTAGAAGATGAAGCGTTGTCCAGGACCCCCAGCAAGGGAGCAGCCGTGCTCAGTGGAGGGACCCTGTGCTCTGCCCCAACCTCACCCCTCAGAGCAACAGTCCCAGCAGGCAGCTGTGCTCGGCCCGCCCTGTACGCGGGGGCTGTGACCCAGGCAAGTGTGGCCCCCGAGGCACCTCGCCACCAAGACTGGTGACACAACAAGAGGCACTGGCCAGGTTCTGGGTAGGCAGGGTCCCTGGCAGGTATCAAAGGTTGTCCCTGGAGGCTGGCTGGCAGGGGCAGGACACTGACGGGGCTGACCTCCCCAAGACCCTGGGGGCTGGGCCGTCACCTGTGCTGTCCCACAGGCCCCACCAGGCACACACTTGCCACCCTGTTCCCTGAATTCCTGGTTGGTGAAGCAAAGGTGCAGCCGGGGCCCAGAGACTCTGGTCAGGGTCCGCCCGCATCCACACCGCCCCACAAGCAGTGTGGCATCCTGAAGGGCTGCAGGCGTGCCCCGCTGTGGGGCCCGGACTTAGCCTCCTGCCCACGATCTCTGGGCCCTGAGCTGCAGCACCTGGAGAGATCATAGACCCCGGGTCCTCTGTGTGCCCAAAGCCCTCCCCACCCATCCCCATGCTGTGCATGCCCAGCCCTGCCCCTCCCACGGGCACACCAGGGCCCTCTGAGCACCAAGGGGCACGTCCCTCTAGCGCTGTCCCACCCAGCCAAGTCTACGTGTCACCTGACCCCAGGGAGGTGGGCTGTCTCCGCAGCAACGCGGGTGGGGGGAGGGAATCAGACCAGACTTGGGGGGACGGGGGGCCCAGCCTGAAGCCCAAGCCTGTGCATGGCACACCAGGACCCAGGGCCAGGGACAAACGCTGGCAAAAAGAAACATTTAATAATTGGGGGGAAGAGGGAGAAAGGTGCACTGCAGGCGGGGAGCAAGGTGCGCTGCCTTCTGAGGAAGGCCAGGTGGGCACAGGGCAGGTCTCCAGAGAAGCTGTATCTGTTGGCGGAGGATGGGGACAGGGCGACGGCCAGCCCTGGCCACGGCCCAAGGCTGCAGGCTCACGTGCACGAGGGCTCAGCAGAACTGTAAGAAACAGGTGAGAGGCCTCCAGCCACGTGGCCCACAGGACCCCCCGAAGGGCAGGAGGCAGGGCTGGGTCCCCGTCCACCATCTCCAGAGCTCCCAGGAGAACGGCTGGCATGGCCATCCCCCGCGTCACACCACAAAGGCTGGAGACACCCACCTCCAGAAAACAGGGCCGGGAGTGGGGCCTGGGCTCACCCACCTACCTTCCAGCGGTTTCCACACTCGTTGCAGACAACGAAGGTGGTCATAGGCTCATCGGAGCTGCGGGTCTGCACCTGTAGAGAGGGCCGTGGTGGGAGGGGTCCAGCCCCGGGGGCTCAGTCACGTGCCGCGGGAAGCTCCAGGAAGCAGGACTTCACTGGAATCCCAATCTGGGGAGCCCCCCACCCAACGCCTCGGGCTGGCCCCACAGCACCTGGGCGCTGCCAGGAGACCCGGGCCGAGGCTGCCCAACACCCCCAACTGCCTTCCTCACACAGGGCCCCCTGACATCTCCTGGGGCCCACGTCAGCGTCCACCTCCACAACTCTGACAGTAGCCCAGCGACCACCGCCGGGCGCCCATCCTCCCGCCAGTAGCAACACAGCCGGGCCGGGCTCCCCAACCGCAGCGCCCCAGAGCAGGCTGGACCCACCGGCCGAGACGGCTCACCGGGGACTAGGGACCCTCGGCAAGGGGGAAGCCCCCGGGGTGACCGCAGCTCCCGGCCCGGTGGGAGACTGAGTGGCCGGACGCAGCCCCTGCGCCGCTCACGCCGCACGCGTCCAGGCACAGGGGGACCCAGCCCGCAGAGCAGGGGCGGGGGGGGCCCCGAGGAGGGCAGGGCCGGGGCGGGGCCTGGGGGTGAGCACGCTCACCTGCGTGTAGGTGCAGTTCTTCTTCCTGCACTTGCTGCAGGTGAACAGGTCGGTCTGCGTGCCGCCCGTGCGGGCCATCTGGTGCTCGCGGATGGCCTCCTTGGTCATGGCCTTGCGGATCTCCTTCAGCTCATCGCTGGCCATCTCCTGCGGCGAGGGGCGTGTGCTTAGCCCGCGGCCCCCCCGGGGGCAGCCCCCCCGCGCCCCCACGGGCTCACCTCCGAGGTCATCACGGCTATCTGCTGCGGCGTGATGGCGCCGCACAGCACATTGCGCCGCAGGCTGGGGTTCTTGGCGTCCTTGAGGTTGGAGAGGCGGCTCCGCACACGGTTCTTGTATTTCATGTCCGTGTTCCCCACATCCCGGAAGATACGTGCAGGCGCTTAAGGACCCAAACAGAGGCTGACGCCCTGCCCTCCATCCCCGCCCCCGGGGTCAGCGAAGGCCTTTCGTGGGGGCCGTGTCAGAAGAGCCAGCAACATGGGATCCTTGACACTGACGCCTTCCTGGCTGAAACCCGACTGCAGCCTTTAAGCCCAGGACCCAGGCCCACCGCAAGCATGGTCAGACCCCAGAGGATCTGGGAGGGGCCCCCGGTAAAGACAAGCAAGCCCCCGCCACCACCCAATCCCCTGGCGAGGGCGCGGGGCAGTGGCTGCCAGGGGAGCTGGACCCGGCTGGCCGTGTGACCCCTCCAGAACTCCAGCCCCCGAGGCCCTACACAAAGGATATATTCCTCGATCTGGGCAGACAAACGCTCGCAATCTGCACCGACAGCCACGTGGTCATCTGCAAGAAGGAGCCCTGACCAGCTGCCCTGCGGGCTCCACCCCCCCACGCCTCAGCCTGCACGCGCAGGGGATCCAGGCACCCTGTTCCCCAAAGACCCCCGGCTCCCTGCCCCCGAGGTCAGCGGCAACAGGTTGGACGTGGGCCTCTGCAGGCAGGCACGGCCCAGGCCACCTGGGAACCGAGCCTGTGTCAGGAGCCAGGACCCCGAGGTATGCTGGGTGGCCCCGGCCCGGGCACTCACGGTCCGTCTGCAGGGCGGCAGTCAGCATCTCGCGACACTTGTTGCGGACGGCGTCGCAGGTGACGGGCACTGGGGGAAACGTGGTGATCCTCGGCGTGGACGGCATCCTGGGCAGCTCTGGCCTCTTGCGGCTGGAGAGAGGCCCCCTCGGGCCACGTGCACCCCCATGAGATGCCGGTCCCCAGAAGAGCCAGTGTCACAGCCACATCGCCCCCACGCCCTGTCTGCCCCACCCTGACAAGAGCCCACAGCCCTGCCCATCTGCGCGCAGGTTCAGCATGTCCGTGAGGTCTGGCCAGAGGCAGTGAGGCTCCCTGGGCGGGGCACACTCCCAGACGGGGTCCCTGCCCTTAAGGAGGCCTGGAACACAGGGCCACACTGCCCAACGCAAACCGCCAGGTCAGGGAGAGGCAGAAAGGGCCAGGGGTCACCCAAGACCAGGTACCACTATGCAGACAGCCCCACCCGCTGTAGGTCTGGGCACCCCCACCCCGCCATGGGTTGCCTGTCCACAAGGCTGTGTGCACCTAGCCCTCCTCTCACGGTCCTGCATCTCACGACCCTGTGACCTCCAAGGACGTCAGTGGAAGCAGGAGGCTTCCTGGAGAAAAAACAACTTGTGCAGGTGGGCAGATGCGCCCCTGTCCCTGCACAGCCACACCCCGAATCCGAAGCTCAGCTTTTCCTAGCCCTCAGCCACGGCTGCCCCGCGGGGTCAAGGGCAAAGCAGCCTCTCAGCCACAGGCCCTGGGGGGGCAGAAGCCCGGAGGCCTCGGTGGCCCCGGAACCTGCCCCATGCCACAGCCTGGGGCATCCTCAGGGAGGGAGGGGCCGGCAGCGAGAGACACCGGGCCCGTGGGGATCGCCCGGGCTGGCCAGCGAGAACCAGACTCTGGACCGGGGCCTGGAGCCGGGAATGGGAGCAGTGGGCCCGCTCAGGGTGTGGGTCAGCTCCGCGCGGCCAGGCAGACGCAGCCTCCCCCTCAGGTGCCTGGGGCTGAGAAGACCCAGAGGCGTCTCTGGTGGGAACGTGTCCAGCGAGGCTGACCCTGGGGAGTCCTCTCTGAGGAGCTGGAGGGGCTGATATGTTCTGATGACCTCAGCGCCTCCCCTCCCAGGGAACCTGGAAACCAGCACCCTGGTCTGCTGAGAAAGCGGGACAGGGGCAGGAGGGTACCTCTGCCTTCCCGATGCGCTACCTGGGGTCCTGGGCCTCGGAGGCCTCCTTGGAGGACGATGTGGGCAGAGGCCCGCCCCTCCTCCGCTCCCTGGCTTTGGCGTCTGAAGCATCTGCAGGTGCCGGGAAAGAACGGAGGGCTGGCTGGGAGAAGGCGGACCCGGAGGGCAGGGCCGGGCCGAGCCAGGGCCGGGCGCAGACCGTCACCAAGACACAGCCCCAGGCTTCGCACCCTGCCCCCAACCGCAGCTTCCTGCTGATGACCAGCGTGCTCTCTCCCCACGCAAAGAAGGTCCTGAAAAGGCTCCCTGAGTACAGAAATCCCCTCCGAGTGACAGCCTTCGTGGATGGAGCATTTGAACTGGACAGAGGGCAGTCACCGCAGGCAGGCCAGGCATGGCCACTCCCCAGCTGGGTCTCAGGCCCCAGAGGGAGCCATCGAGCGAGTCCCAGCCTGCACCGCGGGCCTTCCCACAGGACGAGAAGCGGCCCACACGCCATCAGAACGAATACGCGTGTCCAACACGCAGCCCAACAGCCACGCAGGACAGGCGAGAAGCCCAGGACACGCAGCTCTGTTTCCCAAGGGTCTGGACACAGCCCAGGAGGGGCTGGGAAGGCCCTGGGATGCCACCACCTCAGAGCCCAGGGGTGGCATCCCAGGCACCCCACTGCCTCTAGAAAGCGGCTGCCCCGTTCCCTCTGCGCGGCTGACTCCCCGTACGCCTCTTCTTAACCCCCCCCACCGGCTCCTCCCGCCTCCTCCCCACCCCACAACTCTCTCCCCCACCCCCCTCTCCCCCCAGGTCTGGAGCCGCCCCCCCTCCTCTCACTGCCCTGACACTTTTCCTCCCACGCGACCTCCCCCAGCTCTGCCGGGTCCCCCTCCAGGGCTCAGTGCGGCCTCTTCCCCTCAACGCCCCTCCTTGCTCCTCGTGGAGCCCCCTCCTCCCGCCCTGGGCCGGCGCCCCCTGGACCGGACCCCAGGTGGCCCTGGCTTGGGGACAGCGCGGCCAGCACCCTACCCGGTGCCGCCCAGTGACTGCCCCCGCACGCGGCCCAGGCTGCCTGACCCGCACCCAGGAGCTTCTTCCAGGACTTGATGAGAGACTTGGCCAGCGAGACGACCTCCTCGTCCGAGCTCTGCTTCCTCAGGGCGTTGACGGACATGCCGACGCGGGTGGACTGCGAGGCAAGCAGCCGGGCTGGGGGCAGCGGTCAGACCCTCCCCACAGACCCTCAGGGACTCCCGCGGGGAAAGGCTGGGGACCCTTCCCGAGGGTGACCGTCCCGGCTGCGGGAGCCTTCGTGAGGGACACTGGATGTTCCCCCGTCTTGTGAAGCAACAACGAAAGGCAAGGGACGGTCTCCTCAGGGGCAGGGCTTCATGCCAACCGAGGGCGGGCGGGGGGTCAGGACGCCTGCCAGGGGCCTAGGAGCTGGGGGGACCCTACCTGCAGCAGAGGCAGCGTGACAGGCATGGCCTTCAGCTCTCGCAGCAGGTCCACGGCTCCCTCCTGGAAGAAGACAGGCCCCTCGTGAACGGCTCTGAGATCTCAGCGGGCAAGCCCAACGCCTCCCACACACGAGGCCTGGGGGAACACGAGGCCGGGACGATGCAGATCTACCCGGGGTCAGGTGCCCAGGGAAGGCAGGCGCCAGAAGGGAAGCAGCTCTGCGCTGCATCCCAGCCCACAGCCCGTGGGGGCCGCCAGGGTGAAGGGCAGAGGCCCCTCCCAGCAGGGGCACCACACCAGGCAGAGGCACAGCCCCCGGAGGGTCCCGCCGCCCCGCTCCTCAGGCAGCCTCTCCTCGGGGGCCCCTGCTGAGGCCAAGCTGCCGGGGGGGCCTCTGCCCTCCCTGCGCTCGCCCCACACGCCTCCTCCCTCCCGCCAGCCGCCTCCGCGCACCCCGACCCCAGCCTGGGGGGCTGCTGCCCGGGCTCCCTTCTCTGCCCGGCACCCCGCCCACAGCTGCTTCCCCAGAGCCGCGCACACGCGGGCCACGCGGCCCCTCGGGGGGGGCCGAGCCGGCTGCTCCCACCGCCAGCAACACACCTGCCCCGCGCTCTCCCCAGAGCTCTGCTCAGATGACATCTTCTCAGGGAGGCCTGTCCCGCGGAGGGCCACCCCATCCACTCCCTGCCTTGCCTTCCCCCACCGGTGTGGCTTCACGTGTGCGTGTCTCTCACAACAGGGAGGCAGCCACCCGAGGTGGTGACGGCCTCAGACGTCCTGCAGCCTGGCCGCGGGGGGGGCAGAGACGGCCCGACCCCAACCCGATGGCACGTCTGCTCAGGCTGCAGTCTCCCCCACGTCACGCCCAGCAGGCCCTGCCCCTCGGGCTGCCGTCAGCCCTGTGGTGAACTCCTCAGAGCGGTCACCAGAGCGGAGGGCACAGTGCCACTCAGCCATCACCTTCCCCAAAACGGAGCCCCGGGCTGCAGACCACCAGCTTTCTGTGGCTTCTGGACCAGAGAGGCATAAGCACGGTTCCCAGTCATGACCCCCAACCCCTCCAAGGAGCCTCTGCTGGCTCTCACTCCCGGCTCCATGGTGCCCCAAGCCCGCGGGCCCCGTCCTCAGGCCACACCTGTCCCCTCCTCATCCTCCCCTGGACTCCCACCCACGCAGCGGTCCACCTAGATGGCCCCTCCCTAGTGCTGCCTGGCCCCACCCAGCCCTCCGTGGGTTCCATGACCCATCTCTGCCCCCACCTGGGGGGCATTTGTTTGGTCTCCTTCAGAGGGGAAGCAGCTTCTTTCTCTGGTCATCTCTGGAAACAGCCACAGATGTTCCCACACCCCTGCTCTGTGCTGCCCACAGCCTCCCAGAGGCGTGAACCCATTGCGGGGTTTGGGGGGGGGTTAGGGTTAGGGTGCTGCTTGATGGATGGATGAACGCATGGGAGCCAGCCCCCTTCCCAGCCCTTGTGGAGAACCCAGAGACCGAGACTCAACTATGCTCAGCCCCAAAGCCACCCCCGCACCACCAGTGCAGGCACCCGGCCCTGGGGCGGCTGGGCAGGCATCTCCAGCCCCCCGCTGAGCCTTCCCGACGCCCTCACCACCACCCTGCCCCGCCCCAGGAGCTCAGCCTGGGGAGAGCAGGTCGTGTTTATGTAGCCTCTCAGGGAGCCAGCAGAACCCCCTCCACCTGCGAGAGGCAGGTACCACCCACCACAGATGCTTCCTGCGAGGATACGCAGGTCACCAAGGTCCAAAGTTGAGAGGGGCCTGGAACTGGAGACCCATCTGCTGGCCCCCCAAGACCCCGCGCAGCCTCCCCCAAAGGCTCACTGGCCGAGGACAACAGCGAGCATGAGCACGGCGGGCCAGCGAGGGCGTGGGGGTGGGGGTGGGGGGTGTCCTGCCCGCAGGCATTCCCAGGCCAGGCTCGGGGCCTCCTAGGGCTCTTTCCCGAGCGTGTCTACGCATCTACCCGCTCCCCAGTTGCTGCTGGCTGGGCCCTGGCTAAGGAAGGGAAAGAATTTATTAGAGCAACTTGGTTCTTGGGGGACTGAACAGATAAGGAAGAAGAAGGGCCTCCGGACCAAGGAAGGCCGCTGGCCGGCTGGCTGGTGAAATGAGACGATGGGGGCCGCAGCCCCAGGCCCAGCAGAGGTAGGGGAGGCGCTGCATCTCCGGGAGAAAAGGGGGTCTGATCTCACACTCCAAACTCTTGAAGGCGGAGAAAGGGTGTGGGAGACCTAGGGCGGGACAGAGGGCTCTGAGTCTGGGGTGGGGCTCGGCGGGCAGCTCTGGGGGGCTGCGAGGACGCCCGGGGGCGGGAAGGCGAGGGGGGCGGGGCGGCCAGTCGGAGCAGGACGCGCGGGGGCTTCCGCGGGGCCTGGCCGAGGAGGGTCTCCGCCAGCCCGGCCTCCGAAGTGAGGGGAGGAAGCGGGCGGGACCCCAGGCCTACGGGGTCCCAGCCTGGCGGTGGGGGTCTGAGTCCAGAGCGGGTGGCTCCCGGGACAAGGTCCAGGCCGGGTCGCGGCCTCTTCCGTGGGTGCGAGGTGAAGGGCAGGGCTGGCCCAGAGCGGGGGTCTCGGCCGCCGGCGGGGGTCTCCCCGCGTCCCGGGAGTCTCTCCCGGGGCGGAGTCTCGTCCTGCCCCTTGGGTGGTCGCCGCGGCCCTGACGCGGGCTCGACGGGCTCGGCGGGGGCTCGGCGGGGCCGGGGTCCCGGGGTCCTGGCGGCCCGCGCCCCTCACCGCGCTCTTCTTGGTCACCATCTTGTCCAGCCTCCGGGCGATCCGCGCAATCTCCTCCTCCTTGCCCATCATCGCCTCGGGGGCAGCGCCCCCAGCGCCCGCCGCGCCAGCCTCAGCCTCCCGGCCCGGACCCCGGCCCCGGCCGCCGCAGCCTCCCGCACCCGCCGCAGAAGACGCAGCCCCGCCACGGGCGGGAGACCCTCCGTTCAAACCCCCGGCCCCCGCGGCGCCGCGCTGCATCTTGGGACACGTAGTTCTCGCGCCCGCCAGCCTCGCGCGCTCCCGCTGCGCCCCGGACCACAACTCCCAGGAGCCAGGCGGGGGGCGCAGGGAATCCTGGGAAGTGTAGTCCGGGCGCGGGCTGCCGCCGGTGGGCCGGTTAGCCGGCGGAGGGCGCTGCGGCAGCGCGGGGCCCGGCAGTGCGTGGGGGCCGCGGCGCCTAACCCGCGCTTTCCTCCTGACACCGCGCGGGGGCGTCCGGGGGCACGCTGGGGTCCGTCCCCTCTCCCCGCTGCCTGAGCCCTCCTCCGCCACCTTCCGCCTCCCGAGGCCGCTGCCCGACCCCCAGCCCTGCGCGGACCCCTGAGCGCTCTGGCCGGGACTGTGGCCTCGGGGCCCTCCGGGCATGGTCGAGGGGGACCCTCAGGCTGGTTTTCCGGGGTGTCTGAATGCCCGCCCCCAACCCCCAGCACTTTGACCTCCTTTGCCCTGCGGAGAAATCAGATGGGCACCGGCCTCGGGGCTGGCTCCCCAGCAGTGACCTACTCCCGGGGGCTGTGCTGATGGCCTCGACCCTGCCCCAGCTGGTGCCTCTGCCGGGGTTGGGCTGTCTGGCATGAACTCCCCCACAGCCCACGGGAGGCTTCTGAGAGGCCTCTCCTGATCCTGGCCTTTCTGACCCTAATCTTAGGGACCGGAAGCTGTTTTGAGTTCTCTCCGACGCACATCTGCCCACTCCAGAGGGGAGAGGCTGAGTGTTTTGCGGCATGTTGACACTCTCTCCGCTGTGCTCCAGCCTTTGTCAGAAGCAGTGGCTGAGCTCAGCATCTCAGGATGCCCTGTCATGGTGCTTGGAGGGGGAGTTTCCTCCTATCAGCCGTCAAATCAGCTTAACTCTTGTCTGTTGGGGAGGCCTTGCTGGGCAGCCTCCTCTTGCCATCACAGGGCCTCTGCCCTGGCAAACCATTGCTGCCTATGAGGAATTCCATGCTTTTTTCCTTAGGATTACTGAGGGATCTCGTAACTGACCATGTTTCTCTTTTCACTTTGACTGCTGGGAAGCTCAGTCATGTCTAATTAATGCCACTCTCAGTTCACGGCATGGTCACCCAAGGTCATCCGGACATCCCATCTGCCACCTGGTCTCACAGTAATTTGGCCTAATTTTCAGTGACTGTGGGGCCCACACCACTATAGACATCAGTCCTGGGCCTCTACCCTGTCCCAGAATTGCACCCCCTACAGCACACCACCCAGCCTGTGCATCACTGAGAAGGTGACAGACAGCTGGTGGGGATGCTGGCCCTGCCCCTCTCCCCGCCCTTCCGCAGGCCAGCATCCCTCCAGCTGAGGGCACTCTGGCCCTTCCCAGGGACCTCCAGCAGCAATGGTCATGACAGTCCTCTTGCTCATGCTCTGTCCCCTGCGCTGTTCTTGGTGCATGACGTGCGTCAGCTCACATCATCCTGACAGCTGCCCTGTGAGGCGGACACCGCCACCATCCCTGTTTCACAGACGGGGAGACGGAGGCCCAGAGAGCCTGGGATTTGCACCTGGTAGCTGGCTCCAGAGGCAGGGGCCCTGGCCACGCGGCCTCTGCAAGCCCCCGGGTGCCTTCCTAACCCCATCTAGTGCCAGGGGCTTTGAGTGAGGGAGGCTTCTACGTGTGTGGCTGGGTTGGATGTTTTAAGCCATAGAGACTCTCAAGCATGACCTAGGAGCCGGTTAAAAAGGAAGAGCCCTGCCCTTCGTCCCCCAGGGGTGGAGCCCTGTCCTCTGTCTTCAAGTGGCAGAAGCACTGGCCCCCAGCCAGCCAGCTGGACACTGAACATTGGGCACACAGAGGAGGGCAGGGGCTTGGGGGGTTGAGGGCTGTATTCCAAGGGTGAGGAGTTTGTACCCCAGCCCCCGTGGTGACTGTATCCAAGCTGCCGAGGGGGACAGAGGCAGCTGCAGGACAGGGACCAACGCGGGGTGGGGGGAGGAGGAGATGGAGACAGGGCAGGTCTGGGAGCTGAGGAGGGGGACTGAATTGGGCAGGAGGGAGAATAGGACAGGGTGTCAACCTGGGGGTCAGGGACCAACCCCCTGGCAGAAAAGAAACCCGGTGGGAAAGACTCCCAGTCACCTCTGCATTGCCCTCTAGGAGACACATGTTGTCCCTTCGGTTACACGTGAAGCAGTGAACCGTGTGTCACAGCAGGGCCGGGACTGACCACAGCACCAACTAGAGCCACTTCGTGTCACAGCCGTCCTGCTGATGCTCCAGTGTCCTGCCAATGCCCACTGCTGCCGGGAGCTGCAGCAAGAAAGAAGCACTTAGGTTCTGTGTCACACATTTTAGAAAATAACTTGGTAACTGTGTTTCAGTGTCATTGGTTTCTATGGTAACCCCATGAGCTTATTTTGTGTGCTGCCCGGTGATGCAGCACCAAAGCAAGGACCGGGCGGGGGAAGGGGCTGTCCGCTGAGCACCACGGCGCTGCTCCGGCCCGGCCAGCGTGGAACACCCAGACCGCCCACCTCGGGACCTCCTCCTCCTCCTCCACGAGAAGCCAGGTGGTCTCTACCTGTGGGGCCTCTGGCAAAGGCCACAGAGACAGCTCAGCCGCAGCCTGGCGTGTCTCAGAGGCTCTCGACGAAGGCCGCCGAGGCTGCAGGCGAAGGGAGACCAAGGCACCACGGCCCTCAAGAGCAGTGGCCAGGAGGTGGGGGCTCCTGCGGGAGGAGGGCCCAGCCCGGGGAGCCTGGCCCAGGGCAGCGCGGGCGCTGGCGAGGTGGGGGTGAGCAGGCTGGGGGTGGGGGGGGTGGCAGGGGAGGTGGAAGGACTCCCAGCAGGGTACCTAGGGCCCACGGCCCTTCGCCCCGTGGCGGGAGCCCTGAACCCTGACGTGGTGCAGTCCCGCGTGGAAGCCACCACCGTAGGGGGAGGGGTGTGACCCCACGCGGGGTCCGGGCCTGGGGACCCGCCTTGTGGCCTGCAGGCCCCACAAAAAGCAGAGGCCTCTAGGTGGCAGGAGGGAGCCACAGACGGCCTGGGGCCAGGCGGCCACCACCCTCCCCTCTGGAGGTCCAGTTGTGTCTGGCCGCAACCTCGAAGCAGCCCAGGTGGGGCTGTGGTCAGTCCTGGAGAGGGACCTCACATATGGGGTCTGTCAGTGGGTCCCACCCTGGCCCAAACCCCCGACTCCCCACCTCAGAAGTCCCTGACGCCCAGGCCCCTCATGAATTCACAGCCCCCGGAAGCTTGCTCAGGAGCGTCGTAGCCCACCCAAGACCCCCTGGGCCCTACCCAACCTTGGGCCCGTCTTCCTCCAAGGAAGGTCCCCCAACCAGCTGCCTGGACCCCTCGGCCCTCCCCCGCCCTCAGAAAGCTGTGCCTGCAGGGTGACGTCACGCCCCAAACCTGGCCACAAACACAGCAGGGTGCTCACTGGGACCCCAGACCCCCTGTCCTCTCTGCTGCACCTGGGGAGTCGGCACACAGCCCGAGTCACGTGGGGGAGTGCGTGAAGCTGCCCACGTGTGTGCACACTGGGCACAGTACAAGTCACATACGTGCACACACGAAGGGGCCGTCCGTGAGGCGTCTGTCTCCCCAGACGCTCAGCCAGGAGAACCAGGCCTGAGCGTCACCCTCTGCTGCATCCCAGCCCCCAGACACCTACTGGGTAACAGAGGGAACGTGGCACCGCAGCGGGCGCTGGAAAGAACGCACACCTTCCCCTTCGGGCCACCCCCCACCAGGGAAGCCCCAAAGACACCCACCCCCGCCCCAGAGAGGCCCGCTCGGGACGGCCATGCCTGCTGCTCTGGGCTGGAGCCCTGATGCCCAGACCCTCCTGGGACCAGGCAGGGCCCTCTCCCCAGGACCCCAGCCCCTCCACCTCCTGCTGAGATGGGCCCAGGAGGAGCAGGCGTGCGGCACGGAGAGTCGAGGGCCACGGACCCCCAACCAGGAGGCGCCAGGCCGTGTGTGGAGACTGCGAGCCACAGCACGGGGGGCGTGGGCAGGGCTCCTGGTCAGAGGTCGCGCTGAAGAATCAGCGAGGAGCAGGGACGGAGCCCCCACGGGTGGGGAACACCCGAGCTCGGCTTTCCAGACCCACCCAGCCCCCTCACTCCAGGACGGCCTCCGGGACACCCCGCCAGCCCACTGCCAGGCGGCCTCCCTCCGTCCCCGCGATGGTCCCCAGGGAAGCCCCTAGTAGAAGCCCTCTTCCTGCCCCCACCCTGGGACTGAGTTCCCAGCCCATCTCAGGGGTTGTTCCCCCCGGGCAAGGGTCTTCCACACCTGACCCCTTTATGGCAAGAGATACGCGGGTCTGCCCTCAGGAGCCCTGCTCTGTAGGGAGACTGGCCCTGCCCTGGGGGCTCTGAGGGGGCAGACACAGCCCTGGCAGGGTTCTGGGGACGTCCCAACAACACCTCCAGGGTCCATCCCACACGGGATGGGCTGCACCTTTGGCCCAGAGACCTGCCCCACCCCCACCCTCCGTCCGCGGAAACATGGGAAGCTCAGGCCATTTATTTTGCTCTGTGTGTGTCCCCCACCACGTGCCGCCCAAAGCAGGCCCCAGCAGGTCAGATCCGCGCTTCCCTTCTGGCTGGGGCGGGGCCTCGGTGGGAAGGCCAGTGCTGCCGCACTCACCCGGAGCCCGCGTGCCCTCTTCCTGTGGCCACTGGCATGGGGCAGGGAGAGCGTGCAGCCACAGGAGCCCCCACCCCTCCCCTGCCACCCTGCGGGCAGCCCAGCCCGGGCCCCCAGCTGTTCCTGTACCCTATTTCATCAGAGCCTCCAGCCCACCCTGGGGGCTGCAGGTCCCCCCCAGAGCAGCTTTGTGGGGCTCGGACCCCAGCCAGCCCCATCCAGGCCTCCCTCAGATCCCGGCCTCTGAGGTCAGGCAGGGCAGTGACCAGGGACCAGGTCCAGCCCGAGTCCCCTGTCACATGTGCCATCCAGCAGCCTTCTCTCTGGGCCTCAGTCTCCCAGTCTGCAGAATGGGAAGAACCGCCGCCCCCAGCAGCCTCTCTCGGAAAGTCCCAGCCCAGCCCGTAGCCCTGGCCCAGGCCCAGCTCCCTCCCCCAGAGGCAGCACTTTGGGGGAGGCAGGAGGCGTCCCCCAGAGGCCACCAGTTGGGCGGCCCTGGCGGCCTGCTCCAGGCTCGCTCTAACAATGCGCTTCCCCCACACAATTCCCAGAAACACCGCCCTCCCTGCCCTGCCAGCCCGCCAGCCTGGCGGCCACTCCACCCTCCCCCTCCCCAGGGGCTCCAATGAAAGCAGGAGGTCTGACTCACAGGGGTCCCCAAGGCAGTGCCTCCCGGGGGTCCCGGCACACCAGCGCTGTCCTGGTGGAGAGAGACAAAGGAAGCTCC
This sequence comes from Hippopotamus amphibius kiboko, assembly GCF_030028045.1. NCBI lineage: Eukaryota > Metazoa > Chordata > Mammalia > Artiodactyla > Hippopotamidae > Hippopotamus > Hippopotamus amphibius. The sequence continues at coordinate 242,608 of NC_080197.1, forward strand.
TGGGAGAGGCAGGCTGGCGGCTGAGGAGCCAGGCCTTGGGAGGGGACCTTGGCCAGGCCCTGCTCTCAGAGCAGACCCCTGCCCTCCTCTCCTAGTGGTGAGTTGGCGGGTCCATCCTTCTGCCTGCACAGGCCCATCTCCACAGAGCCGCTGTGGAAAGCTAAATCAGATCACACCCCTCCTCCGCTCTGAACCCTCCCAAGCCACCCAGCCTCCTTCAGATAAGGAAGCGAGACCCTCCCGGGCCCCACACAGCCCCTGGTCCCCTCTACAGCACATGTCCCTGCCCCAGGGCCTTTGCATGTGCTGTTTCCTCTGCATAGAAGACTCGTTGCTTTCAGATGTTTCCTTCAGGGTGGGCTCCACAGTCACCCCCTGAATGGGCAGGCAGCGAGCGCCCCGACACAGCCCCTCTCTCCTCCACAGCCTGGAGCCCCAGATTCGCACTGGTTTGTGGATTTGTTGATTGATTGCCTGTCTCTCCAACAGAATGGAAACTCCCCAAGAGAAGGGCTTGGGTCCGTTTTGTTTGCTGCTTAAATCCCTATCTCCTGGAACAGGGCCTGACCCAAGGTGGAGTCAACAACCAACGGGTGGGTGGACGCGTGGGTGACTCCTGGCCCTGAACGAGAAGGGGTAGATGGTCCCCAAGAACAGAGGCCTGCCCCCCACCCCGTGGGCAGCCCCAACCCGTTGGACCCTCAAAGCCATTTGTTACCAAAGCCAGGGCATCAACAGAAAAGAAACACACAGCTGCAGGACCCGCCAGGCCCCAGGGGCTGGAAACTGCCTGGGGCGCTCTGCTCCTTCTCTCCATGCTTTCCAGGGCAAATGAGAACTGTCACCAGAGCACGGCAGGGGAGAAGAGGAGCCGGGCCAGCCCAGGGCAGGGCAGTCGGGGTGGGGGCCCAGGATACCCAAGTGTGTCAACACACAGCCCCCCGGGCAGGGCACACAGAGAGCCCCAGCTCTGCCTCACCGGGAGCCCCAAGGGGCACCAGGGCGCCACTCCTGTAGGACCTGGGCTGGGGGCACTGAGGTCTGAACAAAGGCAGACTTCCCAGAGGCTGCCTGGGGCCCGAATTGAGTGGCATGGGGGCGGAGCCAAGGGCAGGAGCTCTGGGCCTGGCTGGTCAGCCAGGCCGGACAACTGGACAGACAGAGTGTCTGGCGCCTGCTCAACCAGGCTGGCCCTCGTCTGCCTCCTCGCAGCTGCTGCCTTCCTTCCTGAGCTGGTGTTTCCTGGCTCCTCCCTGCTGTTGCCATGGAAACAGAGAGCAGCCCGGGCCACCCCCCGCCCCCACCGCCGCCTGGTTCCCACGGAGCCCCCGCTGAGCACCAAGTGGGGCCCACACAGGACACAGGACACTGGAGGACGAGCATGGCCCCGACACCCCAGGACGCCCCCGCTCAGCACCCCAGCTCCCGTCCGGCACAGAGACCCAGCGTCCGGGAACGCCTCTGCGAGACCCCGACACCTGGGACACCCACAGAAGTGACCCAGCTCGACCACCCACAGCCCACCTGCCCCCCTGAAGCCACCATCACGGGGGCTTCCTCACACACACTGCATTCGGTGCCCCCCCACCCACAAGGCCCCCTCAACCCAGAGAGGCCCCCCACCCACTTGGTCCTGCTGCCCCAAAGCACTCAGGGGCAGACCCGCTCCCCTGCATGACAGCCCTGAGACCTGCAGCAGTGCTAGTCTCTCCACGTGCTCAAAATGCCCCCGGGGAACCCCCACGGGCACACGGACACCCTAGTTCCCACAGCACCCAGCTTCCCCAGGACTCCCAGGTCCCCACAACGGTGGCAAATCACGCACTGACCCCGGCACTCCTGAGAGCATCACCTTCCCAGTGTGAGCACCGTGCCCGCTCCCTCGCACCCCCACGGCCCTCTGCACACTGGGCCCGGCACCCCAGGACTGAGAGCAGGAAGGCACGGGCGAAGCAAGCCCACGGCCCCAGGCCTGAGCCCTAGGGTCCACCAGGATCAGGCCTGCCGCTGGGTGAGAGACGTGCACGTACGTGGGGCGTGTGCCCATCGGACTCTAGGCCGTCGGGCAGCCTCCCCAGAAGCCACCCTGACCCTCACCCCCACCCAGCCTTCGGCGCAGCCTCAAGGACGGGCAGGAGGATCCGGGCCAGGCCGGGAGACCCGGTGTCCAAGACCACAAGCAAGAGTCTGCACTGGGCGGCCTGGCTCCAAAGTCGAGGTGTCAGGAAACCAGAGACCGCTCCACCTGGACCAGCATCTGACAGGGACCCCCCACCCCACCGGAAGCAGGAAGGCCCTGCCCTACAGGACTCAGTAACTGGTCCCAGCCCCGCTGCTCCTGCTCCTGCAGCAGCCAGGCCTGGGCGGCTGGGAGCCTGTGAGGTCTATGCCCCGGGCAGTGCCTGGGAGGTCCGCCACCCTCAGAGCCCAGCCAAGCCCCCGCTCAGAGCCGCCGAGGGGATGACCCAGCATCCTTTGCAGGCTTCAGCCAGAGCCTCGGGGTCCAGTCCAGGCTGAGGGAGGGAGTGGGCGGAGAGCCAGGAAGCCAGTGTCCACTGGATGTGAGCCCCTGCTCACAAAGCAAGCTTGCCGTCCACCCCACCTTCTGTCTGGGGTGATGGGGGCTGCAGGAGACCTGGACCAGGCCAGCCTGAGGTGGGTCCTGGAGACACAGGAATGCCCCCAGACTGTGGATGGATTGGGGGCCACAGCTGGGTAGCCAGAGAAGTCTTGGGGAACCCCTCCCTTGGTGGGTGTCCAGGGCCAAACCTCTACTCTACTCCCTGCAGGGCCCCACCTCCTCACGGCAGAGTCCAGCCTCACACCCACACCCAGGCAGACAGACACGTACACCCAGGCCACACACAGATGCAGAGACACACACCTCTTATGCGCAACGAGCCACGCCCATGCCAGCTCCCCTACGGGCCCCGGGGAGCACCCCCAGCCCGGAGGCTCCAAGGTCAGGGCCACCCTGACTGCAGCTCCCACCCCACTGTTTTCCCATCTGGATGGTGGGCCAGAGCCACCGTCCTCGCCCCTGCCAGGCGGCACACAGGGGAGGGTAGCCTGACCCCGAGGAGGTGGGGGGTGACCCCAGGAGGCTCTCCCCTTGCCCTGCCCAGCCCTGGCCCACAGGACATGACAGCCGGACACCTGAGTCCCGCAGCTCAGCCAAGAGGGAGGGTCACTGGCTGGTGCCCGGCGAAGCAACCATCCTTGGGGGTGGGGGGCGGGGGGGGGTCACTGGTGGTGAAGTAGTTCTGCGCACTGCCGGCCACTGCACCCCCAGGGGCTCGAGCAGCTTGGCTGTCAGGGACTGCACGGGGCCAGGCAGGGCCCCCAGGGGAACCGAAAATCCATCCCGAGGTAGGGGCGGCAGTGGAGGAACCCGGAAGCCTCCTTCCCAAGCCCAGGGATGGTCATCCCAGACCCACAGCTGCCCAGACGGAGCCGGGCCCTGGTGACCCCAGACCGCACCCAGAGGGCTGCAGGCAGAGGCAGCTTCTGCCAGGTGCTGGCCCCTCGGACCCATCCTTCAGCCTGGAGTCCTCCTCACACATCTCTCCCCGCAACCCCTGCAGGCCACCCAGTCCACCCACCCACGCTGGTCAAAGGGGAGCTGGCGCCACGGGGAGTGTCTGTGTACCCGTTCAACCCCAGGTCCCCCATTCTCGCCTGCCTCCCAGGAAAAGCCTCCCATCTTACCCCCCGACCCAAGAGGACCCACCGTGACTGTCCCCAGGGCACCAGCGGGGGCTCGGTGTCCGTGAGTCAGGCGCCAGGGCCCGGGAGATCTGGAAACCACTCGGAGCCACCCGGCCCTACCTGACAAAACCTGCCGCGGGGACAGGGTGCACACCCAACCGCCCTCGTGTCAGAGGACCCCTGTGGGGGCGCCGGCCTCGCCCCAGGACAGCTCAGCAGCAGCTGCTGGGGGAGCTGCGGGACCCACGGGGGACCCGCCACACTCTTAAGTGCTGACTATGGCCTAGAGGAACTACCAGGGACAGAGGACCCAGAAGCTCTGGCCACACAGACCCAGGGTCACCGACACCTGTGGTCACACACGGTGGCGCTCCCAACCCATGGGGTGGGGCTCTTGATGTGGTAGTGGGGCTACGGAGCTCCCAGGTGTCCCACCCCCAAGAGAACCGCCCTCAACCGGAGGGGCGGGGAAGGAGCCTGCCCCCGGGGAGACCTCGCAACGTCTGGAGCCCTGACGGGGTGGGAGGAGGCTGCAAGCTGCTCTGGAAGGCCCTCGGGCTCTGATGGCCCAGGGGAGTCCCCTCTTCCCCCCACCTACCCCACCCTGGGGTCCTGCCTCACTCTCTTGCGGCAGCGCCGGCCTGGCCGACGGTCCCGGCAGGCCCTGGGGAGGGGGATGAGGCCTGGGGCTCCACCCACTCTGGACCCCCTCCCTCCGGCTCTGCGACGGGTCCAGGGTGTCCACCCTTTCCCTCCCGGTGCTCAGCTGCGGCTCGCCCAGTTCCCAGTCGGTTTGCGAGTCGGGTGGGGGACACGGAAACCATCTTCTCCTTTAACCCCATGAACAGGCCTGGGGGCGGGGCGGGCTTCAAGCCCCCAGCGCTGCAGGTGCCCCGTGTGGGTGGAGGACGCAGAGCTCGCCGCCCCGCGTCACCCAGAGCAGCTGCCCCAAGACACAAGTGCTCCTCCCAAGCCCCCTCCCTTGGAGCCAGCCGGTCGGGAAGGCAGCCTCCCCCGGTTCCTGCGTCGGGGTCTGACGCCGTTGGGGGGGGGGGGTTCCTCTCTGAAAGCCTGACAACCCCCACGAGGAGGCCCCCTGCCAAGCTTCGGGCCACAACAGCCACCCTCTCCCACTCAGGGACCGCTCCTTCGGAGGGGGCGGGGGGCGCTGCGCCGAGGAGGCCACGGCGGAACCCGGCTGGGCCGAGAAGAAAGGGAGCCCCCGGGGGGAGGGGGCGGCCCCGGCCCGCCCCGCCCCGGCCCGCCCCGGCCCGCCCGTCACACCGCCCAGGGGCCCCGCGCCGCTATATCTGCGCGCCCACCCGGCGCGAGGCCACCGCCGTGCCCACCGCCGCCCGCCCGCCCCCGACGTGCCCGCTGCCCACCGTCCGCGCTCCAGCGCTCCGTTCCGCCCAGGCCGCGCCCAGCTGGAATGCAGAGATCGCCGCCCGGCTACGGCGCACAGGACGACCCGCCCGCCCGCCGCGACTGTGCATGGGCCCCGGGCCCCGGGGCCGCCGCTGAGCCGCGCGGCCTCCCTGCCGCCCCCGCCGCGCCCGCCGCGCCCGCCTCGCCGCCCAGCCCGCCGCGCAGTCCGCCGCGCAGCCCCGAGCCGGGGCGCTATGGCCTCAGCCCGGCCGGCCGCGGGGAACGCCAGGCCGCCGACGAGTCGCGCATCCGGCGGCCCATGAACGCCTTCATGGTGTGGGCGAAGGACGAGCGCAAGCGCCTGGCGCAGCAGAACCCAGACCTGCACAACGCGGTGCTCAGCAAGATGCTGGGTGAGTGGCTGCGGGGCGCCGGGGGCGGGGGCGGGGCGGGGCGGGCGGGGCGCGGGGGGCCTGCACGCCAGGGCCAGGGCGCGAGCGGGGCTCGGCGGTGCGCCCGCCCGACGGCACCCGGCTGACCTGCGCCCGCGGCCCGCAGGCAAGGCGTGGAAGGAGCTGAGCCCGGCGGAGAAGCGGCCCTTCGTGGAGGAGGCGGAGCGGCTGCGCGTGCAGCACCTGCGCGACCACCCCAACTACAAGTACCGGCCGCGCCGCAAGAAGCAGGCGCGCAAGGCCCGGCGGCTGGAGCCCGGCCTCCTGCTCCCGGGCTTGGCGCCGCTGCCGCCGCCCGAGCCCTTCCCCGCGGCCTCCGGCCCGGCCCGGGCCTTCCGCGAGCTGCCGCCGCTGGGCGCCGACGTCGACGGCCTGGGGCTGCCCACGCCCGAGCGCTCGCCGCTGGACGGCCTGGAGCCCGGAGAGGCCGCCTTCTTCCCTCCGCCCGCGGCGCCCGAGGACTGCGCGCTGCGCGCCTTCCGCGCGCCCTACGGCCCCGCCGAGCTGCCCCGGGACCCGGGCGGCTGCTTCGGGGCGGCCCCGGCCGAGGCGCTCAGGACCGCGCCCGCCCCCGCCGCGCCGCTCTGCGGCCTCTACTACGGCGGCGGCCCCGGCGCGCCCGGCCCCGGCCCCGGCCCCTACCCCGGCCCGCTGTCGCCGCCCCCCGAGGCCGCGCCGCTGGAGGGCGCCGAGCCGCTGGGGCCCGCCGCCGACCTGTGGGCCGACGTGGACCTGACCGAGTTCGACCAGTACCTCAACTGCGGCCGGACTCGCCCCGACGGCCCCGCGCGCCCGCACCACGTGGCGCTGGCCAGGCTGGGCCCGCGCGCCATGTGCTGCCCGGAGGAGAGCAGCCTGATCGCCGCGCTGTCCGACGCCAGCTCCGCGGTCTACTACAGCGCCTGCATCTCCGGCTAGGCCGCCCGGGGCGCCGCGCGTCACCGGCCCGCCGCTCCGGCTCTCTCGCGGGCGCAGTTGCCGCCGCCCGTCCTAGCCACGCGGGAACCGGCCATGCCGGGCGCCGCCGGGCCGAGGGCGCCCCTGCGGGCCGGTCCCCCCACGTCCCGGGCTCGGCCTGCAAGTCCGGGCCTAGGACGTGCGGGCTGGCTCTGCCGGGGCTGGGTTTTGGAAGCGCCTGATTCTTTTCTTGCAGTGTATTTTCTAGAACTAGGCTGTATTTTGTACTTTGCCGTTTTTATATACATGAGACAATATATTTAATTTTTAATGAAACTGTTAAACTTTTTCTCCCAAGGGGTTTCAGTGATGCAAAGCACCAGTGTAGCAAGGGCTTTTCAAATAATGTTTGTTTGCTGTAAAGGAGGAGCGGGGAGCCGGGTCCCGCTGGGCCAGGCGGGGCCACAATAAAGCGCCTCACCTTTCCTCCCAGCTCCGTGTCTGTGGTTGTTGGGGGAGGGAGGAGCAGTTCCCCCCGGGGCCCCGGACCTGCCCTTCCCTCCAGATTCCCAGAGAGCAGCTGGGCCCCACAGCATGCGGCTCTCCATCCTTCCAGGACCCTACCCCAGACAGAGCTGGTGGGAGGCAGGAGGTGTGGGTACGCCCCGCCTTCCCTGCCTTCCATTCCCATCCAACCCTCATTTTAACTGGAGCTTAATAGGGGTCAGACTACACCCTGAAAGCCCCCCCCCCACACCCTCACCCCGGTTTCACCATCCTCATCTCATCCTGAAAACTTTCTTCAAGCCCAGTAAGTGCCCAGGACAGCGCCTCTCTCTGAAGGAGGCTGGGGTGGGGTTGACGCCTGTCTGCAGACATGACGTTCTGGGACCCCCCCCCCCCCCCAGTCCATCATTCACACTCAATTCAGTGTCCCCAGAGAGGACAGCACCATGACAAGTCCACGCTGCTCCCCAGGTGAGTTGTGCAGACCCTGCCAGTGAAGCACGTCAGTGACCAGAGTAGGGGCTCAGGCCTCACTTCTGAGGCCTCCAACTCTGAGACCCATCCCACTAGCCCTGTGCCCCCTCCCAGCAGGACCAGACACCCTCTTGCCACACCGCCTCCTGGGTCCCCCTAGTGCCCTCTCACTGGGGAGCCCACGGGTGCAGGGAAAGTCTGCAGCGATCACCTTGGGCAATTCCTCTTTCCTGAGACAGGGTCCCGCAGTGAGGCCTCTGCACACTCGCAGCCTTCGCAGGGCCTGGCAGGTCTCCCAAGCCGAGAGGAGGGGCCGTGTGTCCCCCTGACCGGTCCTTTCCCAGTAGCACATGGGGGGGTCCAGCTGATTTCTCACAGCCCTGATGAGGTGCGTGCGCCCGGGGACGCGGGCATCTCGTGACGGTGTGCGCTGCTCTGTGGCTGCCCATAGCCTGAATCCGACTGCACGTGTGTGAGTGCGTGTGAGCATCTGTGTGCACATGCTGCGAGCACGGCTGTGATGCTGTGACGGCGTGACCATGTGACTCAATGTGAGCCTCCTTGAGGGTGACTGTGACACCCAGCGTGTCTGAGACTCCGTGCACGCATGTGTCTGTGTCAGCCTGGGTGTTCGTGCGCACGGGTCTGCTGCCTGAGTGTGTGTGCAGAGGTGAACAGGGTGTGGGGCTGTTCTTACAGGTGTCCCGCCTCCAAGAGGCAGGGTGACGTCAGCTCTCTGTTAACTGGAATGAGCCCCACACCTCAGCTGGTGGAGTCGGGGAGCGGCACCTAGGCCCCCACCCCCACCTCACTGTGAGCAGCGCCCGGAAACCTCAAAGGCACAGAGAAAGGCAGGCTGGGAGAGTGGGAGAGCGATTCCGAGGTGGAGAGAGGAGCCTTGGTCAGGTGGAGGCACAAGGCAATGGCCTGCAGGACACCAAGGACAGTGCTGGTACGCAGGAAGGCGGCGGGGAATGAGGCCCGAAGGCACAAGAGTGCTCCAGTCCAGACGCGTTTGTTGGGGGAGGGGGGCTCTGAGACACCAATGCTGAGCCCTGGGCTCACGCACGAAGGCTCCCATCACCCATGAGTGTGTACACTCAGCTCTCACGGACCCGGACTCCCACTCTGGGCCTGCCGCTGGTATGGGGACAGGTGACCCACCCACCGGAGCCCTGGGTCAGCCGGGCCAATGCGTGCCTCCCCCCCTCCCACCGCGGGGACGGCCTCTGTAAGGATGGAGACCCACAGCAGCCAGAGTCCAGGAGCCTCTGCCTCCCCCCACTCTGGGGGCAGACCCTCCCATCTCAGGCCACCCCCTGGCCAGGGCAGTGGGAAGGGAGGACCAGCCCAGCCTCTCCTACTGCCTAGAACCATGTGAACAGCCCCTCGGAGGGCCCCCCTGCCTGGGCCCAGGCCTAGCCTCACCTGTGTCCCCACCCCAGAGATACCTACGGACACACACACAGAGGTGGCGGACGGGCAGGCACAGCTGTCACTCTGGTACACGGAGCCCTTTTCTAGCATCCTCCTCACCCCACCCTCGGGGTCAGCAGGAGGGGGGCCTCGAGATGCCTGGGGTGGCACAGGTCCCAGTGTCCAGGTGGCGAGGGGCCAAGTAGCTTGCTCCCCAGAAGCCCCTCCCTCAGTGCCGGGTGGGAGGCGGGAAGTGGGGAGTGGGACCGCAGCTGCAGCGGGGCCCAACTTGGACCAAGTCCCTGGAGCCAGGGGCTCGGGGCATTCAGGAGCAGAGTCAGGACTGGGGCCACACACACACACACACACACAGAGGGCAGCTGTTTTCAGGGAGTGCCTCAGGTGGGCACCATGTCTGGGGCCCTCCCAAGGGACCCAAGGCAGACTGGGCAGCCCTCCTCGGCAGGACTACAGGCCCGGGGCCTGGGTGGTTTCAGCCCTGGTCAGGCTTCCCACCCCTCCCCCTCCTGGCTCCACCCACCTGGCTTCCCCTAGGGTCAGGGAAGGGAAGTCCCCACCCCCAGCTCCCGCTGAGTCAGGCCCGCCAGGAACAGACCCAGGCGACCTGGCTCCTGGCGGGAAGTTCTAGCAGCCGGGCCTGGCCTAAGCCACAGCTCCCACGCCCAGGACCCAGCTTAGCCCTGGGGTGACCTGAGCTGATGTGTGGAAGCCTCCCCGGTAAGCTGCCCAGAGGAGGACGTTGCGGGGGCAGAGTAGGTAAGATGCACCCCTCTCCCAGTAGACACAGTCATCACCTCAACACCCTCAGGAACACCCCACACACAACCAGCCACACACCACACCAGGACCAAGGCTGTGCTCGCACGCCCGCCCCCAACAAGGCCAGGCCAGGCAGGTGAAGAGGGACTTTGTCCACTCGGTGGACAAACACGCTAGACAGTCCAGCTGCTCAGCTCACTGCCCACAACACCTACAGACACTTCTAATCTGTTCCTGGGGTGGTACAGCTAATGACTACTAACTTCAGCACTTTTCTATCACCCAAAAGAACCTCGTCCCCACTAGGTGTCACTTCCCATCCTCTGTCCTCCCAGCCCCTGGGAAACACTGATCTGCTTTCTGTCTGTGCACGCACCTATCCTGGACTTTCCACATACGTGGAATCACACAATAAGCGGCCTTTTGAGTCTGACCTCTCACTGAGCGTCGAGTCTTCAAGGTTCACCCATGTTGCAGCCTGAATCAGTACTTCATTCCTTCTTAAGGCGGAGTAATACTCCACTGTATGGATGGACCACATTCTGTTTATCTCTTCACCAACTGATGGACATTGAGGTTATTTCCATGTTTTGGCTGCTGTGATGACTGATGCTGTGAACACGCCTGCGCAAGGTTTTACGTGGACGTGTTTTCAGTATAAAGTAACATAAATGTGTGTCTCTAATGACCAAGTCTGATCAAGTAGATTAAGTACCTCGACTTCATATGCTGGAGCAGCTACCGCCAAAAGGGGGGACCAGAGCAGCTGACCTCCAATCTCAACGGGGACCCTCACAACCAAGACCCAATCCTGCACCCCGCCCCAAGGAGCAGGCCCCAGTCCAGTCCACAGAGAGAGCTTTGGCCAAGTGCGTGGGAATTCCTGGCTCAGGACAGGGGAGGGATGGGAGCACCCACGTTCCTCCTCTTTGTGTTTCGGAACACAGCCCACTCCGCTTCCTCCCCCCACCTCTACCCCTGCACGAGCACCCAGCCTTCCAGGGAAGCCCGGCGGCAATCCTCACCCTCCGCCTCGTTGTCCACTGCCCCGCCCCGCCCCGCCCCGCCCCGCCCCGCCCCGGCGAGCGCAACCCCGCCCCGCCCCCTGGAGCCCTCCCCCACGCCCCCGCCCCATGCCGCCGTGACTCCACCCCTTGCCTCACAACCCGCCCCTCCCCCACGCCCCGCCACACCGCCCAGCCCCACGACCCCGCCCCGTCTCCCACGACCCCGCCCGCCCGCACGAGAAAACAGGAAGGGGCCCCGCGGCGGCGGCGGCGCTGGAAGGAAGCGCAGGAAGCGGCGGCGGGTGCGGCGCTTATCTCGGGCTGCAGCCGGACCCCTGGCCTCACGCCCCGCGCAGCCCGGGCAGGGGACGCGGGGGCGGCTGGAGGACAGGCCTGCTCACCTGGCGGGGGGCCCTGGCCGCCTTAGCAGCGAGCCACAGCTGTCACAGCTGGGCCATGGAGGGAGGCGACAGGACCGGGCCAGGCTGTGCCGGGCCAGGCTGTGCCCCTCCAGCCCGGTGACCCCGGGGCTGATGTGCAGCCCTAGGACGCCCCACCTCGCGCACAGCGCTCACTGCCCTGCCCCGCCCCCGGGGCCCGACCTCCCCGTCTCCCCCCACACAAGGACTCGCTTCGCCCGGCAAGGGAGTTTGACTTCCGGGCGTTAACTGGGGGCGGGGGGAGGGGGGCCGCGGTGGTTGTTTTTGTGTTTACAGAGCTGGGTCTTTTCCCGGGGAGGGGGCAGGATGGGGACTGTCCCTGGGCACCCCCCAAGGGTCCCGCAGGCCCTGGCAGGGACAATGGGCTCCAACACCTGGCACTCTCCCCCTCCCGTGAGCATGTGCTTTGCTTCCTGGAGTGAGGGGCCCCGTGTGTTTCCGCGTCAAGCACGGGCTGGAACAGCGCCTCCGCGCACACCTGCAAGGCAGGGACCCCACACAGGCTCACAGGCCAGGGCGAGGGCCCTCGGGTCCGGTGCAGGTGTTTCCTCCCGCGCCTTCGTGGCACCCAGTGCCCCATGCAGAGTCCAGCCGACTCACGTCCTGTCCCAGGGCCCTGGCTCCGTGAACACAGGAGGTGCGTCTGTTCTGGGCCTGGCATGGTGGGCACCCGTCTTTCCTACAACCTCCCGCCGACTCCTGGCGCTCAGCTGGGCTGGGGTGGTGGCCCGTCAGGGAGGGGACATGGGGAGGTGCCGCTGGAGCCCATGCGTGGGCCCCCGGCAGGGCAGAGGCACTCTGCTGCCCTCAGAAGGACCAGTGCTCTAGGTTGGCAAAGACCCCACCCCTGCAGTCTGTTGGCAGATTGGGAAGGGGCAGAGGTGGGGGTGGGGAGAGAGGGGCCTGTGGGCAGGGGTGGGGAACACACACGTGGCACAGTTGGGATTCACTTTTTGGTTTTCCAAATCCAGAGACTAGTTTGCCTGTCGCCCGCGTTCCAGATGTTCTTTCAAAGGCTCCCAGTCTGGGGAGGCCGTGGGACCCAGACTACCCTTCAAAGCCTGCCTGGCTCCTCCTTGCAGCGCTGCACATGGGGGGTCTGGTTCCCTGGCCAGTGCCCTGCAGCCCCATCTGCCACCCTGGCACAGCCCCTCCCCCGGGGCCCCAGCCCCAACCCCGGTGGAAGCAGCTGAGAAGACATGCGTGTAGGACAGGACACCATGGGGTGCAGGCCCCAACCCACCACACGTGTACCCCAGGAGGTGTTTAATGGAGGAAGAACCGGGCTCAGGCCACATGCCCAGGGCCTTGGCAGGGAAGGCAGAGCACTGGGGCCTGGCAGATGCCTCGAGTCCACAAAGGGCAGGGCCCATCCACCAGGTCACACCACCTGCACTCAGCCCTCGGTGGCCCCGTGACCCATGGCCACTGGCTCTGTCCTCACTGTTGAGTCTCTTTCCATGTTGCTGTTGGTTCTGGTTAGTTCCAGCCAGCAAACACTTGGGCAACTCATGTGCCCAGTGCCGAGCCTGCACCTCAGGTCTGAGCAGGGCGGCCCCAGCCTTCCCTCCACCTGCCCCAGGCGTGGTCTGGCTGGGATGTCCCCGCCCTGGACAAGTGAGCTTTGTCCCAGAAGCCAGGGGCCCACCCTGCATGAGCAAAGATGCTGAAGTGAGTTGAATGGTGGCCCCAGAGCTACATCCACCTCCCAGAACCTGTGAGTGGGCCCTTATTTGGAAAAAGGGTCTTGGCAGGTGTAATTAAGGATCTTGAGGTGGGGAGATCATCTTCCTAGATTACCCAGGTGGCACAAAGTCCAGTGGCAAAGATCCTCGGAGAGAAGAGAAGGCCACGTGAAGCAAGAGGCAGGCATTTGAACAACGTTGCCACAAGCCAAGGAATGCCTGGAGCCACCAGAAGCTCCAAGAAGCAAGAATGGGTTCTCCCCTGGAGCGCCTGGAGGGAGCACAGCCCATCCGCAAAACACCCCATTTCAGGTCAGTGATACTGATTTTGGACTTCCGGCCTCCAGAACTGTGAGAAGAAATTTTTATTGTGTTAAGCCACCTAGTTTATGGTAATTTAGCAGCTCTAGGAAACTAATATGGATGATTTCTGAGATACGAGGACAGGGGCCCATGTCCCCGCCACCACGATGCTGACCCATCATCTAGGGGGTGGCAGAAGCAGGCCTGGGCAGGAAGTGAGATGGGGGAGGGGCCCCTGTGGTCGTCGAGCTCAGGCCACAGGCCTCCCGCCCCCACTCCCAGGTGGTCAGTTTGCCCGGACAGACGAGGGTTAGACATCAGGAGGGTTTGCCTGAGAGAGGGGAGCCCTGCCGGGCAGGGCGAGGCAAGAACCTGGACCCGTGCGCACTCGCACATCCCCGTGTGCACACACTTCGACGTGCACACTTGTGTCCACTCACACACATGCCCACTAGCGAGGAGGCTCTGGCAGGAGACCCCAGGGAGGACCCGCGGGGCTGGGGTGCAGGAGCATCTCGTCCACTCCTGTGGTTGCTGCCCAGGACTCAGGTGGGGATTGTGACCCCGTAACTGAGGCCTCTCTCCTCCTAGCCCTTCTGACACTGGGGTTTGTTGGAACCTGCCTCAGGCATGGGTGGACGGAAGGGCTGCCCACTGCCCGCCCACCATGGCAGCAGAGAGTGCTGTGGGTGGACAGCAGCCATGACGGCCCAGGAGGCCACGTCCAGGTGCCGTTAGGAGGAGCACTGTCCCCACAGGCCCTGGGGCTGGGGCAGGTGCCTTGGGAAAGCAGGGGCATGGTGGGAGCCTCTGTGGAGGGCCTGTCTGCTTCCAGTCCCTGCACCCAGACCCCCAGACTCTCTTACTGACCTTATCCAGGCCCAAGTCAGCTCCCCCATGCCTTGTGCTCCAAACAAAGCAGGCCTTTCCCCCCTCCTGGACACCTGGCCACACCCCTAAGCTTGCACAGCAGGAGCCAGCGATGTGACTGCTCCCCTCAGCCTGCTCCTCCATCAGTGGTCCCCAAGTTCAAGATGAGGACTCACCCAGGGACTCAGGCCAGGGCCCTGGGGTTGCCTTGACCTCCCCTCAACCCATTCAGGTCCAAGCCCACCTCTTTCAGCCTCACCTCACTCACACAGTTCCCCTGCACAGGCCCGCCTCCCACTCAAGAGTGTGGCCGCATAGCCTGGAGCCTGTGAGGCAACTGAGTGCACGCTGAGGCCTGCATCACACACACAGGGCACACGTGGGGTGTCACTCTGCCCGGGGTCTGGCTCTCGTCCCGGCTCTCACACTTCCTGGCTGTGAGACCTGGGGCAAGTCCTGTAACCTCCTGGTGCCTCAGTTTCCAAGTGTAGTTCCTGCTGCTCAGGCTGAAGGTGTCACCCACACAGCGGGGGCAGTCAGGGCCAGCTGTGCCCCACTGACAGCTCCGCCACCAAGGCCTGCCTCGCCTCTCTTCTGCCAGGGTGCCCAGGGCCAGGCCGGCTTCGGTGCCCACTGGGACTGCCCACCTGCCAGGGAGCAGGGAGGAGCACGACGACCGGTGTGCCGACCGGGGACCCACCCTGGCCAGGTGCTCTGCCGGTCCTGCTGCACCCCTTCCACAGGTTGTGATCTGGGAGGGGCCTCGGGTCTCCAGATCTACCTGGCTGTAGGTGAGGGACTCCGGGGATCGGCCCCCCACCCTGCCACACAGACACAGGGTCCCAGGCCACAAGGCGGTGGGTCCCTGGCCGGCCTGTCTAGTCCTGCAGAGGGGGCTGCTGCTACCCTTCCCAGGCCACAGGAAACGGCCTGGCCCAGCTCGCAGCCAGGGCCGCAGCTCGCTTCCCTTCAGGCCCGTTTCCTTTATCCGGTTGTTTTGCTCCAAATCCACAAAGCTCAGCCTTCCCCTCCCCTCCATTTCCACCCTTCCCCCCTCCCGGAGCGGAGCGGAGCGGGACGGATGCGACGCTACGTTTCGGGGCCGGGAGCGCCCCCGCCCGCAGAGCCGAGCGCGCGCGCGCGCGCGCCCCCTGCTGGCCGCGCCTGGGGGCACCGCCGCGGCCCCCGGCCCCCGGCCCCTCCCCACCCGGGCGCGGACCCGGGGCGGCCGGGCCGCAGAGCGGGCCGGCGAAGAAAGGCAGCACCGGGCCGCGGCACCAGCTCCGTTTATTGGGGCCTTGCTTGGGGAAGGAGGGCCGAGGCCGGGGGCGGCCGGCCCGCGCGCCCGGGGCGCTAGGGCCCCCAGGCGCCGTCGGCGGCCGCGGCGCGCAGCGAGAAGAGCTTCTCCCAGCAGGTGGCGACGGCGTCCAGGGCGCGCAGCAGCAGCCGCCTCCGGCCGCCGCGACGCCGGGCCGGGCGCGTCTCGGGCCGCCGGCTCCGCTGTCGGGGACGCGCGGGTCAGGGCGTGGGCACGGTCCCCGCCCGCCCCCGCCCCAGCTCGCGTCCAGGCCCCGGGGAGGGAGGCCGTGCGGCCGGGGGAGCGAGCGGGGACGCGCACCTGGCGCAGCGTCCGACAGTGGCGCCGCATCACCGCCTCGGTGCGCACGGCCACGGTCCAGGCCGCCTTCTCCAGAGCCCCGCGGCGGCCCCCGGCCACCGCCCCACGCAGGGTCCGACCCAGGGCCGCGATGGACAGTAGGATCCTGTGCTCCTGGGGAGAGGCGGAGACGGGGCCTGGGGGAGGAGCCCCGCGGGGAGGGGGCCGGAGGGCTGGGGTGGGGGTGTCTCCGTACCTTCTGGGCCCCGCAGGAGGCTGCCACCCGGCCCCGCCGTCGCGAGGCTGCAGCTCCAGTCAGGTTTCTCTGAAGGAAATGGAGTTGTCCGGAGCCCGGCCGGGTCCCTTCGACCCCTGGCCCGGTCCACCTCACCGCGGCCTGCAGGTCCTCGAAGATGACCGCGCGGTAGTGGTGGAGCACGTCAGGGACGCTGCAGGCGCCGCGCCTGGCCCGGCCTGGGGCAGCCCCCAGCAGTGCCAGCAGGAGCACCCAGAGCGCCGGCTGGGGGAGCCCCTGGAAGGGATACCGGCTCAGAGCCTGTGGAGGAGCCGACCCTCTCGCAGCACTGCGGGCAATGTGCTCCCCCCGCCACCCCACATACAGGGCATCTCTGAGCTGTCATACAACGGAGATGTTGCCATGCCACTGAACGAATGCTCTAGTCACCGGGCTGGCTGGTCTCGGGGAGAGACAACAGCACCTGCAGTTCTGGTCTGCAAGGTGTGAAGACCCACGTGCCCACAAGACTGGAGAGCAGGGCTCACCCTGACCTGGGTACAGCAGGAAGTACCCTCTGCGCAGCCTCACCCCGGCCATGCCCTGACGCATGCCCACCGGAGCTAGGCTCTCCTCTGGCTGGGCACCTCCACCCCCCGCAGTCTGCTCACCTCCAGGTGCCCCACAGGAGAGGGCAGGACTGACCTGTACCCCCTCTATGGCTGGGCAGCTCCCCGCCCCCCCCCCAATGGCTCAGCTACCAGTTCTGAGAGCCACGGGAGCTGGGGTTCCCCTGTGCCCGCAACTCAATCAGGAGAGGGGTGAGGGCTCAGAGCTCAAAGTCACACCCCTTGGGAAGGAGAAGGCTTGGGAAAAGCCCGAGGTAAAGGGAGAAAGAGGACCATGTTCCTCCCCACCAGGCCTCCCCTGCCCCCAAATGCAGATCTGGCTCTCACAGGGAAGAAGCCCATCCCAACTCAGAAGCCCAAACATCAAGAAAGAGCAGCTCTTCCGCAGGCTCCCAGCCCCCAGGCTGGAGTCAGACAGCAGCTGGAAAATCAGTCATGCGAACCCAGTGAGACTTGGGACTCAGACACAGGACTCGACTCTGCTTCACAGCCCGGCAGGAGAGCCTGACCACGTGGGGCTCCCACCTGGGGCACCCGGTAGCGCCGGCCGGAGGATCAAATGCAATTAGCTGTGGCCCTTTCTCAAAACCCACCCCCTCCCCAGAGACCCTTGGCACAATGGCCAATTCAGTCGCCAGTTCTGTCTCCTGAGGGTCAGAGATCCTAGTAAGAACAAGAGCCGTTGGTGCTGGGAGGATGTCCAAGTGGGGTAGGTTCGTTGCCCAAGGGGTCCTGGGAAGGCCCATGTGCCCCTGCCCAGGGCCCAAGGCTCAGGCCAGTCCAGCCTGCGAGGACAGGGTGGCCCCGGCACTAGGAGGGCAACTCCCTCCCCCCGTCGCTGCCACTGCCAGGAAAGCCAGGCAGGAGCACCCAGGGCCAGGCTGCGGCCACAGGAGCCAAGGGGGATTTCCCGGTGGGAGCAGAGCAGGACAGCAGCCCCTCCCGGGCTGTGCAGGCCGCCTGCCCCTCGGCCGCAGTCAGCCCCCTCCCCAGCGGCCCACAGCTGCTCACCATGGGCCTCTCAGGATCAGGCCCTCCCTCACGCCCGCCAGCGGGCCTCGGACATGATCCTGGGGTCCTCAGGTGGGGAGTGCGGCTGCCCCTCCAGGTCCTGCTCCAAGCCCAGCCAGCAGGGCTTCCCTGGACAGCAGGAGGACGGGCGGCAGGCGGACAAGGCTTTTGAAGTTGGCTCCTCTGAGCAAAGGAGGGAGGGAGCAGGAGGGAGGCCCCTGGATCCCAGCCCTGCCCCCCTCCCTCTCCCCACCCCCTATCCAATCGCTTCTTCAATTAACCTGACCCTGGAGCCCAGCCCCACCGGGCTGTCTTCCCACCCAGTGCATGGTGGATTAAGCCATGGGACCAGATCTTCTCTGCCGAGGAGGGGGTAGGGTGCTCGGTGGGCAGAGAGCAGCGTAGGACCCAGCTGGTGCGGAAGGGGGGCCCGGAGAGGCAGGGGCCTGCCCACACCCTCCTCCTGGGCCTTCCTCAGCGGTCAGCAGGTGCTGCCTCTTCCAGGAACCTGGCCGCCGGCAGGACCAGGTAAGCAAGACTTAACCCTCCCACCCTCAGCTCCCCCACCCTGACGTCCGGGGGTCCTGCCCCAGCAAGTCCCAGGCAGGGGACTTCCCGGGCTCCCCGCTGGCCCAGCACTCAGGGCAGAGGTGCCTCCCACTGCCTGCCCCTCGTGGGCTGAGGGGGGCCTTTCACTGGCAGAGCTCATAGCCGCTCGCCCAAACAGGCTTGCAGGGAGCTGGGCCATAGCACCCTGCCGGGCGGTCTGCGGGTGCCGCCCAGCCCTGCCCCCAGCAGTGCCTCGGCACCAGGGAAGCCTAGGAACTCAGCTAGCCTAGAGCTGGAACTGAAAAACGTCCGTGGAAGAAAAGCTGATATGTTTTCCCCAGGGAGAAACGCAGTTTCACCACCACCTCAAAGCATTGAGAGAAGACAATTGCACGTGGACACTAAGATGCTCTGGAACCTTCCAAGGGCCCTGCGGGAGGCCTCACCTAACCTGAGATCACAGGACGTGTCAAGGGGAAGCCACACCCGACTGAGGGCTGCCAGCTGCCCCATGGCCACGGCCAAGTCACTGCCCCTTCCTGGGCCTCAGTTTCCACATCTGCGCAGAGACAGGCTGGCTTTCAAGCTCCTAAAAGCTTCCGGACTCACTTTTCAGTGCAGTGGGCAGCGTCCCCTCCCACCTCCACCAAAAGAGAGCAAAGGACACGCGTGAGGATCCGTGAAAACACCCAGGAGTCTCCTGCACGGCTGTCTGGGAGGAGCGGAAGGATTTCCAGAGTCACAGACCATCCAAGAGCGGGGCCACCCCGGCCGCCAGCCCTGGCACTGGCAGTTCCTGACCCCACACAGGGATGGTCCAAGCCCGCCCCAGGCTGGCCGTGTCCCTGCAGCTCCCAGAGCATCAGCGGTGGACCCGGCAGGGCCCGCACTCTGCGGGCAGGTGCCCAGGCCCGTGATGCTGACGAGGAGGGTGTCCTCCCCGACCTCGGCTGCTGCCAAGGGGCTAAGCCACGGCTCAGTGACTGGCCCCAGCACGAGGCACCGAGGAGCCCCTCTGGGATTACTTCTTACAAGAATGTGTGGGAACAACTGCCAGCCGCCCTTCTTGCCACCACGTGACAAGCCGCATCTCTTCTCCCTGGCCCACGGCGTCTGGACCACCCCGACCTCCAGCCAGATGTCTCAGCTGTGGCCAACACACCCCCTTCCAAGAGAACTGGCTCGTTTCCAACTGGGCATGCACACGGGGTCCAGGGCCCGAGGAGGTCTCCTCGCCCCACTTGGTGAGAACACACTTGCGGGTCTCCCACGCAGTGAGGGAATGTTCCGTCTCTCGAGAGGACAGTGACAAGCACTTTAGGATAAAACTGCTGACTACAAATCAGCAAATATGAGTTCACCTGCCAACGGGAGACCCTCTTACACACCAAGGGCAGCACGTCAGGGGCCAGGCGCAACGGCACTCAGGAAAGTCACCGACCCTGGGGCACACGCAGCCTGCCGCTGTGGAGGGCAGGAGAGCGCCTGTACCCGCAGGGGCACTGGAGTGCCTCTTACCAGGAACATGAGTTCCTGCCACCGTCTCCAAAAAGCCCCGGAGAGTCACACTGCTCCCCTGGCGTTTCCTCTGTGGGGCACGGGCCCTCCGGGGCCTCCCGGAAAGCAAGCCCCGTCCCGCGTGGGGGAAGGCTCGGAGAATACCCCCCAGCACAAACCCAACAGCTACAAGAAAGCCTTTAATCAGAGACCAGGACGGACAGCTGGCCCCCGCCCCCACCCCACGCGAGGCCGCAACAGTCAGAAGGTGTTCTTGATACGGGCGGCCACCAGCACCAGGATCTCCCCAATCTTCCGCTGCCAGTTGGCGATGTCCTTGGAGGTGGCGCACCACAGCTCCCCGTGCCGGGGCTCGGCGTTCTCGCAGCGCCGCCTCACCTCCTCCCGCTGCTCCTGGGTGGGGACCGCAGGCGCCTGAGGCAGCTCCCCCACCACCAACCCTGCCGCCCCCAGCCCCACCCCCGGGGGAGCAGGCCCACCGCATCCCGCCGGGCCTCACAACCAGGGCCCGCACCTGCCCCCAGGGAGGAGCCGACCAGGTCCACCAAGCCTGGCTTCCATGTCCCGTGGGAACCCGACAGCTGGGCTCCAGGAGGGTTCTGCCCAGCAGGACAGGACCCCTGAGGCACAAGGACGACCCAGCTCTGGCCCCATTTTTGCCACGGCCCCGAGCCTCCACCACAACCGACTCACGAGAAGATGCCCCCAAACATCTAAACCTCAAGCTGAGAGGCTCCAAAGCTGCAGCTAGAAAGCAGCTGTGGAAGCCGAAACAGCCAGCGGCACTGTGGGACCGTTCAGGCGAGGACGGCGGACAGCGGGCGCTCACCTCCGTGCCGTGCTGCAGCTCGAACTTGTAGAAGAAGGCCCAGGCGTCCCCCAGGTCTGAGTCGATCTTCACGGTGCGGTGGAACCACTCCCGGGCCTTGGTGATCTTCCGCTCACTCCAGAACAGCCTGTAGGGAGGCAGCAGGACAGGACCGACTGAGCGGCCACGGGACGGCGGGGGAGGCCTCTGGGGCCACAGGAGCCACACCGGGTGGGCTGGACCATGGGCCTGGGGGCTCACAGCAGCGGCACGGAGCCTGGCACAGGTGCCGCTGGGCCTTGTCCTCTCCCTGCAGAGCCTGGGCCCCCCACAGGGTGCGGGGGAGTGAGGCTGGGCCACCCGGACACCGCTCCAGGTCGCTGACCTGACACCCTCCCCCCTTCAAGTGTCTAACCAAAGCATCGCTTAAAAAAACACCCACAGAGCAAGAACTTCAAACTCCCTTAAATTATTATTTTCCCTTGAGTAAAATACAGGAAGATGAAAATAATAAACCTGACAAAAAACTAAATCAAGGCTTTGATCAAGGAAAGTGAAGTTTCCGCCTGCTCCTCCACATCACCTTCTAGAAAGCTCTGCCCTACCAGGCAGCTCCAGCAGGAACCCAAGCCAACACCAAGAACCTGGGCCACAAGCAGACACAGAAACCTGAAAGCTGGGCCCAGGAGAGAACCGACAGCACCAGAAACCAAGGCAGGGCCCAGGGAGCCTGCCTGCACACCAGCGAGGAGAAGGCGGGCCAGGCCGGCGGAAGGCACAGACGGAGGGCGCCCTGACAGCCCGGGCCTCGGGGCGGCTTCCATCCTCCACCCAGCTCCACGACCAGCAGCCCCAGGACAGAGGTGCACCATGCACCCTCCAGGCAGCTGTTTGGGCTGGTCTCAGCAACAAAATGGAATCATTTCATGCTCTGATAGCCTGATTGTTTTTTAAGCCTTGTGGTATTCTTAATTGCTTAGTGTTAGATAAACTGTGATTTAAAGAGCACAAACCCAGATAGCAGCACACCGAGCACCAGCCTGGGAACAGCCAGGAGGGAGCTGTTTACTTTACAAAGCCTTTTACGAGGTTTTATGGCAGCCCTATCAGAGTGGAGCGGAGAGGGAGGGGAAGCACGGGGGACTGGGGGGTGCCCCAAGCTGGGCCTCAAGAGCCTGCGGGAAGCCCCACCACAGTGCCCTCGGCAGCCTGGGAGGAGGTGCTGGCAGGAGCTGAGGAAGCAGGCGGGCCAGGCTGCTGCCAGGGCGGCGACAGCACAGGGGCGCCCCTGGGCCCCACCCAGCCCGGCGCCGAGGGGAGAGCCCGTCGAGCCCCGCACCCGACCCCAGCCACCACCCAGCCCGACCACCCCGATCCCTGCCCAGCGCTCGGGTCCTGCTCCTCTCAGGCGCGCGTCCTCCTTCTGGAAGGGAACAGGGACCCTGTGGGGTCAGGAGGTTCGGAAGCCCCCGCGCCTGCCCAGGGAGTCCGGACCCAGCACCTGCACACACCGGCAGCGGGAGGTCGCCTGCTCACCTCCTCTCACCCCCGAGGCCGGCACCCTGAGGGAGCGGTGGCCTCCACACCCCAGGCACACTGACGGCCTGACCAACAGGCCCTGGACTGTTCCGGGGTCACACAGGTCAAAGGTCTGGTTTCCAGCCTCAACACGATGGAAACAGTCACCTTGCTTACAGCCCTCTGAACCAAAGAAGGTTCATGTGGGGCCTAAATGCCGTGTGGACCCGCGTCAGCAAGCCTGTGTCTGTCCTGCAACCCAAGGCCCGTGTAGGAATAAACTGAAAAGCAGTAGAGACTGCAAGAGCAGAGCCACGAGGAAGCAGCAGGACAGAGGGAAGGAGGGTCGGGGCCCAGAAAAGGTCGCCCTCTTGGCTCTCTGGGACGACCCAGCCATCCAGGTAGCCGCCGTCCGTGTGGCCTCTACCCAGAGACGCGCTCCGTCGTGGAACTGCAGCGACCGAGGACAAGGGGAGCCCAGCGAGAGGGCCCGCACCGCCGCCAGCACCCACTCACTTGGCCACAGCCAGCAGCACGTGGGGGTCGTGCTCACACTTCTTCAGGGCGTCCACGCTCTTGGTCTTCCGCTGGGGCCTCGCCTCCAGGAAGATGGCTTCAGACCAGAGGACCCCTGAAATCCAGACATGGACGCCCGCCTCAGCGTTCAGAAATGTGCCCATCCGCACACAGGCTGCCCAAGGGCAGCCTTCAAAGACTCAGGGTGTCCGCAGCTGCGCCTCGTGCATGGCCACTCACCTCTGCTCGGGAGAAGAGCAGAGGCTGCCTGTGCCGCCCATCCCGCTGCCCACCCGGACCCACAGGGCCCCACTGGCAAAGACGGGACGACGTCCTGGGGGCGGGGCGGCGGGACGTCCCAACAACCTCCAAGGTTTCATTCCCAGGGACTCAGGGACTTCACAGCTGAGAATTTATTGTAACAAAATAACCAAAAGGGCTACCTACTAAAGATTCAGGCAGCAAGACAACCTGGGATTGACACCAGCCTGCAAATCAGCCCCCAGGTGAATGGTGTATTCTGACATACCCCAGATAATCTACGATGCCACCAAAAAAAAGTACATTCATAAGGATTCAATGATGAAAAATTTTCAGCTTTAAAAAAGGGCACAAAACTAAACACACAGTATGACTGACTTTGCGCAATAACACAAGTTGTAAAAATACGAATAAGCCAAAAGCGGTGATTCCCAAGCACTGGCCTTACACGTGATTTTCATGTCCCCTTTTCTGCTCTAAATCTGTTTATACTGCATGTGCACTAACTTACAGACTTGGGGTAAAATAGTAAAAAATTAAATTCTAAAAGAAAAAGGTACGGTAGCACCTCAGAACATGAGGTCACATTCCCCAGGTTGAGACGTGAGCTCAACTGTCTAAACAACTGAGTATAACGGACGTGTTTTCGTCTGTTTGAACCTGACGCCTGCTGCCCGCAGCCTGGGAGCAGGGCGCTCACCGGAATTGGGGCACTCCTGCAGCGCCTTGGCCATGAGCGTGCTGGCGATGTTCTTCAGCCCCGCGCGGTACTCCAGCCGCACAGACTCCAGCCTGAGGAGAGAGGCCCGAGTGGGGGGACCAGCGCCATCCATGGCAGCCCGACAACAAGCGGAAGGTCCTGGGGGGCCGCAGCGGCTGGAGTTCCCTGCTCTGCCCAGCGGCTCATCCACCAGAGGCGGGAGACACTGGCAACCCCACCCTAAAGCTCACTGGAAGCCACAGCGGCTGCCAAGACCTGGGACTCTGATGTCATCCAGGTGCGAATGGAGACGGGCGGGATGAAGACACAGGCCTGCTGGTGGCTGCTGGGGCACCTCAGGGAGCAGACACCCTGAAGTGCCACGTTGTACCTCTGTGTGCGCAGCCGCCTGTGAACAAAATGCCATCTTCACCCAGCAAACTCCTATTCACCCCTCAAGGCCTTTTCCAGATATCCCCTCTTCTATACAGTCTGCTTCCTTGGCGTCATCCACCTCTGATGCCTCATCATCAGCTCCCAGCTCCCCCGGGGCACCCTCAATCGGACCACAAACCACACTGCATCAAACTACCTTCAGGCCCGTCTGAACCTCCCACGGCCAGGACCAGGACCCCTCATGGCAGTACCTTCCCACAGAGCCTGAGCTGGAAATGCTGCGCCAAAGGACTCGGCCCGAGCATGTGAGCAAGGCCAGCTCGCAGGGGCGTGGGGACTCACCACAGACCGGGGTTCTTCGGGTTCTTCAGGCGAGACTTCTCCAGAATGGCACGAGCTCGGGTCAGCTGCCCAACTTTCTCTTCCAGCCGGGAAAGCAAAAGCCACAGGGGTGTGGAATGGGGACATTTCTTCAACTGCGGCCACAGACACAAGTGAGAGAGGGCTCAGCTGGCGTCTGGGAGGGGCTGTGACAGCCGCAGTGGCTCCTCAAGCCGGGAGTCAGGGCCACCCGCGCTCCCCCGAGACGTCCCACCCAGGCGTGTCTACACGTGCGGCCGTGCTGTGCCCATGTGCACACGGGTGTGAACTCAGCGGCCTGGGCCTTCCAGGGGCCGTGACCCACACAGCGCGGTGGGGGCAGAAGCCCGGGGCTGGGCTGTGGACGGGCCTGCCCCGGGCCGAGGCTCACCCCCTGGCCGTAGGCGTCCCGGGCCTTGTCCACGAGCTCCTGCTGCTCCTCGACCTGCCCCTTCATCATCCACAGCTTGGGGAAGTCCTCGTAGAGCTGCAGGGCCTCCGCGCACAGCGCCCGGGCGGCCGCGACGTTCCCCAGCACCCACTCCAGCTTCACCGACTTCATGAACACCTGGCGACCAGACTGCCTCAGCCCGGCTCCCGCGCTGCGGCCGGGCGGGGCCGGCCCTGCCTGGCCCTCGCCTCCCCGAGCGCTCACCCCGAATGCTGTCTCGTGCCTTTCGGGACAAGCTAGGGCTACACGTGCGAGCACGTTTAAAAGCCAAGAGTGAACAGATGAGCTCCGCGTACCGAGGCCTCGGGGCAGGGGGCAGGCGGCGGCAGGGCGGCGGGGCTTACCCGGGCGGTGGGCGCGCTGCTCCGGGCCTTGGCCAGCAGCCTGCGGGCCCGCTCGTACTCGTTGTTCTCGGACTCCAGCTTCACGGCCGCCAGCCAGATCTCCTCGCTGTTGGGGTTGGCCTGCGGGGCGGGCGCGCAGCATCAGCCGTGCGGGACGAGGGGACCCCAGTCAAAGGCCGCCAGCCCAGGAGCCGGCGGGGCCTCGCTCTGCAGCAGGACGGTCCGCCAGGCGGGCATGCCCGGGGCTAACAGGGAACAGAGCCGAGTCCAGCCCCAGGATGGTGACCTTCTCACAGACCAGCAGCCGTCTCTCTCGCTGACACAGACGCGCGGCCTCCGCGGCACTGGGGTCGTACGCCAGCCGCACCCTCTGCCTGCCGACGCGGGTCCCCCAAGTCCCACCCAGCCCTGCTCTCTCCTGAGCCCGGCGACAAGGAACCAGCCGTTGCAGTGTGTCAATGTGGGTAGGACGGAAGGATGCCCGGGGCATCTTGGACAGTGTGGAGAGGCTCCCGGGGTCGGGACTGCGTCAGGTATAAACCAGAGTCCAACAGGCGCGTGGGCATGCCCTCCGACCTCCCGCATGTGCAGCCAGCTGCTGGCCACACTCAGCCGGATCGTGTCCCCAGCCTAAGAAGCAGCCCCATGGTGACAGGTAAGGAGAGGAGAGTGCAGGGGCGGAGACAGGCAGCACTGCCCAGGCAGTGGCAGGAGAGCGTCAGGACCACCTGGAGAGGAGCAGCGTCCTCCACCCTGGGCGCCAGACAGACAGCTGAGAGCAGGGACCCAGGCCAGCCTCCTCCATGTATTTACTCAGGGAAGGACAGGCTTTATTATACCAGCCTGGGTGACAACAACAAAGTGACACTGACTCTCTAGTTTATAAAAAACCATGCTGCAAACCACTGACACCTGTGTTGTCATAAAGTATTAGGATGTTACACGTGACAATAAAAAGCAGGTCCTAAGAAAATCGCACAGCTCCCAGCATCAGCCACGGTAAGCCTGGCCTGGCGCAGCTGTCGGAATGCAGCTCCACCCACTGACAGGCCTGGGCAGCACCAGGTGGCCCATGTGTGACCCCAATGCAGGGGCCTGTGCTTGGGTACGGGGGACAGGTCTTCCTTCTGCAGGGACCGGACACCCTAATGTTCACGTAGGAGTGTGGCTGTTGCCGTGCCCTCGTGTGGGGAGGTGGTGCTCCGGCTGCTGCCCCGTCCCTCCTGTCTCCCTGAGTCGCTGCTGGGGAACACTCAGCCCGAGGTCACACCGAGTGGTGGCAAAGGAGAGGCAGGTGTCCATTGTCTGGGCCGTTTTTCCTACTCTCAGGCCCCCTCAGGGCCCCAGCTGCCCACAGAGCAGCCCAAGTCCCACGTGGCCTGACCACGCTCGGCCCCTCTCGGGTTAGCTGCGGTCGTCAAGGAGGGGAGGGCTCGAGAAGAGCAGGGGACCCTGGAGCCCTCGAGCCAAGGCCCACCCCTCACCCACCTGGAAGGCGAGAGCCAGGATGCTCCTTGCTGCGGGCACGTCCCCGGCCAGCCACTTGGACTTGGCGCCCATGAGCCACAGCACCTCTGCTTTGGGGCAGTGGGCCACGGCCCGCTGCAGCAGGGCCTCCAGGGACTCCCTGTAAGACAGAGGGCTGGTCACCACCAGAGCACACGGGCCGCTCGCAGCCAAGCCGCAGGCGCTGAAAAGACAGTTACTGCTTCAAAGTTCGACGCTGTAAATGATTTACCAGACTTTTACAATGGGGAGAGTGTGGGGAAATCTTTTCTCTCCATAAAGGCTCTAAAATCAACTACTGAAGAGGGTGCTACAAAGCAACGCATTGTTCAAACAGCAGAGTCTGATGGAACTTCTCAAGAGAGACTTTTACAGCCGTGTGTCCTGGAGGCGCGATAACTTCGAGGTCTGGGGCCAGGGGCCTTTTCATCTCTAACCACAGAACCGCCGATAAAGATTACGACCCGAGTCTACTATTTGGCATGCAGAGAAATTGTCTTATTGGAAGAAAGTTATTTTAGGTCACTATTAAGCAAGAAGCCTGGCTTTCAGGTGTGAAGCCCCAACCCCTGTGCGGCCCACCACCCCTGCAATACCCCCAGCACAGACGAGTGCGCATGGGATCCTCTGCGGGGCATGAAGCCTGGCACCAGAACCAAGACCCCCAGGTCCTGAGTGCTCGGCCCGCTCACCCCACCAAGGGCGACAGAGCCGGGGGTGGGGAACTGCCCCTGAGCCCAGGGACCAAGACCCTCGGGAGAGGCCCTGCTCTAGACAGGACTGTCTGGGTGAACTTGTACAGGGTGAACCAGCACAGTCACTTCAAAATGTCCCCAAAGGAGTTAACTGCAAAACACACAGCAGCTGGTGGGGGTGGGGAGGTAACAGGAGCTTCAGCAGCAAAGACTCCCTGGAAAGCCTGAGACTGAACAATGAGACAAAGAAAAGAAACGGGGTCTCCGTGCTCCCAGCTGCAGCCCAGGTGGGACCAGTAAGGCCCAAGCACAGGGGACGTGGCAGAGGACTCAGGCAGAGGCTGCCCACCTAACTGCAGACATTGCAACATCTAACTTAATCAGCAGTTACAGCCAATAAGGCAGACCCAAAAGGTTTTTTCAATTAAAGAGGACAATTAAAGAAAATTGTCAAGGACCTCCTCGGAGCGCAAAAACCAGCCCAAACCCAAATCCAGCACAGCTGAAATGAAAAACAGGCCTGCCTGGGCCCAGATGCTGTACCGCCCATGCTGCCGAAGCCAGAGCCCCACAGACATGGGACTTTGGGCTCCAGCCCTGCCCCAGGGACCCCTCAGACCACCAGCACCCCCGGCTCAGCTGTAGACACTTGGGCAGGCAGGCCCCGCAGTGCCTTGGCTCCTCGACTACACAACAGCAGCAATGCTACTGCAGAAGGTGCCAGAAAGACAGCCTAGCTGAAAGGCCCAAGTGCTGCAGGAGCTCCTGGCCCTTGCCACAGAGGCTGGACCTCAGACGAGGTCCTCGCCCACCGGGGACATGAGGCCTGAACTGAGCGCAGGGCGGCGGGCCCGCCACATACCTGGTGCCGTGGTTCTTCTCGAAGTATGCGGCCCGCAGCCACACGCTCTTCTTGCTGGGGAAGACCTGCAGGGCGTAGGCGTAGATGGCTCGGGCGCACTCCAGGGCACTGTGGGCCACGCACTAGGGTGGAGAGAGGGTGTGAGGGGCAGCCGGCACCCACCCAAGAGGGGGCACCCACTCTGTAACTCCCGACCCGGGCCCCAGAGGCCAGTGACAAAGCCTCTGGGGCCTCCGTGGCCCCACAGGACCAAGTGACAGTCACCCGGGGCCCGGGCGATGGGCGAGCCGGCCCGTCCCTGGGGGTGAGCCCCGGAAAGCTCCAACCCAAGCGAGGAGACGACAGAGAAACGGGAGAACGTGGGAGGACGTCTGAAGGGGCTCCCGAGTTTCTGCTCCCACGATCTCTCATCTGCAGGGCGGCCCACCGAGGCCCCCATGTGGTCAAGATGGATGAGGTTAAGTAAGGAGAAGCACAGAGTTAAAGTCCACCCTCGGAACTGAAAGGGCTCAACGACCACAGGGAGCTGGGCTCTTCCGCACGTCAGGGGTCTCCTCCCAGGGCAGAGACCGTGGGAGTCTGTGAGGTCATTCTTCACACTTTTCTGTCTTAAATGTCATGTAACAAAAAGCTTGGAAACCACGACGGCCGGCCCTGGAGCACCTTTAGAGCTCACAAGGCACCCAGGTCACACACGCAACACCCCGTGAGTTCCGCGCACAGCGGCCACGGCCTGAGTCCAGAAGGAGCAGCAGGCAAGCGCCTGCGTGAACAAGGAAGCAAGGAAAGCTCCGAACCACAGGCGTCCAGCTACTCAACTCTCGTCAAGTGGAGATGCCACAACATTCACAAAACCAGCACCCGACAGACACCACAGTCATAACTGACACAGGCCAAAGGCATCACTAAGGGACCCTCAAACTAGTCGGTCAAAGTTTGGTGAGAAACAGCATGTTTACATGGTCTCAGTGTCTCCCCACAAAATACTGACTAGGTGCAGAGGGCCACAGCAGCCTCCAGCGGCGGAGCCTGGCAGACACCACCCGAGCTGCCCAGAGTTGGATGTGCCCCTCACCGACCCAGCAGCACAGAGTCCTGCGAAGATCAGAGCCCAGCCATGAGGACACAGCATGGAGAGCAAACCAAGGGGCCTGTACCCTCAAAAACTCAGTCTCATGAAATAGCAAGACAGACCAAAGCTCTCCCCCAGACTCGGGGCCATGGAGACCTACAGATGTGACCCTGGGCAGCTCGCCTCAACCAGAACACAGCTGGGTTTCTCCCTTCGCCAAGAGGCACGGAGCGAGCTAAGTGGTGAAATCCGAATAAGGCCTCAGGTTACATCACAGTCCGACATCAACACTGATCTCCTGAGTCTGATAGCTGTGCTGTGGTTGCATAAGAGACGGTCCCCTTTTAAAGAAATACACACTGAAGTGTTTAGGGGGAAAGGGCCACCACATGTGCAATGTATTCTCAAACCGTTCGGGGAAAATAAGGGGCATGTGTGTGCAAGCCTGTGCACATGAGGAGAACAAAAGCCAATATGGTGACATGGGTAAACCCGGGGGACTCTAGGTGAGGGCATAAAAGAGATCTTCATACAGTTTTGCAACTTTTCTGTAAGTCTAACGTTATTTAAAAATAAAAGCCTATTAAAAAGAGAGGGCCACATTTAAGATATGAAAAGCCTCAAACGTGTTTATCGATGTTGAACCCATAATCTCTTCTCTGAAACACCACTCCAAAGAAATCCTCTCTCAGTGGGCAAGAGCTTCATATGCAAATGTTTTCTGAAGCTCAGCTTATGGCAGAGACCAGGGATGAGCAGCTAGGAAAGCGTGGAGCTGGATTCCAGGTCCAGGTTACTAAGTGCTCAAACTCTAGCTCTGCAGAAGTGGGTTACTAGAAAACTGTACTCCTTACAGTGGCAACTATGTTTAAAAACCAGCAGAAAGATTTCCAAACCACAGCCAGTGCCCCACAAACACAGACTCCACATCCACCGTGGCCATACTCACACTGTCAGCATCTTCCATCCACGTGTGCTTCCGGTCTTCCTCCTCAATTCCAATCCCGATCACGGCACGCATGACCGCCTGGCAGGTGGCAACACTCCCGGCCTTGTCACACTCCTCGGCATCCTGAAAGAGGGACACAGAACTGAACTCACTGCCCAGAGCGGCCTGTGGGTGGACTGTGCCTGGACGGAGAGGGCTGCAGGCGACGGGCCCCGAGGGTCCAGTGCCTCGCAGCCCCGCCGCCACCTGCCAACTGTGAGGCGTCCCTCCCTGCCACGCGGCAGATGATGCTCCACAAGTCCCTAACGTATCCACTCAACCAACGTTACAGAAGTCCCTACTGAGTACAAAGTACCACAGTAGGCAACCACGTGGCCATAAGGGGTTCCTACGCTAAGAAAGTCCAAAGCAGTAGGGGTAAGAGACGAGGTCACATACGCTCGTACAGTCGGCCTAGACTCCAGATTCAAAATGGACAAAAGGAACAGCCACACTAACCCAAAGAGACAGACGTGTAGTGGGGAAGGAGCCCAGCACACAGAAGGTGAGACAGAAACCTGGGGTGGGGCCAGCCACCGGGGTGCTCCGGCAGGCAGGGGGGCAGGCTGACCAGCAGAAAAGCACTGGACTTCAGGAGAGCAAGGCTCAGGACAAGCAGAAAGACAGTCGTGGTTCGAGAGACGAGACACCAAAGGCCACTGAAGCCTCCTGCGTGGCGGGTGAGAAGGACCAGCAACGCAGAGAGGAGGCTCACTTACGCGTCAGACCAGCCACATCGATGTGTGCAGGCAAAGGTGGGGACAGAGGTGTGTGCACGCGGCTGCAGACAGACACAGGGACAAGCTCTGCCAGGGCAACTCCAAGCTCTCTGTCAAAACAAACTCACAGGCTGACCCAGCAATGCCTTTTAAGGAACATACTCCCATTCGTGCAAGATGACAGGTGCGCCAGGACACTTCTATAGCGCTGTTTGCAACGGCTGAAGACGTAGGAAGCACCCTGCTGTGGCCCTCGCCGAGAGGCCCCAGGCTGGCTGGACACGCCGAGCCAGGCTTCCCTGGCTGTGAAGGAAGCACAGCACAGCAGCCCGAGCCCGAGCCCCTCGGGCACAGTAGACACCAGAAAGGCGTCCCGAGCAGAGTAGAGCCAAGGGCAAAGGCTCAGGAAAGGGCACAGGCTGACCCACAGCCGGGGGGCAGAGTTCAGCGCTGCGCGAGAGCATGGAGGGCAGAGCACGCAACACCAGGCATGGGAGAGGAGGGCCGCTCAGGGAGGCAGCCCTGGGCGTCCGCTCTGCAGATGGCCCCGGCGGGCTCCACTGAGCACCACCCCGCACAGGAGGGCTGGGAAGAACGGTCCTCGGAGCACACCTGGGTCCAGGAACAGCACCTGTTCCCAATGGCCAGAGTGGAGACCCCCAGGAGACACAGGGCACTGAGCAGAACACCAGAGAGGCTGCCCCCAGAGGACATGGAGTCCCAAACTGCACCACATGGACTACGGTCGGTTCCACCCAGCAAGTGTCGAGGCAAGACCCACGGGATCAGAACACCTCCAGTAACAGGACTGTGCTCCAACACCAAAGCCCAGAATGCTCACAGCAGCACAAAAGCATCTGGCACCCAACAAGGGAAAATGCGGTGTCTGCAGCAAACCAAAGATCATCAGGTGTGCAAAGAAACCGGGAAAGGCAATTCACAACGAGGGCAAAATAATATCTACCAAAATTAACCCCAAACTGACACACATGTTAGAATGAGCAGACAAGGGCACTAAAACAATTACTGTAACCATGATCACCTGTTCAAAATGTTATATGGAGACATGAAAGACGCGAAAGGAGGTTTTTAAAAGGTTTTTAAAAAGATCAAAATTCCTAGAAGTGAAAACTACAAGATCTGAGATGAAAAATGTCCTCAATGACATAAACAGCAGATTAGATGTTACAGAAGAAAAGATTAGTGAAACTTAAGGACAAAGCAACAGAAGTCATCCAAGACGAAACTGAGAGAAAAAAAGAGTATTTCTATCACTGACCAGAACATCAGAGAGGGTATGAGCTCCCAGTACGCCCACAGGAAAGACTAGACGTCCCCCAGGACCAGGACCAGGACCAGGACCAGGACCAGAGGTAGGGCTCTCACCACTGCTCTTCAGCACATCCTGGAGGCTCTAACCAGGGCAAGTAGACCCGAAATAAAAGGCATTCATGTTGGAAAAGAAGTAAAACTGCATTTGCATGCAGCATAACCCTATATATAGAAAATCTTAAAGAATCCACTAAAACTATTACAATTTAATAAATGATTTCAGCAAGGTCACAGGACATAAGATCAGTATTTAAAAAAACCTGTAGGGACTTCCCTGGTGGTCCAGGGGTTAAGACTTCATCTTCCAACGCAGGGGGTGTGGGTTCAATCCCTGGTCAGGGAGCTAAGATCCCACATGCTTACAGCCAAAAAACCCCCCCAAAACATTAAAAAAAAAAAAAAAGGAAGCTATATTGTAAGAAATTCAATAAAGACTTTAAAAATGGTCCATATCAAAAAAATCTTCAAAAAAAAAAATTTAAAAATCAATTGTAGGGACTTCCCTGGTAGTCCAGTGGTTAAGACTCTGCTCCCAATGTAGAGGGCCCGGGTTCAATCCCTGGTCAGGAAGCTAGGTCCCACATGTTACAACTAAGCCTGCGCAGGGCAACTACTGAGCCCACTTGCTCTAGAGCCCTCACGCCACAACTAGAGAAGCCGAGCGCTGCAATGAAGACCCAGCGTAGCCTAAATAAGAAAGTAAATAACTTAAGCACAGAATTACCATGAGATCCAGCAATTAAGATATACTCCAAAGTAAAAGAAAAAAAAAAATCAATTGTATTCCTATACACTAACAACGAACAACCTGAAAGTGAAATTAAAAAATAATAAAGTACTTTAGAATATATAAAATAAGTGCAATACTAGTACACTGAAACATAACTGGAAAAAAATTTTTAAAGAACTAAATAAATGAAAAGACATCCCATATTCATGGATTGGAAGTCACTATTGTTAGGATGGCAAGAGTCCCCCCAGCTGATCTATAGACTCAGTGCAATCTCTATCAAAATCCTAGCTGCTTGAAAAAGGATGGAGGGGTCAGGGAAGGGAGGGAGTACGGGGATGTGTGTATGCAAACAGATGATTGAACCTGGTGTACCCCCCAAAAAAATAAAAAATAAAAAATAAAAAAAAATAAAAAAAATAAAAAATAAAATAAAATAAAAACGTAATAATAACTTAAAAAAAAAAAAAAAGAAAAAGGATGGAAAAAAACATGGTGCTAGCACAATGTGATACTCATATGCCAAAAAACAAAACAAAACCTTCCCATCCATAGCTCTCTCCAAGTACAAAAAAAAAAAACTTGACCTAAATTAAAAAAAAAAAAAAAAAAAAAATCCTAGCTGGCTACTTTGCAGGATCTGACAACTTGATCCTAAAATTCACATGGAAACACAAAGAACTAAGCATAGCCAAAACAATCTGTAAAGAACAAAGCAGGAGGACTCACTCTTTCTGACTTCAAAGCGTCCTACAAAGCCACAGTAAGCAGAGCAGTGTGGTGCTGGCGTAAACCAGATGGGCAGCCTAATGGAGGAGAACTGAGACTCCAAAAGTAAACTTTCACATTTATGGCCAACTGGTTCTCCACAACAGTGCCAGGACTACTCAAGGGGGGAAGATCTAGTGGTACGGGGACAACGGGACACACTAGTAAAAGCATGAAGTTCAACTCTTCTAACGCAAATGGATCACAGACCTAAATGTAAGCATCTTAGAAAACACAGGAGTAAACCTTCATGATTTCGGGCTAGGGAAGCCTTCTTTGATATGACACCTAAAGCATGAGTAACAACAAAAGAAATAAATAATTTGGACTATATCAAAAACATCTGTGCTACAAGCAATACACTCAAAGTGAAAAAACACTTCACAGAATGGGAGCAAATATCTGCTAATCACATAGACTGATAAACGACTTGCATCCAGAAGATATATAAAAAATTCTTACAACTCAATAATAAAAATGGATAATAATAAAAAGATAACCCAATATACTAAAACCACTAAATTATACATTTTAAATGGGTAAATTTTATGGAATGTTAATTACAGCTTAATAAACTGTTAAAAAGTGCAACAGAAAAAAAATTTAAAAAAAGAATAGTTTACCATGAGCTATAAGACAGCTTCAAGTAGCCTGATGAGCATGTAACTGTATCTGAAAGAGGTTAAGTTGAAGAAACAGGGGACACAAACTTTCCAAATTTAATAAAATCTGTAAATCCACAGATCCAAGACACTGAGTGAACTCCGCAACAGAAACATGAGAAAAAAACCACACCAAGTCAAATTACAATCAAACTGCTCAAAATCAATGATACAGAAAAACATCTTAAAAGCAAGGAGAAATCTTTTAATTTAGAAATTTAAAAAAATTTTTCATTAAATTAAAAAAAAAATGCACAGAGGATCAAAGATGACAGCAGGTGTCTCTCTGGAAATAACACAGGCAAGAACAGTATCTTTAAAATACTGAAAGAAAAGCTGTCAACCCAGAATTCTACACCCAGAAGAAATATCTTTCAAAAACAAGGATGAAATAAAGACTGTTTCCATACATTTAAAAACTGGAAGAACTGACCATCAGGCCTGCACTGTAAGAAATGTTCAAATAAGTCCATCAGGCAGAAGGAAGATGACACCAGCTGGACACCGGGACTCACACAAAGGAATGAGAATGTCAAAAACGGTAGCAACGTGGTGAAACACAGTAAGTAAGCAAAGGAGCTGACTCTGGGTGACGAGATTCTGGGGGTGCACATGAGGCCTTGCACCTGAGACTTTAAAACACCGCCCAAACACAGGACGGGAAGAGAACAGGAGCCGGAAGCAGCACCCTGACGCCGCCCCCTCAAGAGGAGGGGGATGCTGCAGCAGCTCCAGCACAGCAGCTGGGGCCGCTGGGAGGAGGGTAAGCAGAACTGTGGCGGGGGGGGGCACAGGACGGGAGGAGGCAGAGGTCTGGGGCCGTCTTCCCAGGCTGAGGGGCCGCGGGTGAAGTGACGGGGCTGGCTGCAGGGCCCCTCCAGGCAGAACGAAGCAGAGGGAGGTAAAGAAGCGCTGCCCCTGGCTGCCCACGTGCTGCCTGGCCCACGGAGAGCTCGTGCAGTGGGAGGAGGCAGCAGGAGAGGGCACCTGGCCTCGTGGCTGGGTTAGAATACTTTCAGAGACCTCGCTGGCCACGGTCTACAGAAGTTAAAAGATAGGGAAGAGTGATTGCATAAGGAGAGGCCACCCTGCAGTCCCCACCCTCGGAGGGACATCCATGTCTAAAGCGGACACCACGGCATCTGTGACCTCACCTGGATCCACTGCTCGCGGTTGATCTCCACGCCGTTGGCCCTCAGGGAGGTGATGGCCCGGTCAACGATCTTCTCCACCATCTGCGTGTTCCCGTTGGCCTCCTCCAGCTTGGCGGCCGTGATCCAGATGTGCCGGTCCGTAGGGATGTTCTCCCGGGCCTTATTCAAGACCTTGCGGGCATTTTCGTAGGTTTCTAGCCTCGCCAGGGCAAGCCAGAGCTGCACAGAGAGACCCACCAGGTCAGCAGGGCCCTCCATGGGCCGCAGCACTTGCACAAAATCCTTTGTACAAGCTCTCGGGGACCCTTTCGGCAGGCCCAGGAATGTGCAGCAGCACCTTCCACCTCCTCTGAAAGCTGCTTGGTTATGCTTCTGACTTACCTAGTGACCTGGTTAACATGAATACTTGACGGGTTCTCGGCCCTGCATGCCAAACACTGGTTAAAGGTACCAAGTGTTAGGACAGAGGTGAGCAGGGCGGGACTGTCACCTTCAGAAACTGAAAGGACACGGGTGCTCAGCCGCCTGGACTTCTCACACCCCAGCTTTTGATTCTGCAACATTTCATCACCAGAAATGTGTATGTGCTCCATTTATGTTTATGTAAATAAATGAAGATTAATTTTGTTTGGAGAATTTCACAACACCCCTTAGGATAATTAAAGACAGACTGGACATCATAAAACCACAACTAAAAATCACTTCACAGAATGCTGTGAACCAGAAAATTTTAAACTAAAGCAATCCAAGTAGCTGAGGCAGCGCCAACCTCCTGCTGGGCCGGCAGAAAGATGCACTAGTCTTTTCTGTCACCCCCCACCCTTCAGGTCCCACTGAGAAACTCTGAGCTGAACTGAACTCCCTGTGGGGTCGGGGCCAAGCTGAGACTCTGCACTTCTACGGGAGCACAGGGACCGTGCTGCCTGGCAGCTGGGCCACGGGGTGGCAGCCCAGGAGTCCCTGGGTGAGTTCAAGGCCCAGCGGACGGCTCCGACAGACGATGGCCTCGGGCTGGGGCCTGGTGGGGCAGGGCTCACCTCCACACTGGTGGGGCAGCACTCCACAGCGCGGCTCAGCATGATTCTGGCGTCTTCGGGCTCTTCCAGCTCCACAGCCGCCTTCCACAAGCGAACCGAGTTTGGAACATGCTCAAGGGCTGGGAAACCAGATCATAGAGAAAGGGAAGTGAGAGTAGGAGAAGATGCTGCCAGCAGGCCCTGGTGACCGGGCTGGGACCTCACACGGGTCCCTCGGGTCTGGGCAGACACCAGCGAGACCAGCATGGACGCCCCGAGGCAGCAAGCAGGGTGGCAGAGGCGGACCTTGCACCGTCTCTGCCTGGTCACGCTTGGAAATCGACGTCAGAAAAGGAGGCAGCGCAAACCAGGCACCCGCTGCCCACGAAGCCAGCCGCACAGGCTGCATGTGAGTGAGTGTGCAGAAGTCACGGGGACAGAAAGTACCAACGGCGGCGGTCCGTGTCTGCTCGGGCTGGCCGAGCAAGGGCTCCTCCCTGGACCCCAAGGAGCAGGCGAGCAAAGGCACTACGTGCTGCACCGCACTGGAAGCTGCAGGGCCTCAGCTCACACAAGTGACAACACGGGGCGGGGACCAACTGCTAGGAGAGGCTATGACATCCTGCAGTCCAGAAATTTCCAAACCTCTGTTTAAGCACCAGAGCCCTTCCTTCAGATGCAATTTACCAAAAAGGCCAAAACACTGGGCAGCTGAACACAGAACCCTGCAGCAGGGGTACTAGGGAGGCTGAGATGAGGCCTCCAGTGAGCCCCTGGCAGGAGGGATGGTGGCTAAGAGCTGACGACAGCAGGAAACCAGAACAGCCCAAAGGAGCTCTTCTTTCTAGAAAACACACGGGTCAAGCTTGAGGGAAACAGACCTAAGACTCAACGGTGCAGAATCGGTAGACCCACAAAGTTTCTCACGTTTCTCCCTCCGCCAGAAGCAGCCCCCTCCTGCTTCTGGGAGATGGTCTTCCCTCCTCCACAGGCCCTGTAAAGACGAGACAGCCCACTCCCCTCTAGAGGCCCTGTAAAAAGGGATGCCCCTGCTCTCGTATGGCCAAACCGGGCGGCCGTCGCTCCAGGTGACCACGTGCCACACCAGCCCTGGTAGGGGAGCAGGAAGCAGTGCGTGCCTGAGGTGCCCACGGGCAGCGGGCCAGACGTGCGGAGGCACACCCCAAGAGCCCCAGGGGCCCACCCCCGTGATTCCAAAGGTTCCCATGGTCTAGGGCTCACGGGACCTCCCCGCTATGATGGAAAACAAGCTGCCACTCCGGAACCACCTGCCGGGGAAGAAGACCCCCCAGCCCGGAGCCCAGGGCTCTCTGCCAGGACCACAGCGCCACCACGCCTGCCAGAGAGGCACAGCCAAGGCTTGGCCCCTGGGCTTCCCTGTTACCTGGCCCAGTGCCAGCAGGGCGCCAGCTGGGGGGCCCCTCACAGCAGGCCACACTAGGGACCCCCAGGGCAAGAGGGAG
The DNA here is from genome assembly GCF_030028045.1 of Hippopotamus amphibius kiboko. Lineage (NCBI taxonomy): Eukaryota > Metazoa > Chordata > Mammalia > Artiodactyla > Hippopotamidae > Hippopotamus > Hippopotamus amphibius. The sequence goes on from NC_080197.1 coordinate 280,396, forward strand.
CACCAACAGGCAAGCGGCCCCGGGAATGCATGTCCTTGTCCCTGGGGAGGCCTGCTCCCTGGCCCCACGAATTGGAACTCGGCCATGCAGAGGTCTTGTCCCAAGGGATGATGTGTCTACCCAGGCCCGCAGCTATGGTTCTCCTGCACTGGAGGCTGAGGCTGACCCAGCTCTCTGGCCTCCAGGTGTCGCTAGACCAGCCCCGGCTGGCGAGCTGATCCCTGACCCTCACGGCGAGACCGAGCTGCCACTGTGCACGGGAGGGGAGACTGCGACCACAGCCCAGAGCGTCCTGAGGCCTGGCTGAGCAGTCCCACTTCCCGGAGTGACAGTCACCGGGAAGCACAGCAGCCCAAGAAAGCCAAGACCACCAAGAGGACAGCCCAACAGCAGTGATGTCAGATAAAGAGGCCCAGGGGGCCCGCCCTGCCCATTCCCTCCGCGTGGCCACAACGCACACCAGTGGCCGTGGAGACAGTAACTTCACACAGTGATGGGCACGATGCCCAGGACTGTCCCCGCTTTTCGGGAAAGACCAGGAACTCCTCTGCTGGCGTTTCATCAACAGCCCACGGGACCGGAGCCGAAGCCGGTCACTGCTGACCAGTCCGGCTCTTGCCAAGGTGCTCCCCAGAAACCAGCCACCACGCCGGGTCAAGGCAATCTCCAAGAGCCGTGGCCAGCTGGGGTGGAAGGGCCCGCCCGGGCAGGAACGGAGCAGTCTGAACTAGATCACCTGTGCGCAGAGGCCAACGCGCACTCTGGCCTGCGGCCCCATGGCGGGGCGCACGGTGCCGGCCCTGCACTCACTTCATGGACGGTCTGGTGACAGTCCCTCCACTGTTCCGAGCCTGCACAGCTGGCAGAGGAACAGCATGCTTGACACCTTCATCGTGAGCAAAGCCCACGTGAGGCAGCTGCAGCCTGGCTCCCGGGGCGCAGCGCTCACAGGCCCACGGGTGCCCTTCCAGATGACAACACGCAGCTCGAGGCCAAGCACCTGCCCCGCGTCACTCAGCCGCCTATGGCCTCAGGCCTCAGAATAGCACATGAAGCTCAAGTTCTCCCCACAAAGGACCAGGACATCCATGGAACCAGCTAGGACCTGGAGCTCGTGCAGAAACTGAGGGCTGGCACGGAGTCCTCCGCAGTCACTGACGGAAGTAACTGTCCTCAGTTTCCAAACGTCAGCTCCTTCGAGCAGGAGCCATCGGGTTCACCAAGAGCTAAAGGAAGCAGTGCCAGCTGTGCCCCAGGCACCTGGAGAAAGAGCACTGTTTTTGGAAACACTCAAAGGATGGGGCAGGCCAGGACCGGGACTAGGACCAGGGAGCAGGATGAAGGCCAGCTTCGGGGCACCATGAGCTCCCCACCTCCACGAAGCCTGAAAGAAAGCAGAGCCAGCAGGCCTGCTCCCGAGGCCCAGCACAGCCTGGAAACGAACCACTTGACACTCCCCTGGAGGCCCCCTTCCAGGCCCAGTCCCCTCTCCAAATCTGAAGCCAACTGGAAATGAACCCAGGTAATCTGGGGGGTGAACAGGGAGCGGCCACAAAGCCATTCTGACCATTCATCACACTGTGGCAGGGGAAATTCAGTAGAGTGTTCCTAAATAAATAGTGCTAATTACCCAGACTTTAATGTGTTTGTCATTAGAGAACTATTCTCCTGGCTGAAAAGAGATGAGCTGATTTCTGTAAACCAAGACAAGTGCTAACTTTCTGCCCCGGCCTCATTCTAAGTGCAGCAGGACTGCTATCAAGAAACCAGACCCAAGAGAGGAAAACACACTGGAAGGCACACACATTCACGCACGGTCAGGGTCACACACGAGGTGGTCACCACCTAGCCCCTATCAAACACAGAGAGTAAATAAAGCATCAGAGGCTGCAGCGGACAACCCCTGCACGTCTGACATCACACGCCTCTGACGGTTCACGCAAACGCACACCTTAGAAACGAGAGCTGGAAACCACCCGTGGCAAGCTGCCCTCAATTCCACAAAACACACCTATTTTACCCACGCTACCAATTCCAGGGGAACAAGCCGTCTGCACAGGCTACTCCAGGTCAGCCCTTTGACAAGCAGGTGCTGAACCTGGAACAAAGAACAAAAGCAGCATCTCCGCTACAACTCCAGTGAAGGGAGCAACGCTGTGCTTTTCTCACTTCTGCAATAATGAAAAACCACCCACAAAAGCTCCACCTTGGTGGTGACTCCTTGGTGGACTCGGTTTCCCTGGCGTGCAAACCGTTCCGTGTGACACAAACCAATGGCACACACGCCAACACGCAGCCCTGCAGGAGTTGTACGAGCCGGGAAGGAGCCAGTCAACGTGCTGCTCTGGTAGTTAAGACTCAGAACGCAGCGGCGCCTTCTACCCGCCGGGGGCGGAGACGGGAACTAGCACCACGAGGCCAGCTCAAGCAGCTCCCTCGCCCTGCACACAGCACCCCTTGGGGCCACAGAGCACCTGCCCTCACTCAAGGTCTCACAGCAGGAAAAGGCACACGTGAGCTCTAAGCCCAAGCACCTCAACCAGAAGTTTCCCTGACAGAGGGTTCAAGGGCAGAAGCAATCCAGCCCGAAAGAAGGCCTGGAAAACGTCCACTGCTCTCTGATCCCTCCCAGTGAGCCCACGTGAAGCAGCGGTGAGGCTGCTCCCCGGGCTGGCACCGGGACGGAGAGGTGGCACCCCTTCACCTTCAGGGACGCAGCCCGGTGGCAGTGTTCCTGCCAGGTCCCTAGGGAGGCTCACCTTTTCGAAGAACCCGCTTCTTGGCGCGGATGTCTGTTTCCAGCTCTGCTGCCCTGATGTAAATCCTAACGGACTGTGGGAGGTGACGGACAGCTTGGGCCACCACGGCCTTGGCTGTGTCCCCGGGCTGCAATCTGGCTGCCTCCAGCCACACATCTTCACTCTATGGGCAAAGGGGCAGAACAGTAGACACGTGTGCAGGCCGGCAGTGTAGCAGACGCCCCAAAGGGCACACACAACCCTCAGAAACAGGAGGGGCTGGGCTCCTCACACCCACAGAGCCCGGGGTTTACCGTCAGCCGGGCCTCCAGCACACCTGCACCAGAGACCCCTTGAAACCTCCACATGTGGAAACATAGCTACAGCAGGTCTGTGCCCGCATAGGGGAGGTGCACCACCATCCTCACACCGTGAGGAGAGGACAGCCTGCCCTCAGGGTAAGGAGTCAACCCACGGACGAGGTGGAGACACACAGGCAGGCAGCCATGCGTCTGCCCGCAAGGTTCGGACAGATGCTCACGTCCTGGGGGAAGAACTCACAGGTCACCTCTTGCTGTGAGGGTGCCCCAGTCTTCACAGGGAGCGTACAGTCCCTCAGAGGGTCTCAGGACTTTCTAGAGCTGATCGAATCACGACCCCTGGAGACAGGCCCACCTTCAGGTTTCTGACGTCAGGGAAGGGAAGAGCTGACCAGTCCTGCTCTCTCTAGTTAAGGGTATCTTGCTGTTGAACTAGCGGCAGTCGGGCTTTCACTCCAAGTGAAAATAAGCAGGAAAAACCCTTTCCCACCTTTTTTTCCCCTCCTCATCCTCGCACATCCCACTGCCTGTAGCTTCAACACCAAAAGGCAGGCAACACCTCTAAGTCCCGCTCACTCCCATGGTGTCCTGTGTGGCCCAGACACCGAGGCCCCGCAGGGCTGTGATGCAGCCTCGGGGAGGGCGCCCTACCTTGGGGCACATCTCTGTCCCCTTCATGATGAGGTTCCTAGCCACTTGCAGTTTCCCAGTGACTTCCTCCAGGCGGGCTGACGCGATCCAGGCTGGCGGGTGGTGAGGGTTTGTCTCCCGAACAGACTTGAGGAGCAGCCGCGCCTTCTTGATGTCACTGTGCAGGTGAGAAAGCACAGGGTCAGGCCACCATCTGCTGAGGACGTGCCCAGCCCACGACGTCCCAACTGTCACATCTGATGCCCCTGCTGACAGAACCAAGTCAGAACTTGGTCAGCACCCCTCCAAGCCTGCTGCACCTCCACGCGCACAGGCACCAAGCACAAGGGCGAGGTCCGGAGCACGGGCCCTGGTCAGCAAGCTGCCGGCCGGCTCAGCCCACACAGGTTGGGATGTCATCTGCAGCAGGTTTCACGTCCACAATGAATGGGTGCAGATATATCTTAAGTGGAAAATAAAATGATTCCACTCAATCCTTCTTTGAACATCCACATGCTATTCTGGCTGCATATTTTTCAAATAAACCCCAGCACACTCCCAGCAACCTGAGCCCGCCCGGCCGCTGGCCCTGCAGGTCACTCACTTGATGTCCCCTCCGTGGGTCGGAATCATGGAGTTCAAATCCGTCAGATAGCCCTTGGGGTCAACCACAGTCTGCCCGCTCACTGAGTCAGACACCTGCAAGACAGGCCAAGCCCGGCTGGTCGGACAGAGCCAGGAATGCCTGGAACAAAGTCCTCTGAGGGTCCCTAAAGCCCGTTTCCACAATCCCAACGACCAGTGGACATAGAAACTTTTAAGGAAGAAAAACAACAGTTACCTATTAACTATTAACTCAAACAATAGTTTATAACGATAATAAGCAAATGTCACCTACACAGAGCAAAGAGATGTAAAACAAAGAAACCATAAGGGTCCCGGGGTGGGGGGACACTTCCTTGGTGGCCCAGTGGTTAAGAATCCACCTACCAATGCAAGGGACACAGGTTCAATCCCTGGTCCGGGAAGATCCCACATGCCAGGGAGCAACTAAGCCCATGTGCCACAACTGCTGAGCCTGCGCTCTAGAGCCTGCAAGCCACAACTACTGAGCCCTTGTGCCACAAGTACTGAAGCCCATGCACCTAGAGCCTGTGCTCCACAAGAGAAGACAGTGCAATGAGAAGCCTGCACACTGCAACTAAGAGCAGCCCCGCTCACCGCAACTAGAGAAAACCTGCCTGCAGCAACAGAGACCCAATGAGCCAATAAATAAATAAATAAATTTTAAAAATAAACAAACTGTGACATTAAAAAAAAAAAAAGTCCCGGGGGGGAACCTAACTGAACATAAGGTCCATCTAAGAATGAGTGAAACCCAGAAATCACAAAGATTGACGATTTCAGCTAACAGTCTTGAAATTCTCATGTAGCAGCTCATTGCAGCATTCTCTCGTGCGTTGTCTTTTTCCTATTAATAAATTCATTTATTTATTTTATTGGCTGTGTTGGGTCTTTTTTGCTGTGTGCGGGCTTTCTTTAGTTGCGGTGAGTGGGGGCTACTCTTCACTGTGGTGCGTGGGCTCCTCATTGCCATGGCTTCTCTTGTTGTAGAGCATGGGCTCTAGGCGCGTGGCTTCAGTAGTTGCAGCACATGGGCTCAATAGTTGTGGCGCATGGGCTTAGTTGCTCCGCAGCACGTGGGATCCTCCTGGAGCAGGGATTGAACCCGTGTCCCCTGCACTGGCAGGTGAATTCTTAACCACTACGCCACCTAGGAAGCCCCCTTGTGAGTCTTAAAGTTACCATGACAACAACAAAAAATCTGAAAAAAAAAAAGGGCAAAAATGCAGCAGGACAAGAAAAGAATGAAAGGAAAAAATAAAACTCCCTTTGTTTGCAGGTAACTTGATTTCATAGAAATCTGAAAGAATCAACAAAAAACTCCCGTAACTAATAAGTAATTGCAGCAGGGCTGTAGGATACAAGGTTAATATCTATCACCACCCTACACACCAGCAGTGAACAGGTGGGATCTGAAATTAAAAACACAACATTTACATGAACACCCAAAACTGTAAAACACAGTGGACCCTTGAACAACACGGGTTTCAACTGCACAGGTCCACTTATACTTGGATTTTTTTGCCCTCAACACGTACCACAGCACTACATGATCTGCAGCTAGATGAACCCACCGCTGTGGGACCACCCATAAGGACAGCCCCCGACTGCATTACAGGGTCAGTTCCCCTAACACCCCACATTGTTCAAGGGTCAACCATACCTAGACACTCATCTAATAAATACATACAGGATCTATAAGAGGAAAACTACAAAATCTTAACAAATGAAAATCAAAGGAGAGAGATTCCATGTTAGTGCAGAGGAAAACTCAGTAATGTCAAGATATCAGTTCTTTTCAACTTGATCTAGAGATTCAACGCATTCCCAATCAAAATCCCCACAAGTTACTTTATGGATATCAACAAGCTGATGCTAAGTTCACATGGAGAGGAGGTGAAAGATTCAGAACAGCCAACGCAATATTGAAGCAGAAGAACAAAGTTGGAGAACACGACGCAATTTAAAGACTTGGCTATAAAGGTACAGTAATGAAGACAGTGTGGTACTGGCAAAAAAAAAAAAAAGACAACTAGATCAGTGGAACAGAAGAGAGGACCCAGAAACAAATCCACATAAATACGGTCAACTAACATCTGACAAAGGAGCAACGGCAACGCGATGTGGAAAGAATAATTTTTGACAAATGGTCTGAAACAACTGGACATCCACGTGCTAAAACGTAAACCTAGATGCAGACCTTGCACCTTCACCAAAGTTAACTCAGAAGGAATCACAGACCTAAACATAAAATGCAAAACTATAAAACCCTTAGACAATAACATTGCGGAAAAGCTACATGACCTGAGGTTTGCCAATGACTTTTTAGATACTCCATCAAACCCACAATCCATGAAGGAAAGAACTGATAAGCTGGACTTCATTAAAATTAAAAATTTCTATCTATGAAGGACACTGTCAAGAGAATGAAAAGACAAGCTATAGTCAGGAGAAAACACTTGGAAAAGATATATCGGATAAAGAACTGTTATGCAAAATACACAGGGAACTCTTAAAACTCAAGAAAACAAATAACCCGGCGAATTCTCTGGCGGTCTAATGGTTAAGACTCAGTGCTTTCTCTGCCAAGGGCCCGGGTTCAATCGCTGGTCAGGGAACTAAGATCCCACAAGCCACACAGCATGACCCAAAAAATAAAAATAAAATAAAATAAAAACAAATCCAAAAACAAAAAAGGGGAAACAACCTGAACAGACAGCTCTCCGAGGAAGAGATACAAGTGACCGATAAGCACATGAAAGGCTGTTCTGTGGCCCCAGGCAGGGAAATGCCAACAAAAGCACCATGAGCTGCTGCTTCACATCCACGTGGACAACCGCCGCCGCCGCCGCCAGTCACCAGAGATGACCAACGCTGTCAACGATGCAGAGAAACTGGACCCCCTGTGCAGTGCTGCCCTGCTGGAAATCTAAACTGGTGCAGCTGCTGTGGAAAACAGCGTGGTGTTTCTTCACAGAAGTAAACCTAGAATTACCACGTGATCAGAAATTCCACTTCTGAATTTATACCCAAAAGAACCGAAAACAGGGATGTGAACAGATACTTGTACACCAAGGCTCCCAGCAGCATTACTCACAATTGCCAACAGGTGGAGGCAACCCAAGTATCATGACAGGTGAAGAGACAAACAAAATGTGGTTTATACATACATACAATGCAGTATCCTTCAGCTGTAAAAGGAAGAAAATCCTGGGACTTCCCTGGCAGCCCAGTGGATAAGACTCTGTGCTCCCAATGCAGGAGGCCTGGGATCAATCCCTGGTCAGGGAGCTAGATCCCACACGCATGCTGCAACTATGAGTTCACATGCTACAGCTAAGGAGTCCACCTGCCGCAACTAAGGTCCTGTGAGCCGCAACTAAGACCTGGTGCAACCAAATTAATTAACACACATATATTTTTAAGTACTAAAAAAGGAAGAGTGCTCGCTTCAGCAGCACATATACTAAAATTGGAACGATACAGAGAAGACTAGCATGGCCCCTGCGCAAGGATGACACGCAAATTCGTGAAGCGTTCCCTATTTTTTCGAGGATGGAAGATGCCTTAGAGGACTGGGACAGGGAGCGTGGGGGGGACTTGAGGGAGGGTGGGGGGGGAGCCGAGGGAGGGAGGGAATACCGGGATATGTGTATAAAAACAGATGATTGATTGAAAAAAACAAAAAACAAAAAAAACAGATGATTGAACTTGGTGTACCCCCCAAAAATAAAAAATAAATACAATGTACTTGGGGAAAAAAAAAAAAAAGGAAGAAAATCCTGACCCCTGCTACAACATGGATGACCCATAAGGACACAAATGAAGCTAAGTGAAATAAACCAGCCACAAAAGGACAAACACTGTATGACTCCATTCACGTCAGGTCCCTAGAGCAGTCAATTCACAGAGACAGAAAGCAGGACGATGGGTGCCAGGGGCTAAGGCAGGGGACGGGCAGCGAGTGTTCACTGGGGACAGAGTCTCAGTTTGGGATGACAAGAAAAGTTCGGGAGATGGTGGTGGTGAGGGGCACACCATGGATGCACTCGATGCCCCTGAGCTGTACACTTAAAAATGGTTACCACTGTAAACTTTGTCTTATACCTATCTTAGCACAAAAAATTACAATAAAGCTTTCTTTAAAAAAAAATTTCTATAGTCTACACACAAGTGTGAAAGACAAACAGCAAACTAGATCCATGCAACACAAATGATGCTCAACTGCACCACCACCAAGGAGGCAGGTTAAGAGGAGTCTCGGTGGAAGGGATGGGTTCTGCCTCTCAGAATGGGCAGGCTGCCAACAGGGCGATGCAAGCCAGCTCCCCCATGCTGCTGAGTGGGAAATGTCCTGCCTTTGAGAGACAATTTGGCACCTAAGTGAAAATATGCCAGTCCAACAACTCCACTTTGAAGATACGATAAAAATGCTTACCTAAATCTGCAAAGATAGAAACACAAGTTCATCAAAACGTGGTTTGTGACTACAAACAAGCAGAAACCACCCAAAAGGTCCATCAATCAAAGACTAAACCGTGATATTCACAATGAACTACTCTCCACTTTATAAAGTAAATAACACATACCTAGTAACATGAAAATGTGCAACTTTTTGGATCTGTAAGCTACCTTTTTTTTTTTTACTGTAATATATCTGCTTACAGTAAAAAATTCAAGTATAGGGTTTTTCCCTGGTGGCACAGTGGTTAAGAATCCGCCTGCCAATGCAGGTGACACGGGTTCCATCCCTGGGCCAGGAAGATCCTACATGCCTCAGAGCAAGTAAGCCCGCGAGCCACAACTACTGAGCCCACAAGCCTAGAGCCTGTGCTCCACAAGAGAAGCCGCCACTCTGTGCAACGTGACAGGGAACTGGACACATCACAGGTCTGTTTAACAGGTGACAAAGCACTTCAAAAGGTGAACTTTTCACAAATACATATTAGTTTTCTAAGCAAAACCAAAAATTCTTTGGGACTTCCCTGGTGGCGCAGTGGTTAAGAATCCACCTGCCAATGCAGGGGACACAAGTTCGATCCTTGGTCTGGGAAGATCCCACATGCCGAGGAGCAACTAAACCTGTGTGCCACAACTACTGAGTCTGCGCACCTAAAAAAAAACAACCCCAAAATTCTTCACTGTAATCTATAGGAAAAGAACGCACGACATGAGCTCTCACCTGGCTCAGCCTCATGTCCATCAAAGTGTTCCTGGCTTGGCCGATCTTCCTCATGTCCAGCTCGCCTGTGCCAGGGGTCATCAGTCCAGGTGTCATCCCACCTGGGTACGGCGTGTTCAGTCCACCTGGATAGGGTGTGTTCAGACCTCCGAATTGCTGGGGGAACAAGGACAGAACGCTGGCTTGTGTTTTCATGCCTTTCATTCTCACTTCTGGAAAAGCTTTCCACTGGAGCCAACATCTGAACCCTCGGACAGACACCCGCAGCCACAGCACAGCTGCTGAACTGCAGGAGCAAGAAGTCCAGCCCCAGCCCCCGCCCACCCTCCGCTCACACCACTGATCTGCCCGACCAGATGCAAGGAGCCCCGTCTGCCTTCTCTGCAGGTGCTCACAGTTTGCCGGGGATCTACTGACGTGTGGTTCTCTCCAGTCTGTAAATGTTTGGCAAAGAAACTGTCGGGAACAGGCGTCAGCTTCTCGTAGCGGGGGTTCCGCTGGCGTTTGTTTCTGGCGTCGCCGACCTCAGGGATGCTCAGCCACTCTTCTTCTGTGACTTCTGCCAACTTCCTCTGGAAACACCCGGCCCCAAACATTAATTCTCCGGCAGACTTTCACATGCACGTGAAAAACTATATTTTCCCTGACCCCTATCGCCCAAATCACAATGCCGTTGGGAAGGACTCTGATGTGGACGTGGTTTATCTGCTTCACTCAGAAAGATCAACCTGTTGGATCTGCTCTACTTCACTCAGATGTAAACTGTTCTGTCAAAGCCCAGAGGACACAGTTCAGAAAACCTGATGTCTAAATGGACACATTCACGACGTTACAAAGAAAATCAGCCCCTCTTGTCCCACCTTTTCTGGGGAGGAGAGGCTTTCTGTACACACGTGCAGAATTAAGCACACCCACGAAGGGCCCTTCTTCCACCCTCTGAATTAGACAAAGAGAAGAGTGAGCAAAGTCTCATCAGCTGTGCCCCAGCGTGTCCGCTCTTCCCTGGGGAGGCCGGGAGGAACCACAGGCCACCCATCTGCTCACCTTGAGATCTGAGAACTGCTGCTGGATTTTGGGGCGCTCCATACGGTATTTCTCAATTTCTTCTTTCTCCCTTTGTTCCCTAGAAGTAAAATGTGTGCACACGTTAGAAATCCTCGGTGTCCATTTTGAAACAAAGTCAGTTTATTACCCTTCCTAATTAAATCACCAAAAAGAGTAATTCCACACACTAAGCAGCTAAATCAAATCTACTTGAAGGCAACAATGGATACGTTCACAAATAACTCAATTCGCTACCAAATGAAAACATGCAGAACTCACTAAAACGAAAACAAGTTGTCTTACTCCAATAAATACATGCATTTGAACACAAGTACATTTACTGCTTTAAAATTCTATAAAATCCTGAAGGTAGGGCCAGCCTATAAATAACTCAGCTTGGAAGAAAAGCTGAACCACTGTCCTAGTTGTCCATCCAAATGGGTTCCTGGTGACTTAGGACCAGGTCACATGTGAACACAAAGAGCAGTGGGCAACGGTGACAAAGTATCAACCAAGCTGGGTAAACCAGAGTAGAGCCGGACGTCGACACTGACATTTTCCTCCACGAGGTTAGATAGGAATTTGAATGTTATCATGAAAAATGATGTGCTTGGAAAAGACAAACACCTCTCCATGGGCTGCAGTCTGTCACCACAGCTCCTGATGGGAAGCAACACACACACATGCACCGTCAGGTTTTCTGGCCAAAGACGTTCCACCTGATTTGAATCAAGCCTCAGCCTCCAACTTCCAATCCACAGGAAACGCTGAGAGCGTAACAAGTAAAAGGGCGCCCTGAGGAGATGGGCAAACATTCTGTAAAGGGGGGTGGCACCTAGGAGACATGCCCGAGAAGTGCTTCTGACTGTGTCCTGGCTCGGAAAAGGCAGTTCTATGATGTTCTGGGGACAAGCAGGGAACAGAGGATGTGGACTGGCTACCAGGTAACAAAGACAGACTGCTCAGCACTGGGGCAAACTGACCCCGATGGGACCCAGTAAAACCCACCTAAGGAAGCATTAGAAGCAAATGTGCAACTGAATAGAGCAGACGACGTGGGGGCACACACACGTCTGCTGCACGATTCTTTCTGCTTTTCTGTACTGTGAAGTTTTCAAAAGCCAACCACTTCCCTAAAACCACTTACTGCACAACTTTCTGTGTGTGTCCATATCACTCAGGATTTTTATTTTTTTATTTTTTTATTTTTTTTTTTGTGGCACGCGGGCTTAGTTGCTCCACGGCATGTGGGATCTTCCTGGAGCTGGGATCGAACCCGTGACCTCTGCATTGGCAGGCGGATTCTTAACCACTGCGCCACCTAGGAAGCCCTCACTCAGGATTTTTAATGAATAAGTTCCAGAAGACTGGAATCAAGCCTTCTTCAATATGCAAAACCACTTAATTATGATACATATAAAATTGTGCACATCAATTAAATAACGTGCTTTTAAAAAACTCTCCTGAAGAATGGTACTTCACTCTAATATGATCTTGAGAAAATTAAAAATTCTGTATCTGTTATGAGAAGTAAGAAAGCTGTCTGTATAATGAGCAATAGAAAGAAAAAAGTAAACTAAAATGTTAACTGTCAACTTCCAGGCTTATGAATAAACAGTATCCTCTTACTACACTTAAATCTCACTGCCCTAACGTTCTACTGTGAGAACGCATTCCTTTTGTAGTAAACAATATAAAAAACTTATAAAGCAATAAAACTTACTATAGTTTGCAAGATCCTGTGCTGACTTTGCATAAATTTCCCCCAAAAAAGGACAAGGTGGACTTCCTAGGTGGCGCAGTGGTTAAGAATCTGCCTGCCAATGCAGGGGACACAGTTTCGATCCCTGCTCCAGGAAGATTCCACATGCCACGGAGCAACTAAGCCCGTGTGCCAAATAAATAAATAAATAAATAAATAAATAAAAGGACAAGGAATCAGGAAGTTTCCACTGAGGCAATGTCACTATGACAGATGTGCCGGCCCAGGTTCAGGGCAACACACCCGTCCCCACCAGCCCAGGTCAGCAATGACATGGGCGCCAGGACCCTCCAGACGCAGCCTCCTGCCCACGAGGACTGCGATGGCCATTTGCCATCTTCAGCGAACCTCCAAATTACGTAACACCCATTTCAAAGATGGTAACCCTGATGCGCAGTCAGAATAATGCCCCCAATTCTGTCGATTTCCAGAAAGTCAAACCCGGAATTCTTAAGCTCTCCACTCCAGTCCCCAGGCCCCACGGCTACTCTGCACAGGCCAGGGTTTTCCAAGTGTGGCTGCCGCAGACCAAGCCTCAGGCAGCCTCAAAGCTGAGCAGACACACGACCTATTCTTGCAACTTTTCTACAACTCTGAAATAAATGAAAATAGAACTTTTTTGGGACTTCCCAAATGGTCCAGCGTTAAGACTCTGTGCTTCCACTGCAGGGGACACCAGTATGATCCCTGGTCAGGGAACTGAGAGCCCGCCTGCCACCTGGTTCGGCCCAAAAACAAACAAACAAACACTTTTCTTTTTTTTTAAGTTGGATAAACACCGCATGAAGAGTGATAATTTGTCTTACCGTCTCTCTTTCCTTCTTTCATCCATCCTTTTGTCCAGGGCTGCATAGATAGCATCTGCTTCCTCATCGTCCTTTTCATAGGGCCCACTGGAGAAGAGGCTCCCAGCATAGCCGTTAAACTGAGACCAAACAACACGCTTAGAGCATCAGCTATTCTTCCAACACAACCCGCACCAGCAGAAGTATCAACAGAACACGTCTAGCTGCAAGATGCCTACTCAACCACTGTTTTCAATCAGTTGAAGCAAACTGAAGGATAACAAAACAGCTGATGAGTACACCTCAAAAGTGTTAAGGGCACAAAAGAGAGCAGCCACACCATCAGAGGAGACTGCGGGGCACAACAAATGCAAGGCAGCTCCTGGAGTGGGTCTTGGCCAGAAGCAGGACACAGGTGGCAAAACCAGTGGAATTCAAGTAAGATCTATGGGTTAGTTAATAGCGCTGTGTCAATGTTAACCCCCTGGTTTCAATAACAGCACTAGGGTGCACAGAAAACTGAATTCAACATCCCGGGATAAACCCTAATGGAAAAGAATATAAAAAGAATGTATACATAACTGAGTCACTTTGATGTACAGTAGAAATTAATACAATACTGTAAGTCAACTATACCTCAAAATAAGAATAAAATAAATAAAAAACTTTAAGAAATAAAAATAGGGACTTCCCTGGCGGGCCAGTGGTTAAGACTCTGCACTTCCAACGAAGGGGGCACGGGTTCGATCCCTGGTCGGGGAACTAAGACCCCACATGCCATGTAGTGTGACCAAAAAAACTAAAAAATGAAACTATTTTAAAAATTAAAAAATTTAAAAACTCTTAAAATTTAAAAATGAAAAAATTGTAACAGTACTAGGGTCCTGTAAAATGGGCAAAAACTTATAAAGGGCATGCAAGAAGTCTCTATGTTATTTCTGAAAGCTCTCTGTAACTTCAAAATAATTTCAAAACTGAACTTTTAAAAACCTGTTCCTCAGAGGGAAAATGTCATCTGCTGTAACATACCTGTAGAAAGCTTCAACAGACCAAACGTGAATTAGCTAAGATGAACACTAAAGCAAAAGAAGCCAAATATCACCACCAACGCCACTGAAAATTTTCATCACTAAAGACCAGCCGAGACACAACACCAACGCACCGGCTCTCACGTTCACAAGCACCTCTCTTTAGAAGAGACCACAAAAGGGCACACTTCTTTATGTTTTTCCTGCCCCTCTCAGGCTCTGTTCGCGTGTACCCTGGTCCCCGAGGAGCAGAAACAGTGCATGCGCCCGCCACAGCAAGCGGCTCATCCCAGGCACCCAGCGAGCGGGGCTGGGAAGCCGGCCGCCGGCCAGGGCCACCCCCCACCCCCGCACCTCGTCGTAGTTGGTGTCGTTCAGGTCCTCGTCGTCGTCGTCCGCAGCCTGGCTCTTCTTCATCTGGTCCCCCACGGTCCTCTTGCCCGGGGGTGCGTGGCGGTCATCCACAGGGTCGTTGGCATCCCGGGCAGGCCCGATATCTGAGCGTGTGGTGAAGCCGGTGGCACTGTAGGCAACCCAGAGATGCCCATTTACCCGAGTGGCCTTGTTCCCGTGCCACGGCCCTCCACCGCTGTCACCTAAAGACACCTCTTTTTCTAACTTCTCTGGGAAACCCCCAAAGAGCCCAGAGGCAGTGAATGCCACACAGCTGTGCTCTCAAACATCGCCAGCCTGTCCTCTTCAAGAGAGAGACCTGAGGAGGTTCTGAGGCTAGCTTCTGCCACCCCACATTCTCCTTGAGGGAGATTCGCCCGGGCACCAGACTTTCCTGCTCCCAGGTCCCACCCTCCTGTTTCCACCAGCACCGCAGGGGAAAAGCGAGGTACCACCGGGAGCGGGTACACGGGACTCCAGCCCGGATCGCGGGGAGGGAATCAGCCACGCTCAAGACGGGGGTGGGCTGGGGGGCTCGGCCCGGCCTGGGGCGGAGGGGAGCGCGGCGCCCCGACTGCAGGACGGGGACCCGAGGCCTCGCCACTGCGGCCTCGCAAGGCGGCGCCGCCCCCCGCCCGGGGACACCAACCGGGCTGAGACGGCGCGCCCGGGCTGAAACGGCGCGCCCAGCCCGAGCGTGCCGCCTCCTGGGGACGGACAGACTCCCTCGGCTCTACCCTAACGCAGAGCGCCGCTCTCCCCACGAGGGTCAGGCCAGCCCTGCTCTCACCCTCCGCGTCACCCGCGGCGGCCGCCCGGCCCCGGGCCCCTGCCCGCAGCGCGCGGCCCCCCCCAGTTCTCACCCCCGGCCCAGCCCCGGCACGTAGCCGAGCGGGGCGGGCATGCCCAAGAACGGCTTCTTCTTCTTGTTCATGGCGCCGGGGACGCCGACGGCCACGGCGGGAAGGGAGGAGACCGCGGCCGGAGGCGAAGGGCCACAGGCGTCCGAGGTTCCGAAGCAGGAAGGGAACGCAGCTCGCGTCACCCGCGCCCCGGAAGTAAAACCCCTGGTCCGGCGCGGCCCCGCCCGCCGAGGATTCCCCGAGCGGAAGTTCTCGGAAAGCGACTTCCGGCGGCTCCTGGCGGCGGCCGAGGAGCCCGAGACGCGACGAGCGCATGCGCGGGAGCGCCGGCTGCTGGCGCGCGGGGCGGGTGAGGTGTTCTTCGACTAGGCCTGCGGGACCTCAAGCCTGAGCAAAAGCGGCCCTGCTTATCGCGTGTTCTCGGCGCATTTCCGAGACCCACCTGTACGAGCGGGACGCCCGGGGCCCTCTCCTCCCTCAGTCTCCCACCGGGCCCTTCAGAGTCGCTGTGGCCCCGGGGCAGGGCCTAAGGCACCCGAGCCGGTCGCACGCCCAGCCGGCCGCCGCAGGGCCTGTGCGGGGGTCGCGGGCCTCGCGCGCGGACGGCCGCCCCAGCTCCGCGCGCGAGGCCCGGGCCCCCTCATTCCCCACCCCCACCCCGAGCGTGCGGTGGCGGGGGGGCCCGGGCCCTGGGGAGCTCCCCGAGGGCAGTGGATACACGCGGCAGAACACGCCAGGAGGCGGGCCTGGGCGGTCACGGCTCGCGGGCGGGCCCCGTGTGTGTCGGGCGCAGGTGCTAGCAGGCCGCCTGTACCCCCCTGCGGTAGGGGGGCGCGCAGGACCGCTCTCTGCGCACCCGCCTGCGCGTCCAAGCGCACCTTTCCCGAGGTGGCTGCGCGGCGCTCCCAGGGCCCCGCGTGCACGTGGGAGAGCCCTCGGGCTCTTCGCAGAGCAGGCACGACGCCAGTCCCAAGTCTGGCCTCCTGCTAGGCCAGGCCGCCCCCAGCCCAGCCTACCACTCCCCGCTGGAGGCCTGGAGCGAGCACGTCCCTCCTGCCTGCTGCCGCCCTCGGACTTTCTACCGCCTCCCCGTCCCCTTTTCAGCCCACCCCTTTTCGGCACCACATCCTGGGCACCGAGTCAGAGTCGGGGGAGAGGGGGAGACCCTGACGTCCTCCTGAAGTTCACGGTGGGGGGGGGGGAGTTAAGAGAGGGTCAGACTGGCTTCTCTGGGGAAGCAAGTGCCCATTCGAAGGAGAGACCTCCGGAGAGGTCTGGAGAATGTGTGAATAAAGGAATGAGTGAGTAAACTGACAGGACCGTGGAAGGAAGAGGTGCGTCTGGCCCTTGACCCAGGCCCCAGGGGGCAGAGGGCCCCAGGAGCAGGTAGGATCCCCCCTCCCCTCCACACACACAGGGGATTGAGGCACCCTTCGGTCCCTGCCTCAGACGCTCCTGCAGACGCCTGGACCCCGTGCGGCCGCACAGTCACTCGTCCTTGGAAGCATGCCCAGGTGCGCACGGCCGCCCCTTGCCCTGGCAGACGCTCTCCGCGCTCGCGGATCCGCGCGCCGCCGACACCCCTCGGAGCTCCCGGAGCGCGCCCCGCTCTCAGGGCTCGGCGGCAGGTGCCTCGCCGCGCAGACTCGCCGGGCGCGGGGACCGGCTCGGGCGCGGGGTCGGCTGGGGCGGGGCAGCGGCGCGCGTTCCCCGCCGGCCACACGGGCCGCCCTGCGCCCGGCGAGGGGCGTGTGCACCGGTTGGGGACCCGCGGGCCCCATGTTCACGGAGCTGAGGACCAAGCCGAGCCCCCCACGAGGCCGCGCCGGGACTGTACGCGGCGGCTTCGGGGAGCGCCGGGATGTGGACGGTGAGCGGGGCCGGACCGGGGCGCGGAGCTATCGCGGCCTAGGGGCTCGAGGACCGGAGGGACAGGGGAGGGTCCTCGCGGACTCCGAACGCAGCCGGTCTCGGAGTAGAGGGCGCGTCCCGGCCGAACGGGGTCCCCGGGGTCTTTGTCCCGCGCCGGGGCGAGGGGAGGTGGCCCGGTGGTCAGGCCTTGGGGATCGGCGCACCCTGGCTTGGGGGAGGTGACCCGCCGGGGCTCATGTCCCCAGGCTAGCACCCCCCTGCGGTCACCTTTTCCTTCGTGCGGAGAAAATCTTCCCCTGCCCCTTCAGTGGGTCCCAGGGGGGGCCGAGGCCAAGAACGGCTTGGGAGCCCCCTGCCCATTTCCTCCTGGAATTCTGCTGTTGGGGCTGTAAGGGAGGGACGGACCGACGGACGGACGCGGACGGAGAGCCCTCCCCCAGGGCAGGGAGGAAATGGGCGGGGCCTGGCTGGCCCAGGACAGGTGCGGAGCGGGCGGAGGAGTCCGACTAGTTCTCCAGTCTGGAGGCCCCTCCAGGCGAAACCCTGGGACTTGGGCGCCCGACCCCTGAAACGTGCCGGCTTAGAATGAGAATCCTACCCGCCCCCCACTAAAACCCACCTTGGCAGCGGCAACACCAGCCACACCCTCTATCTGACCACAGGTCTCAAGTTTAGAATTGCCAGAGGCCATCTAATTCCTGAAAGTTGCAAGAATGGGGAGGAAGGAGGGGGGAGGAAGATGCAGGTTTCCCTCATTACTGAAACCTCCTGGGCACATCACCCAACCCTGCCCTCAATGGGGGTGAGGGCCTGCGTCTGTGATAGGAGGGTCTCTCATTCTTCTGCTGAGGGGCTGGGTGAAGGACCCTGGCCTGGGAACCTGATCCTGCCTGCTGAGTCAGGGCCTGGATGCTGTAAGATCGGGCCTGTCTCTCCCAAGGGCTCCATTGACTTGTGGATACCACACGGAGCCGTCATCCATCCATTCAGTCATTCACAGTGTTTCTGGGCATCTCCTGTGTCCTAAGACGTGTGCAAGGTCTTGGGAGGGGCCTGTCCTGGTGTCTGCCCTCCCCTGACTCATGTTAACAGCCAGCACAGAAAATGACGGTAAAACTAAAACATGATGAGTGTAACGAAGTTGGCCTGGGAAGAGAAAGCACAAGGTGTCAGCCCGGGGCCCTGAGCGCGTGGCTGCAGCCTGTTTGCCTGTGCTGACACTTCCATGCGCTGGCGTTGCCCTGGGCCAGGGGGCCTGTGGGGTGGGGGAGCAGGAGCCTTGTGGGCTTGCCCAGTGTTCAGGCTTCTCATTCACGCGTCACAGCCAGCGTGCCCAACAGGACAGAGGCCGAGCCTCCAGTGAGCACCAGGTAGGGCTGCAGGGACCGGGTACTTCTGACCATGTGGGCAGGCAGCCCAGCCACAGGGGTCTCCTTGCTGCACAGGGTCTCCCAGGATGCTGGGGCTGCGTTTCCTCACAGGCAAGTCCTGTGCGTGTGCCTTGGTCTGATGTGGCTGTGCCAGTCCAAGGAGGAGGTCAGAGCTGTCCTAGGATAGCCCCTCACCTGGCTCTGAGTGTGAGGCTCCCTGGTGGGCACATCTCTAACTAGACAGAATCCATCCTGCTCCCCAGAGCATAGACTGTGCTTCTTCAAGGTGGAGTCCTCAAGACAGCTCTTGCACACCTCCTTCTGTTTGGGGGTCTTGGTAACCCCTAACTGGGAAAGTGCCGCTCCTCTTCAGCCGAGGGAAGATGGGCTGAGCAGGAAGCTGGCTCATAGGGAGAGGAGCCCCTGCCCCTGCCCGCAGTGACCAGGCACCCCTGCTCCACAGCCACCGCCCACTTCAGCTTCTGCCGGAGCCTCCTGGAGCACACGGTGTCAGCCGAGAGCACCCCCTGCGCCCTGCCTCGCACGCCGGGCACCAGCCTCACGTGGCATGACTCCCGCAGCCAGAAGGCAGCTGGCGGCCGGCCGGTCAAGCTCCTGCAGCAGCCCGGCACCGAGGCGCCCCAGGTACCCAGCCAGCCACTGCGCCCACCTCAGCCCCCTGCCCTCCTTGCCACTGCGCTCCACCACCACGCCTCTCCCCACAGGGCCGACTGCACGCTGACCACTGTGGCCTGTACCGCACAAGTCCCTCCCTGGGTGGCCTGACGAGGCCTGTGGTCCTGTGGAGTCAGCAGGACGTCTGCAAGTGGCTCAAGAAGCACTGTCCCCACAACTACCTCGTCTATGTGGAGGCCTTCTCCCAGCACGCCATCACTGGTGCCGTGGGGGGAGCTGGGGGGCAGGGGTGTGGCAGGGGTGCGGGACTCCTAGGAGAGCCTCCTCCCCCCTCCCCTCCCTATCCTGTTCCTCCCGAGTGGGCCTCTCCTTCTGGGTCTTTGTCTCTGTTTCTGTCCTCACCTGGCTCTTCTCTGCTCAGTCTCCAGTCATCTTGCCCTTCTTCCGCCTCTCTCCCTCTCTTGCCCTGTCTCTGAGTCTCTCTCTGCACCTCTGTCCCTGCCCACCCGACCCATTTCTTCCTGTCTCTCCCATCTCTCTCTCCACCTTTGCTCTCGAAGCCCCTTGGATGGTGACCTCAGCTCAATCCCTCTCCCCTCCCTCGCAGGCCGGGCGCTGCTACGGCTGAACGCGGAGAAGCTGCAACGGATGGGGCTGGCGCAGGAGGCGCAGCGGCAGGAGGTGCTGCAGCAGCTGCTGCGCCTGCAGGTGCGCGAGGAGGGGCGGAGCCTGCAGCTGCTCAGCCAAGGTCAGTGGGAGGAGCCCGGCGTGCCAACTGGTTCTGAAAGGCCTGGGGGTGGGGTGGTGAGCTGGGCCTTGAGGCCCCGGAGCACAGAATGGGTGGGTTGACCTCAGGAGGGTGGCCGGGAACCCCAGGAAGGGCCATCCTGCACCTGGGGCAAAGGGGATGATGCCAGAGGCTCCCGATCCTCCTCACCACCATCCACCCCATAGCTTCCTTCGGAAACATGTCCTAGCTGCTGCCTAGGCTTGAACGCTGGACCTCAGCACTGTGACCCGAGCCCCTGAGAAGGATGAGGCAGAGCTGGGCGTGCAGCTCTTCTCCGACCCTGCGTGAGGCCCCAGGGGCCAAGCCCAGCTCAGGGGATGGGGGGGACCAGCGTTGCCTCCTCTGGCCACCTCTGGCTGTGCCTGGGAGTGGGCGGGCAGGGGCTGCTCGAGTGGGGCCCTTCCTCCCAGGACCTGAGGCCAGGCCCACCCCCTGGTGCTGCTGGCGGCACGCAGGGCAGACACCTGGAGCCAGAGCGGGTTTGGACATCCCCCTAGACTCCCAGGGAGTCTGTGTATTTATATTCCCTTCACCCACATTGATGTCCACCCTCCATCACCTGCTGAGTCAGGTGTCTTTTACGCATCCTGCCCTCTCCCAGGGCCAGAGGTCTGTCCCCTTGCCTGTTTATGCCCTCCCCTGTCCCCTAGAGGACTGCCCACACAGGTGGGTAAACTGCCAAGTCTCCCTTTGGTGTGTGCCCCTCCCCGTCCTTGCCCAGAGAATGGTCATCAGCATAGCCCAGCCGAGCACCATGCCAAGTGCTCTCACACATTTTTGAAACCCTTACCATGCCTTCATCTACTCACGGGGACTGGGACACATGCCCAAGACCTGACCGGCACCTGGAGGACCCCAGGCTCAGTGCCCAGCGCCAGGCTCAGCTGTGTCCTGGCCTTGGGTTGGGGGACAGCTCCCTCCGGCCAGGGCCGTGGAGACTGCCTTCCAGGCTTAGCCATGGCTGGGTGTTCCCATGGCCCCTTTCCCAGGAAAACCAGGATCCACACAAGAACTGTCCTGACAGTTGCACCCCCCACACCCGGGGAGACCCAGCCAGCACCCAAGCAACCACTCTGTGGGCCAGAAGGCCCCAGGTTTGGGGCTAGTGCTGCCCAGCAGAGGGATAGCTGGAGCGGTGCTGGCAGCCCCTGCTCTGGTGCTCCTCTGCCCACACACTCCCCTGGGGCTCTGAAAACCTCGGGGACAGCGGAGGCTGAGCCGCCAGCCCCTCATCTGGGCCCTGAGGTGGGCTCAGGATGGGAGGGTGGTTGCTGCAGGTCCCGTGTGGAATGTGAACAATTGGCCTGGTGCCGCCCATCCCACACACCTCCCATGGGAAGCCCCTCCTCCTGCCCAGCTGCCCTGAGTCTCCCTGGCCACCTCATAACGTCATGACATGACCCTTTCCAGGGAGCCCCTTCCTGTCTCTCTCCCCTTTTCCCTCCTTGTCTTGCCCCCTCAACCCTGCTGTGCTCCTGTCTCATCTTCCTTGTTTTGCGCTAACTTTTTTATATTCTGACAAAAAAAATCAGAAATAAACTTGGTTCTCAAGTGCCCGAGTGCAGTGTCTGACTGCCCATCCAGGCACGTGGGGGGGCCTCCGGGACCTGGGAGGAGGGGTGCCCGGATCAGCTCCCTCCAGCTGGGGCCACCAGGGGGCAGCGGTGTCCCATCCTGGTGGGGCGCCTGTACCCCAGGACCCTGCCCACCACAGCTGCCCTGTGGGCAGCACGCAGACACCCGGACGCAGGCGAGTTAGGTTCCTGGGGCTGCCGTAACCGGTGCCCACAACGGGGCGGCTTAGCAACGGAAACGAACTCCCTCACTGTGCTGCAGGCCACAGGTCTGAAACCCAGTGGGGCAGCACTCCTTCCAGGGCTCAGGAAAGACACGTTCCCCGTCTCCCCCAGCTCCCAGGGGCTGCCCCGGGGGTTCCTGGGCTCACGCACACACCACTGCATCCTGGATTGCGGGGTCACGTCACCTCTGTGTTCAATCTCCCTCCTACAGGGACACTTGTCACTGGACATAGGGCCCACCTGGATAATCTAGGATGATCTCTTCATCTCAAGATCCTTAAATGAATCACATCTGCAAAACCCTCATTCCAAATAAGGTCCCGTTCACAGGTTCCAGGGATCTGAAGTGACTATCTTTTGGGGATCCCCATTTAGGCCCCCACACAAGGCAATGCCCTGACATAGAAAACACACAGGTGACAGCACATGCCCCCACACACACCCACACAGCAACCAGACACCCCAATACTAACAAGAGGCACAACCCAAGCCCTGCAGCCTGGACACACGTGCACCAACACAGAGACATGACGACACCAGCATCCAGATCCACAACACGCTAACACACAGGGTCCCAGCATCCTGCGACCACCTAACATACAGGCACAGTGCATCCCACACACAACACACACGACATCGCACGTAGCCCTCACATCGAGACACACTGTGGCCTGGGCACACATCCCCTCAGACCCAGACATCCCCTCACATCCTCTGTCCAATCACTTGGATACTAACATACGGCAGGCTTCTTTCTCACCTAGTACGGGCCACACAGACACACCCTGACAGCTTGATGGCCAAACAGGACACGGCTTGACACACGTGGTCATGCAGACACACACCTACCAATAGACGTCTACTTGCAGACTTACATGAGGAAAGCTGTAACCATGGAGGTACCTCAGGGCACACACACTGACCCTCTCCAGAAATCCTGCATGTCTTGATCCCGGGGTGGGCACAGTCACTGAGGGAGGGTAACACAGGCTTCTCCGGCTCTCATTTCCAACAGAAGGACTGACTGACCCCTCCGAGAGGGCTCTGCCCTGCCTCTGCCCCGGCGTGGACACGTTGTGCCTTGAGAAAAGCGCTCCCAAGGGGCCCTGTGAGAAAAGGAGGACCTCAAGTCTGCCCACGTGTTTTGTGCCCTGCCCACAAGCAGAGAGCCCAGCCTGCTCCAGCGTGGACGGCGCAGGTGCAAAGGGCCTCAGGGGAGAAGGAGCACCTTGTACCTCTGTTTCCAAACTCGCGCTCCTCCTCCACGTCAGTCATTCCCAAGTCTTGGTGAGGTGTGTGCCCTGTCGCCCCATACCTGATACCAGCATCCCTGCCAAGAGCCCAGTTTTGGGGCACAAAGGAGCAAGGCACTGACTCCTGGTCTCGGACGCCCCCCCCCAAGTAGACAGCCTGGTCAGTCACCCCAACAGAGCCCACCGCCTCAAACTGCCCTGGAACTGCCAGAAGCCAGGCCATTTCCCGAGGGTGGCCACGGGGCTGGGTGGAAAAGAGGCTGGATCCTGCTTTGCAAGCTCGAGGCCCCTGGGGCCAGGAGTTCAAGGTCCCAGAAGAGGGCGGGCCCCCTCGCCGGGCCAGGACGTGGAGACACCCGGTCGCGTCTATCCGTGCGCGCTGGGCTTGCGGCAGCGCCCCGCGCCCCGTCATGCCTCGGTTTACCCCGCTGCCCGCAAGACGCCTGCCGCCCGGCCTAGGCGGGACGGGACGCCTCGGCCGGGAGGCCCAGCCCACGCAGGCGGCGGCCGGAGCGCCGGGCGAGCGGAGCGCCGGGCGGCCCCCTCCCCGGCGCGGAGCAGCGGCAGGAATACCGCGAGAGTTCGCCCCCTCCCCCCCCACAGTAAAACTGTCAAAGGTGGGAGGGGCGGGAGCGCGCATGTGCGCAGCGCGGCGCGCAGCCTGCGCCGCCCGGACCCCGCGCCCCGCGCCCCTCGCCCCGCGGCCCGGCCCGGCCCGGCCCGGCCCGGCCCCGCCCCGGCCCCCGCCCGGCCCCGGCCCGCTGGGCGCCGCAGGTAAGCGCCCGGCCGCGACCCCGGCCGCGACCCCGGCCGGCCCCCGCGCCTCCGGCCGCGGCCCCGACCCCGCGCGCGGGCCGGGGGAGCGGAGCCGCAGCCCCCGCCCGCCCGCCCGCCCGCCCGCCGCCCCCGCCGCGCCCGGACCCCCGCGCCCCGCGCCGGCGCCGCGTCCCTGCCTCCTCCTTCTCCAGAAAAAGTCGCCATTTTGGTTGACTGCCTTCGGGCCCCCCTCTCCCCAGGCGCCCCGCATCGGCCCTTCCGGGGCCAGGCCGGGCCCGCTCCCGCCGCAGGTGACAGGTGGGCGGCGAGGCCGGCCTGCAGGTGTGCGTGCCCCGGCCGGCCTCGTCCGCGCGCCCGGGCCGAGGGGCCTGGGCCGCGCGGTCCCGCCGCCGGCGTCGCCTGCGGTCAGCGCGCGGCGCTCCCCCCAGCCCCAGCCCCGAGGGTCCCGCCTCTGCGAGCCTGCTGGCCCCTCGGGGAGGGTGGAAGCCCTTTCTCCTCCCGGTGCGCGAGCCACGGGCCTTGAATGGAAGGGGCGTCTCTGCCTCCTAGGCCAGCCCTGGCCGCGGCCCCCCGACTCTGAATTCTCCACCCAAGCTTGAGGAAGACTGGAGCGGGGGGGCTCGGCGGGTACCCATGCCGCCCGCTGCCGGGGTCGTCACGGGCTGGGGTGACTGGTGTCGGCATGTCTCCCTGGAAGTACCAGTGAGGACGTCCAGAGAAGTTTGTTCAGAGCCCTCTGGACACTTACCTCCCCCAGGCCCGGGATATAGGCAGCCCTGGTGGCCGTGGGCAGTGACTGTCCTGACCTCTGACCTCAGTCTGCCAGGTGGCCTCTGGACACCCTAGGCACGGCACAGCGTTCCCTTTCCCTCTGATAGAAGTTAGGGGACTGCTCTGGTGGTCCAGTGGTTAAGACTCAGTGCTCCCAACACAGGGGGCCCAGGGTTCCCTCCCTGGTCAGGGCACTGGATCCCACATGCATGCCACAACTAAGAATTTGCATGCCACAACTAAGGAGCCCACAAGCCGCAATTTAAAAAAAAAAAAAAAAGACTGCATGCTCCCAATGCACGGGACACAGGTTTGATCCTTGGTAGGGGAACTAAGATCAGTTAGAAACCATCGGGGAGGGGTCACCTGCCCACAGCTTCTTCGTCCTTGGGTGTCCCTGTGGGAGGACGCAACAGGGCTGAACTCAGAGTCACACCAGCTCTCAGAGCCTGGGGTCCCCCAGCAGAACAGGCCCACAGAAGCCCAGCCTCAGGCAGCGGGATGTTCCCTGTGGCCAGTGGCCTGTGGTCTCTAGAGTGGCGCTGGTGGGCCTGTAGTTTGGGAACAGAGAGTCTCTTGAGGGTGGAGGTGAGGAGGAGGCCAGCCAGGTGCAGAGTGGCTGAGGGGTCCAGCATGTGGCATCCGTCTGGTTGGAGGGGCTCCAGCTGGAAACGTGGGGCAAAGAGTCAAGGACGGTGGCTCAGCTGGCACAGGGACCAGAAGCAAGTGCTGCAGGGTCCTTGGTCTGCTCCCCCCGGAGAGGGTATGTGTGCAGTTGGGGAGTGGGCTGGGGCCCTGAGTACCCGCCTTGGTCACTTTCCAACCACGTCCTAGAGAGAAGGGTGCAAGGGCGCCCAGCTGGGTCCCAGAGCAGGGCCTTGGGTCTGGGTGGGGCTGCGGGGGAAGGTGTTTCTAGGTGCCAGGCCAGTGCAGCCTAAGAGCCGGCACAGCCTGTGAGACTCATTAGCCCCGAGGGGTGCCGTTGGCCTCCCTCCCCTGGGGCACTCCTCCTCTCCTGGGGCTGGCCGTGCCCAGCCGGGCACCAGGTATGAGGTGCACGGCTCTCGCGCGCTCTGGGATTGTGTATCTGGAGACAGGGAGCCCCCTGGAGCTGGTGAGGGTCTCAGGACAGGCCCAGATTCTTCCACGCTGATGGTGTGTCCTGGGTCATACCAGGAAGCTTTGGCTGAGCAGCCCCTCCCCTAAACCAGACACTCCTCACGGCTCCCCCCACCATGTCACCTGCTTTCCCTTGTGGCCAAGAGCACAGGCAGGCAAGCTGCCCTTCCTCAGGCCTGAGAGTGGGCCTGTCTGGGGAAGGGTCGACAGCAGCCTGTTTCAAGTCCTGAGTTGGGCCCGGTGGGTCTCATAGGCCTGTCCACTTGCTCTGCAGAGATGACCGATCCCTTTTGTGTTGGTGGAGGCCGCCGCCTCCCGGGGTCCAGCAAGAGTGGGCCTGGGAAGGATGGCAGCCGGAATGAGGTCCGACTTCCCATGCTTCACGACCCACCGAAGCTGGGTAAGAGGAGTCAGGGCAAGGTCAACTCCAGGTCGTCATGGGCAGCCAGTGCTGGGTGTGGGCCTTGGAGTCCAGCTTCTGGGTGCCCAGTCTAGGCTCCTGAGAGGCTTCCCAGGGTGGGGGCAGCTGGGGGCCCAGAGTTCCTGACCTGGGTGGACCACGGCCTCCTGCCCCCCGTGCCTCAGTGCAGGGGGAGTGAGGCTCATTCGAGGCGGGACAGCCCCCTGGGTGGCAGGCAAGGCTGCAAGGGATGCAGCCTCCAAGCCTTGGTGTGTCGTGTGCTGCAGGGCTGCCAGTGGTCCGGGGTGGGCAGACGGTGCCCAGCCAGGCCCCACTCTGCTTTGACCCGGGAAGTCCAGCCAGTGACAGAACGGAAGGGAAGAAAAAGGGGCGTCCGAAAGCCGAGAACCAGGCACTCCGAGACATTCCCGTGAGCTCCCCAAGGGCTGGGTGGGGCCTTTGTGGGGTCTGCCTGGGAGCCCACTACCTTTCCGGGCTTGCCCGCCAGGCGTCCAGTGCCAAGGCCTCAGCCCGCGGCCGCCGCTGCTCCGTGTGGAGGGCTGCAGGACGCGGCCTGGGGCCCAGGGGACTGCGTGCAGGGCTCCCGCTGGCCCGGGCGCAGCGCTGAGTCTGGGGCTGGCCGACACAGGCCTGGGGGCTGCAGGGTCAGTAGCCTCACCTTTCCCATGCCCAGCTCTCCCTGATGAACCAGTGGAAAGACGAGTTCAAGGCACACTCCAGGGTGAAGTGTCCAAATGCTGGGTGCTGGCTGGAGTTCCCCAGCATCTATGGTCTCAAGTACCACTACCAGCGGTGCCAAGGGGTAAGGGGCTGCGGCCCGGGGAAGGGGAGGCCTGGGGCCTGCCCTGCCCTGGCTGTTGGCTTGGGGGTGTCCATGCCTGCCCTCTCCACCCAGGGTGCCATCTCAGAAAGGCTGACCTTTCCCTGCCCCTTCTGTGAGGCTGCATTCACCTCTAAGACCCAGCTGGAGAAGCACCGGATTTGGAACCACATGGACCGACCCCTGCCTGCGCCCAAGCCTGGGCCAGTCAGCCGGCCAGTTAGCATCAGTCGGCCTGTTGGGGTCAGCAAGCCCATTGGAGTGAGCAAACCTGTCACTGTCAGCAAGCCTATCGGCATCGGCAAGCCAGTGCCGGTCAGCCGGCCCGTGCCCGTCACCAAGGCTGTGCCGGTCACTAGGCCCGTGCCGGTCACCAAGGCTGTGCCGGTCACTAGGCCCGTGCCGGTCACCAAGGCTGTGCCGGTCAGCCGGCCCGTGCCGGTCACCAAGGCTGTGCCGGTCACCAGGCCCGTGCCGGTCACCAAGGCTGTGCCGGTCAGCCGGCCCGTGCCGGTCACCAAGCCTATACCAGTCACTAAGTCTGTGCCAATTGCTAAGCCAGTGACAGTTAACAAACCCATGCCGGTCACCAAACCAGTGACCATCAACAAGCCGGGGTCTGTGACAAAGCTGGTGACAGTTACGAAAGCCGTGCCAGCTGCGAAGCCGGTGCCGGTCAGCAGGCCCGTCGCCATCAGCAGACACGCGCCGCCCTGCAAGGTGGTGCTGCTGACCGCGTCTGAGAACAAAGCTCCTCGGGCCGCGGGGAGGAGCAGCGGTAAGAAAAGGTACGGGAGCTCCTGCCGGGCTGGGGTTGGCTGTCCCCAGCGGCGGCCCAGGGGTAACAGGGCCCAGGGTGAGCCTTCCCGCCCCTCACCTCCCGCTCCCTGCAGGGTGACGGACGGCCTGGACACCTGCCCCATCCCACCCAAGCAGGCAAGGCCGGAAAACGGGGAGTACGGCCCGTCCACCGCGGACCAGATCTCGGCCTTCCAGCTGAGCATGGACCCCAGCAGCAGCCCCCTTTCTCTGGGCAGCGGGCCCTTGGGGGGCAAGGAGGCACCGAGGGCCACGGGTCCCGTGTCCCCGCCCGAGGAGGGTGCGGAGCGCACGAAGCACAGTAAGACGAGAGTGGGGGTCGGCGGCCAGAGGGGGCGAGGGCAGAGGCCAGCTGGCCCGAACCTCCCAATGGTTATTTGACCAGAGTCTTGGTCTCTGTTTTCTCTCCCCGAGTCAGGAAGGAAACAGAAAACACCCAAGAAGTTCACGGGTGAGCAACCGTCCATCTCAGGGACTTTTGGACTCAAAGGTGAGGCCTGGACCCTCCGGGCACCCACGCGGCCGGGCACGCGCGGCAGCCACACCCACAGCCCACACCTGCTCGCCCCGCGTGTGCACGCAGGCCTGGCCAAGGCGGAGGACAAAGCCCGCATCCACCGCGCCAAAAAGCAGGAGGGGCCGGGCCCCGAGGACGCGCGGAAGAAGGGGCCGGCGCCCACCAGCGCCGTCGGCAAGGAGGTGCCGGCCCCTGTGGCCCATCCAGCCCCAGGTGGGGGCCCCCGGGTGGTGGGGCACGGGCGGGTCCCGGTGGCGGGGCGCATCCTGCACCACAGGGACGGAGGCCGCGTGGGCCCCGGGCTGTGTGCTTGGCGTCTGGGGCACCTGGGAGCGCCCGCCTGCCCCTGAGGCCCCGGCCCTGCCCCTGCCCCACAGGTGGCCCCGAGGAGCAGTGGCAGCGGGCCATCCATGAACGGGGGGAGGCCGTCTGCCCCACCTGCAGCGTGGTCACCCGGAAGACCCTCGTGGGGCTCAAGAAGCACATGGAAGTGTGTCAGAAGGTGCGGCCGCCCCCGGGTGCTGGGAGGGGAGGTGCCCCGGGGCCGGCTGCTCACGCACGCCCACCTGCAGCTGCAGGACGCCCTCAAGTGCCAGCACTGCCGGAAGCAGTTCAAGTCCAAGGCCGGCCTCAACTACCACACCATGGCCGAGCACAGCGCCAAGGTACGCCCCTGGGCCCCGCTGCCAGCCGGCCCTGCCCGCCGGCCACTGGTCTCCTGCCCTCCTCCACCCGCCCACCTCTGACCGCTGGCCTCTCACGAGCCGAGCTTAGCGGCTCCCGTGCCTGACTAGGGACGTCCGCGGCCCCAGCCCCCAGGCAGGGGCAGGGGCCCTGTGCCCGAGGGGGCGCTGAGGCTGGCCTGCCCTCCAGCCCTCTGATGCCCAGGCCGCAGAGGGGAGCGAGCAGGAGCAGCGCGAGCGGCTGCGGAAGGTGCTGAAGCAGATGGGGCGGCTGCGCTGCCCTCAGGAGGTGAGCGGGCCGTGCGGGGGAGGGCGCCAGGAGGGCGGCCTGGCCGCTCGCCTGCCCCTCACCTGTCCCCGAACCGCAGGGCTGCGGGGCTGCCTTCTCTAGCCTCATGGGCTACCAGTACCACCAGCGACGCTGCGGGAAGCCGCCCTGCGAGGTGGAGACCCCCTCCTTCCCCTGCGCCCACTGTGGCAAGACCTACCGCTCCAAGGCCGGCCACGACTACCACGTGCGCTCGGAGCACACGGCCCCGGTGAGCGGCCCACAGCCCGGCCCCCTCCCTCGGGCACCGGGCGGGCGCGTCCGTGTGTGGCCGGCCGCGGGCACTCTGCCTTCTCTCCCAGCGGAGCCGCGTGTGTCGGCGGTTGCGGGGAGTGAGCCTGGGATGGGCTTCCGTGTCCCCCGCGCACCTGCTCGTGTGCTCCCTCTGTGGCAGGTGCCCCGTGGCTCTCGTGGCTCATCTGGCCTCCTCCTCCCCCTACAGCCCCCCGAGGAGCCTGCAGACAAGGCCCCTGAGGCTGAGGACCTGTTGGGCGTCGAGCGGACTCCCAGCGGCCGCGTCCGCCGCACGTCGGCCCAGGTCGCTGTGTTCCACCTGCAGGAGATTGCCGAGGACGAGCTGGCCCGAGACTGGACCAAGCGGCGGATGAAGGACGACCTTGTGCCGGAGACTGCGCGGGTGAGCCCAGCCTCCCGGGTTCTGATCCGAGGCCCCCCCGCCCGCACCCCGTGATTGGGGCCATCCGCCAGCCTCAGGGAGCAGACCTCCCTCCACGTCCACGGAGGGCACCGTTGGAGGCTGTCTCAGCTCAGCGGGGAGCGTCTGGGTCATCTCCAGCCCACGCCCCGTGCTCACTCCGGCGCCTGTCCGTGTCCGCAGCTCAACTACACGCGGCCCGGCCTTCCTGTGCTGAACCCTCAGCTGCTGGAGGCATGGAAGAACGAGGTCAAGGAGAAGGGCCACGTCAACTGTCCCAATGATGTGAGCCGGGGAGGCTGCGCAGGCGTGGGAGTGCTGGGACACAGGACAGAGGACCCAGGGGTGGCCTTGGGGGGAGCCCTCCATGTGGCACCTGCAGGGTCCTCGGACAGAGCCCCACAGGCAGAGGAGCCTCCGTCTCAGCCCTAGCAGCCCAGCCTGCCCACACCCCATCACTTCTGGGATCAAGTCCCCCCACGTTCCCCAGATGGGCCCCAGGTGTCCTGGGCTGGGCACCTGCCAGAGGGCCCACGCCCACAGTCGCCTCCTGCCCCCAGTGCTGCGAAGCCATCTACTCCAGTGTGTCCGGCCTCAAGGCCCATCTGGCCAGCTGCAGCAAGGTCAGTGCCGGGGCCCTCCCCACGGCCGGGCGTGTGCTTGGTGTGCCCAGCTGTCCCCCAGGGGTCCCCCATACATCGGGTGTGCACCCCCGCCTCTGTGGGGCCAAGGGCCAACGCAGCCCAGGACACTCGCCACCTCCAGCCCCAGCCATAAGTCCGTCAGTCCTGGGTGGTCCTGCCCGTGGGGGTTCCTGGTCTGTGCTAACACCGCCCGACTTGGACTTGGGGTGAGGGCCCTCAGCAAAGGGCTGCGACCCTTCCCCGGAGCCCCTGCCTCTTCCCACCCTCTTCTTGCTCCCTCCCTCCCCTGCAGTGGGGGCACCTTGGTGGTCCTGCCACAGAGTGGCCTCATGGGTCCCGAAAGCCCACCCATCGGGCAACTGTCCATAAAAGCCACACAGGTTGAGGGGGTCCTGACTGCGTCTGGGTACTTCTAGTCCTCCAAGGGCCGGTGGTGGAGGCCAGCCTTCGGAGGTTGGGGTGCCCTGTGCCTTCCAGGGGGACCACCTTGTGGGGAAGTACTGTTGTCTGCTGTGTCCCAAGGAGTTCAGCTCTGAGAGCGGCGTCAAGTACCACATCCTCAAGACCCACGCGGAGGTGCGGCCGGGACGGGGGCCTGGCGTGAGAGCCCTGCTGGGCCTGCGGCTGGGTCGGCCGGCCCCCCAGAGGGGGCTGGCCAGGGCCGGGGTGTCGGGGTGATGGCTTCCGTGCCTTGGTTTGAGCGAGGGGCCGGCGCCGAGGAATCTGCTGGCTCCTCTCCAGAGCGGCCTCCAGCTTCGCCGGGCGCTTGGGTGCCCCAGACCCGCTGCCCCACCCTGCAGCGCCCTGGGCCCCAGGGTGCTTCTCCACCGCTGCCTCTCTCCCCCAGAACTGGTTCCGCACTTCAGCAGACCCGCCCCCCAGACACAAGGGCCCGGACCCCCCAGTGCCCAGGAAGGAGGAGAAGAGTCTGGCTGGCGGGAAGAAGCGGGGCCGCAAGCCCAAGGAGCGGCCCCCTGAGGAGCCAGCCCCCGGGACGCCTCCCCGCCGGGACGACTGGCCCCCAGGAGGCAGAGACAGGGGGGCCCGGGGCTCTGCTGGCCGGAAGGTGGGAGCCGGCAAGGCACCTGAGAAGTGAGCTTGGAGCCTGACAGGTGGGTGGGGCCCGTCCCCACGCTGCCTTGGCCCCCTCTGTCCGGGGTGGGGCTCCGGAGCCTCCTGCCCTCCAGGTCTCCACCCCCGACCCCTGCCTGTTCCTCTGTCCAGCGGGGGCGGCCAGTCCTCTCCCCTCCCCGAAGGTGGCCCTGATGGATGCGGGCTGCCACAGGGCACCCTGGGCTGGAGCTCCCGGGAGCGCCGGGCAGCTGCGGAAGTGCAATAGTCTGGAGGGACCGTCACGGGCCGGGGAGGAAGGGCTGCAGCCTGGGCTTCGGTGCCGGCGTGGCGTGGAGCAGGCAGGTGGCCTTCTGGCCCTTGGCACGTGCACTCCGTGCCCTATCTGCTCCCTCGGGCCCAAGGCTCGGGGTCCCTGGTGGCCTGTGGCTCTGGGCTGATGAGGGTACCTGAGCAGCCTCACCTCTTGACCCGACACTGGAACCCCAGCACCCCCAGCTACCTCCCAGGACAGAACCCAAGTCTGACAGCTGCCGTGCTCCCGTGACAGCCTGCCCCCCACCCCCCATCTTCTGGTTCCCACACTTCTGCTCTACCTCTCCAGGCCCACCCTGCCCTGCTGTGCGCCCCCTTCTGTGCTTGGGCCCCTGCCCCACTGGCCTGTGTCCGTCACGGTGGGGGCGGCAGCCCTGCTCTGCCGTCCCTGGTAGTGCTCCCCCCGTGGGGCCCCGCAGAGGCTCTGCTGCCGCCACTGCAGGGCTGCGAAGGGGCCGCACAAAGTGAGCTCTGGTCTCAGCCTCAAGCTTTGCTAATGCCGCTGGCCTAGGTCAGGTAGCCCAGTGGGTTTAGGGGTGAGCCAGTCTGGGTTCCAGGGTCACCTGGGGCCCACCGGCGTGTGGGACGGGGACCTAGGGCCTGGCTCGAGCAGTGACCACTGTGGGATGCAGCCTCTGTCTGCTGGCCTGAGTTGGCCCATGGCCAAGCTCCCGTGGGAGCTTCCTTCCCCCTTTTTTACTTGCTCCTTCATTTCTGGTTGTGTGGCCTTTTGATGTGAGAGCCAAAGGCCGGGGGGAGCTTGGCCAAGGTCACCGTAGGTTGGTGGCATCTCCAGGGCTCTGTCTTGGCTCCCTTTGGTGCCCTCAGGGCAGCAAGGTCTGTAGGTTGGGTCAGGTGGAGTCCCGGGCACCCTGAGGACACAGCCACGTGGTTTCTGACTTCCTGCCTAGGCCCCACCTTCCAACCATGGCATTGCTGGGACAGGGAGGACACTCAGAGCTGCTGGGTTTGGATGGAGGCTGTTTTCCATTGGGGGGTGGGGGTGGGCTGAGGGCTCGGCCTTGCCGATCCCGGATGATGTGAATTTTGATAGTTGCCCGTGTGCGTGTGTCTCCTGGGTGTAGTGGATGCCAGTCTTGTTGCTGTGACAAGTAACAAACCTTTTTTTTAATTCTGTTTTTTATACAAAAATCACAACAATCTGACATTTTGGTGCTAAGGGTTTCCTGGTGCCGACGGTGGATCTGGGCGCTGGGCTGGGGTCCCTCCCCTGCTCAGGGAGGCAGTGCTGACTAGGCACCGCTCTGCCCCCAGCTCCTGTCCTCATGCAGCCCCTGGAGAGGAGGGGCTCCAGTCTGGGCTCTCCTCGCCCTGCAGTAGGGAGACAACACTTTCCAGGAGGCTTTGGGGCCGCACTGCCTGTCTCTGGCTTCTTCCTTCAGCCAGAATGCTCTGACGCTGGGCGGTCCTGGCCGGATATGCTAGGGACGGGGTGTGGAGATGTGGACCCCCCCCCACACACACCCGATCTGATCAGAGGGCGGAGGCCTGGGCAGGTGCAGGTGATCCAGCACGGAAGGCTGAGGCAAGCAGCGTGGTCTCGGGGTGGCAGGGCTTCCTTTCCTGTGCTCCCGGGTGTCACTGGTGTACAGCTGGTGGAGGCAGAGGTGGGTTGAGCAGCCACAGCAGGGGGGGCTGCCGGGGGGGGGGGGGTGAGCAGGCACGGGTGGGAGCCCCACGCACACTTTGTCCTTGTCACCGATGGCTGGAGGAAATTGGACCTCGACACCTCTGCTGGGGATAGCCGCCTGCCCCCACCTCTCAGGTGGCCCTTGGGGGGCGGGGGCTGGTTTTGGCTGGGGGAAGAGTTTCATTGTCACCCCCCCGAAGTCCACGTGTGGTCTCCGGCATGAGAACCCCACCAGATACGTGGGAAGAGGTGGGGTCCCGGGTAACTTGACGCTTAGCACTTTAACCCCCTTCTTTGTCTTTAAGGTGGGTGTGGGGACTGCTGCCAAAGTGGCTGCTGGGTTGGACCCCTTTCCCTCCCCGCTTCCACGTGCTGGCTGGTGGGTGGCAGCGGCAAGCTGGTCTGCAGAGCCCTCCCGTGGCTCAGCAGGATCTGCCCCCTTCCCAGTCCGGTGGGAGTGCAGCCGGGTAGCCTTGACCGACCCCTTCGATGAGAGGGACCGAGTGGCAGACACCCCTCTCTGTGCAGTGGGCGTGGACCATGCCTGAGACCCCAAGCCCAGGGCCCAGGGTCGGGTCCCTTTCTGAAGATCTACCTCTGGCCCAGCCCACCCCCCCTTGCCCTGAGAGCAGGAAAGGGTCGACTTAAGGGACCGACGCTTCACACAAAAACAGGATGCTCCTGCAAGGGCAGATGAGTGTCCCCTGGTGTGACGGGTGGGCCTCCCAGCCGTAGCCCCCTCCCGTCCCTCTGGTTTGGAAGGGAACGAATGGGTGCACCCTGACCCACAGAGGGGAGGGCTGTCCCCACGTGTCCCCCTCGGTGGGCCCAAGGCAGCTGTCCTGGAGGCCTGAGGTTCTGGGGGCAGCCAGCACCTCCTGCCTGGCAGCCACACATCCTGTGCTTCGGGTTTCTTGGTTTGGGTTTTTTAATGCCAGTTCTCTGTAATAAGTGCATTTCGAAAGAGAGGTTCCAGCTATCACTTGTAACCATATATATACATATATATTCTATCTACAAAGTGTTTATTTGCAAGAAGTTTTGACGGTGAGCCCGGGCCCTGCCCGCCTTGTGACCATCTGTCCCCGGTCCCCGTCCCCGCTCCCGGCCCCAAGTGGCACGGGGGGCGGGGGGGCATCAACTGTATGTATTAAAAATGACTGTATCAAATAAATGTTTATTGATTTTTTTTCAGGGGTTTTGTGCAGCTGAGTTTGTGGTAAAGCGCGCTTTGGGGTCCTTCCCCCGCACACCTGCCGCAGGGCCTCGTGGGGTTTGTAGTCCGCGGGGCGCGCGCGGCCTGGTGGGACTTGTAGTCCGCGGGGCGCGCTGGCGGGCGCGCGGTGCCGGCCCCGAACCACGGCTCCCGATAGCCTGCGCGGCCGGCCCCCGAGCCCCGCCCCGCCCGCGGAGAGGCCCGCGAGCTCATGGCTGCGCCCCCGGCCTCAGCCGCCGCCCCCCGCCCGGCGCCGCCGCCCCTCGCGGCCGGAGACGCGCCGGACCGGCCGGAGGGGAAGAGCGAGACCACGTGCGAGGATCGGTAGGCACGGCGCGCCCCTCCCGTCCGGTGGGAGGAGCGGCCCCGGGAGCGGGGCCGGGGGCGCGGGCCCTCGCGGATGGCCGCGGGCAGGGCCCCCTCCTGGGGCCCTGGTCTGTCCTGAGCAGCCGCGGCGCCGGGCCAGCGGGCACCCGGGCTGGACTGTGCGCCTGCCGGGTGCTCCCCGGCGGTCGGTTCCTTCCCGGAGCCGCGCGGCCTCGGCCTGCCCCACCTGAGGCCAGAGATCGTGCTGCCGGCCGGGCCCGGCGAGGGGACCCTCGAGGCTCTGGAGGCCTTGCAGGAGGGGCGGCTGCAGGGGGGGTCCGTCGCCAGGCTGGGGAGGCGGCTCCCGGGTGCCGGCTGCGCAGCGCTGGGGGAGGGCTGGCCACTCACTTCCGGGTCTGAACCCTCTGCCGGGACAGGGCCAGCGCTGTCCACAGGCTGGGGCCAAAGGAAGCCTCTCCAGCCGGGCGCCTGGTCCTGGGAAGCGCCGTGGCCTAGGCTGCGCGGGACTGCCTGGGTGCCGCCAGCAGAGCCACCGTGGCGGGCGGTGAGGGGCTCCCGGGGCCTGGAGGGGCATCTGGTGTCTCTCCAGGCCCACTCCTGCCTGTGAGCAGTGACTTGGAACCTGGCATGGGGTAACAGGGTGGGAGACCCGAGTCTGTGACACCCCTTAGTTCCAGAGAATCTGATGTAGCCCCAGACCAGATGAGCTCCTTGAAAAGAGCGCTCCCTACAGACACAGGTGGGCAGCAGCGGCCATCTGGCTCTGCCCCGTGCACAGACTCACGGGGCCGGCGTGGCAGTGGTCCTCCTCTCCTCAGAGCATGGTCCCCAGGGGACAGGAGGGGAGCCGGGGCCCGGGGGCAGTGAACAGAGACCAGAGCGTTCTCCCACAGACGCCCACGGGGGTGGCCCTGGATCTGCCTCTGGACATCCTGGGGAGTCGCTCCCATTAAGCCTTGAGACGTTCCTCAAGCACGTGCCCCCTCCCCCACCCCGCAGTCCCCGTGTGGCCCAGGGAGGTCAGAGCTGGGTCCGGTCAGCGTCCAGGTGTCCGTGCGGATGCCTCCAAGCTGAGGCTCTCCCTGCCTGACCGCGGCTCTGGCTTCGCTTTCCACATCGTTGTGGCTGCATGAAGTGGTCAGTCTTCCTTGTCTTGGCTTTTTGTGTGCCTCTGCCTCCAGAAGGTCAGTGTGGTGGGGACGGGTACCTCGGACTCTCTTTGCACTGGATGTGCTGGTGGACGCGTGAGCACCTTGCAGTGGTAGAAGGGTACCTATCCCTCCGCTGCCTCCAGCTGTCCCCTGGTAAGGTGCAGGTGGCTGGGGGCTGGGGGTTGCCACGGGGCTCCTGGAAGGAAGCTGGTTGGACTTGCCCGGAGCAACGGGAAGGAGGGGGTCCTGTAGGGGGATTTCCCGCGGTTGGGGTGGGGACAGTGCCAGTCACTGGAGCAAGTGGCACGCCTTTAGGGCTGCAGCCCCCCAGCCCCCTCGTTCTCTCTCTGCCCTGAGAGAGCTGCCCCGATGTCCCTGTTCCCAAGCCTTTCTGGGACACCCCCCTCCCCAGCCCCACGCCAGGCCCTAGCAGGCCAGCTTCTCACGCCTGCTCCTGACTTCATTTTACTCACTTGCCCGGGAAACTTTTCTAAAGCAGAACAGGGTGTCAGGGCCCCTGCTACGCAGCCCTGAGCCTGACTGAGGTGGGCAGGGCCAGGGCAGGGGGGAGCAGCTCCCATGGGGCAGGCCTGCTACCCTGAGGCAGCGCGGGGAGGGGGAGGGGGAGGGGCAGAAGACCCCCAGGTGGAACTCTTTCTGCCCTGAGCCCCTGCCAACCGTCTGGATGTTGTCGGAAGACAGTAGAAACGCGGGTGTGACGGGCTGGATCACCCGCAGGGAGAGGGCCGCCGGGGGCCTGGGACGGGGTGACTGCTGCAGCCCTCCACCCACCCGAGGGCCCACGCGTCCTCCTGCTGCCGGACGGGCATGGCTGTGTCCCCAGCTGAGCACTGAGCAGGGCTGGCCTTGGGGGACGTGCTGGAGCCCGTGTGGAGGGGGTGGGGCTGGCAGTGATTCTCGGCGGAGGCCTCGGGGTAGAGTTTCAGGTTGTTTATGCCTCTCGGAGGCACCTGGGGGTGGGGGTTGGGTGCTCCGCTCCGCTCCGCTCCGCGCTGACAGCTTGGCCCAGCCAAGAGACGCCTCAGATTTCCTTGTCCCGCTGGTGGGGGTCGGGGGGGTGGGCCCTGCAGCCCCGGCAGACCAGGGGTCTGGAGCTTTCTCCGGGGTGTTCTGGTGAGGGGGCACAGCAGTGCTCAGTCAGCCCTGGGTGGGCAGCATGCCAGTGTGAGCACAGGAGGGGCAGTTCACTTTCACACCCGCCGCTGGCCTGAGGTCTTCCTGGCTGTTCTCCTCTGCGGGGTCAGTGCTATTAATATCAGGTCCGTGCACAGCCCCCAGCTGGGTGATCCTCTTATGCCCGTGGCCCGGCCTCTGAGGCCAGCCGTGAGTGCTGTTGTTTCAGCACAGGGGCCCCTGGGGCCCCCCGCCTGCCAGCGGGCAGCCTCTGCCAGCCAGGGCTTGGACCCCACTCTGCCCCTCACCCGCTGTGCTGCCCACCCATGGAGGGGCGGTTCAGGGGGCTCCTGAGTTGTCCTGGGAAGCTGCCAGGGGTCTAAGAGGCAGTGCGGTGATGCCCCTGCACCTACCTGGCATCACCCTGCTGTCCTGGTGTCCCCTGTGTCCCGGCCATGAGCAGCCCCCCAGCTTACCCTGGCCTCAGGGTCTCGGGGTGCTGGACCCTTGGAGCGGAAGGCAGGTGAGTGGCAGGGCTGTTGTTGTCCGGTGAGGACGCCTGTCTCGCTGCATCTCGGCTGCCCCCAGCCCCGTGTGCAGTGTCTAGTGACCATCGGGGCAGAGACAGGCCAGGCAGGTGCTCGCTGGGGCCAGGCAGGCCTGCCGCCTGGAGGCGCCACTCTGCTTGGGGCTCTCAGTTACTGGCCGACCTGTGTCCATTGTGGCTTCTAACCGTTTGGGTTGAAATTACCTTCCGTCCTTGTGGCCGGCAGCATCCTGTCCATCTGTGAGCAGGGAGGTGAGATCTTTCCCATCTCAAAGTCTGTCCTCTTGTGAAAATGGGGAGAGGCTTGCTCTGAGAGCGCGCTGAGGCTTT
Source organism: Hippopotamus amphibius kiboko (assembly GCF_030028045.1). NCBI lineage: Eukaryota > Metazoa > Chordata > Mammalia > Artiodactyla > Hippopotamidae > Hippopotamus > Hippopotamus amphibius. The sequence continues at coordinate 318,781 of NC_080197.1, forward strand.
GTCCGTGGCTTCCAGAGACAGCCAGGCTTTTGGAGGAGGCAGTGGAGCTGGACTTGGCTGTAGACACGACCTGATGCCATTCAGGCCCGGCATAAGGCCTCGGTGGGCAGGTTTCTGGCGAGGTCACCCTGGCTTACCTTCCGCTCTTCCCTGAGGAGGTGCTTGCCCCGGGCTGTCGGTGTCACAGGCCTCGGAAGTCATCCGTGGTGGTGGTGGTGGCGGTGACCTCGGTGAGACAAGGGGCGGTCACAGAGAAGGGGCGGGCTCCTGCTGGAGAGGCCAGGGCGCCAGCCTGGGGTGAGGAGCAGGGGAACAGCAGCGGCGCGGCCCAGGCCTCCCGTCGCGCCTCGGGCCGCGCGTGTGCTGGGCGCAAGGACTGGTGTGCTGGGGCGGCGAGGCCCTGCTCCTTTGCAAACCAGGCTTTCTGTGTTGGCGTTTCCTCCCCACGTAGGAGGCACAGACCGGACGCTTTCCTCCGGGGCGTGCGGAACTCCTTTCCGGCTGTGGGCGGTGGGTCACCTCCGGGCTCTGGGGGTCGCTTGCGGGGAGGGCAGCTGTGTGTGAGCCCCGGGGGCCCTGTGCTCGTTGTCGGGGTGTGAGCGTGTCCAGGGGAGAGGCCAGCACTGCCCTCGGCCGGGGCCTGGAGACACCACTGCTTGTGCTCCGTCCATCCCCTGCCTGGCTGAGCGAGATGCCGAGTGAGCTGTCACTGCCCTGTCATCTGGGTGTCCCGCTGTGTTGCTTGCAGTCAGCTCCACGGATGAGTCATGGCTACCTCCGGAGCCACAGAGTGACACAGCCCACAGGCGGCCAGTGGTTCCCGGGGCTCGCTCCCCACGCCGTCCCCGTGACGCAGGACCAGGGCGGCCTGGTGCTCTCTGTCCCCCGGATGGCGCTGTGCACCTCCTGTCACATCCAGTGGCTGGCTTTCCTGCTGCTTAGCTTGTGCGGACACGGCCCTGTGTGCCCTGGAGAGCGGCTGCTGTGGCTCGTCACGTGTTAGGCCTGAGCTAATTCCTCCCACTGCTCCCCCCGCCCCGCCCCACACACGTGTGCACAGAGACGCCGTCCTCCTGGTCCTTGGCAACGCTGGGCGTGCTGGGAGCACCAGACAGCTGGAAACGCTGGTGTTCCCAGCAGGGCATGCTCAGGCCATCTAGAGCAGCAGGCGCCCGCCACGCCCTGGGCCAGTGGGCCCTGCCCTCGCCGGGACATCTCCCCGAGGCCAGCTTCACAGTGCGCCGTGCCCCGCCGAGCTTCAAGGACGGACGGAGCCCGGTTTGGTTTTTGATGAGGAAGGGGCAGGTGCTCATCAAGCATGCAGACCTGGCGGAGGTCCTTGCCCCGCCTTCGCGGCTGAGGCCCTCTGTGCCTCACGGGCACACGCTGGCTTTTACGGCTCGTGGCGCTTTGCCTCTCACCTGATGGCTCCTCGAGGGCGCCCCCGGCATGTGGCTTCTTCTCAGGTTCCGGCCCATATCCCAGGCAGCATCCGTCACCGGGCTCCTGCCAGGTTGTTCGGTGCGCCCCCGGGTTCCCTGTACTTTCTGCCTGCCTGGACAGTCAGCCTGCCTTCCGAGTCCCTGGGGCGGGTCTGCAGGCTGAAACTGTGAGCAGCCCGGTCTCTCTCTCAGGCAGTGGCTAGAAGTGCCTTCTCTCTAAGCTGGTCCTGCCCCTGGGGCCACCTTTACACTGGGCTCTGCGTCCGAGCCTCTCAGCACAGACTGAGCCGGCATCAGGCAGACGCTCTCTCCCATCGGGCCGCTTGGCCGAGCTGAGCCTCCCCAGCTGTCCCTGCAGGCTTTGAGACCTTGAGGCCGTGGGCCAGTCATCGCGTCCATGCCCTCTCAGGGTGCAAACCTCCAGGGAAGTGAGCACAGCCCTTCTTGGGCGGCGGCGTGGTGAGAGCAGATGCAGTCTGCCTCCCCCAGGTCGTGTTCCCACCTCGCGTGCAGCCTTTGAGGGCCTCCGCCCTCCTCCCTGGAGTTGGCAGGGTGCCCGGGGTCTCCCTCCTGCTCCGTCCACACCAGCACCAGCCCAGCCCTTTTTGTCAGTGGGCTCTCTCTCTGGAGCCCCTCTCCCTGCGTGCCCTGCAGGGTGGCCAGGGTTGGATCTCACAAAATGAGAGGGCCGCCCAGAGTGTGTCTGGGGAGAGGACACAGTCCTTGACAGGGTCTCGCCGGTCTTTGGCATGCCCACGTCTCGTCTCCTGGGGGAGCAGGGGCCCTGCGGCCCTGCTGACACCATCCACGTGGGAGGAAGAACTGGGCCCGGACAGCGCTCCCCTTGTGTCCTCCGCCATCACTTGCTGTCCCTCCGGACTTGTGCCCAGTGGACGGGCTGCCGCTGGGTTTGCTGTGCCCCCCCCACACGTCCACTCACCTTGCCGAGCGCGCGTGCCTGTGTGGGGGCACCCTGCGGACCGGTCACATCAGGCCCGCTGTGAGGTGGCAGGGGGGCTGGCGGCCCTGGCTCGAGGCGAGCGTGTCCCCACCGCCTCCCCCCCCCGCAGCAGCAACGCGGAGTCCTTGGACAGGCTTCTGCCGCCTGTGGGCACCGGGCGCTCGCCCCGGAAGCGCACCACCAGCCAGTGCAAGTCCGAGCCGCCCCTGCTGCGCACCAGCAAGCGCACCATCTACACCGCGGGGCGGCCGCCCTGGTACAACGAGCATGGCGCCCAGTCCAAGGAGGCCTTCGCCATTGGTGAGCACGGCCACCGCCTGCCCGCACCCCCGAGCGGCCGGGCCAGGTGGGCCCCGGCCCCGTGCCCAGGCCGCTGTTTCCGTGACCCGCACTGCTTGGGCCCCTCAGTCCACGTCAGCCCGGGCGGAGGCGCTATGGGGGCGGCGGGCACCACCGGGACCCCTCTGGGAGGCTGGCCTGGGCCACTCCGCTCAGGGCCTTTCCACCCCTCCCCACAGGCCTGGGAGGCGGCAGCGCTTCTGGGAAGACCACCGTGGCCAGGATGATCATCGAGGCCCTGGATGTGCCCTGGGTGGTCTTGCTGTCCATGGACTCCTTTTACAAGGTGAGGGTGCCCTGCGTGTGCAGCTGCTGCCTGAGTCCCACGGCCCCTTCCCGGGGCCTGAGCCCGCAGCTGCTCCTACCCCCGCCCCGCAGCTGCTCCTCCTCCTGCAGCTGCTCCTCCTCCTCCTGCAGCTGCTCCTCCTCCCCCCGCAGCTGCTCTTCCTCCTGCAGCTGCTCCTCCTCCTCCTGCAGCTGCTCCTCCTCCCCCCTGCAGCTGCTCCTCCTCCCCCTGCAGCTGCTCCTCCTCCCCCCGCAGGTGCTCACAAGTCAGCAGCAGGAGCAGGCCGCCCACAACAACTTCAACTTCGACCACCCAGATGCCTTTGACTTCGACCTCATCATCTCCACCCTCAAGAAGCTGAAGCAGGGCAAGAGCGTCAAGGTGCCCATCTACGACTTCACCACCCACAGCCGGAAGAAGGAGTGGGTAGGCCCTGTGGGCTCGGCTGTACAGGGTTGGCACAGGGGCCTCGGGGCTGCTTGGACACGCGATTCCTTTGCAGAAAACGCTGTACGGTGCAAACGTCATCATCTTCGAGGGCATCATGGCCTTTGCCGACAAGACGCTGCTGGAGGTGAGGTTAGGCTCAAGGCCTGAAGGCCCGGCGCCCTGGTCCTCCCACGGGACTTACCGTAACCTTGCCTCCATCCACGTCCCATGGCGCAGCCCCAGGGTTGGGTGAGGAAAGGCCTTGCCTCCTGAATCTCACTCCACCCCTTCAAGTCAGGGTTTCAGCTGCTGTTCTCTGGGGTTCACGTGGCTGCCGAGGTCAGAGCGATATGGGTGGAAGTGGGTTCACTTGTGTGTTCGCACATGCGTGTTCTTGCCTGGGAGGGAGCCAGCCTCCCACGTCTGCTGTGTCTGCAAGGGCATCCCGGGCCCTGGGAGGCCTGGGCTCCTGTCCCAGGTGTGAGCCTCCCCGGGCCAGACTGCAAGAAGCATCTTGCCCGACCTGCCGAGGCCCAAGGGCGGCCCATGTGTAGCCAGCTGTGCCCTTGTCCTTGCGCCTCGTGCTGATGCTGCGTGTGCGTGTGGGTGTGCTCAGGCGCTGGGAGCCCCGCTGCCTGCCACGCACACACATGCACACGCACAGACGCTCCACGCGCGACGCACACCCCGCCCGTCTACCCTCAGCCAGGCTTCACATACACACGCACTCCCCCCACCCACCTCCAGACCCGAGAGGTGCCCCGTGGGCCTGGTCCGCAGAGGCCGCCCCCGTGGCCGCGTGTTGGGCCCTCCAGCAGCTCGCTCTTTCCCTCCAGCTCCTGGACATGAAGATCTTTGTGGACACAGACTCTGACGTCCGCCTCGTGCGGCGGCTGCGCCGGGACATCGGCGAGCGGGGCCGGGACATCGAGGGCGTCATCAAGCAGTACAACAAGTTTGTGAAGCCCGCCTTCGAGCAGTACATCCAGCCCACCATGCGCGTGGCGGACATCGTGGTGCCCCGGGGTGAGCCTGCGGGCCCACCTGGTGGCGGGAGGGTGGGGGCAAGGCCGGACCTCACCCTCCCCCTGTCCCGGCCAGGGAGCGGGAACGCAGTGGCCATCGACCTGATCGTGCAGCATGTGCACAGCCAGCTGGAGGAGGTGAGCCAGGGGCCGTGCTCCCGCAGCCCGCGGCCCCGCTCCCCGCTCCCCGCTGCCACTGCCCGAGGCCACCTGCCCGGGCAGCCCCTGTGTTTACTGGCCCTGAGGGCCTGTGGGGCACAGAGCATCTCCAGTGCCCCCAGCCGGAGCTGGGCCTTGCACGGAGGCGTGCCCTGCTGTCCCTCCCAACCCTTCTGGGTGACTGTTGGGTTTGGCGCTGAGTCCCCTGTCCCGCGCACCCCGGGAGGCCACACACCCGGGGCTGGCCAAGTGCACCGCCCACCACTCTGGCAGGCTTCACGATGGGGTGCTCGAGGCCTGCGGCCTGCAGAACAGAGCCCCAGGGGTCCTGGCTCTGGCGGCCCAGCCCAGAGGTGCCCACATTAGAGGCCACGGGGAGCCGGCCCCTCCCCTGGCAGGCGGCCCCTGGGACCACCCCTTCCGGGGCTGTGGCGTGTCCGCTCCTGGGCGGGGGCGGCCCGGCTGGCTGAGGCACACGGCGACGGGCTGTGCCGTCCGGTGACTTCGAGGTGAGCAGTGCTGCCATCACTGACGCCCCACCCCGTCCCCTTGTGTCTCCCTGTGTCGCTGCGGCAGCGTGAGCTCAGTGTCAGGTAAGACTTCCCGCACCTGCCCGTGCAGACGGAGGCATTTCCAACAGCCACAGGGAGCTCAGAGCCTGCGCTGTCACCCAGGCAGGCAGGAAGGCCCCTCCCACCATGCCCACTCCCTGTGGGGGCCCTGCCCTGGGCACAGAAGGGGCAGTGTGGTGACCCCCACGCTGCTTCCACCTGGCCTTGCCCTCAGTCAAGGAAATTAAGGCCCAGAGAGGTTAAGGGACTTGCCCGAGTTCACACAGCACCCTGCCCCTAGGCTGGCCAGACCTCTCTGGAGGCTCTTGCCCGACGTGGGGCTGGTCTTGTGTGGGGTCTGAGCCGAGGGCACAGCTGTCCTGAGCCAGCACTGCTGGGCCCCAGGGCGGGGGCCACAGGTCTGTCCTGCAGCAGCCGGAGGGACCGGGTGTGCACCTTCTCTGCCTGAGCGCAGGGGCCGCTCTTCACTCTCCCAAGCGGTGCTGAGGCACACACCCGGCCCCCGCCGGGACCCCGGCCACCCTGGCCCTGGAGCCTAGGTGCAGAGGGCTAGGAGGAGCCCCTGCGAGGCCTGGGCCGCGTGTCCTCGCTGCGCACGCGGCGGAGCCGGGAAGCACCAGGCCGAGCCCCGAGCTCGCGCCGTGTTGGAAATGCCTCCGGGCCCGGGCGCCGGCCTCCAGCTTCCTGCCTGCGCATGCGTCTCCGCTTGCCTCTCACCCGCCCGGGGCGCCTGCGGGTCTGGCCACGGCAGGTCCTCTGGAAGCCTTGGTTCAGAGAAATAAAAGTTTCCAGGAAGGGTGGCTGCCGAGGGCGGGAGGGACCCGCAGGGTGCTCGCAGGCCCGGGCGCGGGGCTGCGGGGTCTCCCTGCCTCCCACCCGGCCTCCTGCTCTTCCCTTCCCCAGGCCAGCTGGTGGCCGCGGGGACCGCGGTGCTCCCCGCTAAGTGGTCTTTTCTCTTTCTTCTTTTCCTCTTTGTAAACCCTGGGGTTTCCTGCCCTGTTCCCTCCCTGACCTACTCTTCGCCTGGTCACCTGGCGGGCAGAGGAAGCTGCGCTGGGATCTGTGAGGACAGAGTGCTCTGGCCGTGGTGCTGCCTGCGCGCTGTGTGCCCGGCGCTCCGCAGGCCCCGCCCCGCCCCGCCCCCGCCGCTCCGCCCCGCCCCGCCCCGCCCCCACGCCTCCTCCTGCTCCCCTCCCCCGCTCCAGGCTGGGGGCAGCAGGGGCTGCACGAAGCCAGCTCTGCCCCCCTCTCCTGAGGGGGGGCGCCCATCACCCCGCGGGAAGCTTTTAGGCGGGGCTTGGCCCCAAAGCGCAGCCGCTTCCCCAGGGACAGGTGTGCTGAGGGTGGGGTGCAGAGGCCAGCTTGAGGGGTACATCCGTCTGCCAGTGTGAGCTCCCTCCCGCCCACGGTCAGGGCCTGGCCAGGGAGGGGACCTGGAGCGGGAAGGGAGGCTCGCGGCGCATCCCCTGCTTCCCGCCTAACGGTCAGCTGCTCTGCCTTCCACCGTGTCCTTTAACCCTTGTCTGGCTGTTTGGGGGGAGGGCATCTCGGGGTGGGGCCCTCCCTCCGGGTCAGCCACAGGGAGGGTGGCCCCCACCCCACACAGCCGCCGTGCCCACCACGACTGCCCCCCACAGCCTGCAGCGGGAGGATGGGGCTCTGGGGGGAAACGCCTCTTCTTGAGTTTCCCCATCGCTTCGTGTCCCCAGGGCCGCGCTGGCCTCGGCCCACCAGTGCCACCCCCTGCCCCGGACGCTGAGTGTCCTCAAGAGCACGGCGCAGGTGCGGGGCATGCACACCATCATCAGGTGAGCGCCCCCGCCCCCGCCCCCCCCCCCCCCCCGGCGCGGCGCAGGCGGGGCCGCCCCCCGCTAACGCGACCCTGCGGCAGGGACCGCGAGACCAGCCGCGATGAGTTCATCTTCTACTCCAAGAGGCTGATGCGGCTGCTCATCGAGCACGCGCTCTCCTTCCTGCCCTTCCAGGTGCGGGGGGCGGGGCGCGGGGGGCGGGGGCCGGGGGGGGGGCTCCTCGCCCTCACACCCGGCGCCACCCCCTCCCTGCGCAGGACTGCGTGGTGCAGACCCCGCAGGGCCAGGACTACGCCGGCAAGTGCTACGCAGGGAAGCAGGTACCGGGGGCCCGGTCTGGCGGGGCGGGGGACTGGGGCGGCCCGGGGGGCGGGAGTCCAGGCAGCTCCGCCTCGCCCCCCAGATCACAGGCGTGTCCATCCTGCGGGCCGGCGAGACCATGGAGCCCGCGCTGCGGGCCGTGTGCAAGGACGTGCGCATCGGCACCATCCTCATCCAGACCAACCAGCTCACCGGGGAGCCGGAGGTGGGGCTGCGGAGGGCGGGGGCGGGGGCGGGGGGCGCCCTGCGGAAGGCGGGGCGCGAGGAGCCCGGGCGCCCTCAGGTCGGGCTGCTCAGACCCTGTGACTCCCGCAGCTGCACTACCTGCGGCTCCCCAAGGACATCAGTGACGACCACGTGATCCTGATGGACTGCACAGTGTCCACGGGCGCGGCGGCCATGATGGCCGTGCGGGTGCTGCTGGTGAGTGGGGGGGGGGGGCGGGGGGACGGGGGGGGGGGGGACAGGCGCCGGGCCCAGCCAACCCCCCGGCCGTGCAGGACCACGATGTGCCCGAGGACAAGATCTTCCTGCTGTCGCTGCTCATGGCAGAGATGGGCGTCCACTCGGTGGCCTACGCCTTCCCGCGTGTGAGAATTATCACGACGGCGGTGGACAAGCGGGTCAGTGACCTCTTCCGCATCATCCCCGGCATCGGTGAGGCTGCCCGGCCCAGTCGGTGACCCTGGGGGGAAGGTGGGCCTGAGTCCCCACCGCAAGGACCTGCTTCTTCCCCCAGGGAACTTCGGGGACCGCTACTTCGGGACCGACGCTGTCCCCGACGGCAGTGACGAGGAGGACGGGGGCTCGGCAGGGTAGCCGCCCGTCCCACCCCCAGCCCCTCGTTTCCTGTGGGACCTACAGAGCAGAGATGTTAACTTATTTTAGTTAAAGAGCGTGTTACCAGTGTACCTGTCCAAACGTTTTATAAAATAAAGCATCAGGAAAACGAAGCTGTGACTGGTTAGCTGGGGCCTGGGAACGTTGTCCTGCCAGGGCCCTGGGCTTGGGGGGTGGTCCCCAGGGCTGCCCCAGTCCCCGAGCTGGGAGGCTACTGTGGAGAGAGAGGGACTGAGAGTCTGGCCTCTTGCTGGGTCCTGGTTAGGCCCCCTCCTTCCCCCCCAGCAGGACAGGGGCTCCGGGTCTTGTCCTTGGTTTTCCTCGCAGTCCAGGCTCAGTGCCAGATTTAGGAGAGGGCAGAGCTGGGCCTGCAGCTCCTGGCCCGCTGGACAGGCCCCTTGGTGGCCACCTGGCCTGGACTGAGGGCTCTGGGTCTTACAAGATGTCAACAGCCTCCACGGCCACTTCCCTTCCCCCCCCCCACATGTTTGTACCTTGGGGGGGGGAGCGGGGGGCGGAAGTTAGTGTGTGGGCGGCTGGAGGAGTGAGAAACCGGCCTGGGTGGCTCGCGCCCTGCTCGCAAGGGAGATGGCCGGTGCCTCGGCGAGCCAGCCACACTGCTCAGGGTCAGAAACCACGTCCGGCCCTGACGTCGCTGCTCCCGGGCAAGGGCAGCGGCGAGGGCTCAGCCTGCCTGGCTCGCGAGGCTCAGGCGGGTTCCCGGCTGCTGCGGGTGGGCGCTCAGGTGCCCCCTCCTCCTCTGCCTCCCAGCCTGGCTCTCGCCCTGTCCCGCCCTCCTGGTCTCCTCTGTTCCGTTCCCCTCACCTCACAAAGGCCATGTCATGGAAAAGCTTGTCGTGGGGCGGGGACAGGAAGTCCCTGGGTGGGGCCAGGCCAAGGGCAGCAGATAAAGGCGGGAGCCTGTCCAGAGGTGGCCGGGCGCCAGGGCCAGAGGAGCGACACAGTCCCGAGGTCCGCAGGAGGGGCCTCTCCTCCGCAGCCCGGTGAGTGGACCCTTCCCCAGGTCTCCCGTTCATCCCTTCATCCTATGCGCTGTGCCCAGAGCCTGGAGGCTGCAGCAGGCCTGGCCCTGCTCAGGTGCTGTGACAGGGCTGATGCCCTTCTGTTGGGCCAGCTCCTCCCAGATGAGACATGTGGCAAACAGTTGACAAGGAGCTGGGCAGGAGCTAGGGCCTCCCAGGAGGAGCCCGGAGTCCAGCTAGAGGCTGAGCAGCTCCCAGAGAAGAAATCAAACTCACATGTGCTCACGCGTGTGCAGACAGCACATGGCCCCAGACTCACACGTGTGCGTGATGCAGCTCGGGGCCCCACCCCCTCAGCCACCAGCCTCGGGTGGGACAGCTTCCTCCCGCTTCTCGAGTGAGGGTCAGTGGCGGCCTAGGGCCGAGCCCTGCCCACTCAGGTTGGGGTTCCCTTATCAGAGACAGCCCCGGGAGGTGAGGTCACAGCTTAGGGGAGCTCTTGGGCCACTTCCTGTCAGGACCCTGAGGGGTGGTAGAAGTGGGTCACCTTCCAAATAGCCCTGACGTAGGGTCTCCGGGGTGCCAGTGGGAGGGAGGGGCACTTCCTCCAGCCCCAGGGAGCCTCCAGGTCCCCAAAACAGGACCAGGATCGAAGGTCCAAGACTGTCGTGGGAACACCGCTCAGCACAGCTGTTGGAGACATCGGGGCTTCCTGTTTGGGAAGAAACCTTGGGTGGTGCCCTCCAGGAGCCCACCCTGGGGAAAGCCTCTCAGGCAGCCCCTTGTGTTGCCTTCCGGGCACCTGGGCTCCTGTGGGCCCACCAGAGGCCGAGGGGTGGGGGGCGGGGGGCACTGGGGCTGCAGCCTGGAGAGACCCTCAGAGCCGGGACGGGACAGTGTTGGGGAGGCAGACCCGGAGCCCCTCCTTCACTTGTCCCGAAGCTGGGGCACGGGGTGAGGAGCCCCTAGGAGCAACGTGCCTGCTGAGGCCCCATCAGCCTCCGGGGCGGTGCCTCCAGGACTGTCCAGCCTGAGAGTGGTGAGCGCTCCAGACAATCTCAGGCTCGTCAGCCCGTGAGGTGCCACCCCCTCCCAGCAGCAGCTGCCACGGGCCGAGGGGCACCTGTACTTGGGCCGGTTGGCAGAAGGGTCCGGAGGGTCGGTACCACCTGGGGAAGGACTCCGCCCGCCACACTGTCTCTGCTGGGCCACCTGGCATCGGGAAGTACCCGCGAGATGCCTGCACGCTGGGCCTGGCTTGGCGCAGCCCGAAGTGCTCCAGGGTGAGTCCCGGGAAGGGGCGTCTGTACAGGTTCCCGGGCCAGGCCCCGCCAGGCCCAGGCTACGAGGCAGCCAGAGACGCTGCGGGGCCGCTGGGGCGGCTGGGCTGCGTCCGGGCTCCCCGAGGTCAAGCTGAGGGAGTGTGGGGAGCAGGAAGGGAGGGAGCCGTGGATTCAGATGTGAAGGAACAGGGCAGGGGCAGCAGGTGGGTTGTAGCTGTGCTTGGGTGAGGAAAGGGCGACTGGAATGGGGTTCGTGGGGACCCAGGCCTGTGACCCCGGGATAGGCCCGAGGAGGGCCGGGGTTGGGAGCCACGGCGACATCAACAGTGACACATCCGCCGTCGCGGCTGGCCGGTGGGTGGGCCTGGCTTCCCGGCGCGGGGCCCTCTGTGCATCTGGTCACCGCCCGGCTTCCACCTGGGGGGCCGAGAACCGCCCGGGAGCCACGCGTCCGGGAGCAGGGCCGGCGCTGGCTTGGACCCTCCCCGACCGCCCCCGCGCCCCCGAGTCCGCGCACGGGCGGGGCGTCCGGCCCGGGCCTGCGGGGGGCCACGCGCCCCCGACGGAAAGGGGCGAGCGGCCAGGGCTGGAGGCAGCCGCGGTCCGGGGCGACCTCGGCGGGGCCCGAACAGGGGGTCTCCCTGAGGCCGGAGGGAGCCGAGTCCCCGGGACTCGGGGCGGCTGGGCGGCCCGGGGTGGGGGTGGGGGGGCCGCGGGCAGGGGCCGCCCGGACGCTCCGCGCCCACGTGCCCCGCGTCTCCGCCGCCTTCCCGTGCGCCAAGTCCCCGGCCCCCGGCCCCGCCGCGGGCCCCCGGTCTGCGGCCGCCGCTCCGGGTCCCGAGACCGAGCGCTTCACGCGGGGACGCTTGCGGGCGCCGTCGGCGGGGGACCCCACGCGGCGCGGCCCCGCGCTCACCCTGCCTGGACGCGGATCCCCCGAGCCCGGCCCGCCGGGTGGGGGTGGGGGTGGGGGTGGGGTGGGGCCCGGGAGCCGCCACCGCCCACACCCTGGCGGCAGCCCCGCCCCCCTCATGGCCGCGCCCCGCGCGCCCGCACCTGCGGGCGGGGCTGCCCCGCGGCGCGGCGGGCGGGGGGGGCGCGGGGGTCTGCGAGCGCCCTGCCCGCACGCGGCGGCTTCGGTGGCCGCAGCTTCCGCAGGCGCCCAGGGGCCTGGGACGGGGCGTGGGAGGGCCAGGGGCACCGGGCGGACTTCCCAGTCGGCCACGCCCGCGGCCCTCGGTCCCCCTAAACCAGGGCCAGGAGGGGCGGAGGTCCCGCTGCCCACCATCCTGAATGCCCGTCATTAAAGCTTGGTGTCGCGGTATCACGTGCTGTTCCTTTGTAAGTATCCCGGATAGAAAATAGTGAAAACGGAAAACGTCTGAGGACGCTAAGGTTGGCAGGGAGATGGGAAGGCGGCCTTCCTCTCTGTGGACCTGCGGGGCCTCTGGAGCACCAAGTCGGGGAGGGCTTCCGGACCCTGCCCAGGGAGGGCCCCTGGCAAGAGGGCAGGGCAGCTGTGCTTCCCCGGCCAGGCTGTGTCCCGTCCTCAGTGAACAGGACCAGCCACCACCTGTGGTTAGTTCATATGGTATATGCTGTACAGAAATGAAAATACATTAGCTAGACCTATATATAGCCACATGGCTTAAAAAAAAAACACCACATTGAATGAACACTCGCAGTGATTTAGTGCTGTACAATTTATGTAAATCTTAGAAATCAGCAGTACACGTTATTGATGGATGCTGAGACTGGCAGTCAGGGTTTAAAACCACAAACAGAAGTGAGCCGAAGTGCCTAGTGGCCGCCTCCGGGCCTGGCAGGGAGAGGTACAAACGGGTCTTCACTGCCATGTTTTCTTTTGTGGAAAATCTAAATTAAACGACTTCATATGTGTATATCCAAAGAGTTTCATGGTGTTTGTTACATTATTCTTGTATTTTTAGGCTGCTTTGATTTTTTTCAAGTCATTTCTGCCTTGCCCTTTGCTAAGACCAAGGACACAGAAGGAAGACCCAGCACCCTCACCCAAGGCAGGCAAAGGCACAAGGGGGCCACCACCCCCCAGGGGGTAGGTGGCAGCACCTGCAGCCAGGGCCTGGTGTTCCTGGAGGCAGCTGCTCCCTACCACCCTGCGGGGCCAGGCAGTCAGACCCATGGGCCTCCTGGGTTAGGGTCGCCTCTCCCACCTAATGCCGGGGTCTCCAGGGCCGGAGCCACCCCATGTATGCGGAAGAGCACACCTGGTGGACACGGACCCCCATGGACACACATGCCCTGGGGCAGAGATGGCGCCTCTTGAGAGCCCAAAACTGGACGCGCGTCTCATGTGAGGAGATAGGTGCAAAGGCAGCTGCCTGCACCGTGCGCAGGCAGTGGCGCCCGCCGGGGCTCAGGCTGTCCTCTGTTCCTCTCTCCCCACATCAAGGTGATGGCGGGAGATTTATTTCGGAACCCCCTGGGGGTCAGATGGGAGGACGGGCCCTGCCTGGGAGATGGAAGAGTGCAGGTCCGGGTCACTAGCAGCTTGGAGACGACCCAGGAAGACGGGGCAGCCAATGTCCAGGCGTGAGGACCTGACCAGACTCCACACTGATGCCCTGGGTGGAGCAGGCAGAGGAACACCCAGGACACCTGCCCCAGAATGGTCAGGAGCTGGATGTGGGTGGGGCTGCCCAAGGGGCAGAGGAGCTGGCCAGGTGCCCTCTGGGGTCACCCATTCCCACCTTTGTGTTGCCAGCCAAGGACAGGCCCAGGACTGGCCTGCTCTTCCGGACAGCTCCAGTCCTGCTCACCCGGCTGGACAACTGCTCACGGGCTGCAGAATGCAGGGGCCAATGTATGAGCGGGGCAGAATGTCTGAGGGTGGCAGGGATGTCCCAGAGGCTGAGGTGGTAGGACGGTCAGCCGAGTGGATAGAGGGGGACAGTGGACCCGTGGTCATCGGCCACTGGCTTGCCAGCCATGTCCCAGGAGGGCTCCAGGACCCACAGTCCAAGCTGCCCTTGACATGCAACTCTCACAGCTCACACATTCCTTCCTTCACCCTAGTTGTGCTATTTAGAAAACGGAGGGGCATCTGTCCACACTTGAACCAGGCGGTTGGGAGTGAGGTCCCAGCCCCCAGGGGACTCAGAAGGGCTGCCGAGGTCAGCTGTCCCCAGAGTGCAAGAAACCCCCAAGCAGGATTACGCAGGGACCATTAAGACACACACCTGGTCTGCAGTGAAAACATTTATTTTTTACAAGTTATCTTTATTATAGGTCAACATTCAGACATAAGAGACCGTCACCATGGGAAACCACCGTGACCCTCCGGCCCAGCCCCCGGTGTGTGCGCAGGCTCAGGGCAGAGCTCGGATCCCAGCAGCAGGACAAAGCAGCACACGGAATCGCAGTCCACGCGCCTGCATTTAGCTTCTAACCACAGCGTATACATGTTTCAGTGTAAACTGCTGCCCCGCCCAACCCTGAAACATCATCCCATTCCCAGGGAGACAAAATCTACCACCAGCTGCTGCCCGCAAGACCCTGGGCCCAGCTCCTTCCTCCCCCGGGGACCCTTCAGGGTGGATCTGGGGTCAGGACAGAGACCCCTTTGAATGTGGCTTTGTCACTGATTGTATCTGATGCTTAGAAAATTGGCTTTAACGTCTCGAGGGACGAAGGCGTTTCCAGCCACCTCGGATGTCACCAGACGCTCACCCCTGGGTCAGGGGAGCCCCCAGGGATGGGTGTGGCACTTGCAACCGTAGCCACCTTGGCAGCCCTGCGCCCTATCCTGGCGGGGCCGACACCAGCAGCGCTCGGGCACCCGGCCCGCCGTGCACACCGATTCCAGGGCCACGACAGGCCAGTGTTTCCTTCTGTGCACCTGGCTGAGGACCTCGCCCAGGCCCCTGCCCCTGCCCCGACTCCTCAAGAAACCAGAGGCTGTTTTGGAGCCAACTTTTATTGTACTGTCACTTCGCCCTGGACGGCAGCAGGCCCGCCGCTGGGTGATACAGACATACACACACACGTACACACACTGCCCACACCTGCAGCAGAGCTGCCGCCAACCGTGCCTGCGAGGACAGTAAAACAGAGCTTTTGCCACTTCCACAGGAGGAGGGGTCACAACCAAAACGGCAGAACAGGTGAGTCCTGTGTCATGTGGGTTCACAGCTCAGAATACTGGGAAAGGAATGAATGAGATCAGTCACTTTTCACACCCCTCACCGCAACCCCCATGAGCTGCCCCCCTGGCAGGACACCCAGAGCCAGGGAAGAACGGGTGGGGCCCCTGGGCTCTGCCCCTGCGAAGCCTGGCCCCTCTAGGGATAGCCCACGAGCTGGCGCCCGCTCCACTCACTGGTGGTCTCATGCCAGGTGCCAGGGAGACTGTCCGTCTCCCCAGACTGCCAGCTGCACCGGTGGGCACTGCACGAGCTCCCCTGCAGCACACTGCCCGAGGCCGGAACACGCACGATGGTTCCGGCAGGGCCCCGCCCCGAGCAGGAGCCCCGTGGGCACAGCGCACCGGGGCTCCTCTCCCTAACAGGTCCCAGCAGTGCCGGCGGCTCGACTGATCAGAGAAGCAGGAAAGCTCACGCGCGAGCGGTAATGTCTACAGCAGTTTGAAAACAGAGGAACGCCCAGAGAAGACACGAGACCACGCCACCGAGCGGACACAGAAATCTACGTGCCAGCCTCTCCCACCTGCGCCCTGCAGCCTCTCCCATGCCCCCTGCAGGGCACCCAGCCCTGGCCCAGGCGCTCCTGTTCCCACCACAGCAGGCAGAGGCTCGTCCCCTCCCAGCACATGAACAGGGCGCCCTCCGGACACCACGCCCTGCTCACCAGGGAAACAGATGGGCCACACAAGGGAAAGGGCAAGGCAGCCAGGGACCCAGGTCTTCAGTCGGGGGCGGGCCTGGAAGCTCGGCTGGGAGATGCTTTCAAAGGGCTTCTGCTTCCAGATCAACAAGTGGACATGCTTCAGGAAGGCGGGTCGGGGTGGGTCGTGTGGTCCAGCCCCCGCGCCCGGCTCCTGGGTCACCTGGGCCTCGTGCAGTCACGACCATCACCCCGCAGGGCTGCTGTCGTCACCGGCATCATCCATCCAGTGTTTACAGATTCTACAGGAGACGGGGCTCAACTTCCAGACCCGCCCTCCTGGCCCCGGGGGCCGTCCCGGTTCCAGCCCACGATCAGTAAGATCCTGGGACCGAAAGACACCTGGCAAAGGACTCGCCCGGACGTGTGACGGGCCTCGGAGTTTTACACCCACAAAGCAACACAGCCACTGTAGAAGGGGTGGCTGCGTACCTGAGGTCCAGGCTTTGAACTTGGTTCTTGGCCATGCTGGGGAAAAACAACTCA
The DNA here is from genome assembly GCF_030028045.1 of Hippopotamus amphibius kiboko. Taxonomy (NCBI): domain Eukaryota; kingdom Metazoa; phylum Chordata; class Mammalia; order Artiodactyla; family Hippopotamidae; genus Hippopotamus; species Hippopotamus amphibius. The sequence goes on from NC_080197.1 coordinate 334,599, forward strand.
TTTCCCAAGTTATTTCCAGAAACATCAGGAAGGCTGACTAGGACTTGCTCTCAGGCTGCATTCTTGCTGCTGGCCTAGGACTGGCACCGCAGACCGTCCTAGTGTCTGGCCTCCTCCCTGTTCCAGGGTAGGTCAAACAACGCATTTCTTGTCCTTTTGAGACGTCTGATTTTAGCAGATTATTTCTCATTTAATATCAGTGCGTATCTCCCCTCTCACTGAAGGTCTTCACAATCTTTCTCAAGGGCAAAACCCCAAACAAGATGGTACCAACAAGCGCCCATGGGCCTGGAGCCTGCAGAGCCGGCTGCGCAGCCCTCGGGCCATGGTGAGGCAGCGGGTGAGCTGGGGCCGCGGGTGGGAGGTGGGGAGGGGATCAGCGGCTTCCGGAAGGTGTCCTAGGGCATCTGACCCCTCGCCTGCAGCAGCCCCAGCCCCATGGCCTCCCTCACCGGACATTCAGGAAGAGCCCAGCGGTCACTAGATTCATGCTGCAGAAACCAGACCCACTTGAGCCACGCGGGTCTTGGGGCAGGTGCAGGCCCGGCACAACCAAGTCTCCAAGCCCTCACAGCAGGGGACCACCCACGGGTCTGGACGCAGACGAGACAGACTGGCTTCCGACAGAGACAGAGGTGAGAGGGGCTTCCGTGGTCTGGCTGCGGGCTAACAAGCCCAAGGGCACCAGGGCCTCCTGGGGAACCAACCCTGTGCCCAGAGTGTGCCTTTGGTCCAGCTGGTCCTTCCTCCGTGAGCCTCATGTCTCTAGCTCTGCCCAAACCATCAACGAAGACCAAAGGGAGCAGGCGGGGGAAAGCGGGTGGGTGAGAGCTCTGGGAAGCACAGAGGGGAGGGCCGTGCAGCCCCCTCGCCACCGGCAACCTGGATTCTCTGCCCCTCTGACGACCATTGATTGGGCCACTGCTACCACCTGTGGTTCTTAGAGGTCCAAAAAAACATTACGAAGAGGCCGGGTGGGCCTGAAGGAATGTGGAGGACGATGCAGGGAAGGGGAGAGTGGAGGCTGCTGGGGAGGGCCCTGTCCTCCTGGCTCGTGGCTGGGGACCATCGGGCACATTCCCACCCCAGGAGGGAGCACAGGCGAAGCAGGGGGCCTCAGGTCAGATATAGGAAACACCTGCCACTAGGCTGCGCAGACGAGGTGGACGGGTCCCACACAGGCCTCCTCGGCACGAACAACATGGAAACGCCCCGGCACTGGGAGGGTGGGCCCAGCTCCTTCCTGGCAGGTGAGTCCAGAGGCCCTGCCTGTGGCCGCACGGCTGGCTGGCACAGGGCAGGGAGCAGATCCCACGGCTCCCGCCAAGCAGCACCTGCCTCAGGCCCACGGGCACAGGGAACGGAGCGCCCGTCCTGCGGCGCCCACGCGGCCGTGAGGGACCACGCAGCACGTCGGTCCACCCACTGCATCGACCTGCCCGAGAGCCCTGACGCGGCCCCACGTCCAGTGAATGCGGTCTGGCTGCAACACGCCCACGACACAGACAGACATGGAACATAACCCCATACATGCTATTACAAAAGGAAACAACAGAAGAAGAAGACCGTAGCTAAACTGCTTTAAATACTGCATGCTACGCACTTCATGTGTTGGGGATCGGTGGATGGGCGGGCACAGAGGCGGGTCGGCGGCCTCCTGGGGCCAGGGCGGCTCCCGCCCCATCTCTGTGACCACAGTTCATGATTCTAAGGTTGAGTGGCTGGGTGCTGACTGATCCTCCAATCACAGCTTCTCCTGAATCTAGTTGAACCCGTCGGTGTGGTAGCTGGGGTGGGACTCGGCTGTGAGCTGGGTGGTCTCCGTGGCGGACGCCGGCTGGATGACGATCGGCGTGTCTGCGGCCTCTGCAAGCAAGCGAGCAACAACGGCCTGAGGTCGGGCCGGCAGGCCTCGCGGCCCCCGCGCCATCTCTGTGCAACACGCTCGGCCACCCGGTGGCTTGAGCGGGGCTGGAGGTCATAAGACCAGCGCTGGGGGAGCGAGGCTGCCAGGACCTCCGTCCCTCACGACCTTCCTCGGTGGCCTCGGCCCTCGGCCCTCCCCGCCTGCTCGGCCGCCACGGTCCGCGGCGGGGACGCTTTACCTCCATCATCCACGTCCACACCTCAACCGTCCCGCCGCCACCACAAACACTCCCGCACAGTGTCAGTGCCCTCCTGTTTGACGAGACAGGGCGACACGTTCAGGGCCCGCTGCGGCCCCGCCCCTCGCGCGCGACCCGGGCGACGGGCGCGCTCACCCCTCTCGTCGGACTGCAGCTGCGCCTCCAGGTCCTCGGGGGACACGTAGAACTCGGTCTCCTCGCCCTCGGGCGCCTTGGGCTTGCACTTCCCGCAGCAGCAGTTGAAGCAGCAGCAGAGGCAGCAGCAGCAGTAGCAGCAGGTGAGGAGCCCGCAGAAGACAAACAGGGCCTGGGGGGCGGGGGGCGTGGCTGTGCGCGAGGCCCGGACGCAGCGCACAGCCCCGCCCCCAGAGCCGCAGAGCGGCCCTCGCGCCCGCAGCGGGCTCTCTTCCAGGTCAAGGAGACCAGGGCAGGCACTTAGCCCGGGGAGGCAGGGGAGGAAGGGGGGCGGCTAGGCCCTGCGGGGAGCCCCGCTCTCAGGCCGCACGCGACAGAGGCTTTGAATAGAATCAGGAAACCAAGTAACGTGAAAATATAAAACAACAATATGTTTTCAAAAGTTTCTCAAGCTAGACATGTCAAACAAGTCTACCCTAATCACAGAAATACATCTATCCAGAACGTGATGGAAAAGTTTGTTTCCTGCGTCTATCAGGGTGGCTCACGAAAGAAACGGCTGTGGCCGCTACCGCAGGGCGCAGGCCTCGCTCTGCACTCAGGCTCCGCGGGCGGCCACCAGGCAGGCCACACACCAATGGCACCGGGCCTTTGACCACATCCACGGGGACGAGGAGCCCGCCACGTGCCCAGATCCGCCCGTCAGGATGCGCGTGTGGGAGCCACGCCCTCACCTTGGCCCACCAGCTGGAGAGCACGAAATAGGTGTTCACGTTCTCCTCCCCGAACTGCTCGGCCACATAGAGCCCCAGCGAGCCGTACTTGTCGTAGATGTTTCTTTTTGTGGCGTCCGTCAGGATGGCGTGGGCGTTGTTTATCTCCTTAAACTTGTCTGCGGCCTCTGGGTTATCTGGGTTCTTGTCAGGGTGATATTTCAAGGCCAGCTTCCTGCAAACCAAAATCATCTGCTGGTCTCCCATTTCATGTTCATCTGCTGAACGGAGGGCCAGCAGAGGGGCGTTTTCCCATCACCATCTCCCTTTCCAACTTTCCTCCTGAGTCGAGAATGCCAGGGTCAACAGAAATCGCTGCAGTCGTTTCAGGGCGAAGCTGCCGTGCTGAGCCACCCACAGAGGAGCAGCTTCCCGGTGAGCGCGGGCGCGGGCGGCTGGCCCGCGTGCAGCCTGCACTGTCGCACCCAAGGACGTCCGTCCCCGCTGCTGCCCTCTAGCGTCCTGGCCGCTCACTGCACATGTGCCAAATGGAGGGCCAGGCAAGGAGGGTGTAGCAAAGGCATTTTAATGTGTCTGATAAGGAGATAAGCTGAGAGCCCAGAGGACTGTGTCATGTGTCTGCACCAATGAGTGTCGGTCCCTGACAGCGGCTAGGTGACACCATACGGGAGGGGCACGCTCAGCGAGATGGCTGCCCTGGGGCGTGGAAACTCCACCATCACAGCTCAGCACCTCCAGCCCTCCCGCCCCACCCCCGCCCCCGCCCCCTGCTCCAGGGTAGGCAGTCTGCAGGACCCACAAAGCACTATTTCTCGCGGCCAAGGAAACATGAAGGTAACAACGATAAGCTATAAGAGGACACACTACACACACAGATGCAATGGAACCGCTACCAGTGACACAGCGAGGAGGCCGAGGAGGCCGGGGAAACACAGGCAGAGGACAAACGGGCGGTGCGGGAGCCGCCTGCCTGGGGCCAAGGCCTCTTACCGGTAGGACTTCTTGATGTCATCCGAGGTTGCGTTCTTGTCCAGCCCCAGAACGTGGTACAGGGAGTCCCCAGAGGTAGAAAGTGAGCGCTGTCTCTGGTCTGCCATGGCAGGCTAGTCTACAAGCAGAACGCAGAGAAAACGTCGAAAAGTACACATAAAAACTCCAAGCGCAGCGCTGATGGACGTGATTCCATCTGCCTATTTTAAGCAAAAAAAAAACACAGCACCTTGTGCGGGGCACAACGCATACCGATGTCACCCATCGGACTACAGTGGGAAGTAGGCGTGGCCCCACGGGGTGGGGGAGGGCGGAGGGGCAGTTTCTACCTGTGCTACGACACCACCACCCTAAATAGGCTGTAAAAATTGAAGTGTGTTTATTGTAATCCCTCGAGCAACCTCTAAATAAAGAAGCAAGGCCGCAAAGCTAGAAAGCTGAAGGGAAAAGGAAAATGAAACTCTACAGACTAACAACTCCAGTAAGAGGAAGAGATTGGCAAAATGGATAAAAATGCAAGACCCAACCAGAGTCTGTAAGAGACACTAAAAATAGGGCCTCAAAATACATGAAGCAAGTGCTGACTGAAATAAGGGGAGACGCAGACAACTTCACAGTCACAAAAATCTTAACACTCCTCTCTCAGAAACTGACAGAACAGACACACACGCAAAGCCAGGAAAAACACCAACAATCTGAAGAACACTGTCAGCCACCATGACCTGTGTGACACCCACAGCCACAGAACAAGCTTTTTAAAAATCACCAAAACGTGCCACACGATGGGCCTTCAAACAAGTTTCAACAAATTTACATGGACTGAAATTATACACAGTAGGCCCCCAACCCTAACAGATTAGAGACCCAGGTATCTAGGAAAACCTCAAGGGTTTAATATTAAACAATACACTTCTAACTAACACGCAGTTCAAAGAAGAGAGGATGGACATAATTTCTAAACTCATTACTGATCTGATAACCTGTGATTATAGGCTACTACTTAAAATAAGTTGATATATTCATAATTGCCAAAACTCAGAAGCAACCAGGATGTGCTTCAGTAGGCGACGGATAAATAAACTGTGGTCCATTCAGACAGTGGAAGGTTATTCAGCACTAACTGAAATGAGTTATCAAGCCATGAAAAGACACGGAGGAAGCTTAAATGCCTTTAACCAAATGAAAGAAGCCAATCAGAAAGCTACTTACACATGGTATGACTCCAACTCTATGACAGTCTGTTAAAGACAAAACTATGGGACTTCCCTGCTGGCGCAGTGGTTAAGAATCTGCCTGCCAATGCAGGGGACACGGGTTTGACCCTGGTCTGGGAAGGCCCCACATGCCACATAGCAACTAAGCCCGCAAACCACAACCACTGAGCCTGCACTCCAGAACCCGAGAGCCACAACTACGGAGCCCACGTGCCACAACTACTGAAGCCCGAGTGCTTTAGGGGCCCACGTGCTGCAACTACTGAGCCCTGTGCTGCAACTACTGAAGTCCCCGAGCCTAGAGCCCATGCTCCGCAATGAGGGAAGCCACTGCAATGAGAAGCCTGTGCACTGCAACGAAGAGCAGACCCCGCTCGCCGCAACCAGAGAAAGCCCAAGCGCAGCAACGAAAACCCAATGCAGCCAAAAGTCTTTAAAAAAAAAAAAAAGACAAAACTATGGAGACAGTAAAAAGATCAGTGTTTGCCAGGGGTTCGGAGCTCAGAGAGGGAGGGATGAACAGGCAGAGTACAGAGGAGTTTTAGGACCGTGAAACTATTGTGATACTATTGGGGGTTGGCCAAAAAGTTCGTTCTGGGTTTTCCTGTAAACTGTTACAGCCAACCCAATACAACTGCAGACACATCATTACACGTCTGTCAAAACCCACAGAGTGTGCGACACAAGAGTGAGCCCTGATGCAAACTGCAAACTGGAGCTGTTCTGTATCAACGCTGGAGGATCACACGAAACAAGGTACCACCCCAATGCCGATGCACCCCGGCACCAACACACCCCGGCGCTAATACACCCAGTGCTGCTGCACCGGGGGGCAGGGAGCGCAAGGGAACTCTGTACATTCTACTCAAATTTTGTGTAAACTTAAAACTGCCCTAAACAACAGCTCTGCTAGAGACTGAGATGACAACGGGCACAGAAGGGTAAGAAGTGTCTAGAAATCACCATCTGAGCAGTGAGGTTGTCAGGAAGCTGACGGGCACGACGATATGCCTGAAACGGCTGACAGCAGGGCACAGAGAGGGAACAAAGCAGGAAGCCTTTGAGGAGAACCAGCACAAAGGAAACAGAAAATGAGAAAATCTATCCAGCAGGAATTTGAAAGGCAAAGAATACAGCCAAGTGAGAAAAAACAGTCAACTAAAAACAAAACAAAACTCAAGCTGAAAGAAAACACAAGAGAACACAAGTGTGCAAACTAAGGCCCCACCAAGCAGTCCACACGTCAGCAGCCTAGGTGCTGAGAACTCCCCAAGCAAAACACATTTCGAATTCTAAGGAGAAAGGAGTCCACCTCAGGATTCCATCATGAGCAAGGTGTAAAGTCAGAGGAACGTATAAACGCAAGCGTCTGGGTACAGTACTGCTCACACATCCTAAACGCAACAATGATCTGAGGAATATTTCAACAAAATGAGGAAGGAAATCAAGAAACAGGAAAAGATGTGATAAGAAGAGTGGTGGTGTCCGGGCCTGCAGGGGAGAGGCCCACTTCTGTTCCCAACACAGGACACACAGGTGAACGCCCTCGAGACTGGGTTCCACAGAGGCTGGGCTGCCCCAGCCCCCTGCGGCCTCACGACGCAGGCACGAGGACAGTAACGTCACGGACACAGAGACGAGAGCCGGAGAGGTGGTCAGGGCCTGAACCAAACCGAAGGGCACGGCCTCTGGCAGAGGGACCCTAGGTCAGCCACCTCGGCGCGAAGCATAAGGGCTGGTGGTGTGTCACCGAGGGCAGGAATTAAACACGCTCGCTGACATGGGGGGGGGGGGGCGCTTTGGACTCAGGGTGTGACGACTGTAAGCCCAGTTCTGACGGCGTCTGGCAGGTTGGCATGGCCAAGTCGCTGCAGCCATTGGGGCCTCCCTCCTCCCCTGGACTGGAAACAAGGACCCCCCCACTCCCCTGCCACGGTGGAGCTGAGCGGAGCCCAGGACCCTCAGTGATGTTGGCGGCGGAGCCTATTCTCATTCACTGACTGCACAGCAGAAGCACCAGGACTTTGTCAGGTTTATTTACTACTTGCTAAGTAAATTTTTCAGTCCTTAGGTACTGTTCTAGAAAATACAACTTTGACAAATTATTTTTTATTCTCAATTAGTCAGTGCCTACTAAATAGGGCTTTCAGAGCCCACCAACAGAAAAATATCGATAATTAATACTTTGTATCTGCTTATAGAAGTAACTATATATCAGACTTCCAGAGGCAGTCAGCTACTTAAAAGCTACTTAATTTGACTAAGAGAATTCCCTGTGGAACTTTCACACTTAAATCAGGATTCTCCCTCCAGCACTGCTTACACCAGAGACCACAGATGTTCCTGCACCAAGTGGCAACATTTCCTGGTCTAGGACAGAACCACTGTAAGAAAAATCAGCACACACCTGGCTTAGCTACCAGGTAAGCTAGTCACTGTGGTTCATCACCTGCTTCTTCACAGGTACAGACAGATCACTGACTTTCAAAACCTTAGAATTAATTTTCTTAGTTTCAATGAACTGCCAGCAACTATATCCAAACTTTAAAGGCCAATACTTGTTTAATAATAAACACATCTCCTCAAACCCAGGGATTAAAAACCAGGTTCCGCACTGAGTCCCCCAGTGCCCAGCGGCCCCGCCCCCAGGAGCAGCGCGACCCTGTGACACTCGGGGACAGGACGCGGCAGAGCGACGCAGGGCCTTGCGACTGGATGCTGTCACCATCCGGCACGTTCTCCCCACACAGAGGAACAGGTTAATGCTCATGTATGGAACCAAGAGCTTCCAGAAAAAACGGCCTGGTGATAAAATCCAGCCAGTGAAGACGTGAACCAGAGGGAAGTCGTCAAGGACGGAAGCCGGGGCAACAGGGCTGCAGGCAGGTGACACCCAAGGAAACGCAAGAACCGACTGAGGAGCGGCAGGAGCTCCGGCGGCAGGCCTCCGGGCCCAAGAGCGGGTCAGGACACAGGCGGGCAAGGTGTGCGCAGCCCCAGGCCCCAGCAGAGCCCGGCACACGGGTACCCTGGTTACGGGGGCAGGTCTGCTGTGCTGGGGGGCAGCAATTTCAGCAGAAACACCTCTATCTTCTGTTTGCCAGACGCGAGGAAAACTGGAACAAAAGCTTCTACTTAAAAGAGGAAGTGAATATCTTCGGAAGGTAAGTATCTGGTGATCTGGTTGTTTCTGGGAAGAACCAGGGAGCAGAGGTTAAAAGACTTCTTTGTTGTCTACCATTTCTTTACCTATTCCCACACTACTGTTTGATTTTTAAAACCACGTTCTTCTGCAGGCTTTTCTGCATTGCAGGAACTGTTTATAAATGTATACATCGCTTTTACAACAACTACAAAGTTGCCGTTCTCCTCGTGCTTCCAGTCGCATGTCTGCCCCTCTTAGAGGCCACTGTCACGAGTCACTTCCGGGTCACACCACTTCAGCCTGTCAGCCTGTCAGGGGTACTGGGGACCCAGCCTGCCTGGCCGACAAGGCCCTTGAGCCCCACGGGGCTGGACCGCATTCCCACGTGCGACCAGCAAGTCTCCAGTAGTCCCCACAGAATCCCTTCTCACCAGAGCTCAAGAGCAAGCTGTCCATTTGGGGATCTATTTTGGCTACTAGCCAATCAAAGGGGCCTAAACAGAGGATCCAGCCAACCAGAATCTAGTCAACTCCAAGTTCTCCTAAGAGCCAGCAAACTTCCTTAGGCGGACTCTCTCCGACCCAATTCTGAATCATCAGAGTTTTCTGACGTCACAAACAGTAACAGTGAGAGACTAAATAACCTTCCTTATATTTTAATCAAATCACCGACAGCACAGCAATCGGCCTGGAGAGCTCAAGCCTAATTTAATTATGTCAAGCCAAGTAGTCAAACACCAGAAAAGAGCAAGCTGGGTCCAATAAGGGCGGCACAGACTTTAACACCAAGGCCTGCTTTGGTGCTACTCGTCAAAGGACTGTTACTCTAGAAGCAGGTGTGCAAGCTTCTCTGTGAAGGCAACAGTAAATATTTCAGTCTTGTGGGCCACATGGACGGCCTCTGGGTCCCGAGTCCTCAGCTCTGCCTCCGGAGCGTGAAGGCACAGTGTCTAAAAGAACGGGCACCAGCGCGTGCCCGCACCCCTGACCTCATTACAGAAGCGGCCACAACCCTTGCTCCAGGGCTCAGGGAATGGCTTCTCACGAATTATTTTAGGGAAGTTGGGTCTTGTGAACAGGCACTGACATTTGTGTGCTGTGGGCAACTGTAGGCTTAGTTACTGTGACTCTTTTTCAGTCCTCAAAGTTAACTTTGCGCAAATACAAAATGAAGATGTGGGCAAGAAACACTGTGAATATGCATTTCCGATAGAGATGGTAAAATTCAAACAAATTTGTTGCAACATGAAGCACTTAGGCCAGACAGTAGGAAGAGCACGACCCCCCGTCCCCAAACAGCAGCCTGCCGGATGAGGCGACAGCATTTCCGACGCCGCCTGTCCAGGAGTGCTTGCTGCCATGCCCGCCAGCGCCCTTCTCCCTGCAGCCTGTGGCTTACGCACCGTCTGCTCTGGCGGCGCGCCTGGAAAGCCACCACCCGGCAAGCGGGAAAACTTAAAACAAGACAAATCCACCGTCACCCTTGCTGTTGCTACCACGTGGCCTGAGGATCCCCTAGAACAGTGTGATGGGAAGAGGCAACCGAGGCTCGTTGTAGGGTCACCTGGCCACAGAGGACAGAATGAACAGGGACAGAACCAGGCCCAGGCCCGCCGGGCACACTGCTGACAGCCAGGGAACAAGAGAAAATGGACGTGTTACAGAGGAGCACGCACGTGAACTATACTTTCCTCCTTAGAAATCACAGGAACCAGATGGCAGTGGCACCCAACCTGAAAGCGCGGAGATAAAATACCTGTCAAACCAGAATTCTATTTCCAGCAAAAACACCCCTCAGAAACAAAAGTTGAAACGAAGACATTCTCCAACAGAGACTAAGAGAACTCATCACAAAAACCTAAGATACAAGAAACACCAAGAGTTACCTGGACCAAGGTGAAATGACACTAGACAGCAACGTGCATCTTTAGAAGGAATAAAGGCCACTGGACATGGTGAGAGTGTAGCTTATAAATGTGTTTTTCCTTCGCATTTTTTAAAAACAACGCAGGCCTGTTGGAAGCAGGAGCTATCAACCTTGGCCTGTGGGGCTCACGCTGCGCGTAAGACAAACAGGGGCGTCTTCGCAGAGAGGAGCAGGGAGTGGGGAGCAGTGGGCGTCTTCTGTGACATGGACAACATCAGCTCTAAGAAAAGCGAACACACACGGCCATCAGCAGAAGCACTGATGACGCTGGGGCTACTCTACACAGAAAATTACTCATCAATAAAAAAAGAATAACACACTGATACAAGCAATAAAATAAGTAACTCAAACATGATGTGTTATGCAAACAAGCTAAACACAAAATGACTCCATTTGTACAAAGATTAAGAACAGCAAAAACAATGTCATGATATAAACCAGAAAAGCGACTGTTTCAGGGAGGTAAGTGGACCTTCTAAGAGACAAGAATATTCTTAATTTAAATGGGCAGTGATCTTACAAGTGCACACACCAAAACTCACTGAACTCCAGTTAAGATCTGTGCCTTTCACTGTCTGTTAACTTTACCTGCAATAAAAAGAGCAGCTGCTGTAATCAATGCGGTTTGTTCTCAACATAAATTAGATGCTACAAGAGAACCAAATGAAACATAAAATCCTCTAATCTGTGAGAGCAGGCTGCTTGTGTTTACGACAACTTTCATGGAGACACAAAAACATCTGTTTGTCTGTCATTCTGTGGCTGCTCTCAGCAGAGGCTGTGTTACCAGAAAGCCGAAAATACTTACTATCTGGTCCTTTAAGGAAAAAAAGGTGCAATAAACATGATTCAATATTCTATAATTTTGCGTCAGAAAATGAAATAAATGCTGTCCAAACATAAAAATTATTAAATGTTGGGCTTCCCTGGTGGTGCAGTGGTTACGAATCCACCTCCCAATGCAGGGGACACGGGTTTGAGCCCTGGCCCAGGAAGATCCCACGCGCCACGGAGCAACTAAGCCCATGCGCCACAACTACTGAGCCCACGAGCCACAACTACCGAAGTCTGCACACCTAGAGCCCGTGCTCTGCAACGAGAAGCCACCGCAATGAGAAGCCTGCGCACCGCAACAAAGAGTAGCCCCCGCTCACTGCAACTAGAGAAAGCCCGTGCACAGCAACGAAGACCCAATGCAGCCAATAAATAAATAAATATTTTTTAAAATCATTAAATGTGGGCTTCCTAGGTGGCGCAGTGGTTAAGAATCCGCCTGACAATGCAGAGGTCACAGGCTCGATCCCAGCTCCAGGAAGCTCCCACATGCCACGGAGCAACTAAGCCCGTGTGCCCAAAAAAAAAAAAAAAAAAAAAAACATTAAATGTAAATTTCTACACCATTTTCACACACGTTCCAGAAGTTAACATTCTAGTGAGACGCTACCCACTGCCAGGAAGGACACACTTTCAGTTTCATGCTCAGTGGAGACACAGTCTTGTAACTAAACGACAGACTTAAACCGCAAACGCGGGATTTCCCTGGTGGCACAGTGGTTGGGAATCTGCCTGCCAATGCAATGGACACAGGTTCAAGCCCTGGTTCAGGAAGATCCCACGTGCCACAGAGCAACTAAGCCCATGAGCCACAACTACTGAGCCCACGAGCCACAACTACTTAAGCCTGCACACCTAGAGCCCGTGCTCTGTAACAAGAGAAGCCACCACAATGAGAAGCCGGAGCACCACAACGGAGAGTAGCCCCCGCGCACCGTAACTAGAGAAAGCCCGTGCGCAGCAACGAAGACCCAATGCAGCCAATGAATAAAAAATAAAATAACTACATAAAAAAAAATGCCCAAGTGACAAACTGCAGGCCCCCCCCCACCGCACCAGGTTAGCACTCTCCCCTCCCCAGAGGCCGTTTCTCCCATTGTCCTGACCTGTCTCTCCTTCCCTCCGACTTGCCGGGTCTCCCCAATCCCTGGCACCACAGGCACACAGCTCCAAGCTGAACGCCATGAGGCCCCACTGGAGTGTCATGGGGGAAACCAGGTGTCCTGTGCCACCAGCCTCAAGGCTCAGGGACAGGCCAGCTGTGCTGAGTGGGTGGCCAGTCTTTGCCCGAGGAGTCTGGGAGTCCAAAATCTGCTATTTGTTTTGTTTTGTTTTTGGCCGTGCTGCATGGCTTCTGGGATCTTAGTTCCCCAACCAGGGAATGAACCTGGGCCCACAGGCGTAAGCGTGCCGAGCCCTGACCCTTGGACCACCAGGGAACGTAGTACCTGCTATCTGAGGTAGCACCTCAGCATCTGATTTTTCCTAAACTCGTTGTGATTACATCTCAAAGGCATCCCCGAGGCCCACGTCAGCACCTGGGGAGCAGCCCCGTCTACCTGAACTACACCTGCTGTAACTCAGGAATTGCCATCCCAGCTATGCTCCCAGCCCTGGCTCCAGGAGGGCTAGGTCCTGATCTTTAGGCTGCATCTTCTTTAGCAACACATACCTTTCAAAGCAAACAAAGGGCACACTCTGCAAATCTGTGGTGTGTTCTGGTGCTGCTATGAAGAGCACCGGGGCCCCTCCACACTGCCAGGCAGACAGGCCACACAGGAGCAGGGAACAACAGGCTTTAAACCCGTCAAAGCTCACCAGCCCCCAGAGGCAGGGGTCTGACGAGGGGAAGGCTGTTCTGGAAGACAGGCGCCCGCCTGCCCGCCCCCCACCCCCTCAACAAAGGAGGAGCTTGTGGAGCATGGCCCTCGGCTCCTTCTCCACCGGCTGCAGCATCAAATCCCACTCCTGGGCCTGCCCTACGAGGTCCTCTTGGACACGGGCCCTGCCGGACTCCCGCCTCTTCCTGCCACTGTGCCCACTGGGCCTCACAGCCTGACAGCTCCCTCTTAGGCAGAGGAGCGCGACCAACCCCGAGGCCCTGGGGTCCCCTCAACGCCCCGGCCCCTCCTACGGGGGGCGCCTACTTAGACCTCCGACCCTGCAGCGACACCCCTGGTCCTGGAAGGCCTGTCCCGGCAGCCGCCCCACGGACACACGGCGGAGCCCGTCCCGTCTGTGGCACCGTCCTGGGCCCTGAGCACATGTCTGCTGTTTCTCTGTTCAACAAATAAATGTGCCCCACTCTGCGCTCAAAGCTGGGGATTTAGCACTGAACAAAATAAACAAAACAGACAAAAAGCCCTGTCCTCACAGGCCACATCTATGTTCCTCAGGAGACTTAAACCCCTTCAGAGGAAAGAGGTGTGTATTCTGACTCTTGTATCTCCACGTGCCATCTCAGCATGCACTGAATGTTTATAAAGAGTTGCTGTTGAATTCAACCTACTACTGCAGGAAAAAAACCAAATGCCAACTTCAGAAGAACAGATTCGAAGACATCTTAAAAAAGGAAGGCTATTTTGGTTCTGTTTCAAATGTTTTATAACATGATACCTGATACACAATAAGGAAGATATGACACATGTAAGCCATGATGCCTCGCGATAAAATCCCACCTTCAATTTAAAAACTGGAAGATGACCAGTAACTGTGAAACTTCCTGCATTCTCCCCACACACACTACCCTGAAGCAATGTTCATTACAATCCCCTGCTCAGAGACATTTCCCTCATGTTTCTCCCTAAACACTATTTAGTTTTCGCTTTTTGAGCTTAGATAAGATGGTCTTAACACTGTATACGCAGCCTTCTGTGACTTTTTTTTTAAGGTTTTCTTGATGGGGACCTTTTTTAAAGTCTTTATTGAATCTGTTACAACATTGCTTCTGTTTTATGTTTTGGTTTTTTTGGCCCCCAGGTATGTGGGATCTTAGCTCCCCAACCAGGGATCAAACCAACACCCCTTGCACTGGAAGGCAAAGTCTCAACCACTGGACCACCTGGGAAGTTCCTGTGACTTGGTTTTGAAACTCAATGTCTTTCTAAGATTCTCTCAAATTGCTAGATGTATCTTCCATTCACTCACTCCTAGTACTGGACAAATTCCACTTTGCGAACAGACTACAACTTATCAATCCGTTCTTCTACTGGAGGATGCCTGGTCGTTCCCAGGTTTTGCTATTACTGGGGTCCTCTGAACCTTCTGAACAATTCCTGCCTGCAGGTTTCTGAAGGGCAGTGCCGGGCAAGGCATGCCATCCTGGCGGCTCAGGTTAGCGGTAGGCGCAGAAGATGACAGCAAGACTCACCCGACTGTCAGAGCGACAGCAAATAAGCACAGGAGAAGATACTCGACGCCTCCACTCGTTTTGGAAATGCAACTTAAAACTACAACGAGATACCACTACACACCTATCAGAACTGCTTAGAAAATAACCTGACAACACCAAGTGCTGGTAAGGGTGAGCAACGGCTAGACCTGCACACCACTGGTGGCACACAAAACGGGGCAGCCGCTCTGCAAGAGAGTTTGGAAGTTTCCTATAAAGTTAAAAATAGGCTTTCACGTGACCCAGCAATCCCACTCCTGAGCATTTATTTGAGAGAAATGGGAATTGACGTTCACATGGAAAACCTGTATGTGAATATTTATAATCATTAAACCCAGAAGCAACACGTCTGTCTTTGTGAAAGGACAACAACCCAGAAGGTGAACACAACAGGACATCACTCAGCAGCAGAGAGCAGCGAAGCGCCCACTGCACGACGCGGAGGGTTCTCCGCGACGCTGAGCTGCGCGAGAGGCCGGCCGCAGAGGCTGCCAGCTCTAGGATTCCACGGACGTGACATTCTGGAAAAGACAAAGCTATCCCTACAGAGAGCAGACAGTGGGCACCGGGGGAGGAGCAGGGACTTACGATCGTGCCCCACGTCCTGAGCAGGGTTATGGCTACACATGCTCTATGTATCAGAACTCAAGAGAACAATACATCAAAAAAAGGTCAATTTTACTGTATTTTTTTTTAAATTAATTTATTTATTGGCTGTGCTGGGTCTTCGCTGCTGCACTCGGGCCTTCGCTAGCTGCGGCGAGTGGGGGCCACTCTTCGTTGCAGTCCTTGGGCCTTCTCACTGCAGTGGTTCCTCTTGTTGTGGACCATGGGCTCTAGGCATGCGGGCTTCAGTAGCTGCAGCGTAAGCTTCAATGGTTGTGGCTCGCGGGCTCTCGAGTGCAGGCTCAGTAGTTGTAGCATACGGGGTGAGTTGCTCCGAGGCATGTGGGATCTTCCCGGAACAGTGCTCGAACCCGTGTCCCCTGCATTGGCAGGCGGATCCTTAACCACTGCACCACCAGGGAAGTCCCACAATTTAATTTTTATGTACCTGAATATATCAAATCTTTGTGAATGTATCAATCTATTTTTTCCCTTTTTTGTTCAATAAATCCTTCTTCATCCCAAAATTCAAAGTGAACTCTCCTACACTTTATTCTAAAGCATCGTCATCCGCAGGTAATCTGCTCCATCTAGAGTTCACCTGGGCCCAACACGGGACACAGACTAGCATCACAGAAGCCCGCAAAGAATGGCCTGTCTCTCCCTGGGACCTGCAGGTGCACGCTAACTGCCACATGGGAGGTCTGTGGTGGTTGGTGGGGGCGGGGCTCTCTATTTGGTTCCATTCTCAGGATACTTCATTCGGAAACCTTCAAAATTACCTGAGACAGTCTCAACAATTCTTACAAAAGGTACAAATTCTTTGTTACTTCTACACGTCATTAAATAATACTTTAAACAATCATATTTTAATACAAGCATCCGTTACCAAGACAAGGGGGGTTTAAAACAAGGAGCAAGTAATCCCGTGAGCCACACCTCCCGGTGTGCAGATAGGTTTGCTCCCTGTGTCCCCCGGGGACAGGCCGTGGTGGGAAGGCCACACCAGGGCTTCTCACTGTCTCTGGGGATGCTCCTCTGAGATGCAGAGGTTTCTAGGGCTGCCACCTGGCGCTCCAGCCTCTCCATCTGCTGCTGGTCACCCCAGGGATGTGGCTGGACAGGCAGCCTTGAAAGCCTCTGTGTTGCCAGGGGCAGGAGGACAGAATGCCCAGAGGTAAGCTCCAGGCCACAAGACACCACATCATATCATGGGCAGTCTGAAGATACAGAAGCTGAGAAAAAGGCTAATAAGGTAAGAGAAAGGCTGCCAGGAAGCCGGGGAGGGAGAGGCGCTGCTCTAGGAGGAAGGCATCATCAGGGCGGCACCAGGCTCTGCCATGAACACTGTTTCCGCACGTGGGACCGCGGACTCTCAGCACTAAACGTACAGACAAGCAACTTTACGGGTACAAAACACAATGGCAATTTCTCTGCCCTGACAATGTAAAGGTAAAAGGACAAATGAAAGTCAGAGGAAGAGAAGGAAGAAAGGAAGAAAGGCCAACACCCTCAAGGCAGTGAGACGACAACGTGTGTGGCTGACTCCCGCAGGAGACAAAGGTGAGCACAGCGATGCGGGGACAGGAGGACAAAGATGCTGCTGCCTGAAGTCAGGACAGAAGGAACCGGGGATCCGTCAGGTGACAAGTAGGGACACGGCCCATGAGATGCAAGACTGTAACCATTAGTCAGCACCTCAGGGGAGCCTGGTGCGGGCACGGCTGCTCTGCCCCCCCCCCCCACTCAGGGAAACCCCCAACTCCACAGAAGAAAAACTTCACTACAAATAAAAATACTAAAGACAAAATACAACTGGTATTCCAAAGACAGCTGACCTCCCTTCTTTGAAGGAATCTTCATTTAAAATCCATGATGAACCTTGGAGAGAGGACATTCAAGAAGCAGCTGGGGGCCTTCCCTGGTGGCGAGGTGGTTAAAAATCCGCCTGCCAATGCAGGGGACACGGGTTTGAGCCCTGCTCCGGGAAGATCCCACAAGCCGAGGAGCAACTAAGCCCGTGTGCCACAACTACTGAGCCTGTGCTCCAGAGCCAGCGAGCCACCACTATTGAGCCCACGTGCTGCAACTACTGAAGGCTGAGCACCTAGAGCCCGTGCTCCACAACAAGAGGAACCGCCACAAGGAGAAGCTGGAGCACCTCAACGAAGAATTGCTCCCACTCACCGCAACCAGGGAAAGCCCGCGCGCAGCAACAAAGACCCAACGCAGGCCAATAAATAAACACGTAAACAAATAAAGATAAACAACTTAAAACAAAAGAAAACAAAACAGAAAGAAGCAGCTGGGGAACTTCCCTGGTGGTCCAGTGGCTAAGACTCTGTGCTCCCAATGCAGGGGGCCTGGGTTCGATCCCTGGTCAGGGAACTAGATCCCAAATGTCACAACTAAAGATCCCACATGCTGTAACTAAGACCTGGAGCAGCCAAATAAAATAAATATTAAAAGAAAAAAAAAGCAGCTGGGCCTGCAGTACCTCCTCAGGCAAGGGCGGGCCAACTCCTACCAGTGCAGGGGTCCGGCTCAGAACACAGTGGAAAACCAGCGGTTTGAACGCGTGACTCTGAACTCAGTATCTATTCCAGAAGAGAAAGATGAACACACCGCAGAGCAGAAGGAAACAGCCACCAATGAGCTCCACAGACGCACCTGAAGAAATTACAAGCAAGAACCAACAACCACGGAAGGTGCAGAAGGGACAAAGCTGAGGACCAGTCATCCGAACTGAAGATGAATCCCAAATGTAAAGAATCCTAAATTCTTTAGGAAAATAGAGGAACCCCTAAAGATTTCACCTTTCTTCCTTAATTCTAAGAAGAATAAAAAGCAACAGTGATGCTAAGCCTTAAAACAAAGAGAGAGCACTAAATGAGTAAACGGACCCCTCTTTAAGAAGAACCCCTGCCAATCATCAAAGTACAAGAGAGGGAACAGATCTAAACGCCAGGCAGAAGGAAGGACCAACCTACCAAAGAACAGTAACTAAGTCGCACTTTCACGTAACAGCCAGCGTGATGCCTGGTCACAAGAAGAGCGTGTACTTCTGCACTAATGCCAGCGAGCACTCGGCCCTCACGGAGGCAGCATGGGGCTGACCAGCACGGGCACCCGAAGCCCTTCTGAGGCATCAACTGAGCGGCTGCCCCAGTCGCAGCAGAGCATTCAGTACAGCGTACGGAATTAATTTAATCAGTAGTGACTTATCTCCAGAAACCAAATAAGGATTTTCTTTCATAAACTAATGCTTACATACAGTCAGTCAAAAGGAAAAGTTCAGAAGTTGAGCAAAATAACTACAAATACATGTTTGAATACAAGGAGAGTCAAGAAGAATTGAACATTCTCAAAAGCCTATGACTCAGAGAAGGCTGCCCATGACCCGACGTGGACAGGAGCGCCTCACTTCCGACCTGGCCCTCCTGGTCCTGCCTGCTACACACCCCTGGGGTGCAAACAGCAGGGCGACACTGCCTCTGCATAAAGGGAGCCCCAAACAAGGGAGAGCCCTGATACCCACAACAGGACCGACAGGCACAAGTCACCTTTCCACCAGCACAGCGCTGGGGCCAACAGGTACTCACCTGCGCACAAGGCTGCAGAAGGAGACTCTGGGCGGGCTGCCGCTGTGACCACACACTTCCAGAGAACCTCAACATATTCCCAGAGCTAAATATGAAACTAGGGAGTGGAAGGCAAAATTATTTCTTTTAAGAGTAACGTGCAGGGAGCTTTCTAGGTGTTGGTGTTCTAACTTCACAACCCCTATGATCTCAGGTACTGAAGGCACAGCTACCCTTCAACCCAGGTAGTCACCTGCTGCCCCTGGCTCTCCGAGGACCAGGCCTGCAGATCAGCAGACAGACTGGAGAATCGGGGGGATCTGTATCACGACAAAAAGGGCACAACGTGGCAGGCAACCAGGTACAAGTCCACTCCCGTGAATGCCCACCAGGGAGGATTTCTTATCATCTACAGATCATCCCAGCATTCAAACTCTCAACTCTGAATATCACACGAAAATACCTGTGACAAAAATCAGTCCCTCAGAAGCATGCAGGCTAAGAGACCTACTTAACGCTTCTGGGACAGCCCACAGGCGCAGCACCGTGTGTGACACTGACAACCCACCACCCCGGGGGCGCCTCCGCCCCCACGAGCCGGCCGGGAACCCGAAACGCACACAGTGGCTGAAAGTTCATCACGTGCAGCAGATGCAGCCATAACCTTCTGTGTCTCCAGCAGGAACGTGTCCCCACATGCACCTGCTAGAAACGGCACTGCACCGTGATGCCCCGGCCAGGGCGGCCCCATGTGAAAGCCCCCGGGAGGCGCCAGCCCCAGGTTCCCACTGGCGGACGGACCGCCTCTGATGAAGCAAGGGACTGGCTCCCTGCAACCGTAAGCAAACCCACCACCCCATCAACGCCGGCCCGAAGCCAAGCGTGAGCCGCACCCATCACCCAGGACAAGCCGACTGTGAGGAGACGCCTGTCATCAGAAACCTGAGTGTCAAGGCACACACGTGCTGTCACAGGCATACGGGTGACAGGACTTGTGATACCTGCTGCCATGTTACCAACATGGGAGCTACAACCACGTGCAGGCATTTGAGGGCACACATGCTCTGCACCAAGACGTCTGTGGGGCAGGAGCCCAGTCCAGTGGGTGGTGGGAGGGCAGCTCTCGGGGCACCTGCCTGCCCTGGAGCCTGGCTCTGCCACTCACGGGCTCAGGGACCTGGGCAGGGACTCAACAGCTTCATCGCCTCCTCACCCAGGGGGGCTGCAGACAGCGCGGCGCAGTGTCTCTGTGAGCAAGTCATGCAAGGTGTGGAGAGCAGTGCCGGGGACACGATTAACACGGGCCCTTCCCGTCACGGCCTTCAACGTACAGATGAGGAGACGAAGGCCCAGAAACACTGAGTTATCGCGAGGCCACTCTGCCAGGGACCAGGGGGACTGTGACTCAAATCCAAGTTGGACTCTGAAGTGCTGCACCACGTGACTGACTCCTGGTAACCGTTTTACAAAGGGGAGTAATGTTTCCCTGCCCTGAGCACAAATAACTTATTTTCTTGTACTAACCTACAAGCCTTACCTAACTACGGTACTATATTAACTCTTTACTGTGTTCTTAAAATTAAATACATATATAAAGTTTATAACGGTGAATAAAAGTTATGTAGCTTATACTTTACTTAACTCTCAGCTTGAACACTTAATATTAATTATTGTTGTACACATTTTAGATGTAAAAACCGTAGTTCACTAATTTGCCTTAGTGTGTCATTTGCCTTTTAAAAATACAGGAAAAGACCTGCCTTCAGCTAGCATCCAATCAGGTAAGGCCGTATCAAGCTGCTGTTCACTGAAACACGCTCTGCCCCCGTGACCACCGCAAAGAGGTGAGCTGTTCGTCAGCTGGATGGTCATCCTGGGGTGCGGAGAGGACAAGACCCCTCCCCACTCCAGGGAGCAGCAGGGAGGTCTGATGAAGCGACAGGTTTGCCTCTCGACCCTTCGACTCCACGAGCAGTTTAAGGCACACCACAAATAACAGGCAGGTCACAGATGCTCATGAAGGGCTGCACAGCTCCCCCAGAGGAGAGCAGGTCCAGAAGTGCCCCTAACACCTACGGGCACTGCAGTCCCCCGGCCTGAGAGGGACGTGAGCATGAGACGGTGTCAGGAGCCACCAGGACAGCCCCTCAGGTGATGGGTTAGCCACCCTTGTCACGGGTCAATTTTCATAAAAGAAAGGGCAGGGGCAGGTGAAGCAAGTGTGGGAGCCATGTGGATAGTGCACACAGGGAGAAGGATGCTGTGGTAACAGCCGGTCAGGGTCACCCAACCAGGCGGGATGGCGCAAGAGAAGACAGCGCCAACAGAAACGGCGTTTTAAGAGGTAAATCCCGTGTTGTCATTTTAAGGTGTGTGATGGCTTTATCTGTGCTTATTCTTCAATACCACACCCTCATACTAGAGAAAACACGGAAACCTCAAGTTTCCTTATCTATACAGCTGGATAACAGCTATCCTGCAAGGCGGTCCGGGGGTTACAGCTGGTGCACAGTGGGTGACCCCACCTGCTTCAGCGGGTTTGCTGTAGGAGGAGGGGAGGCAGCCTCTCAGTGACTTTCAGAAGAAAACAAACTGTTTCAAACAAGAGACAACTACTGCTTCCACAAGCTAAGCAATGCTCCATAGGTAAGCCTTAAACTGTAGACATTCTAGCTTCACCTCAGAATGAAACTGGGCCATTAAGCTGCATTAAAAATTTCAACTTGACATGGGATGAGCCTGACGATTCAAAGTACAAGGTAAACGCAGTCCAGTAAAAACTGTCACCCGGAACAGAGTTTCTTTTTCACTTAATTAAAAAACAAAACAAAAAAAAAAAACCAGATGTGGTCTGGTTTCATGCATCTTAAAAAGCCTATCACTAAATTATTACTCTATTTCTTAATTTATTTAAAATTCTTATTTTAAAGAACAAAGCAAAATTTACTGCAACTTGCCAAAGAAACCCTCGCATTTCACTATCAAACCCTACAGCAGTAGCTAAATTAGCAGCCAAATTTTATAAAATATAAAGTGTTAAAATCCCACACAGGTGAAGACGAAAAGACACCTACTGCCAGAGGGAACATAAGTATGGCAACATGTGGCAAAAGTAGTAGTCTGTATGCTCGGACCCAGGATCTTTTATTATTTATCTTAGAGAAACCCTCTCACAATTAAAGACACTCCTATTTAATAAAGAAAAATTCAATGGGACCGCCAAGCTAAAAATCCAGCATTTGCCAAGCTGCTAATCCCTTCCAACAATAGAAGGAAGACACTAAAAGCCAGGTGGTGGCACCTGCTCCCTCTGCAGAGCCCCGTCAGGCTTAGTCAGGGGCTGTGACAGGGAGCCCGTGGTCTCGGACCCCAGCCCCCGAGTTCATCACCTCTGAAGCACCGCAGAGCCCGAACAGTACAGGAGGGCTCAGTTCTGTTGGTTTCACTCTAACACATTTCCACTTCCCCAACGAAAAGAACTGAGGCGCAGGGCAGGGAGAGCTAAGAAAGGGGCCGGCCATCCCAGGGACAGCCAGGGCGAGGCACAGCAGATAGAGGTAGCAAGTCAGCATTCCAATCCTCTGACTCCCAGGACTGCAACTTTATAACCAACTGGCATACAATTCCTTAGAACACAGCAATGGAGACACCAAATGACTGTACATTTCACCTTGTAAACCGCCAGGGTTTCTGATGTTACATATTCACTGTAGAAAAATTAAAAGGACAATAAAAGTATAAGTAACCAGGGACCTCCCTGGTGGCGCAGGGGTTAAGAACCCGCCTGCCAATGCAGGGGAAACGGGTTCGAGCCCTGGTCCGGGAAGAACCCACATGCCGCGGAGCAACTCAGCCCATGCGCCACAACTACTGAGCTCTAGAGATCGTGAGCCACAACTACTGAGCCCACGTGCCACAACCACTGAAGCCCACGCGCCTAGAGTCTGTGCTCCATAACAAGGGAAGCCACTGCAATAAGAAGCCCTCGCACCACAAGGAAAAGTAGCCCCCACTCGCCACAACTAGAGAAAGCCTGCGTGCAGCAACAAAGACCCAACATAGCCAATAAAAAACAAAACAAAAACCAAAAACTCCCCAAACCAGTCACACAGATACACCTACAATGGAGAACGATTTGGGAATGAAGTGGACCTTCGATGTATACAGACATCCTTGAAAAGGAGACCCCTTAAGAGGCATTTTCAGTGACACCCACTGAATGTAGGGTCTCGCTGCACACTCTCTCTCTGGAGAAGGAGATGCTGTACTTCATTTCCACACTTTCACTGTGAACCACCAATATGCTTGTAAAACTCTTAGAATTTAAAACAACTCTTACCTGCTAAAGACCAAAGTCTATTAAATGTCTGCAAGTAGCAAGAACAGAGGCAGAGCATCCCATTTCACCAATAAAACATCCTCAAACAAAATTAATGCAAAGATGATGAAAGACAAAATCGAAACTAAAGAGTGTTTGGTAATCTAATCCTTAAATCTTCTGGGGGGAATTTCGAGTGACCAACAACAGACGCTGGTAATCCTCTCAGGGGATTTCACCACCTGAGCACCGAGCGCTGGCCCTGCTATCAGGACAGTAAAGGCATAACAGTTTCCTGTTTTTTTTTTTTTGGCTGCACTGCGAGGCATGTGGGATCTTAGTTCCCCGAACAGGAATGGAACACACGCCCCCTGCATTGAAAGCGCGGAGTCTTAACCACTGGGTCGCCACGGGTTAAGTCTCAACTGTTCCCCTCTCTTAAATAAGGGGTGGCATTTTGGTAAAATGACTACTGTCATTTCTCAGCATCTTTGTCACTTAAATTTAGGAAGCAGTTGATGACATACCTTCCCACTTACCATCTCTTATATTCCCCCGACAGGCAGTAAGGGCAGGTACCATGACCCTCATCTTAGTGGGGCCCCATCATGTGAGCCCGAGTCTCGTCCTCTTTCAAGAAGGAAAGTCTAGCACAGATTCTGCTGACACACAGACAGGGAAGAACTGTGACAGAGCAGGAGGTGAGTCTGCAGCTCAAGAATGCTCTGATCTGACCATCCAATAAGAACATACAAATGAGCCCCATTTGGGGAGTACTGCAGTTTTAACTGCTGTATGGGGAGCACCTAGACTCACGAGGGCACCGTCCAGAGCTGAGTCTTCTCCCCACTTTCTGTGTAAGAGCTGGTGGTCACACTCCACACCTGTCCCCTGAAGACACAGGGGTCTGTTTCCTTACTGGAAAACTGGCTGCTGGCACTGGCTGAGATATGGTTTGCCGACAGCCCTGTATGCTCCAAACCCTGTACAATGTACTCTACAAACAAGTTAAGGAATTTTTCAAGGGTGACTATGGCTGTGTCTGTCATGCTTATTTTGGGACTTCCCTGGCGGTCCAGTGATTAACACTCCATGCCTCCACTGCAGGGAGCACGCACTCCATCCCTGGTTGGGGAACTAAGATCCCACATGCTGTGCAGTGTAGCTGGGGGGGGGGGGGGGGGGGATTCATTTGTAAATCAATTATACCCCAATAAAAGTTAAACAGAGAGAATCATGTTCATTTTATTCCCCGACTTTAGAAGCAAACGTCCACCTTAGATAAAATTCCACCCTGCCCCCTTTACCCCCGCCTCACGGCATTTCAGTCATGCATTCAACACCTACTGAGCACCCCGGAGACCCCAGGACCACGGCAAACACGTCACACGTGGGCTCCGAGATGCACCGTCAGCAGCTTGCTAGGGATTCTGCCCCGTGGCGTCAGGTAGGTCAGCACGAGAACCAGGGCAGAGGCCTGGCTCCAAGTTCCAGGTCTGAGACTGAGCAAAAAGCCCTGCTCTCCAGGGCAGCTCAGCACTGAGCACACAGAGCCACCCACCCTCTGAAAGCGAGGGGGACTCCAGAACACAAAGGGCCAAGAGACATGCAGGATCTGTTCAGCCTCAGCACCACGTTAACACAATGAAGGAAAAACTAAGAACACACCTTCACTCTGAGTGAAGGTTCTGGAAA
This sequence comes from Hippopotamus amphibius kiboko, assembly GCF_030028045.1. NCBI lineage: Eukaryota > Metazoa > Chordata > Mammalia > Artiodactyla > Hippopotamidae > Hippopotamus > Hippopotamus amphibius. Next base: position 359,295 of record NC_080197.1, read on the forward strand.
CGACTTGAGTCCTTTAGTCACACAGTAGGATTCAGAGCAGGCCTTGGGAACAGCTCACTTTCATGTGGTTCTAGATTACCCCACCTCACTCATTTAATCAACAAATGTCACAGTATGTGAGACTAGAATGTGTGTTTTACTTTTGGGAGGGCTCACTGAAAACAGCACTTATAAAAGAGCTGTAATCAGTGGTGGAGCTGACAAAAAATCTTTTTATTTTGAACTAACTGTAGACTAAAGCCTGCAAAAAGATTTACAGAGAGGCCCCAAGTATCTTTCTGATCTACCTCTTAACTGGCTTTCCTTTCCCAAAAGGAAGGTGACTAGTCTCAGAATCCAGTACCCCTGGGTACTCAGTACTCACCCACAGTGACTTCTGAGTGACAAGGTCACTGTATCGCAGAGCTGCTGCTAAGCTCACCACTTCCATTCATTCCATCAGCATTTCCTGGGCACGCAGTAAGTGCCAGCCACTGTTCGTTGCACAAAACAGCCTCCCTGTGGACTTCACCTCTTAGTAAAAGATTAACTATAATACCTATATTAAACAGGACATTAGAAGAAGAAAGTGCTGTGGGGAAACTCAGCGGGAAAGGGAGACAGGCCACAGGAGGTGGCGAGCTGAAATTCCAGGGAAGGCCGTCAAGGAAGGCCTGCCGTCCCTGAGCCCGAGAGTGAGGACGCCAGCGACCCGGGCAGCGCCAGGAGTCTGCTGAGAGACTGGCAAACAGGCCACCGCGGCGGGGATCAGAGCGAGCCGAGGCGCCAGCGGGAGGGAGACTGGCCACAGAGCACGGGGCTGGCCTGGCAGGCACCCCCTGCCTTGCGAGGGTCCCCACCTGAGGCCACACTGGCTCCACAGCTGAGGCCCCTCAGCGAGGCCAGGTCTCCTCCACGTGCCTCCCTAGCGTCCGCCCGGCGGACAACCCCGGGGTGCTCTGCGCTCACCAGGGCCGAAGGAGCCAGGCACGGGGGTCCTGCGACGCGTGTGCCCCGCGCTGCTGAAGCACCTGCCACTCGGCCACGTGCCATCGGAGGCGACCCAAGTCCCACGGCCCGGACACAGGTGGAAGGAGAGCCGCCCACTCCCAGCCAGGAAGCTCCCCAAAGCCCGTCGAGTCCTGCCTCATCACCTGCTCTCAGAGCGCAGCGGGAGCCTCGGTCCCGAAAACTCAGCACCGCGTGTCAGGAGAGCGCAGCAAACAAGCGAACGCAACCTCTCGGCAGCTCTGCCCGGAGCCTGGCCTTGCGGCGGCCGGACTAGAGACGCGGCGGCTCGGCCGCGGGTGCCGGCGGGGCAGCTCTGCCGCGGGCACCGCGCGAGCACAAGGGTGCCCCGCGCAAGGCCGCCCGGGCCACGGCCCCGGGAGGCCTACACCGGAGGACCGGGACAAAACCAGATCGCTCGCCTCCTCTCCCCGCGGGGAACGCCTCGCTCAGGGACACGGAAGCAGGACCCTCCACCCAGCCGCTCCGCACACACGAGCCGCAGCTCCTGAGCCTCCCCGGCGCGCCCGGCCCACGAGGCGCCGCTCGCAGGCACGGGCTCGCGCGGCAGAGAACACACCTCTCTCCCCCACACCCGCGCACGTCCACCCGCGAGGCTCCCGCGCGTCGCGTCGGCGAACAAAGCTCCATCCCGCCCGCCGCCGGCCTGACGCCGCGCGCAAACCCCGGCGCCCCGACCGCGGCGCACGGCCTGGGCCTTCCGCCGCCGCGCGGCCCCGGGGGGGGGGGGGGGGGCGCCGCCATTTCCGGCTGCGGGCGCGCCCCCGCCCCGCCCCCGCCACCCGCACCTCGCGAGCCGCCCCCGCCGCCACCCCCACCCCGCCCGGCCTGACGCGAGGCCGCCCGCTCGGCGCGAGCTCACCTGTCCGCGCGCCCGCCCGCCCGCCCGCCCGCCGGCTCCGCGGCTCCGCTCCTCCCTGCGCGGCGCTGCCGGGAAGCCGGCCGACGCGCTCCTCAGCCGGTGCCGCGCCTGGGGACCCGGCGGCGACGGCGGCGACGGCGGCGGGGGCAGCGGCGGAGGGCGCGGGAGCAGCACCGGCTGAGGCGGCGGGGGCGCGCACGCTCACGCACGCTCACGCACGCACCCGCACTGGCGCGCGCGCTCCCGGGAGGACGTGGGCGCCGGCGGGTCGGGGCCGCGGGCGGGGCAGCCGCGCCTGCGCCCAGAGCGCGGGGCGCAGGCCCCGCCCACGCGGGGGCGGAGCCCCGAGTGACAGGAGGAGACGGCGGCTCCGGAGCGCCGCGGAGGGACAGCCCTCGGGCGGGGACCCGGGGAGCTGTGGGCGGAGCTCGCACCGCGGCGTCCGGAGCGCCCACCCCGCGGGGGCGGGGCCGAGGCGCGGGGGCGGGGCCTGCCCGCCCGAGCGTCGGGTGCGCTCTGGTGCGCCGGCAGGTGCCGGGGCCGGCCGCGCCGAGGGAGGGGCGCGGGGACCTGTCTTGGCGCTGCGTGGGTCCCGCGCCTTACGGACGATTGCGCAGACGTAAGTGTGCTGGCCTAAGAACGCGACGGGGAGCTGCTGCGACGCGGCCCGGAGGCCGACGGCCGCTGAGCCACTGTGTAGGACCGACACTTGCTCACCCCTGCAGCGCAGCGATGCCACCTCCTGCCTGGGCCCCGTCACCGACGCGTCGCCGCCACTGTCCGGCTCCTCCCAGAATCACCTGCAAACAATGGCTTGAGAGGGCAGGTGAATCAGCCTCCACTCTCTTCCCTCCGTGTCCAGGTCCGACCCCTGCTCATCTCACTGGCCCCCTGAGGGAGGGGAGACCTGCTCGGTACCCTTCCCTATCACTCTTGATAACAGAAACAGTTCCACCGTTTACGAGTGCCTGCTCTGTGCCTGGTACACCGGTGCGTGCCAGTTTTCATCCTAGAAGCCATCCAACAGACTTTTCTGGTCAGCCCCCTCACGTCCACCCTTGCCCATCGGCCATTTTAGGCTCAGCGGAGTCATATTCTTAACGCGGAAACTTTATAACATCCAAGGCTCCTTGTGACAGGTTGAGTAAAATCCGAACTCTTTGCCAACAAGCTCCAGCCCTGTCTACCTCTGCCCTCTGACACCTCTCTGCCATCAAGCTGGCCTTGAACTGCCCAGTTTGTCCCAGGCTCGGGACCTGTAAGTGGCAGCGAACTCAACAGGTCACCTGGCAGTCATTAAATTGTGCAACATCAAGCAGGCAGCGTGAAAAGGCCTGTGAAAACCAAGAAGCAAAGGGCCAGATTAAGATCTACATCTGTTGATTCATGAGCGTGAATGATTCCGAGCCAGAATCACAGGAGGGATGAGAGAACCAAATGAACCTGGTACCAATTTCAGAGTGACGCTGTTTTGGGCACTGCAAGAGGGAGTGAAGCAGGCCTAGTGAGTCCCTCCGTGACCTACTAGTTCCACTTCAGGGATATCCTAAGAAAATGTTCCCAAGTACAGAAAAAGATGTATGCACTAAGCTGCTCTTGATGGCGATATTTATAATAGTGAAAACGGAAACTTGCGCAACTATACAAATAAGCACACTCAAATGGAACAATATAGTTACAAGATGTATACAAAGGCTACTTAATAGCACTGAGAATTCTTTAGCTCCCGAAAGTAAAATGAGCAAAATGCATGACATATATCAAAAGTACATCATTACAAGTATGTTTATAAACGCACAAGCCAATCTGTTTGGAGAAAGTAAGACAGGAAGAATACTATCAAATGTGGCCAGTGGCTACAGTCTGACCCTATGCTTGGCAGGCCCTTTCATTGGGCTGGGTGGGAGCCCTTATCCTCATCTTGAGAGAGGAACCTGGGGCTTCAGGGAAGCAGGCGCCACGGCTGCCCCCCAGCGCTAGGCCCACCACTTGCTAGAGTCCTTCAAGCTCTCAAAGCTCATCTCATGGGTCACTTAGGGGGGACACCAGAGGGCTAGGTCCATGTCAGGGTCATCCTTGTACCCCACAAGAGCCTAACAAACACTCACCCAGGAGACATTTAAGTGTTGAATACGTGAAGACCACACGGAACCTATTTCCTTCGTCAATGAGGGTAAATGCGGAGTGTGGGCAGCCGCCTCATGCTGTGTTGCACTGCCGTGCTAGGGCGTGCACCTCATGCAATTTGAAGTCATCAACTTTCTCTGCTGCTGCATCTGGGGCAAGCCATGCCCTGTGACCCCAAAGGAGGTCCAATGCTCCCAATAAAGGGACTTCCCACTAGGCACACCCAAGACAGCAGGGACGGACACATGTGAAGCAAGGGCAGTGCAGAAGCAAGGCTCTCCCTGGAAGAGTTTTGGCAGGGGTGTGTGGCTAGACTCCAGGGCACAGCATTAAGAAGGAAAACCAGAGCGCAGGAAGTTGTAAGCCATCTTTTGAGTAGGAACAGGAAGGGAATGAGAATACACATTCATATTTGCTGGGTTTTGCGTGACGAAAGCACTGGGAGGAACAGGTGGACTTGAGCAGGCCTCGCATCCAGTTTTGACTTTTGAATCCTATAGGCAGAGGACCTTAAAACACTTAACAGAGAGGTCCTCCCTGCGGCATCCCCACGTTCCCCCAGGTCCCTGCTCCCCACTCTGCACTACCTGAGCTCATCTCCCTTCCACACCCACCTTGCTCCTCTAGGACTTTGCTGTCTGCCTGTGGTCATCACCCAGCAGAGTGAGGCTGTAAGGATGGGAGGATGGCCACACACTGCTGGCCCAAGGAGTAGGACCCTCTTCTTCGCAAGGCCTGCCCCCTGCTCGGTGAGGCCCTCCACCTGTCCACCCGGTTGAGGACGCGTGGGCCCCTCCTGCACCACATCTGTTACAGCTGCAGCCGGACGACCTCAGGAGTTCAAGCAGCTCTCCTGCCAGGCCCAAGCCCTCCAGTGGGACGAATCCTGTCCAGCCGGCCACCCTCTTGCTGCAGTGCCCACCTGCATGGCTCTGGCAGCTCAGCCTGGACTGGACTGTAACCGGCTGGCTCCTCCCCAACCTCCTTACCCCGCCCCAGAGACTCCGCAGCCTTGTCACCTACACACCCTCTCCCTGCACTGAGGATCTGGAACTTGTATCTGAGATCATCTATCTCCTGCCCACCCTGCCCCAACGTGCAGGCTCTTGACAACAGGGAGATTTCGGCACTCTTTCGCCACCTTCCTGAATGAAGACACACCACACGAGCTGAAGTGGGTTCTCCCCCAAAGGAATGCTTTATTGACAAATCACCCGCTATTTACTTTAAGGACAAGATAAATCACTTATTACCCCTGCATCCTGCCTTCCCACCACACCCCATCAGAGATTCCAACCCTGGGGAGAGCGCACGGAGCAGCGTTCCTCCCAAGGCACGAGCATGGACTGCAGCCACCCCACCCCCAGTGTCTAAAGTGACCAGCAGACACTCAGGTACCAGAGCACATCATGGTCCACCAGAGGATACTGAGCTGACGGCTCCTCCCCCTTGAGAGCGCACAGACGCAGGTGAGGTCTCTGCCCGCTAGAAGCCTGTAAGGCACAGAGCTGCCCGCCTCCAGGCGTGCCAGACGTGGGGCCCTGAGTGAGAGGCTGCTGGGCTGTGGCAGCATCAGAGGGGAAAGAGATCTTTGTAGCTCCTGAGAAGAGGCAACAACGGAGTCCCAGCTGAGCCGACGCCCCGGCCCTGAGCTGCCGCAGGGTCTGCCTGCTGCCTGCTGGCCGCAGCGGGCGGCACACACACAGGCTGGAGCTGCTGACCAGCGATGGGCCAGCGATGGGCCAGCCAGGCCCGGCCTGTGCAGGAGCAGCGTCGGCCCTCGGGGAGGTGCTGGTCTTTCTTTCTGCTGCCCCCGCCCCCAGTGGCCAGTGGGAGCTGCCCCAGTCACTGAGGGGAGAGAAGCCAGTTTCCTACACGGGGACGGAGTGTACTCGTAAAATAAAACACACCACCGGCACAGCCGTGCTGCCCCTCGGCTGCCTGCAGGATTTCACATAGTGCTCAAAACCCACTAAAGAGCCCTCCCTCATACATATAAAAACATTATAAACAGATGAAGTATAAGGCGACGTAAGGCGTGCATTTCAGCTTGAGTCCAAGGAAATAATATTTTCTAACTATGAGGCTAAAGCTGCTTGGCTTAGTTTTATTTTTTGAAAAACCCACCGCGTTTAAAAAATAAAGACTTCGCTTCTGTTAAAGCCGGACCATTAGTGTGATGACTAGGCAGCTGCTGATAATCAGCTTCTTTCTGGAAAGTCTGAGAAATTGGGTAGTTTTCTGGTTTAGCATTTTGAAATAAAACTGCAGCTCAAGGCAGGGCTTTCTGGATGACTGTTCCTGCTGTGACTTGGGGAGGGAGCTTAGAAGACACCACGCATTTTACTCTTATCGCTCCCCACCTTCAACATGCTGACTGACTAACAAGATTCCCAACAGGAGCCTGGCTCTGGCCCAGTCACCCCGCCCGCTTCCTGCCCTGGGGCAGGACGGCGCAGTGGTCTGCTGATCTGCCGAGAGGGGGATGCATCTGTGTACGAGACGTGTTCTCTGACCCATGCGAGCGCGGTGGCCACATCTCCATGGGGATGGCGTGACTGTCCTCAACACCTGCCGCGTGAAACTGCAGTTGGGGCGATGAGGGTGTGCTTGTTCCGTGGCCGGGCAAAGCCACTACGGGCTTAAAAGGGCGTGTGATCGGGCAGGGGTCTGTCACCACTCCCGGTCGGGGAGGGAAGGTTGTCACTGCCATTCTCTCTGCCACCGACAACCTTAGACTACAGATGGGAAAAGACCAAGAAAGAAAAACGTGAGACAGAGCATACACGCCTGGCAGATCCTAGGCCCGTGCGAGGAATTCAAGGTGTCCATTCTCTACACGCGTTTATGTAACACGAAGACAGCTCGTCAGTAAAACAGGCAACAGGCTGGCTCTCTCTCCAGGGAATCACGCAGAGTGCAAAGAGCCAATCCCCAAAAGGCTACACACTGTACGGCTGCAATTATATGGCATTCCTGACACGACAGAAACGGAGAGCAGGTTGGGGTGGCAGGGCGTAGGGCAGGGGCTGGGGGGCCGCGATCCCGTGGGGACGGAACTGTGCTGTCGTGACCACGAACAGCGCCGTCTTCTGGCTGTGACACTGCAGGAAGTTACCACTGGCAGAAACTGGACAAGGTACAAGGGCTCGCTGTACCAGCTCCCATAACTGCACGTGAACCCACAGGGACTGGTGACAGGCCCCACCCAGCAGAGCCGGGCAGTCCAGGTCCAGTTACCTTTATGGTTCCAACTCGGTCCTCAAACGACTTGAAGGTGGCAGAATTCCTTTAAAGAGAGAGGAAGACGTCGGTGTAAGGAGCACACGGTGGTGTTACCCTCCTAACCCTGAAGGGCCTCAGGGTCAGGGCCATCCTCTGGAGAGACCCCGAGAGGTCCCGAGGTCTCCCTGCAAAAATGTGACGGGCCGAACAAAAGGGAGGGGACACACACTCCGGAGGCCTCCCCAGGACAGAAGCGAGGACGGCTGCACCCCCCACCGCAGGACGGAAGATCTGCACGCCACCAGCGGGTGAGACCCAGACGTCACGTGGGCAAACCGCGGCCCCCTCGCCTGCGTGGCAGGGGTGGGGCGCCGGGCACGTTCCTGCTGCGCCCTAAACGCACGTGTCCTGGGTCATGGAGAGTCCCACGGGCTCTTCACACAGATCGCTCACAAAGTCGAGCAAGAGGAAAACCAAGGAGCACTCTGAGAGCAGGGGAGGGTGAGGCGGCCGAGGGGCGAGCAGGCCAGGCCCCCGGGGCAGCCGCCCAGTGCCCCCCAGCAGGCTCTGGGGGCAGCAGCTGCAGCAGGTCCTCCCGGGATGGGAACAGGGGCTCTGAGGGGGCCCAGGCGGCACGACAGAGCAGCACAAGCGCGGGTGCAGGCGTTACAGAGGAACAGGCCACGGCCCCGGCTGTTCTCAAGATGCAGATAAACAGTCTCCACGGACAGCTCAGAGGCACCTGAGCTCCCGGGTGCTGGGCGCACAAGCCTCTCCGCCCTTCCAGCCTGACCCCGCGGGAGGCCCTGCCTGGGAAGTTCCCGGTGGAGCCCAGTCTGGGGCCTCACCCCCACCAGTTCTTCCGCCTAGAAGGGGTATCTCCCAGCCCTGAGCCAAGAGGAGCCTGATGGGGAAGGTGTTCCTTGGTCCAGGGGTCTGGAGAGTGCGAGACGGACCAGCGGGAGCCACCCCTCCCGCCCCCTTCCACCGGCCTCCCAGCGGGGTCCCAGCAGGCTGGGGGAGCCGCAGGGCATGCGGGCACGTTACCTCATGGCCGGCATACTTATGGAGTGGCGGATGGAGTGGCTGCTGCTCGGAAGCGTGGCAGGAGCAGAGAAGGAACAGTTGAGGCGAGGACAGGACCCGCCTCCGCGTGCTAGAAGCTCAGCCCCCTCCCCCCGCACCACTGAAGCACAGAGAGGTGGTGAGAGGCCGCCCTCCCCCGAGGAAAACCGGACCCAAGAGCCCCTCACGTGGCCCCAGAAGCATGACACTGCTGGGGGAGGGCGCTGGGACAGGGAAGCTAAGGTCCCCTCCGCCTGGGGCGCTGAAAACACTTCTGGCGCAAAGAGCCCCAGGTGTCCCCACGTGACTTCACAGCAAACGCCAGAGAATCCAGCCAGGGAGCAGGAACACTCAAAGCTACGGGCCCTTCTGGATTTGGAGGAGTGGCTTGATCAACAAGAGGTAAAGGACGCTCGGGAGGCTGTCTGACAGATCCCGAGCGCCTGAGGCAGAAAGAGCGCTCAGGCAGGGAGGAGGGGAAGGACCGCTTCCGGACACGGTGGCTCAAGGAGCAAGGCCTCTTCCAGGAACAGAGTCAGGGGTGGGCCAACGGCTACCCTGTGAGGCCGGTCAGAGCGGGCGGTGACAGCACCCGGCCGGCCACACAACCAGGGGAGGTGCCCCGCACCCGTCACGCCACTGGCGACCACCTTGCTGTGCCGCACCCCCACCTTCATCTGCACAGCCTCCCCCGGGCCAGCCGGAGCCCCCTGCTCTGAACCTGGGCTGGCCCTGCCCGGCACGTCCGGCGTCAGTCTTACCTAAAGGAGTGCGAGAAGGGCCGAGCCCTGAGAGCCGCGGCAGGGAGAGAGAAGAGACACAGCGTTAGGAGGGCACCCGTCCCTGCCCTGGTCCCTCTGTGTGAGCTCCGGGGGAGCACAGGGGCCCAGGTGATCACCCCGCTGGGGAGTGACACATGCCCCACTCCAGCCTCTGCCCCGCCCTCCCAGACACGGTCACACACACGAGGGTCGCGGACACGAGGGGCCCTCGTATCTGACGCCGCCGTGGCCTGGGGCGGGGCCCGAAGGAACGAGCGGAGTGAGGGTGCGAAGTGCTCTTCGGGCCCTGGGGTTCCGTGCCTCACCCAGGTCGCAGGACCCCACCAGCCTGCGGTTCCAGCTGGGCAGGGGCATCCCTGCACCACGACAGGGCCTGCGACACCCACAGGGCTGAGAACGTAACACTTTGGCTCCATCACCACAGATGACAGAAGCTGACCAAGAAACCTGAGTGTGTCCAGGGGCAGCTGCCGGGGGCTGTGGGGGGGTGGACACGCCCCCCCCCCCCCCCCCCCGAGGCCACCCCGACACAGAGATGGTTTCAGAAGTGACAGTCGCGTGGCCTGATGTGCCGACACCACTCTGGTGGTTAGCAGGACCTGTTGCGCTCGGTGGGAAAACAAGCCAGATGGTGGGAAGAGGCCCATGGCCATCAAAGGTCACCCAGCTGGATGGAGGCCCGGCCCTGCTTTCATCGGGCTTTTGACCCCAATCCATTTCCCCACCGCTGGGGATGCAGAAGGCCTCTAGGCCTGGGCTGCTCCCTGACAGGCCCTTCGAGACACTGGTGTGGGGCTGCTGTCCTGAAGGACGGAGCAGCGCCTGACCCTGAGCTTGCAGGGGAGACCTCCCTGCGCCTGGTTCTCCTCCTGGAGAAGCAGGCCACTCCGTCAGCCTCGAGCTCCAAACCACGGAGGTTAACGGGCCTCAGCCTCAGAAACCACCCGAGACTGCGGGGTGAGGCAACGGGGACACGCCGTGGACCCCGAGACGCAGCGCTCACAGCACCGCTGGAGCACGAGAGCAAGACCAGCAGCAGGTACACGAGGCCCCAGGGTGAGACCCGGGCCGGTGTCTCCACCGGCCGGCCCCCACTTGGTGGGCACGGGACCCTCCGCCACTCAGCCACTCTGGGTTCTGAGCAGTGAGCAGACTGCACGGGGCCGCGCCGCTGTCCCGGGCGCTCGTGCGAGGAACGGCCCTGCCGGCTCGCCCTTGGCCACGGCCGCCTGTGCTGGGGCTCTGTCCTCTCGCCCGGTTTCCACCCACGGTGCTCTGAACACACTCGAGAGTGAGTGAGAATACGGAACACGAGTGCGTGACGCCAAAAGTGAAAGAGAACCTGCCCAGAAAAGGACGAAGCAGACCTCTGTCACCCGCCTCGGACGCCCTGCTGTCAGACCAGCCTCTGGAGCAAAGAGCAGGTGCGCACAGACGTGCCCGGCTCTGTGCCGGGCCCTGGCTGGGGAGGTGGGCCGCCAGGGGGTGAGCAGCCTGTCGCTAGGCCCACCCCCGCCCACGCAGGTGGCCACAGCACGCGTCCCAACCGGGGTCGGCCGAGACGCGGACCAGGAACACAGCCAGAACCAAGTGTGCGCCGAGCAGCCTGAAGCCCTCCTGCTGCCCCGCCAGCTGCCCCACAGAGCCGCCGCCTGGGGGTCCCTCTTGTGCCGGAGTCTGAGCCGCTGTGGGCAAGGCCTGCATCTGAGGGCAGCCTGCAGGGACCCTCAGGGTAGGGGTGCACCCCTGAGGCACGGACTGCCTACTGCTCGTTCAGCTTCTCCGCAGGTTTGAAGTTTCTCAAAGTAAAAAGCTGGGGGCTGCAGGAGAGCTGAGGGATCACGTGTCAAGCAAACGTGGATAAAAGGCAAGTGCAGCTCCAGGCACCAGCCGTCCTCTGCTCACCCGGGGCGGGGAGGCCCGGGCTTGTGAGTGCCTGTGGCCAAGCAACCAGGGCAGAGCTCCCAGCTCGAGGCCCATGAGGCAACCACGTGCCATGAGGCAGGGAAATGCCTTCCCTACGCAGGCAGGAAGGAGCCCACCCCAGGGGGAGAGCTGAGCGGTCAGGGCCCGGGGGATCCCCAGCGCCACGCTCAGCAGGCCAGGCCCACGGCAACGCCACAGGATTCTCCGCTGTGTGGCGACAGGGCGGGGCCGGCAGCGGAACCCAGGGCCGGGTCCAGGGTGCTGGCAACGGGGATGACCTGCACTGCCTGCTGCCCGCTGCCTCTCTTCAATGTGTCCCAGCAACCCCGAGGGAGGCCCTCGTGAGGGCGTGGCGAGGAGGGAGCTCAGCCCAGAGTCACACCCTGGCTTCTGGCTCCAGGGAGGCTTCGCGGGGGCAGCGGCAGAGCTCAGAGCGAAGCCTGGCTTGTCAGCAGCGTGGCCATCAGGCTGGAGGTGGGCACTGCCGTGTGCCATCCGCCTAGTGCTGGGCCCCACACGCTCCCTGGCACGCAGGCCCAGCTCCACAAGCACTCGGTGGCCACCAGGGTCTCATCCACCCCTCGGAGAGGACGCTCAGCCGGGGGCCCGAGCGCGCAGCTGCACGCTCTCTGAGGGCAGGCCGGGCAAACACCCCGAGAAGCATCACGCTGGTCCTCGACGTGTCCAGGCTGCCAACCCACCCAGGCCGCTGCCGCGCCCCGGACCGGAACCCTTCTCTCTCCGTGGAACTTCCACAAGAAGCACTGCCTCCACCAACCCCAAAGTACCAAGGTCACCCGCAGCCACCCCGAGAAACCCCAAAACGACAAAGCAGCAGCCAGTAAACGAGGGTCTGTGAACTAACTGGACCGGAGCTGCTGTGGCCGCACCTGTGGGTGCTGAGGGCCCCTGAGGCACGTGCACCTGAGCCCGGGGCTCGGGCAGGTTTCCTGCAGACCCTCTAGTGGATCTAAACCCCCTAAAACCCCACCTGCCCGGCCCAGGTCTCAGGGCAGAGGTGTCGAGCCACGGAGTCTCACCTCATGTCCCCGAGCTTCCGGCTGATGGCAGAGCCCATGGTGGACAGGGCCGCCGAAGTCTTCTGTCCCGCCTGAGAGAGGGTTTCCTGGGTCTTCTTGTAGCTGGAAGGAGAGACAGCAGTTAAACCAACCAAAGAGAAGGTGCAGCTACGGCCCCTGCACCAAGGACTAGGCGCCAAGGAGAGGGGGTTGTCGGGGCGCTGACTAAGCCTGGCCACCAGGGAGGGGACACATGTCTGAGGGCCCCCAGGGGACTGCATGAGGGACAGAAGCAGCACTGCCAGCTCAGGCCCCGCCGCCCCTGCAATGACCCTATTTTCTGCCCTTCCTGTGACGCAGGTTCTCCTCCCCTCTGTGGGAACGTACTTCCACCAGCCTTCCCGACTCCTGCAGCAAACAGGCCCACAGAGCCCAGGGCCTGCAGACAAGCCTCTTGGGCCCCCTCACGGGGCCTCTCTTCGCTCTTCTCTTCTAAGACAGTCCTCTGAGGACAGAGCAGCGTGACCGCACCCACGGGGGATGTGCTTGGCAGCTCGGCCAGTGCCGCGCCGGCCTTCAGACCCCAAGCAGCCCCTCCAGCCCTGCGACCTCCTGTTCGGTGTCTACCATGTCCTTTGAGAATTGGGGAGACCTACCTCCACCTCACACCACGGTTCTGAGTTCAAGGGAGGTGGTCTTGGCGCCCTGCAGAGACTATCCCCTCCACACCCTCCTGCCCTGTCCACCCGCAGCAAGATGGCTTGTGACCTCAACGGCAGTGGGACAGGCACGGGCAGGGAGCCTGGGCCACAGGGACAGCAAGGACACCCTCAGGCCCACGCTGAGAGCCAACACCTACAGCTGCCAGCCCCGTCCAGCCACCACCACAAACAGAAGACACAGCAGCCTAAACCCAGGAGCTCCTTTCTAGCCAACCTGGCAACCCCACGGTGACGGCTCGAGATGGCATGCTCTCGAGATGCCAGCCGACTCCGGCCCCCCTGGAATCCCCTGGTCACAGGACAGCACCGGCAGGGGGGCTTCTCAGCCCCTCTTTCCCATCCAACCGCCACTATAGCCCATGGGAGGCCACATGTGAGCGGCTGTCGCCCGCCTCCCTCAGGCTGGCCTCCTGCCTGGACCCCTGCACTCCCTGTCCTGTAGGGACGGCCTGGCCCCCAGCACCCTGGGGGGGCCTTCCTCCCCTCACCAGGACCCGGGCCTCAAAACATGCGCTGCTTCCTAGCGAGACGTCACTAAGACGTTGAGTTTATCTTAGTTTCCAGGAAGGTCAGTACTTCTGGAACATACTGCTAATAATGAGAAGAAATCCTTACTGGAAAACCTGCTTCTGGGTTTTCTGAATTCAATAACTAATAAGACACCTAATTCTGAACCAGGCCTTAGAAAACCCTGTCAACCGGAAACTCCTCCCCCAGAGACAGTTGACACGTCCACAGAACTGAAGTGAACAGGAACTCGAAGTCCAACCACCCGCCCAGCGACCCAGGTATCCAGACAACTGGAGCCTGGACAGGATCCCCCGGGCAGAGGGACAGGGTCCGTTCTAGGCCACAGCTGATTCACTCTAAAACCCAAAGTCCACACCCTGCTTTCAGAAGGTTTCCACACAGACTGTGTCGCAATTCTCCCAGGCATCCTCTGACCTGAAGGCGCCTTCACCCGGAGCTCCCCCCATACCATGGCCCGTCTCAGCGTCTCGCAAGATGGTGGCAACAGAAAAGGAGCGTCCTGAGGGCGACGCAGCAGGGGGCCCAGGCACTGACTCAGCAGCAGGAGAGGAGCTCACTGCGGGCCACTCCACAGGGCGGCATCCGCGCTGGGACAGACCTGGCGCAGAGGCCGGGGCAGCGCCAGCGGCTGCGCCCCGCTAACTCGGCCCCACCTGTGCTTGCGAGCACCAGGCTATGCCGCCCTGGCTGGTGCTCCTTGGTGAACTCCTCCCACCTTCTGGGAAAACAAAGGCCTCCTCCCATGATCAGGGAGTGTGACCCTGGGTCAGAGGGAGCCATCTGCTGGGTGCTCCTTCTGGATCTTCCCCTGGGGGGCCATCCCCACCTCCCACTTGGTGGGGCACGTGACCCCAGACTTTCTGGCCAGAGGCTACAGCTTCCTGACCACAGTGAAAGCCCAATGAGGCCTACACCGGGCCACCTTGTCGGGCTGAAAGGCTGGGAAGATAGCATCCTGTCCCACCAGACACTCTCTTGACCACAGAGGAGACGCCTGAGAACAAAGCCACCGTGGGGATCTCAGGAAGGGGGGCGACACAGGTTGGGAGCACCGGTCGGAGCCCCAGGCAGGTGGCCTGGCGCGGGGGCTTCTTGCCAGGCGAAGCCTCCCCCTCCCTCCTAGGCGGACGCTAGCCGTGGCTGTGCTGTCACCTGCAACCAAAGAACTCAACATGCCAACGGGTGACTGTGCAATCTATCGGTGTCCACTCTAAGCATGACTTCAGCTATCATCTACCTAAAAAAGAATCCCATTAGGTGATCGCTTCATGACCAGCAGAGCATAGCTGCTGAATCAACAACTGGCCAAGGGAAGAGACCCCAAGTGGCATCAACCCACTTGCAACAGGACTACTGCACCACAGCTAAGTGCTTGGGGCTGCACAACCCCTGCGTCCTCCCCTCCAGGCTGTGCTCTCGTTCGCTGAAAGGGATCTACCACCACGCGGACGGGAAAGAAGGGCTCTGGCTCCTTGCCCGCTGGAGGCTCTGGTCCCCTGCAGCCACCACTAGGGCGCACCAGCCAGGCGCCCTGGAGAGCGCAGAGCAGCTGTTTTGTGTCGTCCTCATCCTGGGCTGTCACTGCCGAGATGCCTCCAGCCCTGACAACCCTCCCAACAGATCTGGGGCTGAGACCTCGTGGCCGTGACCACTGCCGGACGAGGCAGGTGGAGAGGGCCATCTCAGGAGCCACACGTGCACGCCCAGGGCCACAGGGTCTGTTCAGAAGAGTCAGAACCGCGATCACGGGAAACAGCATCCTAGCAGCCTCCCATCAGCTGGCTTCACAGAACTGCACTAAGGTTTCCCAAGGCTATTTTCAGCTTCAGTCCACACTGAGCCTGCCTGCAGCGACGGGCTGCCCTACCAAGCCATGTAAACAGCATGAAACTCCAACCTCCAGGCCCACCTGGTGCCCAGCTCCCCTCATGACCCCAGGCTGCAAAGGCTCCACGCACACAGCCAGCCAACCTGGGCTTCCGGGCTCCCGCAGGACAAGCTGGGTCGCAACCGTTTCCTTTTGGCCCAACACGGAAGGGCATTCTGCCCCGCGCCTTCTGGCAGCCACGACAGCACTTCCTTCTAAGCAAGACATCCCAGAAAGGGACTATTTCAAATACTGCACCCCCCAGTTCAAAGGTTCTCATCAGACGGGAGCACAAATGAAGTGCTATTACCTCATTTACGGGTCTCAGACAAAACATCAGGAGCTGGGGCTTCCCTGGGGGCGCAGTGGTTAAGAATCCGCCTGCCAATGCAGGGGACGCAGGTTCAATCCCTGCTCCAGGAGGATCCTACATGCTGTGGAGCAACGAAGCCCGTGCGCCACAACTACTGAGACCTCACGCTGCAACTACTGAAGCCCAGCAACCTAGAGTCGGTGCTCCACAACAAGAGAAGCCACCGCAATGAGCCCGCGCACTGCAATGAGGAGTAGCCCCTGCTCACAACTAGAGAAAGCCTGTGTGCAGCAACAAGAGCCCAATGCAGCCAATAAACATATAAAACAAATACATAAATTAAAAAAAAATTTAAAAAAATAACAATACATAAGTAAGACGTCAGGAGCTCTGCTGAATGGGAGCTTCGACAGACAGCTGCTCGCGAGGGCTCCGGCTCTGCTTATTTTCCATGTGGCTGATGGCTCGGCGCCTCTCAGGCCCGTGGAGCCCCTTCACGATCTGACCCACGTGGCCCACGCTGTGCCTCCGACTCAGGAGCCACCCCTAAGCGCAAGGGCAAGCCGGCGAGCCCAGTCTGCAGGGAAGAAGGGGAAGCACCCGGGGCACCTCACCAGCCAGGTGCGGCCCAAGCCCAGCCCCCGCCTCATGTCTGGTGGACGCACATCGGGCAGGGGGAGGTTTCCAGTGCCATCTGGCGGCTGAGTGAACGTCCCTCAGCATCCGCGTCCTTCTCCAGAGCGTTTAAAGGACACTTTCATTTGGTTTGAGAGGAGAAAAGTTATGCTATACATAAAATAGCCAAGAGACACCACGCCTAGGTCTGAGCCAAGTGTGCGCAGCCTCCCTGCTCCTTTAGGAGTGTCAGGAGGGGGGAGGGGGAGGGGCCGGCGGGAGAGGCACTCACAGGTCCGACTGGGTCACTTTCTCATTCCACTCTCCGAGTTTCTCAGAAGTTTTCACGTAGCTAAAAACAGAAAATCTGTGGTAAACTGTTTAGAAAAACGACTTCAATTCAGGTTTCAAACTGCAGGTGAAACTCAGGGAAGACAGAGAAGGCCCAGCTGGCAGGCAGACGGAACCTCCAGCCCGCTTCTGCTCAGGCCCTGCTCTGCAGCCGCAGGGGAGGCCGGGGCCGGGGTGGCGGGGGGCCGTCGGCAGGCCCCGCTGCCCTCCTCACGCCGGAGGACGGCCTGCTTGTTCAACGCAAGCTGTCTCCTGGGTAACAGCTGTGAGGAGCAAGGAGGGCACAGCCCACGGCCCCAAAACTGACGGCCACGCTTTAGGATGCAAAGCCTACTGTTTCCTAGGACAGAGAACTGGGCTTTTCGTACATGAGATTTATGGAATTTGACTCAGTCTTTCTGAGGGGACACGGCTTCTCAGACAGTGGGAAACATCTCCCATTCCCCCAGGTTGGAGGGTATGTTTCAGAGGAGCCACAGAGCCACACTCCCCAAATTCAGAGCGCTGCGTCACGTCTGGGTCAGAGGTCCTGGGGCTATGACCATGTCACGCTCATGAGGGATCACGTCCACTGCAGCAGACGCTGACCTGTGGGGACCACTGGAAAGTCAGTCTCGTTGAGCACCTAACTTGTGTTTTCTCCAATTTAGACCCTGAGACATATTTTTCTTGTCAACTTCTGTTTGGACAAGCAGCTAGCATGTCTGCCACCTTTTAAAAACACTTGTAGACTCTAAACTCTCTGGATAAATACAAATTCGGTTGCTGGCAAGGATGCAGGGCCCCCACCTGGCTGCTTCCAGGGGCGCACTTGCTGCCCCTGTTCCCGGGAGGCACCGCACCCCTAGGACGCAACGCCCCACCAACCAGGCAGAGCCGACACTCACGCACTGGAGCCCTGCACGTCATGCCAGCCCCTGGACAGGTTCTGCTTCAGGCCCTCCAGGGCAGAGAGGCCCAGCCTCCGCTTCAGCTCTCCACAGTGCCTCTCCTTGGCTGCCAGCACCTGGCGCAGGGTGACGATTTCCTCCTCTACCTGCAGAAGCACACAGTTACCAGGATTCAGCCACCGCCAGGGCAGGAAGCGACTAACATCCTCATCCACGTTGCAGTGGGGGGTTTCTCAGAATCACATGGGAATTTTCCATTTACACAAACATAACGCGTCTCAGGCACGTCTGCAGCAGGCATCAGTTCTGCTTGTATGTGGTACCAGCCCCTCAACTTCTTCTGGAGGACGGCCCTGCCCCGCCATGCCGCGTGTTCTGCTGGGGCTACAGGTCACCGTGCCCACCGTGGATGACGAGCAAGGCCAGCTGGAGCTCCTCCCTGGGATGGGGCACGGGTGTTAGAAGAGAGCAGCCCCTCTCTGTCCGGGCTCCGGGTCTGGGCGGGGGTTACAGAAGGTGGGAGGGCCCCTCTGCGCCACGGGGGAATGCCACACGCCGGGGGGAAGGAAGCAGAACTGACAGACGGATGGGTGGCCAGAGACCCACATGACGGAGAAACAGCCCTATGACAACATGTGTGTTCCCAAGGGCCCCTGCAGGCCTCATCAAAAGCCACTTACACAAGCCCAAAGAAGATTCTCTTTTTTGTTTAAACTAGTTTGAGTTGGCAACAGAAAAACTCTTGACAATAAAGACCAGGACCTACTCGTGTCTTAAAACAAAGAGTGGACCACAGAGAAGAGCATCCCTTAAAGTCTTCCTACTTTAGATTCTCAATCCTTTCAGCTCCTATGTGAACAGCTACACTAAGAAAAAGTCCCTCTCTTAAAAAAGTGAGTGTTTGCATTAAGACACTAACAACAGCTTAGAGCCCTGTATATCACCTGACTTTGCTTTAGAAAATACTGAAAAAAGAAACAACTCAAGACTACGGGATCATCTAAGGCCAAACTATCACTAGTCGTCCCAG
Source organism: Hippopotamus amphibius kiboko (assembly GCF_030028045.1). Lineage (NCBI taxonomy): Eukaryota > Metazoa > Chordata > Mammalia > Artiodactyla > Hippopotamidae > Hippopotamus > Hippopotamus amphibius. The sequence continues at coordinate 377,628 of NC_080197.1, forward strand.
CAGTGATACTCGGTAACTGGAACCTTCCATTTGTGGTGCTTTGGGCACATGGGCTTAAGGGCATGTGGACATGCAAGCTGAAGTTTTAGGCAACACAAGAGCTTCTTCCCTTTGCAATTCACCTCTGAAAAAGACCTTGTAGTTTTATTCTCTACACCAACGTGTCCTGAAATAAAAGGCAAAACATAAGTCTCCAAGGACTTCCTGCTGCTTCTCCTTTAACCTCCGTTCGATTCGGGAAGGGCGGCTTCCTCCGTGACCTAAAACCTGGTCCCGGGGCCAGGTCTGTCCGCACGACCAGCTCTGCTCAGACCTACGCCTGGCCCCGGGGTGGATGAGGACGGAAGACAGAGCAGAAAACTGCAACAAGCGCGCTCTGGCCTCTGCCCAGTGGATGCTGACAAGTTCGTCCCGAGAGTCTGGAACCTCAAGCCAGTCACTATAAGACTCTGCATCACACCGTAAAAAGAGACACTCTCAGCAGTTGGTCTGAATGAAAACTACACGCAGAGACTTCTGTTCTTAACTCCTATCTCCTCTTAAAAAGCTCTCACTTTAAAAAGATCACGTGAAATGCTCTTTACAAAAGAAGTATTTTTAAAAGAAAAATGAAGATCCAAGGGCAGATATATCTGTGGGGCCCTGAACATGTCATGTTGATTCCAAAAGAGAAACTCCCAGGAGATGGTGTGCTCAGAGCAGCTGCCCGTGTGGACATTCTCCTCCTGGAGAGCCTACGAGGCACCAGGCACACACAAACCCAGGGCTGCAGAGGGCACTTTCTGTGGGGCTCCAGGGACAATCTCCCAGGGCAACTTCTCCAGAGCACAGCCAGCACTCTGGCCCCTCATTAGGCTGAGTTGGCCTCACAGTCACCCCAGATGGACGGCCAAGACACAGCACCTTTGCAAGCTCGGCCCTGAGCTCCTCCGCCTCGGCCTCCGTCAGACCCTCAACGGCAGGCGCCTGGGTGGCCACCGCTGTGTCCACAGGGACATCCGTCATGGCGTCGGGGAGCAGACCTTTGTTAGGAGAATTCAGGTTGATATCTGCCAGAGACAAAATGTGGTCAGAGAGCATCAAGTACGAAGTCACAGAGGAATCAACAGGGCAGAGGTCTGCACCAAGGGAGAAAGCCAGGGTGAAAGGGCAGGTTTAGGGCAGGGTAGTGGGGAGCCTGTGGAGAGAATGCCTCTTCTCTGAAAGGTTCTGCAAAGATGGTTTTGGCCACTAGACTGAGAGCAGCCACATCTCAGGCCACTCAAGTTGCTTCTTCAGGTTCTAGAAATGCTGGCACAAGGCAGCTATTCCTGTAAGAAGAGGATCTTCACAGACAGGAAACCTTTGCTACAAACAAAGCAGCTAGATCTGACAGATCTTCCATTTCTTAGAGTGAAGGAACTTAACACAGCTGTAAACACAACCAGCACCACTTTCCAATCAGCGGCTCTGCCAGGGCACAGGCTAAGATTACACACAAGGAACACAGGCATCTAGGCCCTGTGGGGAATCAGCAAAACAAAACCCATTTAGTTCATCCCTGACCCTCATCCCACAGCAAGGAGGCTACAGTGAGGTGGAGGGAACACTGCCTCCATACACCTCTGCTTAACACCCATTCCAGGTTCACATTCCTGTGGCACATTTTTTCTTCACATTAAGTGCATTTTCCTGTACGCACCAGAAGTTTACAAGAAAAATGGGTCTACATCAATCCAATTCCAAACGCACAACCGCCGTTTAGCACATTATATAATCAGCATTAAAAACATCTTCCCCTTTGATCAGTACATTTGGTGAAGAAATGAGCTCTGTACTGTGTCTGGCACACTTAAAAGTAAATTAAAGGGAGTTCCCTGGCAGTCCAGAGGTTGGGACTCCACGCTTTCACTGCCGAGGACCCAGGTTCAATTCCTGGTCAGGGAACTAAGATTCCATAAGCCAAGCAACACGGCCATTAAAAAAAAGGGCACGAGGGTTGCAAAGAAGTAAAAGTGTCTTCAATAGCAGGTGTGCCTGTCTGCTCTAGGAATCCTAGAGTCTGCTAAAAATAGGCAAAATGCACTTAAAACCAAAGATGTTCTATTCAGCTGGCTGTGTCATTCCCTTTACACGTCCCACACAGCTGGAGCCATGCACTTCCTTGGTGCTCTAGACGTGTTCACTACATGAAGCATCCTTTTTTTTTTCAATCAACTTATTTCAATATGTAATTGAGATCAACCAATGTGGTTTTACTTCATCTTTTGTATCTGCTATGTTAAACCTACTCAAATTCAGTAAGTGCCTTACAAATCCCTACAGCTTTTCTGTTTTTAAATAACAAACTGGGGTGGAATAAGGAGGGTGGGAAGGAGTCGTGGGAGGGAGAGGATATGGGAATGCATGTATAAATACAGCTGATTCACTCTGTTGTACAGCAGAAACTGGCACAACAGTGTACAGCAATTATACTCCAATAAAGAGCTTTAAAAAACCCCCCAAAACCGAAGGCCCTCGGACAGTGTCTGCCTATGAAGCTAAAACTGGATCCCATGGAAATCGCCCCCAGATAAAACTGCACACTCACCAAACATGCTGTGCACTCCCCAACAATACCCCCCCTGCAGGCAGAAAGTATCTTACCAAAGGACCTACAGAGAATAAGCACAGACTGTGCAGCAGGCAGCACTAGGGCGCTACAGCCTCTCACCTGGGCGAGTCTCAGCTCAGCCTGTGTGATCACCTGCAAGATGGGGGCAATACAGGGACCAAGCCAAGAAGGTTACTGAGAAGATGGAAAAAGGTCTGGCACATAGTAGGTGCTTGGTAAACGTTTTCTGTCGGTCTCGTGACAAGAACCCAGTGCTTGTGATGAATTTTAATGTTTAACTAACACTCTGACACAGGCCAAACCGTAGAAAAGCACCCTGAGATCATCGAGTGTCGTTACAGCAACGTAGCACTAGCACCCGCTCCGGAGCCCCAGCATGGAAGGCAGACTCGCCTCCTCGAGATCTTAAGCTTCTAGGCCCCTCCGCACCCCGGCGGCCACCTGACACGGGGCTGGGAGGCCTGTGCTGGAAACAGGCCTGGGATGCTGGGCGTGCCCCTGACTCACTGCTCCCTTCCCCCCGAGACGACCGCGAGGCAGGCTGGGCTCCGGGCGGCGTCGCCACCCCAGGGGCGCTGCGCCCGCCACGAGCGCGGCGTCGCCGCCCCTCCCCGCCCGCCCCCGCGGCGCCGCGCGCAGGCCCGGGCGGGGGCACGGCGGGGGCCGCCCGGGGCGACGAAACCGACGGCGGGGCGAGAGGAGCGCGGCCGGAAGCCCCGCCCGGAGCCTAGCGGCCGGGCGCCGGGGGGGGACGGCCGGGCGGCGCCGGGCTCGCGGGTACCTTGGCCGGCGGGGTCCATGTCGAGGCGGCGGCCGGGCCGCAGCTGGCGTCGAGGCCGAGGTCGCGGGCGCAGGGGAAGCCGGGCGGGCCGCACCAGCGCTCGCTCGCCGCGTACGCGCCAGCCGGCGGCCCCGCCTCGGCCGCCGCGGCATGACGTCACCAGCGGCGCGACGACCCACGTCCGCCTGGATGCGCGCTCCGCCCTCGTCCCGCCCTCACGAGCAGCGCCCAATGACGGAGTGCTCTGGCGAAGTCCGGTCCAGCCGCTTCAACCTGGTTGGCCGAGGCTGCGGACGGAGCCGGAAGGGGAGGGCGGCCCACCAGCGAGACGCGCAGGTAGAACGGTCTCGAGCGGCACGGGGAGGGTGGGGCGCGGGCGGACTGCGCAGCCTGGCATCGCGGGGGCCCGGAGCTGGACCTCCTGGAGCTCCGCAGGTTGTCTGGCGCTGCCCGCGAGCGCCGCGGCTCGCGTACCTGGGCGGGTCAGACTCGGGCCGCTTGCGATCCCTCCGAGGCCTGACCCCCTGACGTTGGGGCCCTTTTTCTTTTTGAGCCCGTCCTTTTTGTAGGGATCTTTGAAGTTGTATGGGGGTTGCGCAGAAAAAGGCCGCGACCACGAGTTGCCCGTTCCCGCTGGAGGTGCCCCTCGGCCCCGTGTTGTCTTACTTCCTTTTCACAGCAACCCGGTGAGCCGGGGGGGGGGGCCCTCCCCACTTTACAGATGAGGAAACCGAGGCCAGAGCTACTCGCCCATCACCCAGCTAGTTGAGTTGCTCCAGCCGACTCTGGAGGAGAGATTGCCACACTTGTCAGAGGAGAGGTGTGTAGCCATTGGGCAGCCCGATCCCGCTAAAACAAGTGCCACGACTACCCTTCTTTGGCACATTGCCTCTGCAAGCAATCCTTTAGTGGTATTCAAACCCTCTGGACAGCACTCCCCCTGACAGCCAAGCCACGCTGTATGTACTGATCCCTAGGAAGGAAGCCCCTTCCTTCACCTGGTTAACTCCTCTTCCTGTCTCAGCTCAAAGCTCACCTTCTCCCCGCAGGTCTTCCTGGTACTTTAGGTCACCTTAGGTATCTGCCTCTGCTTGCACTGGCCCAGGGGCATCCAGGCCAGGTCCCGCTCTGGTGCTGTCAGTTATACGCCTGCCTCACTTGCCTTCTTTCAGCTTTTCCAGAGTTTCTGGCTGAACCCACCCTGGCCGGCCCCTGTCCCCAGGGACAGCTGGTAGTCCCTGCTTCATACAACTCAGGGCAGATGTTAAGGAAGCGACTACAGTACAGATGATGGTGGGCAGAGGGCTTGTCTCTCTGAGCCAGGAACAAAGCAGTGAGTGGTCAGTGCAGGTGTGTCTAGTCCCACCTGGACGCGCCTGCCACTTTCTCTGAGTCTGTGGTTCCAGGGTGAACCCCATCCTGTAGAAGCACTCCTGGGGAGCGCCACCTGCTAGGACTTCTACCGCCCTTCCAAAGCCAATGTCCTTTCATAATCAGGGGCGACTCGCACAGACCCTTCAACACTCATCTTTCCCAACACTCATCCTGTAACCCGGTCCAGCTGAAGGATGCCTCCTGGCGTCCCACAGCCTGTGTTCCCACCGTGCTTTCGAGGTGATCAAGGCACCCATCACACAGTGTTGCCATAAACTGGCTCAGGTTAATCTTTGCATTCCCTTTAGGAGCTGGGAGCAGACTGGGACCTTCCACAAATGTAGGAGGGAGGAAGGGAAAGGAAGGAAGGGGCTGCCCCAGTGAGGCGGAGTGCCAGGTCCCTATGCACTGCCCCACCCTCCCCCAGGCACCAGGTGGGGATCCCAGGCAGGGCCAGCTTTACTGGTTTGGGGTGGGTGGGGGTGGGGGAAGAGACCCGCAGAAGCGCGGTCTACAGCCTCCAGGGCAACTGGAAGTCCTCGGGTTCCAGCGGACTGCAGTGGGTCGCCTCCACGTTCTTGAGGTGCTTGCGCGCCAGGAATAGCGCGAGCTGCCGGCGCCGCCGCGGGCTCAGGCCCCGGCCCACCAGCCAGGGGAAGGCGAGCCCATGCGGCCCCCAGGCCTCCTCGTCCTCCCGCCGGTCCTCGCAGCGCGCGCGGTAGGAGCGCAGCAGGTCTAGGCACCACGCGTCGTCCACGCGGTAGCGCGCGTAGAAGGCGGCCTCCTGCGCCAGGCTGCCGGCGCGCAGCCAGCGGGTCACCACGGCGAGGCCCTCGCGCGCCATCGCGGCGGGGTAGCGGTGCTGCAGCAGGCGCAGGAGCAGCTCGTTGCCGCGGTTGCCCTCCACGTCGCCCGACGGCAGGGGGCGCAGGGGGCCCGAGGTGCCGACCACGTCGTCCAGCGTGCGCCGGAGCAGCAGCACCGGCCCGGGGTAGCGGCACAGCTGCTCGGCCACGTTGAGGTTGAAGTGCTCGCGCACCGTGCGCACCACCAGTCCCTTCCAGCTGTGGGGCATGACCTTCAGCGCCAGCGGTACGAGGTCGTCGAAGGTGGCATCGAGCACCAGCGCGCCCAGCTCCGGGTACGTCATGGTGGCCCACGTGGCCGTGAAGCCGCCGATGGACCAGCCGTAGACGACCACGTGCGCGGGCGGGAAGTGGAGGCGGTGCAGCGCGTACTTGACCACCACGTCCACGGCGTTCGCGTCGTGCTGAGGGAACGGCGCGCCCGTGCTGCCTCCGAAGCCCGGGTGGTTCCAGCCCAGCACCGAGTAGCCGGCCTCCAACGGTGCCGACAGGCAGCCCATCTCGTAGAAGCCGGCGTTGCCCTCGCAGCAGATGACAAGGCGCAGGCCGCGGCCGTGGCTGCCCGGGCGCTGGCGGCGGTCCATGAACATGGTGTCAATCTCGTTGCCGTCGCAGGCCACCAGCTTGGCGCGCCGGCCGCGGTAGCGCTCCACCAGGCGCTCCTGGCCCTGCTGCAGCAGCGGCAGCAGCGCACGCGTCGTCAGGAACACGGAGCCCGGGTACACAAGCCAGCGGCCCAGCGAGTGGGCCAGCGCGTAGCTGGCCAGCTGGCCGGGCAGCTCGCGCATCTGCCGCAGGAGGCACCGCGCCTGGCCGCGCGCCCCGCGGGGCGGCCGCCCGGGCGCGTCCTCGCCCAGCGCCGCGCCGCGCAGCAGCCACACGCCCGCCGCGGCCGCCGCGCACGTGAGCGCCCGGTGCCCGCGGCCGCTCCCGGCGGCGGCGCGCACCTCATCCCAGCGGAAGTCCACCGGCCAGCCGCGGAAGTTGTAGGTGTAGTTGGCAGTCAGGTAGATCTTGAACACGTGCACCAGCGCCTTCACGAAGCAGACCACGCACATGGGCGCCGAGGGCCTGGGCACCGACCGAGCCCTCAGGCCCAGTGGCCGGGCCGGGGTCGCGGTCGCGGCGGGAGGCCCAGGCCCGGCCCGAAGGGCGGCGGCAGGGGCGGGCGCGCGCGGGGCCGCCTCGGGACATGTCTTCTCGGGGCTCGGCGCTGGCGGCCTTTGTGACCTGGGCCGTCCGCGGCCCAGGCGAGGCACCCTCTTTGTGAGTCACCGTTGCCGGGGGAGAGGCGGCCCCCCGCGATGGGCGCGCAGAGGGTGGGCCCCAGTGCTGCTCCGCCCGCCCGGGACGCAGCCTTGGGCATCCTGGCGCGGCCACACCTTCTCCAGGCCCTCTTTGGCCTGCATCCTCCCGGGGCCCCAGCCTCACTAGCCTCTCACCAATGCCCACCTCCAGCCACACCTGAGCAGCCCCCAGACCCCTCCTCTTTGAACTGTAGGTGGACACGCAGGCCGGAAATCAGCAGCGCTGATCTCTTCCTGGGTCTCCCGGGGAAAAATGCAGGGCTGCCCACGGCCCTGAACCAGCTTGTGGTGGGAATGCCCCCACCTCCTGAGGTACCTGCCCAGGTGGGAGAGGGAGCAGAGGCAGGCCGGAGCAGCCCTGGGGATCAGGCTGTGCGACAGTCTGCAGAGGCTACGTGGGCCCCCCAGCAGGCCAGCCGGGAGGAGCCGTTCCCTGCCCAGCTCTCCCGCTGCAAGCGCAAAGCCCAGGAAGTGCTGGGGGAGCGGCGCGGGCTGGCTGGCCTGGCTGTTTGCTCACTGCCTGCGCGCCCGCCCTCCACACCTTCCTTCCCAGGAAAGCGGGTGAGCGCAGGCTGGAAACCCCCGGCCTGTTCCAGATCCTCTTTCCACTGGCGCCTGCAGAGGCAGTGACCTTCTCCAGGTGGGTCCTGCCTGGCCAGTGTTCCTCATTTTCAGCCCCTAGTCGAGCCCTCCTCCCTGTGAAACCACCCCACATGCTGTCCCTTCCCCTTTTCTGGAGGGCTCTCAGGGTTCTCCTTTCTCTCCTGCACCAGAGAGGGCCGGCCCACCTGAGGGCAGGACAGAACCCACAGGGGAGGCAGCCGAGAGCCAGGCTCCGGGGCTCCTTCAACAGGTGCCTGGACCCAAAAGGGAATTTGGCAAACCCAGCCCCACCCTCGGGACTCAAGAGGCCTGCTTTGGAGACACCAGCCCTCTGGGGAGGGGGCTCCAGGCCCCAAGAAGTCCTCTCTGCAGTGCTGCCCCGTGCGGCTGAGTTGGGGGCGTTGTGGCCAAGGCAGCCCCCACCAGGCTTGGGAAGCAGAGCTGAGGATGGCTGCTGTCCTTCAGGGTTGGTGGGCGGGAGGGGTCAGTGGGATGGGCAGAGCGAGTGACTTGAGAGGGTTGAATATCCATCTCCCCCCACCCACAAGCCCCGTTTCCAGGTGAAATACAGAACACACAGTTAAATTTGAATTTCAAATAAACAACCGATACTTTTTGAGTACATGTCCTAAATATTGCATGAGATGTTTTCATATTAAAATATGACATCTGAAATTCAACTCTAACTGGATATCCTGCTTTTGGTTTGTTTGTTGTTTTTCACTAAATCTGGCAACTCTACCCCAGCCCCTGTCCCCCCAGGCGCTGAGATCCAGTTCTTCCTGGTGGTCAAGCTCCTTTCCTGGCTGAGCTGCTTCACTCATCCCTCAGGTCCTGAGGCCCAAGAGGGTGGCTCAGGGTCCACTGTCCCGCCTGGGAAGGGCTCTGCTCCTGTGCCTTCTGCCCTGCCACCACCTCTCCTTTTTACTGGGTCCTGGGCAGCAGCGGGGGCAGTGGGGAGACTGCCCCAGGAGGGAGCCTGCAGGGTGCCACACCTGGGATTGAGGGATGGGCAGAGCTGCCCACGGGGATGGGTGGTCCTTGTCCTGAGATGTCCACCCCTGGCCCTGAGGTTAGAGGTAGAGATGGAAACCTTGCGGGGGTGGTATGGGCATTTACTCTCCTAGGAATCTCTTTCATAAATTCATATCCTAGCGGGGGCGGGGAGGCAGGGGAGGGTGCAGACCTAGAGGGTCAAGGTTCTTTTTTTTTTTTTTTTTTTTTGGCTGCATTGAGTCTTCATTGCTGTGCACAGGCTTTCTCTAGTTGTGGTGAGCAGGGACTACTCTGTTGTGGTGCATTGGCTTATCACTGTGATGACTTCTCTTGCTGCAGAGCACAGGCTCTAGGTGCGTGGACTTTAGTAGTTGTGGCACGAAGCCTCATTAGTTGTGGCACGTGGGCTTAGTTGCTCCTCGGCATGTGGGGTCTTCCCAGACCAGGGCTGGAACCCGTGTCCCCTGCATTTGGCAGGCGGCTTCTTAACCACTGCGCCCCCAGGGACGTCCCTCCAGGCTCATTCTGTGAGCCCTCAGGAGCGACCCCAACAGCAGAGCAGAGGCCTCATTGCTTCCTCAACCCGAATCCAGGCAGACACAGTGGACTCGGTGGTGCGTCCTGCGGGATCGTCTGCACGGTGTGTTGGACACATCCCACTTTGTTTTGATTCCCCGGGGAAAGATGGGGCATGGAGGGACGGTGTCCTCCTGGGGGCAGTCTCCCACTTGGTTGGAAGTGGAGGCTTTCCTTTGGCCAGGCCCACCTGCCCTTGGCTCCCCCTCAAGAGCAGGACGCTCAGAGAAGGGGGAACAGCCAGAGACCGGATTCTGGGGGGCAGAGGTCAATGGGCTGGAGCTGCCGGCCCCCCAGAGCTCTTAGCCTCGGTCTGACCCGGCCTCTGACCCCACTAGCCCTGCTCCCAGTCCGCGGGAGCCCCAGTGCCCCAGAACCACCCGCTTAGTTGAGACAGGAAAGCACATGACAGGAAGGGAGCCCTCCTCCTGCTGTCCCCTCTCCAGAAGACACCCCCCCCCCAGACGGGACCAGCTGCAGCAGCAGTGACCTCTTGTGCCCCAACCCCCCTGCCGCGGTTCGCTCAGGGAAGGTGCGGTTGTGTCCCCAGTCGTCAGTGGTCAGATGGAAAAGGCCACCCCCCAGGGTCCACCCGGCAGACATCTGAGAGTGCGTTTCCCCTCCGCCCCCCACAGGGCCGGCTGGGCTCTCTGACCTCTGGCCTCCACCCCACAGGGCTCTCACCCTCCCCCACTGAGCAGGGCTCCCTCCTGGCCAGTTCTGCTCAGCTTCCCCGGAGGCCCTGACATAGGCTGCCAACCTCAGAGGAGGAATGGAGGGAGAGAGGGAAAACCAGTCCCAGAGGCTGGAGGGGTGGGGGCAGGGTCAGCGCCCCCGGCAAAGGGCATCCAGGCTGAGGGGCAGCGCCGGCCCTGGGCACGCTGAAGCCGCCCCGCGGGAGGGGTGGCTGAGTCTGCACAAACGCCTCTGCTCAGGAAATGGGGTGCAGGGATGGTGCGGGGTGGCTTGGAGCCTGAGGACAGGAGGGGACGCTTCCTGGCGGATGCGGGGTCAGAGAAGGGGCGGAAATGGCCAAGACAGCTGCTGAACATCTGGAATCACAGAGCGTTACCGGCGCCCTCAAGGACGGCGGGGTTTGTGGGGAGTGGTACACATCCACACCCTCTCCTCCTGCCTTCCTGCGGGTCGGTCTTGGCCTCCGCGACACTGCACGCCCGTCAGGGTAAAGCCTGGGATGGCGTCGAGAGCCCTCCAGGCCAGGTGGATGGGGGCCTCGTCCCCTGGGGCTCGGCCCCCCCGGGTGGTGCACAGTGTGTGCAGGCCGCGGCCCAGCTCCTGAGATGGTCCCCGGGGCCCCGTGCACAACCGGAAGCGTCACTACACACTCAGGGCCCAGGGTCGTTGCTGGCCAGGAGCCCCTCAGGGCCGGCCTCCCCCTTTCCACCCCTGCAGCCCACCCGCAGGGTCTGGTGTAAAGTGATGGCTGCACGACGCTGTCCAGAATGTCACACAGGCTCCCTGCCGCGAGTCAGGCAGGGTGTGAGAAAGGCCATCCTTTCCAAGCCCCTCTCTGGTGCCCACAAACATGCCCACCCACAGGCCCGGCTAGGGTGGGCATTTTATAGTTTGTTTTTATAAAAATGGGTACGGAGTGCACGTTGCCGGGCAGCTGGCCTTTCTCGTGAGCACCACCGCATGCCCGTAGCTGGTCAGTGGCCACTTCTCCCCACGTGCAGACCCTGATGCCCCACTACCCTCTGCCGGTGAACACCCAGGTCCCCAGATCTTTCTCTTCAGCACGGCTGCCAGGAGCACCCTTGTCTGAGGACCCTGCCTCTCGGTGCTTTCCCCTTCACACCCGAGCCCTAAGGGTGTGGCCAGACCGCTTTTCCAAAAGCTTGTGCTGGCCTGAGTCCTGCAGGGAGTGTGTCTGCAGCGCAGCGGGGCATGTGGCCGGTGCGTTTCTCCTGGTCCACGTGTGTGTACGTTTCATGAATGTCCGCTGCGCCTGGCCTGTGGGCCAGGCACCGGGAACCATTCCATCAGGCAGGCCATCCAGTCCTGCTTTTTGCCCGCTGCCCCTTGGAGGCCCCTCACCTGTGGGGCCCCCAGGCCGGCCAGCCTCTCTCTCGTGGTGGCCAGATGGAAACGATGGCCTGGACCCCAGCCTGCCCTGGCTCTGGAGAGGGGAGACTAAGCGGAGCAGGGATGATGGGGTGATGGAAAGAACGGGGTACCCTCGGCCTGTGAGTCAGGTCTTGGGGTTTGGGGATGCCACGTATTTTCAGCGTGGGACCCCAGAAACCAGTGGTGGCGGCGGGAAAGGGGATCAGCACAGGGGGCCTGAGCCGGCTCCTCACCCACTGGCCCCAGCTCCCCACCGCACCCTGACTCAGAGCCCTGGTTCCCACCCACAGAGCCTCTCCCGGGGACTCTGACTCTACCAGTGGGGGTGGGCCGAGGTCCCCAGAGAGCACAGAGGTGGCCTTTCCCTCCTGGTTCCTCCAAGTCACAAAACCATCAACATTTTTTTCCTGGCGGTGAGGCAGAAGGTGGGAGGTGTCTCCGAAGGAGCGGCCCATACGGTGGTCCTTGGAGACCTGGAGGGTGACCTGGAGCCCCCCACACCCGTGCCCTGCCACCCTGCTCCCGCAGCCCCGGGGGCTGCGGTGGCTCCTCTTTGGAGGTGGGGCGGTTACTGGGACGCCCCCACTCCACCCCCAAGCAGCATCCTGGGTCCAGGCAGTCATCCCCAGGGTGCAGAAGCACGCAGCGGAGCGGGCGGAGGCGAATCAGGAGCTGAGCCCCCAGCTCTCCTGTGCAGAGCAGCAGACAGCCTGGGCAAGGCCTGGGTGGAGAGCCCCCCCAAGGCCAGCCTTCCTGGCGCGTGGGTCTCCCACCTGCCCGGTGGGTGGGCTGCAGCTGGCTCCTTCCTGACCCGCTCTCCCCCAACACACCCCGGAGAGTGGAGGAGGAGGGGACTGGAGGTTGGGGGTGGGGCAAAGCCAGCCCAGAGCAGGCGGGACCCTGCCAGGCCCCCGAGGTCGCGCCTTAGGTCTCTGGCGCAGGGTCCGCTCTGCCCTTCGGGGCGCACGGCTGGGGGAGGGGCTGCACCGCCGGCACCTCCCGAGCGGCTCTGAGCGGATCTAGGTTACAGCCCTCGCGGCTCCTTCTAAGTCTCTTGCGCAGATTAAAAATGGCAACTGTCCTGGAGCTGACCCCAGGGGACCCTGGAAGTCTCCTCCCCACTTGCTCACAGGCACTCTCTGTTCTCAGCGTCTGCTCGGCTCTGGGGCGGCTGCTCAGAGGCTCTGGCTCCCCCCACCCCTCTCACCCGCGGTCCCGGGGGGAGCTGGCGGGAGGTCAAGCCCACCGCAGCCCGTCCAGCCCACCTCTGTGGAGGCTGGGGGCAGGGCCGCTGCAGGGCCCAGACAGGCAGGCCCTTCTTCCTGCGGCCCCCTCCCCTCCCGGCTGCCCCCGCTTCAGGCAGAAAAGTGGGGCGGGAAGGGAGGCGGGGATGGGGGAGAAGGGGAAGGTGGTCAGCACCCCCCTCCCCACAGGAAGGCCTGGAGGGGTCCAGAAGGGGCGCCCCCACTTTGGTCCCTGAGGTTTCTCTGGGAGGGGCCGTGCTCCAGGGTGAGCCCGCTTGGACTGCACACACATCGTACAGTCACGGAGGCATCCCTGCCCCCAGGCGGCCCGGCTCCCAGACAGAATCTGGGGGCCAGGAAAGTGTCTGGGCCTTTGCCCTGAGCCCACCCAGAAAGGCAGTGGGGTGGGGAGGATACAGAAGCAGAGAGGGCCCCGTTACCCCCCCTTCCTGTCCCTCACCCACCCTGGGGATCTAACCGCAGGGCTGCCCACCCAGCCGCTTTGAAGCCGCCGGGGCAGGCCTCAGCTGCCGGGGCTCCTGCGCCCGGCCCGCCCCTCCGGCTGGGCTGCGTGGGAGCTGGGAGTGACCACAGGGCCGCCAGGGGCCTTTGAAGTGCTGGGGTGAGGCCGCAGGAAGTAGGCGGCAGCCCACCCAGGCCCTGGGCCCACCCACCCGAGGACCAGAGTCCCTGCCCACCAGGCCCAGGCACCAGCAACCTGCGCTGCCCGGTGTGCACTGGCACGGGGAGCTCGGGGACGAGGAAGGAAGGGTTTCCAGGCCGCCACCTCCCAGCCTCTGGCGCCCAGCCCCCATTTTGCCCAGACTCCCCTGGGGGAAGTGATGGGGCCAGGATTGGTCCCTCTCCCTCAGCTAAAAATAGCGGGGCTTGGGCTGGGTGGAAACCCCCCTGGCGGGGGCGGGGGGTGGGGTGGAGGAAGGAGTGGGGTCACAGGGCTGGGGCCTCGGGGAGGGAGGCTGAGCAGGAAATGCCCAGTGCCCCGGCCCCAGCAGCATGGTCTCCCTTGGTGGCACAGCCCCCTGGAAAGTCCCAGGCAGTGTCTGGGACCCCTGTGGCAGGAGTCTCCCAGGTCCCTCGGGCTGGTCCTCACGTCCTGGGGGGCTCCCGCATACCGTGGCCGGGGACCGCTGCCTGGGCCTGGCCCGCTGTCCTGCCTTGGACCCCAGGAGGCCCGGGTGGAGCCAGGTCTCCCCCCTCGGTCATTCTCTGTGCCTGGTGCCGAGCGGAACCACCCACCTCCAGTCCCCCCCCGCTGTCCCGGCGAGAACTGTTACCGGAGGGCCTCCTGGGCCAGCAGCTGGGCACGGGGCTGGGCACGGCACGGTCCACCCCTGCCCCCAGGCGCTCGCTGGGCACAAATGAGGGCTTCGCCTGAAGGAGGGCTTTTCAGGAGGGAACCCCCGGTGGTCGCCAGCCTGGAGCCGAGAGGGCGGGCGAGGGGGCCGGAGCGAGACCCAGGAAGGTGGCGAGGAGGTTGCTGTGAGTTGGACTGTGGTCCGGGGCCTGGCCCTGGGGAGGCCTGGGGCGGAAGGGAACTTGGCACGATGGAGGAATAAGAAGGAGGCCAGTGTGGCTGGAGCCTGGGAGGGGTACAGGAATGAGGCCAGGAGTAGGGGGCCGCTCACGTGGGGCGTGGTTGACTGCGGAGAGGGGTCTGAGAGGACGCCACGTCTCAGGAGCCACTGAGAGAGTCATCAAGAAAGTTCCAGACTCACATGTACGTTTCAGAGCGCTCACTGCTTTGTGGAGGGTGGGCTGGGGGCGGGGGCGGGGCTCAGGCTGGAGGAAGGCTCCAGAAGGCAGGGCGGGGCCCGCAAGGAGGGTGCGGGGACAGGGGGGCGCAGCGGCCCGGGAGGAACGCGGTGGTGCTCAGAGTGTCAAGCGTCCGCTCCTGGTCTGCTTTCCGGTGGCACCGGGCTCCCAGTCGATTTTGCCAGGGGAGAGCAGTGGCTTGGGTGTTGGCAAGGAGAGAGAGATGCCAGGACGGGACGGACGTGTAACACTTCTGGTATTTTCAAGAGCAAATATGAAATCTAAACAGGATAGGAAGGAAGCCAAGAGAGGGGAAGGCCGAGAGTTTGGGAGAAAGGAGGGCTGCTCCTAGCGAGATGTCACAGCTGTAGGCAAGCGGGGGCACGGCCGCAGAGCGAGCGGCCGGAAGAGTTGCTTCAGGAGGGCGAGGGGCTGGGTCTCAGGTGTGACTCCGGGGCGTGGGACGAGCGGTCTTCGGAGGTGAGGAGGCGGAGGAGGCGTTTCTGGGCCTCACCATCACAGACGCCACCCCCGTCCCTGCCCCCTAACCAGTCACCTCCACCATCGTCGCCTCTGCTGCCTTGAGCGCCACCGTCCGTTCCCATCAGCATCACCCGATCCACCACCAGGCTCAGCCGCGGCTGGTTCGCTCACTGCCCACTCGGCGGAGGACCGTCTGGGCGCAGAGCTGCCCCGGGCTCCGGCCCTGGGGACGTTTCTGCCCTGGGGGAGCTTGCAGGCTGCCGGGGCGGAGCAAACACAAACACAAGGACTGGGAACACGGGCCCACAGCCCACTCCTAGGCACGTGCCCCAAAGGAACGAAAGGTGCTCGCACGCCGTCGTCCTCTCACTCACAGCAGCACCAGCGCTCACGCGGCCCCAGACTGGGGAACCCCGCGTGTCCGGCAGCTGGCGCGTGGTCTGTCCACACAATAGAGAGAAAGGGGGGCGCAGAGCGAGCCTCTCTGCCACGGGGAAGGAGCTGGCTCCAGGAGACACCCTTCCTCCTGGCTTTGTTCACGTGAAACGCTAGGAAACACAAAGCCACAGTGACGGAGGGCAGGTCAGTGGTGGGCAGGGCCGGGGGGCAGAAGGAACGCCAGGAGGCCGAGGGGGCTGGGGGGGATGTTCTCTATCATAGTAGCGGGGGTGGTGACCCGACCCCCTGTTTGTCAAATCTCATCAGATTGTATGCTTCAAATTGGTGAATGTCATTGTATGTAAATGATACCCCAATGAAGCCTAATTTTAAAGACCGAGAGTGGAATCAGGAGAAGCATAGGCGGGAGGTGACAGGGAAGGGCCGGGGGCCGGGGGAGCGGAGGGCTGGGCTTTGGCCTCGGCTCCTCGGCAGAGGTGTCGTTCCTCTTGGGTCATGAGCTGCATGCGTGATTAAATCCCCTTTGGTGACTTGAACTCGGGTGAGCAGGGGCAGATCCAGGCTCAGGCCGTGTGCTCAGGGAGCTCACGTTCATAGACTGGTTTTCTACCTGGGCGGGCGCCCGGGTAACCAGGACAGGCTGGCAGCATCACCTGTGAATCGCCAGTGGGCACTTGTGTTGAACTCAGCCCTGGCCGGCAGGCGGAGCCCGGGGGCCTCCCAGGTCCGGCAACCTGGATGCAGTGACCTCCTGGGACCCTCAGCTCCCAGACCATCGAGCAGACTGTCAGCCGGGGGCCAGCGGCGCCAGCTCAGGGGGCCACGCTCTGCTGCGTGGCTGCGGGAAGGGGTGTAGGAGCAAGAGGTCGTAGTGGCCTTCACCCCACCTCAGCTGTCCCTGGGCTTCTAGGCCTGGGCAGGGGAGGGCGGGGCTGGCCTGAGGTCTGGCCTCCAGGGCAGGGGGCCCCAGGATGCACCTGGAAGAGTGGGGTCCCCAGTGGGGGTGGGGCTCCCTGAGGATGGGCCCTGGGCCTGGCGTCACCTGGGGGAGGGGGCCGGCCCACATCCTGGCTGGCCCGGAGGGGCCTGGGGAGCTGTCAGGGGCTGGGGTGTTTCCCTGGTGCTGCTCTGCCATCCTTCCTGAAGTCAGGGTGTGAAGCCGCTTGGACCAGCCACCCGTGCGCTGGCCCATCTTGGAACCGGTGAGCCCCAGGCCCCAGTGACCTTTTCCCCCCGTTGGCCTTGACTGGGGCTGGGAACCTCCGGCCTGGCGTCCTGTGTCCTGCCAAGAGGATGTCCTGTCCTCCAGGCCGGCTCCCGCCCTCCTCCATCCCTCCAGGGCCTCCAGGGGCAGAGGTGGGGGTATGGGGGTGGTGGGGACTTGGAAGCCAGCCGACTGCCTCCCCACCGATGGGTTCCGAGCCCCGTCCGCCCTCCCGGCTTCCTCCTCCCCCCCGGACCCGGATGCAGGGGACAGAGGCCCCCAGCCCAGCACCTGGGGTTTTCCAGGACCGACTCCAGTTCCCCCGCTGGGTGGGGGGTTAGCTGCTCCAGGGAACAAAGGCCAGGGGAGGAGAGGGGACGTGGGGAGCAGGGCTGGGAAGGGGAGGCCCTGAGGCCGCAGCTGGGCGGCTGCCGTCCCCATCTCTCTCTCTCTCTCTCTCTCTCTCTCTCTCTCTCTCTCTCTCTGTCTCTCTCTCTCTCGGGTTTCCTGTCCCGAGCGAGTGTGGGCATGGTGTGGGGGAGAGGGTGCACGTCAGCTCCGCAGCTCCTGCCACACGCCTGGCCCTCATCTTGGGGGGGGATGAGGCCAGGGTGGGGCACCTCTGGCGGGAAGGCGCTGAGAGGCCCCTGGAGCTCGGCCCCCACCAGCTGCAGGGACGTGAGCGGGTCCTTGGGGAGCAGGAGCAGGGCCGGCTGAGCACGGCCACCTGCAGGCCCCTCCCCACGTCAACCTCACGTGCGGCCTGAGGGTCCTGCCTGCTGCCCCGCACCTGTGCTCGTGGGCCCGCCCCGTGCGTGTGTGTCCAGGTGGCTCAGGTGCCTGGGGCGGGGGGTGGGGGGCGCTGAGAGGCCACCTACGTGTCCCTGCGTCTGTCTCCCGAGTCTCGGTGCACCTGGTATGTTTCTGAGCAGGTCCCCGGTGGGGCGTGTGTTTGCTTGTGCACGTGTGCGCGTGTGTGTGCACAGATGTGTCTGTCTGAGTCTGTATCCCAGGCGTCTGAATCTTGGGGTCTCCGCGTGGCCTTCTCGTGTGTTTATGTGGGTGGGGCGGACTGCTGTTTCTCCTCTGAGGTCAAGAATGACCCGTCCCCCCAGGAAGCCTGGACCCCAGCGGGGAGGGGCAGGGGCGGGAAGGTAGCTCTTGGGCCGTCTCACCGCCCCCCCCCCGCCCCCCAGGCTTTGTCCACCTTCAGCGGCTCCGGCGGGTGAAAAATAGCCTCGGGGCCTCTGGAAGCGGAAGGGGCAGAGGCACCCCCGGGGAGGGCGCGGGGCGGGAGGCACCCCCGGCCCCGCGGGCGGCAGGCGGGCGGTCCGGCCCCGCCAGCGCTCCAAGGCCCGCCAGCCCGGCTCCAGCAGGGCGGGCCCCACATCCGCCGGGCCCGGCCGCGAGGCTTCGGGACCACCACCCCGGGGGCTCCTCCGGGCCCCGCTCTGGAGGAAGGCCGAGCAGGCCCTGGGGCGGCCAGCCCGGCCGGGCCTCTGTCCCCAGAGGTAGGGCGAGCGGCCGGGCCTCCGCCAGCGCCCGCCGGGCCGCGCTCCGCTGTGCTCGCGGCGCGGCTCTGTTGGCTCCACCCGCCCCGCCCACTTCTGGAGGGGCCCGCTGGGGAAGCCATGCCGCCCTGGGGCCGGGAGTGGCAGGTGGCCGTCCCCCTGGCTGTCCAGGGTCCCCTGTGGGACGGCTGCATTTCCCTCACACACTCTGCCGTGGGTGGGCAGTGGGTTTTCGCCGTCTGGGGCTCTGGCGGATAGGGTGTCTTTGAACATTCTGACACACGGTTTTTGTGAACCCGAGCACGTATTTCCTTGGGCCCCCCTAGAAGTGGAGCTGTGGTTTGCATCGTCCCGGATCTCTCTGAGGATCTTATGGGGGCCCTGTGGACACTCCCAGAAATGCTGCCATTTGCCCCTGATTTCGGGGAGTGCACACCCCGGGGCTCCGGAGACGCGAGCCCCGCCTAGGGCCTTTCCACCCTCGGGGGTCTGTTTGTCCTCGGCCAGGCTGGGCCTTGGGCTAGGGTCTCCCGGGGCGAGGTTGTCCTCCCCCCAGGAGGGCAGCGCCCGTGCACCCTCCACCCAGCTGGGCACGCCCAGAGGAGGCGCCCCGTCCCGGAGGCCCACACCCACCCTTCCTTCCTCAGGAAAACCTGTGGTCTGATAAGGCCTCCAGGCTCTGGTTTTCAAACCACCCCGGCACCAGGACCCCCCCCCAGGGGAGGAGGGAGCGGAGCCCCATGCAGCCTGAGGCAGCTGGGGGCTGGGCAGCCGGGCTCTTGTGCTCCAAGACCACTCTCGAACCAGACACATCCGCGTGGCCACAGGGACAGGCTCTGAGGGTCCTGGAGGGTCTGGGGGCTGTGAGGCGGGGGTGGTGACACCAGGTGGGATGGCTGTTCCCCCAAGCTCCTCCCGGCAGCTCCACGCAGGCAGGGGCAGCCCCTTCTTCCAAGGCCAAGGCCCTGAGCCTCCTCCAGCCCCCTCCCCTGGCTTCCCCCCACCCCGACCCTCTCCTGGGTGTGTGGGGCTGAGGGCCCAGAGGAAGAACACCGCCCCCCAAGTTCTCATCCCAACACCAGGCAAGCCCCTTCTTCCAACACGGCCCGTTCCGGGGGCCCGTCCGCTCCGCCTGGGGCTCCTAGCAGCGTCCCCCGGTGACTCCAGTCCAGATCCCGTCAGGAAGAGGTGCCCACGGGGCACCCGAGCCTGGAAACCACAGCAGAAAGCCGGGAGCCGCGCCCAGCGCCCGCCTGGCCCTGGCCCTTTCCTGCGCCCACCTGGCCCTGGCGACTTAAACTCCCCGATGATGTCAATGCCAACAAGAGAGGCAGCGCCTTCTGGGGCCGCTTTTGTGTTCTGCTGTCGTGCTCAGCCCGCTTAGCTATGTCCAGTGGGTTCTTAGGTGAGACTGCCACCCAGAGAAGTAAGTGATTTACCCAAAATCACACAGAGGGTATTGATTCCAGTTCTGGCCAGCCTGGCCCCTCGGGACCCAGGACACAAAAGGCAACCAGACGTGGCCACGCCCTCACTGCACGCAGGGAGGGAGGCGGCGAAGGACAGTCCACAAGTGCCAGTGTTCGGCCGAAGCAGGGCCCTGTCTGGGCGGGATACTCCCCCCACCACTAAGTAAGAGTGCACAGCTGTCTTGGTGGGCTGGGGGACAGGGCTGGGAGCGGGTCCCCAGGATGACTGGGAACCACCAGGTGGGTAGGAGCACGAAAGGCATTCCAAGTTGAGGGAAGAGCAGGTGCAAAGGCCCTGGGGCAGAAGAGCCGCCACATTTGGGCACGGGCACCGAATGGTGTGTAAAGCCGGTGTCAGGCAAAGCCAAGGGCAGCCATGGCGCCACCGCAGCCGGCCGTGTCCCTCGTCCAAAGCAGGTGTGTGGGCCTGGGACCCACGTGTCCACAGGGTCAGCCTGCGGGATGGTGGTGAGGGGTGGGCTGGCCACCTGAGCAGGCAGGCAGACACAGTGGAGGGACATATCCTACTGCATTTCAGATGCGCCCTGCTCCCCTGGGGCGGTGCCACCCTGGACGCTGGCTGTGTGGGGCGTCCGTGGGAGGGAGAGTCACCAGCTGGGGTGGGGGCCGGCTTCCTCCCGGAGCTGTGCCGGGGTCAGGGTCAGGTCCATCAGGGGCTGGTCCCACCTGGGCAGGACTGGAGGTCAGTCGGCCCATCTTAACGGAGACCTCGGAGGCCCAGAGAACGGACCCTGGTGTCCCAACCCCCAGCTGAAGTGGGGGGAGAGTCCCGGGCGGGCTAGCGGGGTCTGAGGCTGAGGCTGGCTGGAGAAGGGCATCCAAGCCAGAGCGGCTCTCCAGGCACACCTGTGGGAGCCCCTCCCCGGCCAGGGCCCAGGTGCCCCGAGGGTGGGGCTCTGCCCAGGCACCTGCCCACGTGACCTCTGAAACCCCAGTGAGCAGGAGAGAGGAGTGGCCTGCGGTCACCCTTCTGCCACGTGACCTCCCCTGACCCCAGCCACACTGGGGTGGGGGCCGCGTGCCCCAGGGTCACAGGCACCCAAGCCGGCGCCACTCCTTTGGGGCCTCCCCGCCCTCACTGGGTACCTGCAGCCCGGCCTCACTCCGCAAACCCCCGTGTCTCCCGCGGCCACAGTCGCTCTGGCTTCCTGTGCCCTGAGCGGGCGCCCATCGCCCTGCGGCCGAGAGCGAGACAGCCCCACTCCGCCCTCGCCTACCGTGTGTGTCTGTCCACCCAGGGCGTCGGCGCTTGTCCTGGAAGCCTCTCCGGAATATTCCATGGAGCCCGCCTCCTCTTCTAAAGTGTGTGTAGGCACCTGCAGAGCGGGGAAAGTCCCCAAAGCCCTGCCTGGCAGCCGCCACATGGCCCCAGGTGGCCTTTGAGGTCATCCCCCCCAGGAGCACCTGGGTTCAGCCCAGCGGGGACCTCCCCCCGCCCAGCTCAAGCTGCACGCCGTCCATCTCCGCAGCCGCGTCCCCTCCTACCCATCCAGCGGGTGTTTTGCCCTGGGTCTGAGACGTGGGCAGGACCATCTCCTGCCCAGTGTCCAGCATGGGCCTGGTTCCCTCTGGAGTGAGCAAAGCAGGACACACACTCCCAGACACTTGTACAAACTTGCGTGGCCACCTCCGAGGGAGTGCACACAGACGCTCACGCACCAACACACACACACCCGAGGAGCCCCGGGACACGCGTGCAGACACACAGGCATGACGAAGGCTCGTGGCAGCTGTCCACAGAAACAGCACGGACAGGCCTCGAGGCAGCGAGCTGGGTTTCATGCAGACGACTGCAGCGAGGAGAGACTCCGCTCCAGCTGAGACCAAGATGCAGGGGTTTAAAGAGAGAGTGGACTGGGACAAAGCATGTTTTGAGGTTTGGCAGCATTGGGATTTTGGGGGTTTTTTGGTTTTCTGGCTGTGCTGCACAGCATGTGGGCTCTTAGTGCCCAGACCAGGGGTGGAACCCGTGCCCCCTGCAGTGGAAGCAAGGAATCTTAACCACTGGACCACCAGGGAAGTCCCCGACATTGGGATTTTTTTGAGCAAAGGCAGGACCGGGGGCTGGGCTCACCTTTAGGGACATGACGGGTCAGGTGGGGGCCAGGCTGAGGCTGGGTCAAGGTTCTCAGCAGGGCGTTGCGGCCGGTCCTTCGTGGGTCCAGGGTTTATGCCTCTTGGCAGCTCTGCCCTGAGGGTGGGGAGGCTGGGAGCCCCCAGAGCCTTCGATCCAAAAGTGAAAACGAGCCTCGAGCCTGACGGAGGAGGTTTTGTCTGATGGTTTGGTTGGGTCTCTTTATTTTGGAACGATTTTAGGTAGATGGAAAAGTGGGGGCATTTGAAAGTCCTGAGAGTGCCTGTGTGCCCCTCCCCTGGCTCAGCTTTCCGCAAAGTTACCACATCACTGAGGCAGCTTCTCTTACGTGCAGTTCAGACCGTACTTGGATTTCACCCGTTCTTCCATTAGCGTCCCTCTTCTGCTCCAAGACTCCATCCAGGGTACCACGTGGCAGGGTCCTCCCATCTCCCTGGCTCCCCTGGGCTGGGACCATTTCTATGATGGCTCTTGTTTTTGTGACCAGGACAGTTTTGAGACTTGCTGGCCAGGTGTTTTGCAGCACGTCCCTCAATTTGGGTTTGATGTGTTCTCTCAGGGTTAGACCAGGGCTGTGGGTTGGGGGGAAGATGGCAGCAGAGGCGAGGGACACATCCTGTCACACTGTGACAGGGGTCTGACATCCCATGGCATCCCCGGTCACCTGGCTAGGGGGTTACCTGCCAGGTGTCTCCCCAGGAAAGCCCCTCACAGGGGGTCCACGCTCAAGGAGCGTGTGCTCACCCCCCCCTCCCGGAGGATGCCAGACTCATCGCCTGGCATTTACGCTGGCGGCGTCCCTTCGTGCTTTGTGTCCAGCAGGACGTTATTCTGATGCTCAGATGGCCCCGGCTCTGGCCACCTCTCCCATCGCTCCCGTGTCCCTCTGTCCTTTGTCTTCTGAGCCCTTCTGTCCTACCGGCACGGCCACTGGCTCCCACCGTGTTCCCTGCCCTGCCCTCGCATCGGCCGTTTCTCTAGGGAGCCCCCTTCCCAGGTCCACTCTGGCTGACCTCTCAACTGACCTGCTTATCACCTGGCTCCTTCCCAGAATACAAGGCGTCTCGTCTTGCTCTCCAAACGTGGGACGTCCACGGCGTGTGTCAGGTTTGACGTGCTCCGTGAACGTCGCCGAGTAAGTGCGCGAGTGGATGGACCGATGATGCTGAGGCAGCGGGCGGGCACTGCCCAGGGTGGGGGCCTCTCCAAGCCCACCGGGGGGCCCAGAACACCCTCCTCGGACGACAGGGGAGCGGCCTGTACCTTGTGTGGGCGGGACAGGGCCCTCACCATCTCCGTTTCCTCCCCTTGCCAGCCCCTAGCACTGAAGCTGGCCAGGTGACCCCAGGGGGAGCCTCCTGGTACAGAGCAGGTGCTCAGAAACTGTGCCCCGTCTCTCCCTTCCTCCCAGGATGGAGCTTGGTCAGGCTTTGGCTGACATAGGCCCCAGCACTCCCCTTCGTGTCCCCGCTTGGCGGCTCCTGGACAGTACCCTGGGGAGAGCCCGGTGTCCCCCTCCCCCGCCCCAGTGGCCATCTGCAGGCATCACCAGCTCCTGCAACTCGAGCCTCGCGCCTCGGGCCTCGGAGGCTGTGGCCCCAGGGAGCAGCTGTGCTCGTCCAGCGGGACGGAGGCCCCAGCCCCCTCGCCCTGCTCCAGCGCCGACTGGCTGCTCCCCCGCGGCCTCCCAGTTTCCAGAGCCCGCCTGAGATGGAATTACAGCCCCAGGCCTGTACCTGTGGCTGGCAGCGGTGCCCCCTGGCGCGGCCAGGCCCCGTCTTCAGCTTTCCTCCCGGGGCCGAGCGAGGTCCCAGTTGGGTAGGGTGACTGCTGGGTGCCCAGGGAAGCGGGGCTGTGGAGACCCCTCCCTCCCCGGGATGGGGGCGGGGACCAGGGCAGCATCCTCAGGGAACGATGCCTCCGCATCAGGGAACGATGCCTCCACATCCGGGAACGATGCCTCCGCATCAGGGAACGATGCCTCCGCATCAGGGAACGATGCCTCCACAGGGATGGACAGGGAAAGGGGGGCTTGGGGGGAAGGGGGGCAGCAAGAGGCCTCGGAGCCACCGCGGTGGCGGGCTCGGATGATAAAGGGACCTGGGCCTGCCTGGGGGGTGGCGGTTAGGGCCGGGGAGCAACACAGGAGGGAGCCCAGGGCCACCCTCCGAGCTCAGGGGCAGGGCCCGCCTGGGGCTGGGGAGGGCTCGGGGCCCCCAGAGAGAAGCCTGGCGGGGGGCGGGGCGGGCAGGAGGCAAAGCAGCCTCCCAACCGTTGCTAGGAGAGGCCAAGGTCGGTGGTCAGGCAGAGCGGTTCACAGACCCACAGGGACCGGCCCCAGCTCCACCCACAGCCCCGGGCACTGCCCCGGCGGGGCGCTGCAGCCGTTCCCCCCCCCCCCCCCCCGTGCTAGCCTGGCCGTGCGGCTGGCACTACGGACGGTGGCTCTGCCCGCCGCCCCCTCCCCCGCTCTGCCCCGTCCTAGGCCAGTCAGCCCCCAGCTCCACCTCCAGCCTTCTGCCCCTGCTCTCTGACACCAGCCCCTCCCGGGCACACACGGAGCGGGGCCCAGCCTCTGTTTGGAGGGAAGGTCTGGAATGCAGGGCCCTGGTGCCGGGACCTGGGGGTGAGGGGGTGGGGGCTCAGGAAGGAAGGGGGCTGGCATTTGGCGGTGGCATTTTGGAAGGACGGTTGGGGGTGAGTGCTTGGACTGGAACCGGGCGACAGTTGGCGGTGGCAGCTGGAGCGGCAGTGGGGCTCGGCAGGGGCACAGGCCTGGAGGACAGTTGGGGTGGGGCAGCCGTGGGGTTGGCAGGTAGCCTCTGGCTCCGGAGGGAGGTCTCGGGGAGGCCCAGCAGGAGGGCAGGGCCAGCTGGCACCAGACACGGCCGAGCCAGGCCCGGGAGCGGGCTCCAGCCTCGCCAGGCGGCCCCCCAGCCCACGGGTGGGGCCCTGCTGCAGCGCAGGGCCGGCCTCCGGTCCACCCGCTGGGCCCTGGATGACGCGCACAGGGCGGTCCCTGCCGCGCAGCCCAGGCACCCTCAGGCCCGCGGCTGCTGCGTCTCCCGCCCTGCCCTCGGCCTCTCTCCCTCCCTGCCCGCTTCCAGCAGGGGCTTGGAGAGGGCACAGACAGGTTCTGGGCAGCTTCCTGGGAGGGGCAGGACTCCCGGGGCTGTTGCCATGGGGACGGCCGAGCAACACCACTGGCTGGAGGATAAACAGGCAGGTTTCCTGACCAGTGACGGCCATGAAGACAGCCCTAGAGAGCCCAGCTGCGGTGGGTGGGAGGCGCTGCCTGGGGGGAGGTGGGGGCGGCGGGGAAGGCCCTGGCAGGGGGCTGGCCCAGGGGGACACTGGGAAGAGACAGGTGAAGTGACATGTCTTCCCAAAGCACCTCTGGAGCTCTGCCCCACAGGAGCTGGGTCCCTCCCAGCAACTCTGCCTCCCGAAGCCACACAGCGGGGTGCAGGGCTGGCGGAGCGCGTGGCACAGGGGGCCCTGCCAGCCAGGCAGCTCTCGGGATCGAGCCTACCCTTCGAGGGCCCAGCGTCTGCAGGTGGCAGTGGGGGCAGCGTGCTCAGAGGGGTGGCCGTCAGCGCGTGCCGCTTCTGCACCTTGGCCCCTGGGTCCTCAGCCCTGGCCTTAGGGACGCTCATTCTCTCCAGGCCCCCAGACCCTGACTGCCTCAAGGCGTCTCTTGGGCTGGCTCCAGACAGACTCACACGTGTGGCTGGGGGTGAACTTCAGAAGGACCAGCGCGCGGTAGGGACCAGTGCAGCGTGCTGACCGTCCATTTGTTCAACCTTCTTGTCTTCCAGCGAAGTGAGGGCAGGGACCACCTCTGGTGCACCGTGGCACCTCAGGCACCTTACTCCCCGGCGCTCCCAGACACCCGGCTGCTGGCTTCGCTGCCTCTGGACACCAGGTTCCGTGGTTGAAGAGCGCCACTGAGGCCCACCCCACACCCTTGGTCCTTGCCTGTTGCCAGAGGCACCTCTGGGGCAGAGCTGCCCTCACGGAGGCCACCCTTCTACCGATGGTGAAGGAGCCACTGGTTGTGAGACACAGTTCCCTCTCAGGGTCTGTGCCAGCATCAGGGGTGACGTGCAGTGCGTGTCACCTGCACCAGGGTCCCGTGGACCCAGTGAGAGTGGAGGCTTTGTACCCGAGCCCGGCATCCGCCTGCTGTGAGTCCGAGCCTGGGCACTGCTGAACGGAGGGCCCCAAGTCTATGCCGCCAACGTCTCCCCATCAGAGCAGATGCACCCAGGTGGCCCCGGAGAGTCCAGCCAACGACCCTCCTCTTCCTCCAGGCTGTGGAGAGGCCACAGCTGCTGCTATGGGCTCTTTTCTTCCTTCTTTTCTTCTCCCTTTCTTTTCATCCTTCCCTCTTTCCTTTTCCCCTCCCTTTCTCCCTTTCTTGCTTCCTCCCTCCCTCCCTTTCTTTCTATGAGAGGGGCTTATGAGCCCCCAGAAGCTCCACTGTCTTCAGTTTTAGGCCGGGCTTGATCAGAGCTCTCTGGGACGGTCCTTGGTTCTGCCTTTTCAGTCTATCAGCCTCATCTTCAGCCTCAGCTTGCCCGTCTGTTGCTTTTTGGAACAGAAAACATGAACGTCTCAGTCCCCGGTCGCTGGTAGGGCTCCTGGGGGTGGGGGGGGCTCGAGCCATCACCGTGCAGCCGAGGGGAAGGGGACAGAGGGTTCCAGGGCCCCAGGAACTCACTCCAGCACGCAGCAAGACTCTCTACCAGGGCCGGAAGCCCTTGGCTAGCAGGCGGGGTGAGCCGTGGTGCTGGTGAGAGGCTGGGTCCTTGCGGGCAGGCCTCCTGAGCGATGGCCGAGCACCACCGTGCGCTCCAGAGGCAGCCGCAGCAGCGCCGCGTTCTGCGCGGACAGTGGACGTGGCACCCGAGCCGGGCTGCTCTCCTTGGAGGCTGTCCGGGGGTCGGACCTTCTTGGGGGAGGGCGGGCTCTCTTCCAGGGGGAGGGCCGCCGTGCGGGGAATGGGCCGCCGTGCGGGGAATGGGCCGCCGTGCGGGGAATGGGCCTCTGCCTGGTGGGCCGCCCTTCTCAGTCTCCCCGGCCTCCTTTGCTACATGGGCCACAACCACGCTCCAGGCATGCATGACGGGGAGGGGGGACCCCTGCAGAGTGTCCTCTGTCCCCTCAGGGAGGACAGAGTGACCGGCCAGAGCTTCCTGGAGGCCTAGAGGCAGCCACTTCTAAGGGGGGCTGTGTCCAGGCCCCACCTGAGAGGGCCCAGGAGACTTGGGCCTGTGGTTCCAGACCCGTGGTCCCCCGAAAGAAAGGCCTGGGAGGGGGCTCCTGCGCCGGCAAGGCCAGCGCAGGCGGCGGGAAGGGATTTGGGTGAGGGTGTCCGGCGCAGCCATTTTCAGGCGCCGGCTGCAGCGAGGGAGTGTCCCGGCCTTTCATCGCTGGCTGCCAGACCGCGGCCGCCCTTGTTCACTCAAGGAGAATTCCCCACACCCCCCCCAAGCCTGGCCTCCCCCAGCAGCCCAGTGAATGCCTCCTTACACACCCTGAGAACGCATCCATAATGGCCTGCCGCCTCCCACCTCCCCAGAAATTCCGCGGCGCTGGGGGGGCAGGGCGCAGACGGCCCGCGGCACCTCCCCACGGGATGGCCAGGTCGTGCGCGACTCCCCTGCGCGGCTGGCCAGCTCCAAGCTCGCCTCCCTTCCCACCGTCGCGCCCGGGAGAGGAAGCCAGGCGGCCTTTGCCCCCGCATAGGCCAGCCGAGAATGCGGGGCCACGCTTCCCATTCCGCCCGCCCGAGGACTCGAGGGCACCGGGGCGGAGAAGGGACGCACAGGGCCCATCGAGATCGCCCGCGGGGGACGCGGGGCAAGGCCCGGGCCGCTCGGGTCCCGCGGGACCCCGCCCACCCCGCCCCGCGGGCAGACCCGGGGACCAGCGCGCGCACGGCCGCCCGTGCGCCTCGGCGGGCCAAACCCTGTCCCGCGGCCCCCGCCCCGAGGCGCACCTCTCCCGGGCCGCGCCGGGGCCCCCGGGCGCCGTGCGAGCGCCTTCCCGCCGCCCGGCGCGCGGCCCGCACAGCCCGCGGGGAAGGCGCGAAGTTTGCCAGACGCGCGCGGCGCGGGGCGCGGACAGCCGGTGGCCCCGGGGACCGACGCCCCCCGAGGAGCAGGCGCGCGGGCGGCGCGGGGGGCGCGCTCCGGGCAGGGCCGCCCTCGTGCCGACCCGCATCTCCCACCGGCGGCCGCCCGGCCGCGGCGTCCCCGCAGGGAGGGGCGCGGGCGCCGGGGACCCCACGCCGCGCCGCCCCCGCCCCCCGCCGGCCCCGCGGAGGGGGCTTCCCACAATGCCCAGCGAGCCGCAGCCCGCACTTCCGCCGTCCGGCCGCCCACGGGGCGGGGGGGGGGGGACGGAGGCGGACCGACCCCCGCCGCGGCCCCCTCCGCCCCGCGAGCGGAGCCGGCGGACCGAGGGGCGGGGCGGCGGCCGGGCCGGGGGGGCGGGGCCGGGGCCGGGGGCGGGGGCCGGGGCCGGGGCGCGGGCCAATCAGCGGCGGCCGGGCGCGCGCCGGGGGGCGGGGTCAGGGTCCGCGGGCGGGGCGCGCGCGCGCGGGCGGCGGGGGCCGCGGGGTTGCAGCGGCGCGGGGGCGCGCGCCGGCCTGACGGACAGACGGACGGACCGACGGACACAGCAGCCCAGGCGAGCGCGCAGCTCGGACCCACCCGGACGCGGCGTTCGCCCGGCGGCCGCGGCGATCACCGGCGCCGGTCCGGCGGCCGCGGCGCCCGCCCTCGCCCGCGCCCCATGGGGTCACAGGTAAGCGGCGCCGGCTTATTGTCCGCGGCCGGGCCGGCGCCTCGCGGCGGGGCCGGGGCCCGGGCCGGGCCGGCCGCTGCGCGCCGGGGCCCCTCCGAGTCAGGGCGCGCCCCCGCCGCCCGCCCCTCGCGCCCCGCCCCGCGGGGGCGCCCTCCCGGCGGCGATCGGCGCGCGCGGCGGCGGCGGCGGCGGCGGCTCCGGGGGTGACCCCCGCCCGGCCCCCGCCGGTCCCTGCGCTCCGGTGGCGCGGGCGGGGCGGGGCGGGCGCGGGCGCCGCGGGGTCCCCGCGGGGCTGCGCGCGGAGGCGGCGGCGGCGGAGGCGACGGGGCTGCCCCGCGCCCCGCGCCCTCGGCGCCTCCTGCCGCCGCCGCCGCCGCGGTGCCTCCCCCGTCCCCTCCGAAAGGGGAATTTTCCAGCTGGTAATTTCTGCTGCGTCAACGCCCGGCCCCGGGAGGCAGCCCGGGGGCGTCCTGGCGCCCCCCGCCCGCGCCGCCCCGCGCGCCCCCCGCCCGCGCCGCCGAGCCGCGCCCGGACCCGCCCGCGCCGAGTTTGCCAAGAGTCAGAACTGCGGGCGGCGGGCGCGGCGGCTCCCCGCGCCCCGCCGGGCCTTGGGGGGTCATTGTCTCCCCTGGGGCCGGGCCCCGGCCTCGTCTCCATTTTAATGACTGGCCGGACCGGCGCGCGGGGGCCTCGAAGCCGGGAGGCTGGAGGGGCGCGGAGGGGACGGGGCGCGCCGAGCGGCGAGGGGCGCGCAGGGCGGACGGGGCGCGCGGAGGGAGCGGGGTCCGCCGCGAGCCGCCTCTTTGTTTCTCCGTAAATAGACATGTCAGTTTCACAGGGGAGCACGAGTCACCGTCTGACAACTCAGTCCCGATGGCAAATGGGGGATTTTCTGCACCAGGAGGCGGGTTCTGCTAGTTGGGGTTCCTCAAGGCCGGCTCACACATTCATTGTCTGCAGACTTGGCGGACCGCGCACAGCAGGGCTGGACGGAGGGCCTGGGTGCAAACCAAACGGGCCAAGAACGGGTATTTTCTGACACCGAGGAGATACCAGCAAAAGAAAGTTTGACTGAGATGCTCAGCGAATTTCCTCACGCTTTCCGTGCTCCAGTCTCAGCGACGCGTCTGTCGTGGATTGCGGAGGGGAGATGGTTATCAGCATTGTTTAAAGAAATGCTAATTAGGCAACGCGTGAGCGCACGGCCGGGCGCAGACACCTGTGCGGAGTCCTCGCGTGCGTCTTAATGGTATCAGTTGTAGAATCTTTCATACTGGGTTTATCGTCAAAGCTGACTTCCCCTTTGGGTAGCAGACCGGTTTCACTCGCTCACCGGCCCGCTTGCTGCCTCTGAAAGCCGTGTTTCCGCTCTACAGGAGTGGGAAATAGTTTGCTCCCCCAAGGGGAAATTTATGGAAGGGTTTTTCACATGAAATAGAATTTATCGGAGTAGAGGCCTTCTACTTGGCATATTTCACGAGAGTTTTAGGTACCGTGAACCGAGAACTTTGGGACACCTTGCTATTCCAGAAAGGACTAAGTGAGGGGTGTACTGAGGCAGAAGTTACTAGCTCCAAGCAGGAGCTCAGACACTGTGTTCCCCTAAAAAGCTAGTTATTATTTTCTTATCCTCTGCTGAAGGGAAGGAGGTGTGTGGGGGTTTATTGTGAGAGTTCTCTTTCGGGGCTTCTGGGATGGACACATTCAGGCTAAACCCCAAATGCAGCCTTTCCTGGAGGCCGGCCTCCGGGCAGGATTTCAGTAGGCCTCATTGACCTCATCCTGGGTGAACGAATTTTCTTTGATAAGTTCTGTTAAGGTTTCGCTGTTTCATGTTTGAAAATGAGCTGTTTTTCCATGTCCAGTTTCTGATGTTCGGGACTGGTGGGCTGTTGGCTGCAGGGGGGCTCCGACCCTCTTGGGTGCTCTGTGTCCCCACTCCGTCGTCCAGGGCCAGCCCTCCCCCCCTCGGCCACACATTAGCATAGGAAGGCGAGGTTGACACTGAGAATGGGTGAGACTCCTCCAGGGGCCTGGAAGGACACCCTTTTACAGTCAATGTGTTATTTGCAAACACGTTAAACCGAATATTAACAAACTTTCCAACGTTGTCCTTCTGTGGGGATTTTCAAATTAAGGGAAATTGGGCCACTGTGTCCCTGTGGTCTGTGTTTCTGGGGCAGCTGTGCTCCTGCTCCACTCTCTACCAGAGGTCTTGGACCAGTCACGAAGAGCCCAGCAGAACGTCTTCAGTAGGCACCATGAGCTGTGAACTTGAACTCCTTCCTTACTTTGCTGATGCTGTATGTGCCCAGGTGCCCTCTTGGCTGCTGTGTTACAGTGAGAGTTCTTGTACCCTGTTCTGGGGGCTTCGTGTTCTCATAAAAATGGAGGCTTTTTTCTTCTGTCTGATTGAACATATTCTACTTTAAAATCTGCTGAGTGATGGTAGATTGTCAAGAATTCCCTGTGAATCTGCCCCCTCCCCGGAACAAAAAAGATTCTTCTTCTTGCCACAAGTGTGCTTGAATGGCCTAACTCCTGAGAATAAACAGAGGATTGAAAATCTCTATGGAGGCCTCAAGACTCATTTCAGCCTTTGAAATATGGTTGTCTTGTTCTAACCTTGGCCCTCTTGTCCTCTGCTCTTGGCCCTGGCTTTGGTGCGGCCAGTACAGCTGGGTCTTTGACCATGGGGTCATTGGCGGTCCCCTCTTTCCTGCCTTTCCAGCTTCAGTGTTCTGTGTGCCTGACGTGTGTGCTCCGGCTTTGCGTTCTGGTTTGCTGGTGATGACAGGATGCGTCCTGTAGCTCTGCTCACGGGTGGAGAAGTCATGGAAAAGCAACATAACTTTTTCTAAGGAACTGAAAAGTTGTTCTGGTGAAGGCTGAGGACAAGCTAGACAGGTCCAGTGTGACCTTAGTGCGACTTATGCAAAGTTTTTCCTTTCGTATCTCTCTGCAGTGCCATTTAACTCTTATTTAGATTTTTAAATGACTAAGTGTTTTTAAGTGTCATTATTTAGATTTAAAAAATTAGCGGCCTGGGCACTTCAGAAAGTTGAGAAACAGCATTAATGTGTTTTTCAACAGCATTTACAGAAGTTTTGTGTTTTGACAGGTGTGATTTTTGAGTCATGTTACAGACATTCCCAGAGTTTCTTACTCATGAGGATTTGGGGCCTTATTGAGGGCTTGCTGTGGACCAGCCTTCAGGCCAGATTGGGGACAGGGTTCCCGCAGAGGAGCCAGTGACCTGTGGGGATGTGTTGGGGGTGGGGGCCTGCAGGAACCGCTGATGTGACCTGATGTGGTGACGAATGCTCGTGAGAGCTGGGAGCAGGACAGGGTATAGCCCACCTGGTGGGCTCTCTGAAGACTGTGGAGGGAGAGGGTGTCCATGCAGCCCCCTCCCCAGCCCCCCGATAGGCCTACGGTGCCCGTACCTGTTCCAGTACGTGTGCAGCAAATTCTGTTCAACTTCTGCTTTGCAGAGAGTGGTTCGCCCGTGAGAGAGCAGGCGCCTGGGGGCCAGGCAGCTTTGGGGGGCTGATTGGCTGTGGGGTGGGGGCGAGGGGAGATATAGTTTTAAATGATACTAACAAAGCCCACGTTTCGGCACACGAATCACTTCCTCAGCACCACGCTCACAGACCACTCTGCGTCTTTGAGGGAGCGTCTCGGGGAAGCTGTCCTTTTCCGTGTACCCCAGCATTGCTGGTCCGAGTGGGCTGGGTGTGCAGCCCTCTTCTGAAAAGGTCCACGTCTGTGTGTGGAAGCCCTCCTGTCAGTGCTGCGTGGTGGCCTGAGGCCCGGGCCGGGCCCCTCTGCGTCTTGGGCTGAGAATGGAGGGGCCAAGCGTCTCAGGCACCTAGAGCTGCCTCCGTGCAGGTGGACACGTGTGGGTGGCACAGCCGCCGGCTTCGGGCGAGTCACCCTCTGCGTGTGCCTCGCCCGGTGTGGGGAGGGTCCGACCTGTGTTCTTCAGCTG
The DNA here is from genome assembly GCF_030028045.1 of Hippopotamus amphibius kiboko. Taxonomy (NCBI): domain Eukaryota; kingdom Metazoa; phylum Chordata; class Mammalia; order Artiodactyla; family Hippopotamidae; genus Hippopotamus; species Hippopotamus amphibius. The sequence continues at coordinate 409,815 of NC_080197.1, forward strand.
CTCTGAGTGCTGTCCCAGGGCCGAGCCTGGGCAGGAGAGCACAGGGGGGACCCTCTGTTGGCAGCGGGCTCGCCGGCCTGTAGCGCAGGCTCGCGCCTCTCCAGACGGACTTCCCAGAGCTCATCCGCCCGTCACAGAGCTGGCTGCACCGAGTTCTCCAGGGACGGTGTGGTGCAGGTGAGGACAGATGGGCTTTCTGGGAAGACACTCACAGGACCCACGACTGGGCCCACTGGGCAGAGGGACAGCTCCAGGGCTGTGTGTGCCCAGGGGAGATGGTTACAGTGAGAGGCTGGACGGGAGGATGGAAGACGCCATCAGGAGGGTGGCCTAGAAGGACTGGGGGGTGGGGTTCAGGTGTGCCGTGGACTCGGGGAGGGGCAGGTCACCTGGAGGGGCTCAGGGGTGTGGGCAGATGGGCAGCGCCTCCGCCTCCGGTGTGAGCGGGTCAGGCAGGCGCCCAGAACAGGCCTTCACGTTCTGCCCTGGCCCCATTTGAGCTGGAGCAGGTTTATTTTGTTTTCTCATCCCATTCCCTTCCAGGTAATGTAGCTTCTGAGCAGCAGTTTCCTTTTGTTTAGGAAGTTCAAAGTGGCTCAGAAACCACTCTGCTTCCTTCAGGGGCAGGCGTGAGCCGGCTGCGTGGGTTCTCCCAGAATCACAGGCCGATGGCTGCGTAGCCCAGGTCCTCGCCATCCGCTTCCTGGACCAGCAGCATCGAGCCAGAGATGTCTGATGCGCAGAGCTCTGCACACAGGTGGCCGTTGCCCCTTCGAGGGGAACTGGGCACCTTGGCCTGGGACCCAGCCTGACCCCTGGTCTCTAAAGAAGCCTCCCGTCTGCACTGGCAACCCAGTCCGTGCCAGCAGCTCTGTGTCGGCCGGCTCCGTGGCCCACATCCTGTCTCACACAGAAAGTGGAGCAGGCTGGCCGGCCACACGTCCCCATCCCGAGAGGGAAGGTCAGCAGGGAAGCAGGACGCAGAGTGAAGTGCTTGTTCTGGGGCTGAGCGCAGGGCGGCCTCGGCGGGCGGCGTTCGGGGCCCTGGTCCGGAGTGTGTGAGCCCCCAGCTGTCGCCCCCACTCCTCGGCGGGGGGCACACGCCCACCTTGTGCGTGCCCCGAGGGCCCTGCCGCTCGGCCGTTTCCTGCACAGCGGCCTTGACTCTCTGGTGGGTCTTGGGATCCAGACCCGGGGGAGGCGGGTGGGGGAGCTGCTGTCCCGTGAGCGGGCCCCCTGTCTGCGGCCCAGGGAGCCCCTGTGGTCAGAGCACGGGGGGCCTTCTCGTGCTCCTCTGGGGTCTGTGAGCCCCGGGCCCCAGGACACACGGGGGTGGGGTCCTCGGCTCTGGGGGCCGTTCCCGGCGCTTCCTACACGGTCCCGTGTGGGGGCTGTCACTCAGATAAGGCGGGGGCCTGGGGGTCATTTCAGGGCATTCAGGCTCAGAAGGGTGGACAGAGCTGTCTTCTCTGTGGCTTCTTGTCCTGTGGCACGAAAACCACCTCCACGTGTCTTCCGTGGCTGGTGGTCCCGAGTGCGGCCTCCGCTGCCTGTCACAGATCCCTCTCGGTGGCACGGACCGTGCTCTCCATCCGCTTCTAAAGCATTAATAGTAGGAATTCCCGGTGGAGTAGACGTTAAAGGTGGTAACTTCCCTTACATAGCTCCTCAGATAAGAAAGGGAGGACTGGTTCCCGCTGTGGAGGGAGAGACCAGAGCCCCGGGCTGCAGCCTCCTTACGTCTGACCTCTCTCAGCGACATCTCGACATCTCGAAGGCGCTCGTGGCTGTGGTGGGAGGCCACTGCTGCTGACACTGTGTCCATTTGTAATTTTTAATTTCTGAGGGGAGACTAGAGGAGGCGGGACGTTTAACACCACTTGGGCACCAAGCGTCTCCTCTGGGGTGAGGGGACCCTTTCAGGTCAGCTCCCTCCTGGCACTTTCGTAGCCCTGTTCAGGGGTGTATCATTAAAGTGTGTGTTACCGTGTATTGTCACTTTTGCTTTCATTTTTGCTTGTATGTGGGTAGCTCCATAAGCAGGAAGTTTACATGTCTTTCCGTGAAGATATGGTGTTTTTTCATTGCCTCTGGTGATGTAGAAACATTATTTCATCAATTTTATTTTATATAAAGACTCCCCCCCCCGACCTCAGAGTGTTCTGAAGAACTTTTCAGAAGTTCAGTGAGCACGTGTCATGACAGGCCTGGTGGGCACCCAGAGAAAGTGGTCTTTAATGTTGGTTGGGTACGTTGACCTTTCCTATTTTTTCTTTTTTTTTTTTCTTTTCTTTTTTGGCTGCACCATGTGGCTTGCAGGACCTTAGTTCCCTGACCAGGGATAGCACCTGCCCCCTCGGCTGTGAAAGCACGGAGTCCTAACCACTGGACCGCTAGGGAAGTTCCCCTATTTTTTCTTATGGTGTTGGCAGAATGAGACCAGAACAAGGAGTGACAAGGTGACACTTGGACATCCCTTACCATTAAAGTCACTGAGCTCCACTGGACAATGCGATAAACTCTGGGGTGTGGATGGGTGGCCTTTTAAATCTCTTTCCTTCTCCTCCTGGTCTGGCTTCTCCATCACCCTTTGTGGGGTGGAAATCCCAACTGCCTGGACCTGGGAGCAGAGGGAGGGTAGAAGGTTCCAGTGACAGTACCTCCTGGCTGCAGTGACCGTGATTCCTGCATGATGAGCAGGGCACTCGGGGTGCCATGGAGCTGAGAGCACTTCCAGGCATGCGTGTGCCCTCAAGGGCCTGAGAAGTAGGTCAGGAAGGGGCGGCACCAGGGGACCCACCTTCACTGTGGCTGGCAGATCCACTCCATTGAGGTTCAGGTGGTCCTTCAGAGACGGGGTGTCTTCCCCCGAGGTCAGCAGATGCACTGAGCCTTGGAGAAGCATGCAGGGCGAGAGCCTGCTGTCTGTGGGTCACACCGCCCTCACGTTTACTTACAATTTTTTCGCTTTGTCTTAAGCAAGAATATCATGAAGTCGTGAGTTTGGTATCTCCACTATATTTTTCTTGGTACACACTGACACGGACATGCAGCTATTAGGTTAGACTATGATTTGTCCCTTCTCCTGCTGGCAGGGGACGCGAGCTCCCTGAGGCCCCCTCAGCCGCCCGCTGGGCGGGGACTGGCACCCTGGCCCAGGGCACAAGGATGAGGCTGAGCTGCTGTGAAAGCCGCCCGGGTCCTGGGTTCCGGGTTCTGAATGTGAGCGGCTCTGGCACATGGCTTTCTCGGGGGACGGGGGTGGACTGTGTCACTGGCTCTCACCTTGAAACCCTGGGGAGAGCTTCGTCCGGATGCATCTTCCAGCCCCGACACACACCCCTGATCGGCTGGGGTGGACGCTGGCGGACCGGACCGTGTGGATCCTGGTTGAGAACCCTCACGCCCCGTCTCGGGGGCCCCTCCTGCCGTCTGACGGGGGGAGCGGCTGGTGTAAGTTAGGCCGCTGTTTGCGTGAGTTCCCTGGGGCTGTCAGAGCAAAGAGCCACCAACCTGGTGGCTTGAAACAGTAGAGCTTTATTCTCTCACAGTCTGGAGAAGTCCTACATCAAGGTATGGGCAGGGCTGCCCTCTCTTCGGAGGCTCGGGAAAGGACCCTTCCTGCCTCTCCTAGCCTCCGGCGGCTGCCGGCAGTCCTGGGTGCTCATGGCCAAGGCACATCCCTCCAACCTCCTGTCCTATTCTCATGGCCTTCACTCTGGGGTCCAAATTTCCCTCTTCCTAAAAGGACAGCAGTCACATTGAATTAGGGTCCACCATAATGACCAAATCTTAACTTGATTACATTTGCAAAGACTCTATTTCCAAATAAGGTCCCATTCCCCTGCGGTGAGGACTTGAACATACCTTTCGGGGAGACATGGTCCGACCCACCGCACCCTTATAGCTTGAATTTGCCAGACACGTTTCCACATACATTTCTCAATCCCGGCATTTCCTGAGGCCTCTCCATCAGTCTCCAGTGGTCACCTCACACCTGCCGTTCCCTTGCTGGCAGAGCAGACTTGGCCAGTGACCGAGGTACTGGTGAGCTCAGCTGCAGACCTGCACCCGGCCCCACGCCTGCGGCAAGCAGGGCTCTTAGTCCAGGGGCACAGCAGCCAGCAAGATCCTTGCTCTGCTGGGTTGCGTGTCCCCAGAGGGGAAGTGACAGAGCAGACAGATGTCGTCACTGGCGGAGGAGAGGGATGCGGCGGGCCCAGAGGCCGGGCGTGGTCGGGGGAGCAGAGGCAGAGCCCAGGGTACCCGCTGTGGCCGTTGGCGAGGGTACTTACTGCCACTGTTCCAAAGCAGGACACGGCCCCTCCTCTGGGCCCCCCTGCATGGATGGATCCCCGTGTACCCATCTGCCCCCCAGGTCGGACCCAGGCCTGTCCCGCCCCCCAGGCAGCTGGTGAGACTTGTGGCCCTTTTTCTGGATGGTGTTTTTATTGCTTCCTGTAGGAGACACAGGAAAACGAAGTGTAGCAGCTATTGAAATGTACTCTTCAAAATTTAGAAAACTTTTTTTTCGTGCTATAGTAACATGAGGAGCTTCCCATTACATCAGATAACGTCATGGAGTGCTTGGTCTGAAAGTCATAATTCTTATAGTGATGAGCGTGGGAGGGTCCCATGGTGGCTGCAGTGGCCGTGGGTGTGGATGGGGCTGTTGTCTCTGGTGTGTCACCCACGTTCACAGGCGAAGTCCCTCTACTGTGGGTCCCAAGGTCACCAGGAGCCCAGGGGCCCCGCACCCTTGGGAGGCCAGGGTCGCTGCTGTCACTTTGATTTACCCTCATGGTCCCCCCCACACCCCGAGTAAGGACCCTCGCCTGCTGGGGGAGGATGGGGCAGGTTGCACTTGGGGCGGTGCCTCTAAAATCTTTATTCTGTTTTGTGCTATTTGTTGAAAAATTGGAGCTATAGGTCCCACATGGTGGTCTGGCTGGTGGCATCCTCTGACCGTCAGGAGCCCTGCCCCATTATCCTGTGAGGGGTTGGTAGGACCAGGTGAGGGGGGACCCGTGTGTCTGGTACTCAGCATCCTAAGTGTGACAGTGACATCTGCATCAGAATTTCTAACTTAAAAGATGAATCCTTTTTCTATTTGCTGCCTGCTTTTAAAGATCCTTGTACCTTTTGTTAAGGAGATGTGTGTGTGTCTATACACATATATATACACACATATATATTTTGGCTGTACCACAGGCATATGGGATCTTTCCCGACCAGGGAGTGAACCCATGCCCCCTGCATTGGAAGCGTGGAATCCTAACCACGGGACCATTAGAGGAGTCCCAAGGAGATGTATATGGAATTTTCAAAATAATTATCACCTATATAAGTTTTATTTGGAAAATTCTAGAATTGCCATGGGTTAATAAAGTATAGGAACATCTTGGACTTATAATTTTTGGGGCAAGATTATTCCTTTTGAATAGTTTAATGTTTGTTTGAGCCACGAGCTATTTTTACCTTAGTTCTTCCCCAGGTAAGTTGTTTTTATCCACAGCCAAGCCTGGGTCTGAGCCTGTGGGCTGGTCTCTCTGGAGCTGCGGCAGCTGATGAAACAGGTGCATGGCTGAGTGGCGGGGGGCTTGACGGGAGGATGTCCATCTCGTGAGGAAGACACTGGGAGTTTGGCCGAGCTGATGAGGGAAGCGGGGTTCACTCATCACTGTCGCCTGCTTTCCCGAGTCCTGAGACGGGGAGGTTCTCGGGTGTGTTCCTGTCTGCCACCTGGGCCCCGACGCCCGCCAGTGCAGAATCCCGCCGGGCAGCCCCTGCCCCAGAGGACGACTCGGCGGGTCCCTGCAGGGCTGTCCCCGGCACGTGTTCACTGGCTAGCGGGTGGGTCCAGGTGGTCATGCGTGCAGCTCAAGGCCCTGGTGGGGAAATGTCATGTGGCCGCCACCCCCTTTCCTGGAGTCCATCAACACTGTCACCATATTTAAGGGACACTAGGAGGTGGCACAGTGCACCTGGCCCCTTTCTCCTGAGCCTGTGCCTGCTCATGGCTCCTGGGAAATCCTGGAGAAAGTGTGGTTGTGCCCAGGGCCCCACCGAGCGGTTTCCTCTGGCTCCTTGGAAGGTGGGGCGGGAGGGAGCCGCCTGTGTCCCGGGGGCCCCGCCCCAGGGCAGCCTGAGGCTCTGGGTGAGGCCTTGCGTCTGTGCCAGGTCCTGGGCCCCGAGGGGTGGCCCGTCCGCTGTCCTTTTGGGGAAGTTTGAATGTCAGGCATGGACCCCCCCCCACGACATGACCCCAGCCACGTGCGTTCTGGGCCCGTTAGGAGCACAGTAGGAGTAGGAAGGTCAGCGTGGGTTCCCTCCGATCCACGCCCATTCTGCCTCCTGGACGTTAGCCCGGGTGTCATTCGGGCCCCGCGAGTGGGTGGTGGGCGTGCCTTACGTCCCTGAGCCTGTGAATAAGGGTCTGGTGTGGAGGGGCGGGGGGCGGGGCACCTGTGCCAGGCCCCGGCGGCTCCGGTTCCCACTTATTTCTCGTGAATTCGCGGCATCCCTGGAAAGCACATTTTGTTGCCCCCCTGGGTTGTGACTTGTTGGTTCTCAGCGTGGGGGGGATATTTCCTTGGGGGAGGTCCCGAGGAAAGTACAGTCGGGGGTGAAGATGCAGCTCGTCCATGACTCGGGGCGTGCGTTCCAGAAGGACACCTGGCTTCGAGGCACAGCGCCTGTGGGGCTTTGTCCTACCGCAGGGGTGCCCGCCCCCAGCAGGCATTTCCTGAGCCCCACCCGTGCCCTGTGCAGCCGGGTTCTGTTGCAGAGGAAGCCCCCCGGGTGGGTGGGGACCCCTCCCCGTGTCCCTGCAGCCCTCCCCAGCACGTTCCGCCACAAGTCCCCAAGTCAGTGGCAGCTCCCGGTTCCGTCCTCCTGAATCGGGGTTCCATGTCTTAAAGCACCTCGGAGCTGTCCCGGCCGACAGAGGGGCTTCCCTGGGGGGAGGCTCTCCCTCCCTCGCTGGAGGGCGGACAGGGTGCCCTCAACCTCCGGGCCCTCCCTGGAGCCCAAGCCCGGCCCCAGCCGGGGAAGGAGGAACTGGCCCCCAGGGCCCCTCCCCCAAGGGGTCCCTCCTACAAGGGCCTCCCCCTCCAGGGAGTCTTCCAAAGGACCCCCCCCACGGGGCCCACAGCACCTGCTGAGCTGGTGCCCCGCCGACTCCTCGTGGGTGGGCCTGTTTCCGGCCAGGTCTGTCCCGCCTGCTGTGTCCGTCACGTGCCCCGCCTCGGGCCCTGTGGCCTGGCCTGTGCCCCCAGCCGGTGCTGCCTCAGCCGCCCTCCCCCGCCCCCATCCGGGGCCAGCGTGACCTGCTCACGGCTGAGGCCTGGGACCGCCAGGTCGCTGACGGCCACGCTGCGGGGGGCTATGTGGCGCGGGCCCTCGTGGCGGACACGCGCTCTTCATTCTCTCGGCAGCCGTGCACCCAGAGCATCTAACACGTGCTCACCGTCGGAAAGGCCTGAGCAGAAACGATCGTGGGGACTTGGAGAGGCCAATTAGCGGCTGAAATCCCGTAGGATGCCGGAGCAAATAATCGTGCTGGTCCGAGCCCGCGTGTGCTCTCGCCGCCAGCCGGGACGTGATGGACCACGTCCCTGCCCCCCTCAGGTTCAGGCCCAGTGACCCATCAGGGTAGGGCTTCCCAGGCAGCACCTTGCGGTGTTGGCTGGGTTCTCTTGCTTTCAAGCAGGGCAACCTTTGAGCAAAAGAACAGATTAAAGATTCCAGCAGTTACTTGTGGTAAACAAATGTTGCAAAATGTTTTTAAAAATGGTGTCTCTGGTTAGGGGTTAGGTCAGAGTTCTCTGACTTATCCTTGCAACTTTTCCTTAGCTTGGAAAGTGTTTCAAAGTAAAAAGTTGAAAAAGACAACAAAAGATTCCATCCTATTGCTTGAGAACAAGGCATTGCTCTTACTTTGTTTCCTACGCAGACTCCCTGTTTTCTTGGCAGCTGGGAGCACAGGTGTTAGAGTTAACATTGAAGTCACAGTATACCTCAGATTTAAAAATCCTTAATTTTTCTGCCTTGTTAAGCTGATCAGCTTTGTTTTTAAGAAAAATTTAGAAAAAAATTGTAAGTGGACTGTGGCTTTTTCTAGGGCTTTTGTAACAAAGTGCCACAAACTGGTGGCAAACACAGCAGAAACAACAGAAACGTGTTCCCTTTCAGCAAGGGGCTGCAGGGCTGTGTTCCCTCTGGGGACTCTGTGGGAGGGTCCTTCCTGCCTCTTCAGCTCTTGTGGCCCAGGCATCCCTGGGCGTGTGGCCACATCCCTCCAGTCTCTGCCTCTGTCCCTCTATGCGTGTCTGTGTCCAAATTTCCCCTTTTTTGTGACACATCAGACCCACTGGGTTATGACCTCATCTTAATTTGGTTAAATCTGCAAAGACCCTATTTCCAAATAAGGTTGCGTTCACAGGTGCTGTCCTTGGGGGACACCATTCACCTCACAACAGTGAGTAAGGAACTCTGTATCCATCCCCCACCTTTGCTGTGAGCTGTGACTAACAGAGAACTTCAGAGCCCACCTCCCAACCACACGTGTGGTGTCAACTCTGAACTGTAGGACCCAGAGCAGCTGGCACCGGGATGGTGTGGGCGTGTGGCCGGTCGGGGGCGCGGCCTCCCTGTCTACCTTCAGGCCCCCCAGGGTCAGGAAGGTGCCGTCTGCTTCTACTTCTACCAACAGTTAAGATGGGACATTTAAACTATAGTTCTTGATTTTAAAACATAAGGTTTCAGTATCCCAGGTTTCATGTGAAAAAGGTACCGTCGTGTTGTTGACCCCGAGGGTGTGCACGGAGCCCGTTCCGTGTTGAGACGTGGCCCCTGCCCTGAGAGGTGAGACGGCATGACGGCATCAGGGGACAGAGGCACCGTGGGTGTGCGGGTGCTGGGAGGAGTCCCTGGAGGCTTCCTGGAGGAGGAGGCCGTGTCAGCAGCTGGGGGGTGGGGGTGGGGCTCGCATCCCTCTGTATTCCACGGCAGAATTTGCTGTTGTCCATCTGCCTGTTAAAGTGAGCACGTCTGTATTGCCGGGTGCCCCACGCACCGCCCAGAAGAGCGGATGATTTAGCTGCCTGTTACACTCAGGCGTGGTTTAAAGATGAAAAGGTCCAGAGTGGGAGTCGAGTGTAGCAGGAGGTGCCTGGGAGCACAGGTGAAGCGGGGACCTCTTCGCCTTTCTGTCCCCAATCCCACAAAACAAATTCCCAGACTGGCTTCCCCCCCGCAGAAGTAACAGAGCTGCTCCCGGCTGGACTCGCCCAGCTGGGGCCTTGGCTCTGACTTAGGCCTTTATGGGGGGTCTCCCCGTCCCTGCCTGGTCTCTTCTGTTCTCTCTCCGCCCCCACACTTGTTCCCAGGGCCCCGGGCCCCCTCCCCCGTGCCAAAGCTGAATCAGTACGTCTGGGGCCCCCCAGGGGCTGCTCTCCCCCAGGTATCCGGGTCTCCCCTCGACCTGCTGGCCCCTGGGCTCCTGGTCTTCGTGGCCTGGCTGGTTGCGGGGTCTCTGCTGGCCCTGCCCCATCTCGTGGTCCCGGCTCTCTCCCGCCAGATGCCCGAGGGGCTGCACGGTCTCTGGGCTGCCTGAGTTTTGGCCATCACTCACGGTGCTCCGACTGCCTAAAACACAGAGGCTCTTGTGTTCCAAGGTGCTGGGGCCGACTTCTGTGGTTCTTCTGTGGGTCGGGGCTGCAGTCCTCCAGGGCTGGGCTGGGATGGCCCGGGCTGTGGCTCCGTGGCCTGGCACCTTGAGGGTCAGGGCTCGGCTGAGTTGCTGGGGTAGCTGCATTGTCTCCACACCAGCACAGACCTGGATTGCGAAGGTGGACTCTGTCCAGCACCCTTGAGGTTTGGTTAGCCCCGGGCCAGGGGCAGCGTGGGAGGGGACCCCAAAGCCCTGAACTTGGGAGTGGCGGCTCACGGGGGCCTTGTGCAGAGGCCAGCGCCACCTGCAACGTGCCGCGCCCTCCTGGGACCCTCCCCCAGCCCCCTCCCCCCAGCCCCCTCCCTCATCCTGACTGCCTGGGGCCCCATCTGGGAAGCTGCCCCCACCCTGGCCCCTCCCCAAGGGCCCTCGCGGCACCTCGGTGCCCAGCGTCCAGCACAGCCCCAGGCTCCTGGACACCCACAGGGGCTGACACAGAAACGGACTGGCGCTGATGCCGGGCGTGGACGAGACCCTGGAATCTGTGCATCCTGCCTCACTGAGCCCGGTGGTGGCGGCAGGGAGGTGGAGGGCACTGCCCCAGCGGTCTTGGAAGGGGGGCCCCTGCGGCCACAGGACTTGTCCAGCCCTTTGTGGTCAGGGTGTGTACCCTGAGAGGAAGTGACATTGACACAGGTAGGAAAGGCTGGGCGGGGAGGCGGGGAGGCCGCAGGCCTGATGGACGTGAAGGAACCGAAAGAGGGGCAACAAGGAAAGGGGGGGTGGGGGGGTGGGGGGGGCCCTGCGGGGGGGCCTGCCTTGGCCGGCAGAGGTTTGCATTCTGAGGTCACGCTGCACCCAAGGGCGCCAGGTTGTGGTCACCAGAGGAGGTTCGGGCAAAGCCGCCTCCCATCGGGCATTGAAGGATGACTGCTGTGAACATTTGTGGAGAGTTTCTTCCCAGTCGGGAGCTCGGTTTTGAATCTTAAAACGCAACCACGAGCACGGACAGTACGGTGTATGTGAAGTGTGGGTTATAAAATGATTTCCCGTCGTCGGTGTCTGACCTCGGGTTTTTCAGAATATAGGAACCCCCGAGGTATGGGAAGCAGTGTCCTCACAGCAGGGGCCCAGGCTGCCGGGTTCTGCCCGTGGGACACCCAGGGGTGGCAGAGCGGGGTCTTCTTGGCGAGGAGGATGAGCGCTTTTCGTCCGCACTGAGTCACCCCGCTGGTCCCAGGCGCTCTGCAGCTGCTGGTGGTCCCTCATGTCACTGTCGTCACACAGCTGCCTCCCTGTGTGCCTGCGTCCCAGTGTCCCCTTCCTGTAAGGACACACGTCATGTTGGATCAGGGCCCACCCTGAAGACCTCATCTTAACCAATTACATCTGCAAGGGCCCTATTTCCAAATAAGGTCGCATGCCGAGGTCTGGGGACTGTCCCCAACGAGTGAGTCTGGGGGACACAGTTCAACCCACAGCACACAGCAGTAGATACGCACAGGTCTGTAGTTGAACAAGAATATTTCCACAAATAGATTCTAATCGACGTTGTAATAATTCGCTTACAACAAACTGCTCTTTAGAGAGTGGGATGGGATGGGTTTGCACACGCCCGGGGTCTCCATCCCTCGCTGTCCCCAAGCCGGCAGCCCCTGAGCTGCCTCCTGTTCCCGTCCCTGTAGGTCAGTTTGCAAGTTCCAGTTTCATGGCAGGGACTCCTACACTGTCTCCTTTGTCCGGCTGCTTTCACGCCACGTAATCATCTAGAGATTCGCCCGTGTCTGCATGGAAGGGCCGTTTGGACGGGTGGGGGTGGAGGAGAGGCCTCGCGGGGCCTGTGGGGAGCAGCTTGGCCTCTGCAGGCCAGCATCGGGGCAGCTTGGTTCTAGCACTAAAGGCATCTTGCTTCCACTTTAAAACATTTGTCTGTTAGGTTACATTTTAAGGAAAATTTCAAGGAAGTGTAAATTGAGCGCAGTGAAAACACAGAGGTGAGAAGGAAGATGGAGTCGGGTTGGCAGGGAGGTTCCGTGGCTGTTTGAGGCACTTCCCTATACAGGGTTGGGCTTTTCCGGACCAAGACTTGGTGTCCAGCCTGGGGGAGGGGCCCGCCGGCAGGGGGCCCAGGTCCCTGCACCGACCTGGGGCTTGTTTGGGTGTAGCAGGACACAAGGGCCAAATTGCTTCCACTGTTTTACATTCTTATTAGAACCAGTCGCCTTCCAGGTGGAGCTCCGCAGGGACCCGAGGGAAAAAACACCCCATCCCGTTCCCGGAATGGCTGCTTTGAACACACAGTGCAGCAGATGAAACATACTCACAGCCGTCCCCCGCCTCACGGCCCGGGTGCATTTCGAGACTTGGCGATTTAGTGAAGCATGGGTGGTCTCGTGGGTGAACGGAGGGAATAAGAGACACCGCTCCTGCTGATGAACTGTGAAGACGGCTTTTGGTTGAGACCCCTCTACCTCCAGACGCTGTAGGGAGGAGGTTCGGAGGTGTTCTGGGATCGGGGTGCTGGGGGCGCTGCACCCTGGAAGCGACAGGCAGGGGAGCAGCCCTGACACCCCCGTCAGGCATCTGCCACTCAGAGAGAGACTGGCGGAGCAGGTCTGCGCTTATGTCCGAGCGCAGCAGGTCTGGGGGAGACCTCAGAGCCCCCCCTCGCCCCGGGTCTCTGTGCGAAGCAGCCGAGACTTGTGTCTCTCGGGTCTCGGAAGGCAGCTCGGGACCGTGCGGCGTGGGGACCCGCACTGCGGCGCTCAGCATGCGGTCGGTGCCTCCCTGATGCCCAGACGCTGGGGACATCCAAGCCTGTCCCCCTGCCTGGCAGCTGGGGGACCATCTCCGCCTTTCCCGGCGGCAGCAGGCAGGTTGCAGCCCCCTTCATCGCTTGCCGTGCAGTCACCTGTGTCCCAGGTTACCCGTACTTCACAGCCGCACCCTGTGAAGGGCGACACCGCTTTGGGAGTTTGGTCTGGAACATGGATTCACGTTGTTTTGGCACCAAAGTGGTCACGTTTTGTGATTCTGTCTGAAACTCAAGTGTCTTGAGATTAGCAAGCCATAAATAAAATAGAGAGTAGAGACCCCACAGGAGCGATAAAAACACTGGAGAGGTGGTGTGGCTTCCGGGTGGCACGGGGGTCACTTTGGCGAAGTCTTAGGTGCCGGTGTGGCAACAAATGGCCCTTGGTCTCATCCAGCCTTAGCTGCTCACAACGGTGTGGCATCTGGGCCCCTTCAGGACTGCGGGCTCCTCTCTGAGGGTCCCTTCCTCACAGGGCTGCCCGCGTGGACCTTTGGATGCATGGCAGTGCCCTGTGGTCTGTGCAGGGGCGCAGGTAATTCAGAGATGACAATCAGGTTATCCATCCACAGGTGTGTGTCCTGTGAACAGTTGTGGGTCCACACATGTGTGTTCCCTGAACAGCTGTGTGACCCACGGCCAGGTGCATCTCTACTAGACCATACCCTCCATCAGGGCAGGGCAGGGCAGATGCTCTGCTATCCTCGCTCTCAAATAAGAAGTGTTGTGAGCATACTTTAGTCTGAAGCCTGCATCTTTCTTGTGAGGCCATCGTATAACATGACTGCGCAGGACGCTTCCATGTTTAGGGTCACAGCTGCCAAAACACACCTGGGCAGCTGACCACGGGCAGCCATTCTTCTGCTGCGGTCAGGTGGGTGGGACCCCCTTGAGCCTCTCACTGAAGTGGAGACGTTACCAACTTTGTAATGCAAATTCAGCGATTCCCCTAAAGCTTCCCTGGGCTTGGGTAACCTATGTGTATCCTTAATATTTCCGTGGCAGACTAACATTTTTTTTTTTGGCCACACCACACAGCTTGCGGGATCTTACTCCCCGACCAGGGATGCAACACGTGCCCCCTGCAGTGGAAGCTCGGAGTCCTAACCACGGGACCACCGGGCAATTCCAGACTAATCTGTTTTGGATTATCCTTCCTATAGGTTCCTTTTCTTTTTAGTGTACAGGTGACTTTTTTTCCCTGATGAAAATTGTATTTTCTTACAACAAAATCGCTATGAAGTACATAACTGATTTTAAGCTGCTGTGATTGAATAATAATTTATTTTAGAATTTCCACACGAGTTGAAATTATTTGAGAAATGCAAGCCCCGTGAGGTAGTTGCTACTTCTCTAAAACGGCGCTGGCATTTTCCCCTTTTCGGTGCTCTTCCTAATTCTTAGAGGATCTGTTTCACTGGTGACTGAAGAGAGTTATTATTCATATAGGAAGTTAGGTAATGAAACACGCATCTTCCTAATTTGAGTACCGGGTCTCTGAGCTTTCGATACCTCCCCCACACGCGGCCGGGAGCTCGGTGTGGACTCCGGGCACGAATCGGACGCTTTGAGTGTACACGGGCGAGTTCCCGATTCGATGCTTGTTTCGGCTCCTCCCTCAATGTCTGGTTACCCTGAGTCTGTAACGCCAGGTGTGCGGTGTGAAGCCACACCTGGATGGTCTGTCCTGCTCCCCACCGCACACGCCCCGGGGGAGGGGCCGGCTGGGTGGTGACCGCCTGCGGTGGGGGCGGCGGGGGGGGGGGGGCGGGGGGGTGGTCCACACACCCGGGGCCGAGCATCCCCGTGGCAGCTGTGAGTGTAGGACCCCCCGCAGCCAGTTCTGAGTTTTCCTCCTGCTTCTCCTCAGGCCACATCCTTGGGGTCAGGTCCCGCTGCTCTCACATGGTCGAAGCAGCGTGTTTACTTCTGATCTTCAAGTCGGCCGGCTGGCTGTGGCAGGGGTCTCTGTTCTCGCCGTGGCCTCCGTGCCTGGCGGGGATGCTGCTGGGTGGGCCCTCGAGGGCCGCGAGGGAGTGAAAGGCCCGTCCTCCCAGCCTGAGGACGGTGGGCTTTTCCAGGTGACCTCGGGTGATGCTGGGAAATGTCCTGTGAATCTAAAGGAAGATCCTGCACAAATGAGGTGGCCCCGCCCTCCGCCCTGCCCCCCATGGGAACGGCGGCTGGACGTCCCCACCTTTGACCGGCTGGAAGATGGTGTGTTCCACAGGGAAGACCTGTCTTCCCCAGGAAGCCATACGTGGGGACGGTGGCCCCAGATTTCATACAGTGAAGTCCTAGCCCCCAGCGTCTCAGAACATGACCTAGCCTGGATGTGACTTGTACTGAGGTAGGAGGGACCTAATCTGGTATGACCGTGTCCTTGTAGGAGGGGACACTGCAACAGACACGCATGCAGGTAGACGGCCGTGTGACAGCAGAGGCAGACGTGGGTGACGCTGCCACAAGCCGAGGACACTGAGGATGGCTGGTCACCACGGATGCTGACAGAGGCCGGACGCGTCCCGCGGAGCCTTCAGAGGGAGCCCTGCCAGCACCGTGGCCTCGGGCTCTGGCCTCTGGTCTGGGCGGCACTGAGTTCTGTTGTTTCGGCAGCCCGGTCGGGTGGCCCCGGGAAACTCTGGGGGCGGCGAAGGGCTGGGAAACGAGTCTGAGGAGAGCACCATGTGACGGGGCGCTCGGGACCGCGAAGGGGGTACTCGCCACCTGGGGTCCCTCCCCCTACTGGACACCTCCCTGGGGCCTGAGCTGGTCACACGGGGCTTCCTCCCTCTGGAGCTGGTTTGGGCTGGAGTTTGGGAGTTTGAGGGGCTGAGGCTGTGGACGTCAGGCCCTACTGCCCTGTGGGTTTTGTTTGTTTGTTGTTGCTTTTTTTTTTTTTTCCATCTTTATTAGAGTGTAATTGCTTTACAATGTTATGTTAGTTTCTGCTGTACACAGTAAAGGTTGCTTCTTCAAGGGTGAGGATGAAGGTGCACCTGGGTTACTTAAGCTGGATTTTCTGTTTGGGTAAGAAAGTCGCTTCAACTAAGGATGGGCGTTCCCCTCCTTTCTGGAATATTTGTTTGCTCGGAGGGTTGGCTGCAGCCTGTAGGATTCTGTTCAGAGCTCCGTGTGCTCAACGACGGAGGTGAGCCTCGAACCAGATGCTGGTTCAGGTGCCGCCGTTGAGTGCCCTGTGCCCGGCGGCCGCCCTCCACGCAGCCTCCCGACTTCCGCGGCGTGTGTCGACTGCGCGGGTAACTCTTCCGTTCTCGCCCCACAGAGTCCATAGAAGAGGCCACCCCGGGATCCCAGATGAACAACCGGAAGGAAGATATGGAAATCGCGTCCCACTACCGGCACCTGCTGCGTGAGCTCAACGAGCAGAGGCAGCACGGCGTCCTGTGCGACGCGTGCGTGGTGGTCGAAGGCAAGGTCTTCAAGGCCCACAAGAACGTCCTGCTTGGCAGCAGCCGCTACTTCAAGACGCTCTACTGCCAGGTGCAGAAGACGTCCGACCAGGCCACGGTCACGCACCTGGACATCGTCACGGCCCAGGGCTTCAAGGCCATCATCGACTTCATGTACTCGGCCCACCTGGCCCTCACCAGCAGGAACGTCATCGAGGTGATGTCGGCGGCCAGCTTCCTGCAGATGACGGACATCGTGCAGGCCTGCCACGACTTCATCAAGGCCGCCCTGGACATCAGCATCAAGCCGGATGCCTCGGACGAGCTCTCGGAGTTCGAGGTGGGCGCCCCGCCCGGCAGCGGCGCGGACGCCCTCATCTCGGCCGTAATGGCCGGAAGGAGCATTTCTCCGTGGCTGGCCCGGCGCACGAGCCCCGCCAACTCTTCCGGGGACTCGGCCATCGCCAGCTGCCACGAGGGCGGGAGCAGCTATGGGAAGGAGGACCAGGAGCCCAAGGCCGACGGCCCCGATGACCTCTCCTCGCAGCCGCTGTGGCCCGGCGACGTGGGCTACGGGCCCCTGCACATCAAGGAGGAGCAGCTGTCGCCGGCTCACTGCGGGGGGAGCGAGCCCCCCTCCTCCGGGGACGGGGCCGTCCAGAACTCCTTCTCGGAGCAGGCCGCAGGGGACGGCTGGCAGCCCACGGGCCGGAGGAAGAATAGGAAGAACAAAGACACGGTCCGGCACATCACGCAGCAGGTGGAGGGCGACAGCCGGGCCAGCTCGCCGCTGCCGTCTTTCCTCCCCGTGTCCGGCTGGCCGTTCAGCAGCCGCCACTCAAGTAAGCCTTCTGTGTGTTTCAGGCCGGGCTCAGGCGCCCTGGGGTCACGGGCGGCCAGAGGCACTGTGTGCCGGCGGCCCCTCGTTTTGCCCGGGGCCGCTCGCCTTGTCCGTACAGTGGCACCTCTCCGGGCTCACGCTGGTGGCTTCCCGCCCGACCCCCCTTTCGTAGTAAATCTGTGTGAGCACAGGGAACGCAGGCGACGCGTCCCCGCAGCCACGCCGGGGCCACCGGCACGCAGAGGCTCTCGGGTGGGGCTTTTCTGAAGCTGTGGGGTCCGGAGCAGGAAAAGCGGGGAGACGCCTGGGGGGCCGCGGCTGCTGCTCTCCCGTGGGGGCGCCCCTCGTAAGCACCGGTTGGGAGAACTGAATTTTTAAAGATTTAAACATTACTTGTTAAAAAGGTGAAAAAGCGCATGAAGTGGAGTGAGCCGGTGGAGGGAAGGCCAGGCCAGGCGTGCGGGCTCCAGTCGGGTCCGTGTCGCGCTCATCTTTCGTGCCGGGCGACGTGAGGGCTTGTGGCCGCACGAGCGCCTCCCGAGGGGCATTTCCGACACACGTGGTTTCCAGGGTTCCGGCGGGCGTTACCACAGAGGTGGGGGAGCCTCTCCTGGACCCCGAGTCCGTCCGCCACAAGGGCTCTTAGCTTAGCTTTGGGGACGCTGGTTCTCTCCTCCTGGAAGATGGTTTTATCCGTCTGCCAGGCTAGTAAACAAGTGAAATGTCTTCTAGATGCCGGGCCCTCTTCCCGGTGCCGAGCATGCGATCATTACGGCTGCACCGAGCTTTCCTGAGCGGCAGTGGGGCCACGAGGGCTGCGTTCGGGGTCAGGAGGGCTTTGGTGGGACAGGGGCTGGTGCAGAACCGGATGGAGGCTTCTTAGCAAGTGGCCACGTCGGGGAGGCCCCTCCAGGAAGGAGGCTGGAAATCAGTGGGGGCGCGGAGGTGGACGGCAGGCAGCGAGCCGCGGGCATGGTCCCTGAACCACGTCACCAGCGCGAGGCCTGTGCTGGGGTCGGGAGGGCAACCCCGGGGCTCCTGGATAACTAGCTTGGTGATCGTGGTAAAACATGCGTGTCATGAACTTCACCCCTTTACCCATTTTTAAGTGTGGTGGCGTTAAATACATCACGACTCTCTGTCTCCAGAGCCTCCTCGTGCCCCCCGGGAGACGCCGTAGCCTTTCTTATGGGTCCCCATTCTCAGGGCTGCGTGTTCCCGGCCGCGAGCGCCGGCCCGGCTCCTGCAGGTTCAGTCCGTGCTGGTCTCACCGGCGTCGCCCCCTTGGCGGCATGATTCTGGGCGCTGTAGGACGTCCGCAGTGCCCTGGCCTCTGCCCGCTGGATGCCGGCAGCCCCCACCCCTGGTTGCGACATGGCCAGTGTCCCTTACGGGAAGCCCACCAGAACCGCTGGAGTTTGGCTGAACTGACTAAGAAGCAGGCTAAGTTTCTGAGCTGGCGGAAAGGCCACCGGACTCCCTGCTAGCGGCCGGCGCAGTGCGTGTCCGTGTCTGCTGCCTCGGTGACAACTGCATGTCCCTTTAGCTCTGACGAAAGCCTGGAGAGCAGCGTCCACAGGGACAGACTTAAGGAACCTTCTGGGGGGTCAGGGCCGCAGAGCCTTCCCCTCCTGTCCTCTACCTGCTGGGTCACGGGGCGTCTGGCGGGCTGCGGGGCTGGAGGCCTCGAGAGGGGGGAGCCCGTGAAAATGTGAAGAACCAGGACCCTCCTTAAGCCCGTGGGTTTGATGTTTTAAGTGCAGTTGTCGAGCAGAAGGTGTTTTTAGACTCCAACAAGTGATTTCGGCTGGTGTGCTCTTGCTCGTGTCTGAAATCCCTCGGGTTACCAAGGCAACTGCGAGATTCCCCTGAGTTGCTAAGACAAGGACCCGAGGTGTGGGCTTGCGGGGGACGGCTCTGCCCATCACGGTGGCCGTTTGTTCCTCCGCCCCGGCCCTGGGCTGGGGTTCGCAGGCATGCTTGTGCTTGCCAGTGGAGGAGAGTTTGATTTCAGTAAAGATTTATTACATCTTAGAGGGGAGCATTTTTTTTATTCTCATCCCATTTATAGGACCAGTGGCCCTTTCCCAGAGGCACGTGTCAGGCAGTTCCTGCTGGTCCTTCGGGGTGCTTGGCGAAGATGCTCAGATGCTCAGCCCCGCAGCAGGACTGCGGCCCTGTCCCATGTTGTCCCACCTCAGCTCCGGGGACTCTGGGGCCTGTTCACGTGTAAGAGGGATTCTTCCAAGCAGGCAGCCACGTGCTTTCAACCCAGCAGCTTCCGAGAAAACATCCGTTGAAATGTGCCTCCGGGTTACAGCCGTGGGAAACAGCATTTAAATATGCAGGTACGGTGGACACAGGCCAGGCGCACGGTGTCTGCCCGCGCCCGCCTCCCTCGCTCGTCTCCGATGCCAAGGCTGTCAGCCTTCCATGAGGCGGGTTTGCAGCCACTAGTTCAGAAGCTGGTGCCGGGAGAGCCCAGGTGCCCCCTCCCAGCGCCCCACCCACGTTGCGGAAAGGATCTGCAGAAATACAGTTCTGAGCTGGAATAAAGCGTGTGGGTCTTGTGAAGGGACCCTTGATACCTGAGCCTCCGTGAGGGCGCACCCTGGGATTCTGAAGCGCGTTGAAACGACAGCGCAGGTTCGGGGGTGCAGGTGGCCCCCGGAGGCTCCGGCGGCTGCTCTAAGCTTGCAGCCGCCACCCTGTGCGGCCAGGGCCCAGCCCTTCGGAGCTCAACGCTGGGACTGAACCTGGGACTGAAGCAGAGCCGACAAGCAGGTCCAGGCCGGCGGCCCCTTCCTCGGCTGGACCCTCAGACGCTTTGCTTTCCCTTCAGGAACAGGCCGGATTGCCCGGAATCCGTTCTCCCTGACCGCAGGGCTGTGGTTAGGGCAGCCGCTGTCCCAGCACCTCAGCAGTGGTCTACGTGGGGCTTTCGGCTGGGAATGTGGGGAGGACTTGCTGCTGAGAAGGGAGGCGGGGTGGGGGCCTCCTGCTGGCCCAGGGGAGCGGGATCTCTGGGGAGGAGGCCTGGTGGAGGGCTGAGCTCGGTCCTGAGACCCTCGGGCTGTGCCCCTCTGGCGGCCTAGCCCTGGCCCGAGGCCGTGCTCCCGAATCACCACGGGCACCGGAGATCCTCGGCTCTGTGGCCTTGCTGCGTGGCCCACAGCGCTTCTTTTCTAATGAGATGGAGGCTCCTGGACTCTCTAGAAGATGCAGTTCATGAGGACGGAGCCCTGAGCTCTCTCATCATGCTGGATGTGGCAGCCGAGGCGGTTCCCCGGGGGCCACCCCCGACCCCCACCCTGAGGAAGAGCTGGAGGGTCTGGGTCTGGGGAAGTTAGGAGAAGGCGGGGCCCCCGGGAGGCGACGGGTGGGCGCGGCCAGCGGCCACTCTCGGGACCCCCAGGGCTGCCCTCGGGACAGAGGGATGGGAGGGCGGCCTGGCCGGGGGCCCCCGCTGGCAGCCCGTCTGGTGGTTTCTCTGCGGTTCATTTCCCCCCACTGCCTCTGCTGCCTCCGGGCAGGTTCGCAGCCACGCCGACAGCCCGCTGGGTCCTGTTTGACTTGAATTTGAGGGCTTTTGTCCTCTTCAGCCACGTGTGTGTTTCTTCTGGTGTTCGGCACCGAGGCAGGGACGCGACTGGGTGGGGACCGGGGCCCTCAGCACCCGCCCCCCAGGGACAGGAGGCTCCGGTTTGGCTGAAACGCCCAGGGAGAGGCTTGTACGTGTTGTATTTGCTGTATATACGTGTAGTTACATACATATACACACTTAAAAGCACAGCTTGGAATCTTACATTTAAATGGAGATTTTAAAAGGAATTGTGAGCGTAATTTTTAACTGTTCATTTGAAAACTTTTATGCTACTGCTCTTTTCAAACTTTTAAAAAGTGGGTGCAGAACATACATACGAGAAAGTCAAACCCCAGCTGTTCAGCCGGCAAGGGGGGCGTGAGCCACCCCCCGGACCCCCACGCCTCCCCGGGCGGCGCGTCCGGAGTGGGCCTCTGTGTGCCGGCCCCTCCCTGAGCCGCGGGCTCTGTCCTGACCTGGACGGGCCTGGCTGCCGGGGTGCCCCGGGCGTGTTTTTGGTGTGGACCTAGAGCTGCTTCCAGGGGCGTGTCCACTTCCTGCTGCTGCTGTGGCAGCAGCCCGGCTGTACCACCTCTTGCCCCGGAGTCTACGGAGGGTCCGCGGGGCTGGGTCCTTCTGGGGGCTCAGGGGAGAGGTCCGGCCTTTTCCAGCGTCCAGAGGCGCCACGGTCCTTGGCTCCTGGCCCCTTGTCACCTGGACCTCCGCTCTGGTGCCGCATCCCCTTCGCGGGCTCTGGCCGTCCCGCCTCCCTGTTCCTCTGAGATGGGCCCTTGTGTGGACAGGGACCCCCGGATGGTTAAGGTGGTCTCCCATCGCGCCTGCATAGTCCCTTTTGCCACGCAAGGTGACATGGTCACGGTCTCAGAGATTAGGACCTGGACACCTGAGGGCCGTCTGGGCACATAGCTAATAAGGAGGTGTTTTGGCGAAAACCGCCGCCCCTTTTCCTGTTGTTTTGGGTGTGATAAGCTATAAACGGCACAGATTTCAAGTGCAGCGCTGGAATAACCTGCTGTCTCTCCCTGCGAGAGTGGGCCCGCCGCCGCGGAGATTCTCCACCTGCCGATGTGTCGCTGTGTTTACGCGTTTACGCGTCTCGTCGCCCACATGCACCTCGTCCTCGGTGCGTCCTGCGCGGGCAGCCGGCACCCGGGCTTCATCCCAGCGCTTGGGCCGGCCTCTCGCCAGAGCCCCCATTTCTGACGCTGGGTGCCCACTCCGTGCACATGCCTTCGGACGGCAGACGCCCCCTCAGGACGCCCCTCAGCCTCTGGACGCCCCCCCGCCAGCACAGCATAGCAGCATGCGCTGTGCTGTGTGTGTATGTTCATTCTGAGATGGTGCAGGTTTAGTCACTTGGAAGGAATAAGGCAGAGAGCGCCTGTGTGCCTGTTAGGCAGCTGACGCATCCGCGTCACAACCGGGAAGCTGACGGCGACATGTCCACAGGCCTGGCCCCGCGGTAGCTCCGGGAGCCTGTGATCTGCCCGTGGCCGGGATTTCCAGCGTGCGCTCAGGGTGTGCCCAGGCCGCCACGTGCGTCCGCAGGTCATCCTTTCACTGCCGAACGGTACCCCGTTCTCTGCTGTAACACGCCTGCCGACGGCTGTTCGGGTTCCTTGGGTGATTTCCGGCTGTTACGGTCAGGCTGCCGCGAGCACCGCAGGAGGCGTGTGTGTGTGATCCGTGTCGGTTCCTCCCAGGACTGCGCTGCTGGCCGTGGGTGGCTTGTGTGTGAGAAGCCAGGGGCGCATGTGCTGTACACGCGTGTTTTTAAACCTTAGCCTTTCTGGAGGGCACGGGGGCACCTCCTTATAGTTTTCTGAGCATCTTCTGGGCGGGTCACCGGCCTCCCCATCTTCCTTTGAGCAGCCTCGGCTCAGGGCGGTGCGTGGTGGCGGGTTTGAGGGCTGGGCCGTCTGGCACCCTGCGCTGCCGGGGTCGCGCTGCGGGGTCATGCTGCGGGGTCACGCTGCAGGGTCGCGCTGCGGGGTCGCGCTGCGGGGTCGCGCTGCCGGGTCGCGCTGCCGGGTCGCGCTGCCGGGTCGCGCTGCGGGGCCCCGCTCTGAGCATGAGTGGCGTTTCCCAGTTGCCACCCGCCGCTCTTCCTGGGGAAGCGTCCTCTGCTGAGTGGAGCGTCCTCCGCGTGGCCTGGGGGCAGGTCCTTCATCAGGTTGGACCCTGAAACATTCTCTCTCAGCCTTTGGCCCGTGTTTTCCTGTAACAGTGTCTTTTGAAGAGTGTACACATTTTAAATTTTGATGAAGTACAGGATGTGGACTTTTTTTGTGTGGTTCAAGCTATTTGGGTCTAGTCCAAGGAACCTTTGCCTAAGGTCGCAAAGATTTCTCCTGTGGTTCCCCTGCAGGACTGGGTGTGACAGCAGGCCTGGGACGCACGCTGAGCTGTGCATGTGGCCGGCGAGGGGCCGCCCGCACGGTCACCTTCTGCATGTGGTGTCCAGCTGTTCTGATACCACTGTCCATGGAACTACGTAGCTAACCATACATATATTTTTTTAATTAAATAGAATTTCTTGTATGAAGTAAACACTTTTTGGTAGTTAGAGAAAATGAGGTAACTGATTTTAACTTGGATAAAGAAGCACGACGCTTAAGAAATAATACACCTTAGACGCATAAAGTGAGAAGGTAAATGTTGGACAAAGTGCATAATTACAGTTTTTTGAACTTTATTTTGCGTCGTGTGTGAGAGCTAGTAAAGTTCGGACTGAGGTCTGGTTTGAGCTGTAACTCGGGAGGGCGGAGTCTCCCGGGAGGGCGGCCTCAGCGCCGTGGTGTCCACGCATCCAGGGGTCTCGCCTTGTGGCCGTTTGCTCGCGGGGTGCCTGTCCCGCGGACGAGAGGTGGCAGGCTGGGCTGGGGCGTCTGCGGGAAGCCTCTCAGAGACAGCTCAGGAGCATCTTTGAGAATCGTGGCGATCTGGGGAAATCTTAGGGACCCAATGCCGGCTTTCGACCAGGCTGTGCGCCCAGGCCCTCCTCGTGAGGGCGGCCCGCGCCCCCCGCCCCAGGCCCTGGAGACTCTCCCTTCTGCTCTGTCACCTGTTTACTCCCCACTTTGCAGCTCACACAGCATCGTCGAATTTAACTGTTTAGAAATTCTGCTTATTTTCATTATAATCTCTTTTCTGCTTTTCAGCTGAGGATTGTGAGTGAAATTTTCAAAATGTTATCATGTATCATTTATGGAAAGAAGGACCCCTCCCCCCAAAACCCCTTTCTGCTCTAGAATCAAGCTTTACATTCAGAACAGTTAGATGTTGATATTTTTGGTCCGGTTGCCTCATGTATTAAAAAGAGGTCGGCCTGTGGCAGAAGCCCTGAGCGCCTTTTCCGCTGCCCTGGGCGGTCAGCGTGGGGACTTTCCCGCTGTCACACGTGTGTGTGAGTGGCTGCACACACTCTGTCCCTTGTCTTGGTGGCCGGTCTCCCTGTCCAGGCCCTAGCAGTGCTGCCGTGGTCTCTGCTGCCCTAGGAAGCCCCCTGCGGCATCACCAGGCGGCCTGGACGGGGCCCACCGCCCCGCAGCGGACAGCCGCGCCCAGGCAGCTCGGTTGGCAGCTCCTCCGGCCTCTGGTTTGTCAGTTTTATCATCACCATTTTAGGGTTTTCCTAAGTCACTGAGCCTGTTTGCCACAAAAGGCTGTTCAGAGCAGAATGCTAGCTGAGGAGTTTTCAGGGTCCTCACCTGAAGGGTGAGCTCGTGCAGCTGAAGGAAGGAGCCCTGGTCTCGGCCCCTGGGGTCCTCGCTCAGGAGGCGGCCCTGCCTGGAGGGGACTTGGGGACGGTCCTGTCACACATGGTGGCTGAGGCTCAGGTCCGAGCCTGGCCTCCCAGCTCTCCCGGCTCCAGCTGGAGTCCACCTGAAAGCAGCACAAAAGAGTCTGAGTTTAACCTGTGAATGTCAAGTTGTAAAGAAAAGCCGTCGCTACTGCTGACGGGTGGGATGTCTGTATTGGTCCCCGCCACACACACACCAAGAGTATTTGGAATGGTTTTAGCTTTTGGATAACACGAATCTAGTAAGAGCCTATTTTGTGGTTTTACGTAACATCAAACTCCTTATCTATGAGAGGATTTTTTGCAATGTAAATATCGCTTTCAACTTCCTATTCTGTTTGTAGAATTTCATTTTTGACCTCATCATCTTAAATCTCTCCTTTTGAAGTCAAGCTGTGGTCTGGAAGGGCCTGGGAAGGGCCTGCTTTCTCTCCTGGCGCCTGCCCGGTGCCCCCGGGCGCCCCCGCCCCACGGCCAGAGCCTCCGCCTCTGGCCCCTGCCCCTGGCCAGGCCCAGCCTGTCTGCCCTGCAGGAGGCTCAGGACCTGGGGGGCCCAGGGTTGGCCTCGCGCACTCTTCCTTCTGGGCACTTTCCTCTGCTTTCTCACTTGGACGATAAATTCTTGGGAAACTCCCGCCGTCTCCGTGCGCGCAGGAGCCACCGGGGCCAGTGGGGCGCCTGAGGCCGTGCTGTCCGTGCGCCCGGCCCACCGAGGTGACGTCGGAGCCTCAGCCCCTCTCTCGTCTCCTTCATGACCCTCCTCTTCAGGACGGCCGGTTCCTTCCAAGTTTCACGTGAGTGGTGTCATCCTTGTATCGGAAGATATCCCGGGTGTTGTTTCCAGAACCGGGGGCTTGAATTTCGACCCGGGTGCCTGGCAGACCGAGCGCAGGCTTGGGAGACGGAGGGTGACCCAGGCGCTGGGGGCGTTTCCGCGTGTCCTGTCACGCGCTGCTTCGCGCTGTGTGGCTCTTCACTGGACCCACGAGGGCTCTAGCTCAGGCCATCGAGTGACCGCGGGTGGCCCGACAGCCTCACGGGCGTGTCTGGTCTTGATTCCCGGGACGCTGGTACCTTTCCTGAGTTGTAAATATTCACGTGGGAGATTTTCAGTTGACAGCTGTAATTTCCTCCACTGTCGCCCCCCACCTTGCGCACCCTCACCGCTCGCCAACGAGCATCTTTAGGGCGACCGGCCCCTCCCGTGCCTCCTTGTTTCACAGCAGCTGGAAACCGGTTCACAGTTTCACGGCAGTTCTCAATCGACAGACCCCAGACATCTTTCTTCCAAACCCAACTTTTAGCTTTTCATATGCAGCCGGAATCTTTCGGCTAATCTTGGTTTCTTTTACAAGCGTTTGAACTTAGCTTGTTAATATAATGTCATTAAAATTTTGGTTTTGAAATCTGGTGTTTTTTCGTTTTCAGTCTTTCATGGGCTGAATGTTTGTGTCCCCGAAATTCATATGTTGAATCCCTAGGCCTGGTGTGGCTGTATGTGGAGACAGGGCCGGAGAGGAAGTTGTCAGGGTAAATGAGGCTTCCGCGTCGCGTCAGAGCTCGCCCTCCATCTGCACACCCACCGAGGTGAGGACAGCGGGGAGGCGGCCGTCCGCGAGCCAGGAAGCAGGCTCCCCCAGGAACAGGACCCTGCTGGACCCATACCCTGGCCTTCCCAGTCCCAGAATCAGAACCTCTTATGTCTGTTACAGGGGCCTGCGCCAAGGGAGGCAAAGCCTTCATTTCAGTTTGATTTAATCCCTACACTTAGTGGCTAGAAATGCAAAGTCTGTACTGATGTGACATTGAGGAATTGGCAGAAAAATATAAAAAGGCTAATAGTTTGAAAAAAAGAAAATATCCTTCAGGAGCCTCGGTGGGCAGTAGCTGGATGAGCCTCCACGGTGTCCTGAGTTTTTCGCATCTCTGGGGAGAGGTTAGACCTGTCCAGGTGGAGGCACCCAGGGTGCACTGCCCTGCGGTGAACTCTCAGCCTGTGAACCCTCAGCCTGGTCCCCGGGGCCCCAGTGCCCCCAGGACACCCAGCACCTGAGGGGCTCTGCTGAGGTGGGCTCTCCTCGCACCCCAAAACCCAGATCCTCTGCGCCTTTTGTGAGCGAACGTGCACTTCCGGTTTGGGGGTGTTTGCAAACGTGGGTCGGTGGCCATGTGTCCCCAAGGTGCCTGGGCCCCTGGCTCCCGGCGCTGGCCTCCCTGGCTCTCTGGTTCTGATCCGCACGCCTATCCAAGGACCACCGTCGGAAATCCAGTCTCTTGCAATAAATATTGAACCGCTTTGTGAAACCGTCAGAGGCATTTTGGGTGAATCTGGTGGATTGGCTGGTGTTGGTTCCGGCCTCTGTGCCGTCCAGTGCCGCAGTTTTGAGGAAATTCCTCCACAAGAAAGAGCATCGTGGACTTCCCTGGTGGCGCAGTGGTAAGGAATCCGCCTGCCAGTGCAGGGGACACGGGTTCGAGCCCTGCCCTGGGAAGATCCCACATGCCATGGAGCAGCTAGGCCCGCGCACCACACCTATTGAGCCTGCGCTCTAGAGCCCGTGAGCCACAACTGTTGAGCCCACGTGCTGCAACTACTGAAGCCCACGTGCCTAGAGCCCATGCTCCACAACGAAAGAAGCCACGGCAATGAGGAGCCTGTGCACCATAATGAAGAGTAGCCCCCACTCTCCACAACTAGAGAAAACCTGTGCGCAGTAACGAAGACCCAACACAGCCAGTAAATATATTAATTAATTAATTAATTAATTAATTTAAAAAAGTAAAGTGCATCGTGAAGCAGGCTGGGGCTGAGTTTCCCTTGTACCCATCAGGGTGGCCGAGTCATGGATTTGCTCTGCTCTCTGGGGGCTGGCACGGGGCGAGCGGGCTGAGCCCCTTTGGGTTGGAGGGGACCCTCTGTCCCTGCCACGTCTCATGGGGAGGCCCGCCCAGCTCTCACCCTCTTCACGTTTGGTTCAGTTTTCTGGAACCTCCTGTGTCTCTGTCTTGACGCTCAGCACCACCCTGGCCTGCAGGTCTCTGGGGGGAGCGCCTGTGCCCGCGGGACCCCGCCGCCCTCACCACGCACACCTGGCACGCGGGCCGGGTCCTGGGTTTGTGAGCTTGCGGCCCACCCGCCAGCCTCTGCTCACCCCCCAGCACGTGTTTGTGGGAGGAGCCGCCGCCGGGCGCCTGCTGTCCCGTCACCCAGGACAGCGTGGGGAGGGGGACGGGACGCCCACCCCTTCTCCCCACCGGTCTCCGTCTCGGCAGGGATCTTGCTTTCCGCGTTCGGTTTTGATTTCTCGCCTGGCCGCTCGTTCCCCGGGGGGCCCTGGCCAGGCCGCAGCTCTCCACGGGGCCCGTCTGGTGCCGGCCGTCCTGGGGGCGCCTCCGTGGCCCAGACGGTGCAGGAGGCTCCTGGTCCTGCCTGTGCGGCCCTGAGCGCGAGGCTGTCGCCGACCCTCTTGTTAGCAGCAGCTTTACTGAGAGAAAGTTCACACTGCTGAGAACTCACCCATTTAAACTGTGTGATGCTCTGGGTTTCAGTGTCTTCACAGGGCTGTGCGGCCGTCACCACAGTCGACTTTAGAACATTTTTGTTGCCCCAGAAGGAAACCCGCGTGCTTAACAGTCACCCCAAGACGGCCCCCCCACCTCCCCCAGCCCCGGCAACTCCCAGTCTCCTTCGTCTCCGGGGATTTTCCTTTTCTAGGTATTTCACGTGAGTGGACTCAGACACCATTTGTCCCTTTCACTGAACGTAACGTGTTCGAGATCCAGCCGCGTGGTAGCCTGAGCCAGCGCGTCCCTCCTTCTTGCGGCTGAGTCACAGTCCTCTGTGTGGGTGGACGACTCCTTGTTTATCCTTCCCTGGTAGATGCGCCGCTTCTGACTGTTACGGGTGCTGTTGCCCTGAGTGTGGGCGTGGTCTTACCCCTCCTGCGTGTCCTCCCGCCAGTGGAAACGCTGGGCTGCGTGGCAACTCTGTGTCCAGCCTTCTGAGGACCCGCAAGCTCTTGCACCACAGCCGCGTCATTTTACATTCTTACCAGCAGCCTGGGGGGCTCCGGGTCCCATGTGTTGCTGGCCCTCGTGGGCTGCGGCGTCCCAGTGGGCGTGGAGGGACCTCTTGGCGCGGAGCCGTGCTTCCCTGATGATGGATAACGCTGCGCGCTGCCCGCTGGCCATTTGTGTATCTTCTTTGCGCCAGTATCTGTTGGAGTCCTTTGCGCACTTTTAAGCTGGGGTGTTTGTCATTTTATGGAGCTTCAAGATCCTTCATGGGGTCTGGATAGGACCTTGTGTCAAGTGCACGGTTTGCAGATATTCCCTCCCTGTGTTGATGGCGTCCTTCGAGGCCTTCAAGGGTGTAATTTTGGTGAAGTCCAGGTTAATCTGTTTCAGTGCGTGTGCTTTGCTGTGGCGGCTGAGAACCCGTGGCCGTCTGAGGCCGCGGAGGCCTCTCTGAGAGTTAGATCAAATGGGCTCTTTGCTCCATTTTGAGTGTCACCCCTTCTCTGAGAGGTGAAAATACCCAGACGCTCAGCCCCGGAGCAGATCCCCCGGGGTTCTGGGTGGAGCTCCACACGAGGCCTCGCTGTGATGGGACCGCGACAGGACGGGGTTGGGCTTGACGCCGGGAAGCTTGTGGCTCCGGCCTCACTGCCTGCTGCTCGGCGGGTCCTCGAGTTGCCTGCGAGGTCTCTAACGTGTGTTTCCCTCCCCAGACGCGGACTTGACCGTCGCCGAAGCCGGCAGCTCGGACAGCCGCGGGGAGAGGCCCGAGCTCTACACGCACGTGGACGAGGGGCTCCTGGGAGGAGAAGGCAGCTACCTGGGTGCCCCCCTCACCCCCGAGAAGGACGACGCGCTGCACCAGGCCACCGCGGTGGCCAACCTGCGGGCGGCGCTCGTGAGTAAGAGCAGCCTGCTGGCCCTCAAGGCCGACGTGCTGGGGGATGACAGCTCCCTGCTGCTGGAGTACCTGCCCAAGGGCGCCCACTCCCTGTCCCGTAAGTGCCGCGCGCGGGGGTGCTGAGGGTTGGCGGGAGCGATGTGTCTCGGCCCCGATGGGACGCGCCGGGGTGTCAGCGTGCGTGCGCGGGGGTCGTGGTGGTCGCCGGGCCTTCGGAGAGGAGGCCCCCGAGGGGGGCTGTCGGGCCACCAGGAGGGAAGCAGCTTGTCCCAACGTCTCATACTTGAAATCGAGGCATCTAAGCCCAAATCCTGATCAAGCTGACACGGGCCAGGCGTGCGGGGCCTGGGACGGGAGCCCCGGGAGGGGACGGGGCGCGCGGGCTCCCTCTGCTGGCCGCCCCGCCCGCGCTGGCCCGCGCGGCCTGGGAGAGGGCCAGGGTGCAGGGCCTCGCTCTCCACCGGCAGTGCTGCTGCACGGGAGGTTTAAAAGGGATCTGGGGGTTGCGTTCACACCTTGAATGCCTCCGGCTGAAGTCTACGTGCTCGGAAGCTGGTGACCGAGTAACCCAAGGATCGGGTGAGGTGCAGCGGTGGCGGCCGCGGCCCCGGGCCGGCCTGGGAGGAGCCAATCCCCTGGGCTCAGCGCTCTGAGCATTGTGCGTCCCGGGTCCTGGGCCCCGGGTCGCGGGTCCTGGGCCCTGGGTCGCGGGTCCTGGGCGGGTGTGACCGTGTCTCCGGCCTCCTGAGAGAAGCGCTCTGTTGGGCGGGTGTCTGCGAGTGAGAGCCAGGTGTGGCCCCGTCTCCCTCCTCGGGGCAGAGCGACGCGCCCCGCAACGGGAGGGGCCCCCCTCCAGGGCCTTGCGGTCCAAGCGTGTGTGGCGGGTGGGGCCGCGCGTGGGACCCTGGGCACCACTGAGGAAGCAAAGGAAAAACTGCAGCCAATGGTGGGGGTCTGGGAAGTGTATCTTTAATTTTTACTCTAATTTTAAAAACAATATTTTCATGACTGTTTTTGTGAACGCTAAAACATCTAAGCATTTGTGATGAAAATTGCTTGTGGCTAATAAAGTCTGACGGTGGAGAAGAGCGTTCGCGGTCTCTTTATTTCTTGTGCCGGAGTCTGAGGCAGCCGGACACCAGGGCGGTTGTAGGACTTGGCTGTGAAGTCAGACCCAGGGCTGAATCCCCCAAGTTTGTTGGACGTGCTTTTAAAAACACGTTTAGGCCTCAGTTTTTGCATCTGAGAAATGGGACTAGCGTCACTTGCACAGTTGTTGTGAATGTAAAACGTGGGACACGTGAGCAAAGCACGTCTGACAAACGCTCCACAGCATCCGTCCGTTTCAGGCGCAGATCAAACCCTGAACGTGGCGTAAACTGTCAGGTCTGTGATGAACGGTCGTTCGAGGGGGTGGTCTCAGGGCGTCTGCGGCATCGGGGGCTTAGACTCGGTGAGTCCGCGAGTGGACATCCAGCGGAGGGGCCGGCAGGGCAGCTTTGTGGGTGTCCTGGAAGGAGCGGCCGGGGTGTGGGAGGCTGGGGGCGTCCCCTGCCGGGCTGGGCACTCGTTTGGGCCCTTTCTGGGCACTGCCTGTGGGTGTGCGGCTCCGCGTGTCAGAGACCCCAGGAGGCGGCGGCAGCGCCTCTGAGGCCGATCCGCGTTGTCACCAGGGGGACAGTTTCTCCTCCTGTCCCCACGTCTGGCAGCCTTCGCCTCCGGGGTGCGCCTGCCCCGGGGCCTTGGGCGCTCCGTGCGGGAAGCGTGCTGGGGGTGGGACCGGGGGTCCGGGTGGCCAGGAAGCACCGATGGCACCCGCATGTGGTCGGGCCGGGACTCACGTGCCGGGGGTCTGACTGCGGGGCTCTGGGACGCGCGAGGCACAGGGAGAGACCCTCTCCGCTCTCGTGAGCCCCCGTCCCTGCAGAGGCCCAGACCCCGCCTGGCAGCAGGTGGGACGCCTGGGTGAGGTCAGCAGGTGGGCAGTGGCCCCGTCGGGTGGTCTGTTCCCGGTGGACAGGCAGTCAGGTAGCCACACCTGCCCCGTGCACGTCCCCAGGCCCCGCGTGTCCCCAGGCCCCGC
The DNA here is from genome assembly GCF_030028045.1 of Hippopotamus amphibius kiboko. Taxonomy (NCBI): domain Eukaryota; kingdom Metazoa; phylum Chordata; class Mammalia; order Artiodactyla; family Hippopotamidae; genus Hippopotamus; species Hippopotamus amphibius. Next base: position 440,961 of record NC_080197.1, read on the forward strand.
GTGTCTCGCGAGCACACACCTCCCTTCGCGGTTCACAGGGAGCCGCCAGCAGGGAAGAAAAACCCCATCCGCTGTGTTTTCAGTATGTCTGTGGCTAGCTCCGGGTGAAGCTGACTAGTGGGTGTTGATATTTTGTTATTTCTATTATGTTTCAGCCTCTTTGCTGTTAATACTCTGACTCTCCCACTTTTCTCATTAGTTCTGCCCTCACGAGAGGGTCCAGAAGCTGGCACAGTCCTTGGCTGGCGGCCAGGAGCCGGTGACGTGGGCCGTGTCTGGGGCTGGGCCTGGGCTCCCACGTTCGCTCAGGCAGAGAGGTCGAAGGGCTTGTAGGAGGTGTGGGTTGTTTTAGAACATTCTTTTCTGACATCCTGAGTAAAACCCACCTGTTCTGGGCATACACTACAATAAAGAATGGACATATCCAGAGAAGAACCTTCATTTTCCAAGACTGTGTGGTCGCCTTCCTGTGGCAGACGTTCCGGCACCTGCTCCAGAGCTGCCCGCGGAGCACACGTGTGCCTGTCGGCTCTGTGCCGTTCAGTTCACGGACGCTCAGGCCCCCAGAGCCCCCACGCTCACCCCCGCCCCTTCCCGTGCTGCTTCCAGAGGAGCCCCCGTTTTCCACTCAGTTGCAGGCGTTGGGGGCCCTCCTGAGCACGTGGATGGGGAGACCCCCACGGTGCGCTGCCCCGCAGGGACGCGCACCCCGAGCCCCAGACGACGCCCAGCCTGGGAGCACAGGGATGCTGTGTGCGCCAGCTGTCCTGAACATACATTTGAAGGAACAAAACGGCTTCACCCTGGGCGCCACGGAGGGCAAAGCAGAGGCACTGCGGCGCGGGCTCCGCGATGGAGGCACCTCCAGGCTCGGTGGGCGTGGAGGCCACCGCAATTCAGGGAGGCCAGAGGGAGATGGGGGCCCTGTGCCGCGGTGTGGGGGTCCTTCGTCCCTGGTCTGGTTCGGGGGGGGTCAGTGGGGATGTTTCCTGTCTCCGACCCCCAGGCGCCTTTAGCTGGTTGCTGACGAGATTTTTCCAGGGCCAAGCCTTTTGTTTTGTGATGTTGCGGGGCCGTAGGACGGACATCCCAGCAGCCGTGGCGCGTGGCTGCAGGAACGGGGGGAGGGCACATCCCCGTCGTGACGCCCGACGGGGGCAGCTCTGCGGCGCAGGGTGTGCTGAGGGGGCTCCCGGGCCCTGTTGGGGCGTCCCGGTCTCGAGGTGGGGAGCCCTGAGGTGCGTCAGGGTGGCCTGTCGGGCACGCAGTGTTGCAGGAGAAAGGGGTAGTGGTTGCAGATGTTTAAAATAAATCCATCAAGTCCGCAGGCCGTGCCGAGCAGTGACTGGAAGGTTCCAGAGCCTCCAAGAAAAATGGAGTTTCCTTGTGTTCCCAGGTCTGAGAGCATTAGGCTTGGCAATTCAGTTCCACAGATGGTTTCGTTGCTGGACCATCACTCTTTCACTGATTTCCCACGAGAGGACTTTTGTACTTTTCGTTTTGACTGGGTTTAAGTTGATGCTTTTGCTTTTATTACGTTTGCAGCAGGAGGCTGGCATCCCACTGGTTAAACGTCACTGTTCACGGAATAGAAACCGTGACTGGCACATTCGTGCTGCCAAATGTGTCTGTTGCCCGAGCTGGGTGTGTGAGCGTGTGTTGATCTGAGAGGGACCTTGAAAAATGCCATGAGAACACAAGGAACTTTGATTTCACGGGAATGAGCCGGAGATGAAGCAGCCGCTCTGGTTGCTGGAGGCCCAGCGCCTGAGTGCCAGCGCCGGCCCCCACCTCCCAGGAGCCCCGAGCGTCCTGAGTGCATCCAGGCTCCCGGGAACAGGCGAGGACGCGTCCCGGTGGGGGTGGGTGGTGCCGCTGAACCGTGCGCTCCTCCCGGGAGGAGAGCGCAGACCTGGGGTGGCAGCAGGTGGGGTCTGCCCTGGACCCGGAGGGGGTCCGCCAGCCGCGGGCGTCACCGTCCAGCATTTCTCCTGCCCCCAGTGTCTGTCCAGGGAACAGCCGCAGCTGGGTTTCATTCTAATTGAGTATTTCCTTCTGGTGTTAAAATGAATCAAGGACCTTTACGTGAGTCTGGCTTGATGCTGGGATCTTAAACAATCTCTTACGGAAGGGCACTTGATGGACGTGTTACCACCCTTTTAGGTAAATAGCCAGGTCGACACACCGTGAAGGACTTTCCAGAAGACCCTTCCTTGGGCGCAGGTGACCGTGTGCCACGTCCTCGCCGCGGGTTCTGACCCCCTGCGCAGGACACCCCGTGCAATCACGTAGCTTCTGGGAGACCCCGCCCCAGACAAGCCACAGGCGGAGACCCCGGTGCCTGGGAGTGGCGAGCGGATAGAAGCCCCCAAACACCCTCGCCCAGCGAGACCCAGGCCTCGCCACACGGCAGCACACGGCTCCCCACAGGACGGCCAAGGACGGTGCTTCCGGAACTCTCTACAGCCCGCCAGCTGGTGTCCGTTCACGTGGGTGAGACTCGTTTCCTGTGTCCCCAGGGCCTGGCGCCAGCCCGAGTCGCCTCCCTCCGGCCCCTCCGCCCTCCTGCACTCAGGGCCCGGGATGCCCGCTCTGGTGACGGGCCAGATGGAGCCCAGGGAGCTGGCCACCTCCCCAGTCCAGGTAAGACGCGAGGGCGGCCGGCCACGTCGGGGCAGCCCGGGCCAGATGCCTGTCCGCCATGCACGTCCCCGTGGGCACAGTGCCCCTGAACCTGCGGCTTGGCACATCCTGGGCGAGCCTGTGTGCTGGCAGCAGCTTTCCGTCCACCCTTCGCTCCGTGATCCCTTTGGCCCCGTGCCACTCAAAGTGCTGCAGGTGTCAGCTTTGCAGTGATAGTTGCAACATGTTGTGCGAAGTTACATCAGTTTTGATATTTAAATTAAAATATTTTGTGGAGGCATTTTTCCCCCTAATATACAGACTCACACTGCAGCAGGTTAAAAACCCAGTTCCTCAAACTGAGAGGTGCTGCCTGGTCTCGAGTGGGTTTTGCTGCGGTGCTGGTGGCTGCGTTTGTCACGAGGCGTCTGAGGTCCGCTTCCTGTGCCTCGGGTCACAGGTGGTTATTTAAAGACAGGTCTGATAGGTTCCACGGTTTCCCTGAAGAAAAAAATCTTTGAGAGAGAGCTTGATCACATGTTTTGTAATTTGAAGTAAATCAAATGCTATTTCTGTGCATTTGAAAACAGGATGGTTTTGGTGAGAGGGTCAGGCGTCCTGTTGACAGGATTTTTTGCGTGTCCGCTTATCGAGAGATTACTGCAGTTGCCTTCCCAGACACGTGTGGTCATCCTTGTGGTCACTGGACGGGGACCTGGTGAGTAGGGGTGACACGCGTCTGCGCTGCAATCTTCCTGATTCCATCATGTCCTGACAGCCTGTAACACCTGTCTCTCCTTCTAGGTTGCTGCCCCTCGGACCTGGAGGCCTGGGCCAAGGGACAGCCCCTGCGAAGGCGGTGGCAGCTAGCGCCTGGGCTTCCGTGGGGGCTGCCAGCCAGGCCAGGGTGACCGGGGCCTCCTCCTGGCTCATTATGTGGCCAGGAGCACGTTCACGACCTGGATGGACTCGCCCAGGGCTCCACCCTGAAGTCAGCTAAGGAGCCCCGAGGGGACGGACGCCTCTGCTGTGGACGATGGTTTTGAGACCACCAGGCTGGAACGGGCACTTGGAACGCAGGGTGGATGTTGGCACGGGCCTCTCTGCTGTGGGCAGCCTGGCATCAGGTCCAGGTGGCCAGTGGGTGTTGGCAGAGCTGGTACCAGGCGTCGGTGTGAGCCTTTAAAGGGGTCACGTCTCATTTCCTCCGCTAGGCCTGTTGAAGGCCTTTCAGTGCCCAGTGGTGGGCAGGTGGGGCAGGTGCACCTCCAGCCTCCAGGCGATGGGGTTTGGGTTCACTGGCCTCGTGTCGGATCTCAGAGCCGGAGCGGAGGGCACAGGACATGGTGCCACCATCCCTGGGGCACAGAACCAAACAGCTCTGACCCCGTTCCCTTCCAGAGGGATGTGTGCCCTGCCGCCACATGGGAGGGAGACAGAGTTGCCAAACCGGCTTCTTTTCAGAAGGAGCACGTTGTCTTTGCTGGTGTCCACCTGCCCTGGGCACGTCAGGCCCACATCTGCGGGTGGCTGAGGATTTGGGGGCTCCAGGACCCGGCGGAGGCTGGCCTTGGGCCAAGCAGCAGGTGGGCTTAGGAAGGAAGCAGGCGGTCTATTCCAGGTTCTGAATTCCTGGAGTCGCCAGGCCCAGTCACAGCCCCCTGTGGCCGTGGCCATGGCCATGGCCGTGGTCGGGGTGTGGTCCACATGCAGCCCAGGCTGCCCACCTGCCCCAGTCACTCCAGTCTTTTCAATCGTTAAACGAGTTCTGAAGATGAAGAAAAGTTGGGTTTTGAGAGAGGCTTAGGATGCTTGTTGCCAAGGCGACCCCACCCTAGCGGTGTTCCCGGGAGTTCAAAGACCCGTCGGTGGTGTCACCCCTTCTGAGAAGGTTTATTAAGCATCTGTTTGCGTATAAACGTCATTGCTGAGAAAAGGAAGCTTTCCTTTCCTTTTTTGCTGGTCATGGTGGGGTCTTTGGCTATTAGGTCTCAGAGATTGTATGTCCACATGGTTATGCTGTCACAGAAGGCGTGTGTGCACCACCCATGTTGGGCCCCTGGGTTACCTGTGCCCCCAGGGATGTGACCCTGTGGCTGCTTCCCTGTCATTTGCCCATTTGTGGGACTTTTCCCTGCGTGGATGGAGCGTGACCTGTGCCTGCAAGGAGGCCTGCCCTGTGGAGAGGCCCTGCACTACTGTGTAGAAAGGCTTATTAATTTTTTTAAATAATGAAGAAATTTCAGAAAGATTTGTACCTAAAAAAAAAAATAACTGAAGCAATATTTACAATATCCATGATATGGAAACAACCCAAGCGTCCATCAGTGGATGAATGGATAAAGAAAATTCAGTGTGTACACACACACACACACACACGTGGGATATTACTCAGCCATAAAAAAGAATGAAATAACTCCATTTGCAGCAACATGGATGGACCTAGATATTATCATACTAAGTGAAATGGCAGACACAGAAAGACGAGTAGCGTATAACTTCATTTATGTGTGGAATCTGAAAACAAAAGCAAACAAACAAACAAAAAACCAAACAAGCTCATAGATACAGAGAACAAACAGTTTGGTGATTTCCAGGGGTAGGGGGTGGGAGAGATGAGTTTTGGTGTATTTTTTAGTTTAAATGAGTTGAATTTTTGACAGAGAGAGAGAGAGAGATAATATCTCTCCTTAAAAAAAAAAAAGAAAAAGAAAGAAACAGGTTTGCGTAGATGGTGAAGTGATGGGAACATAGGAAACATTTTTAGGGCAGATGGCCCCTGAGTTTGTTCTTAGACTTAATATCATTTCCCTTAAAACTGTATAGTCATCCAACATATAAAATTTTCAGCAGGTTTGTGTAGGTATTCCATTGCTTACATTTTATTGAATTTCTCATTGAAATATTATGGCTCAGGAATTGATTTCAAAGAGTTTCTTAAAACTTATCAATATGTAGTATTAATCTTTCTTGAACACAGAGGATTGCAATAATGAAAGCTTGGTAATTTAGGTCTATTTATGCCACAAAACTTGCTCCATGTCTACAAGTTCATTTTGGGCTTCTTGGCATATTACCACTTTGACAAAATGTGACTGGGTGACCTCGCAAACTTGGGTACCAACCATGTGTTGTAGGGTGTGTGTGTGTGTGTAGAAATGGGACTCCCACTTGCTTGGGGACAGTAACTTACTATTTAGACCGTATTTAAAATATGTAAGACTCCGGTCTCAATCATGGTCAGTTTGGTGGTTGCACATAACTCAGCAGCTAAGGAAAAGGCATTAATTTATTTTAAAGAAAACATTTTGAAAACAACTTCGAATTTCCACTTTCAACCATGACTAGCTTGTACTGAGCTTACCCTCCAGGCAAAAACTACTTGAAAAGCTGGCCCCCAAAAAACACACATGCATATACACACATACACACACCTACATATACGTATACACACATATAGCTACACACACACACACACACACACACGCACACACACATCTGGGGGAGCAGTTGCTGCAGGTGGGATTCGAAGGCTGCAGTCCTTGAGGGAAGGAAGAATCTGTAAAAAGAGTCCAGCAAACCCACTGGAACTGAAAATACAGCATGTGAGGCTGAGGATCTGTTGAGTAGTTTACAGCAGTCTGGGCGCCACCTGAGACAGGGAGAGGAGACTGGAAGACAGAGCAATGGAGAGGGTCCAGGCTGAAGCTTAGGAAAGAAAAGCACGGGGACATGCAAAGACACACAGAGGAACGGTGAACGTGTCTAATACTTGTGTAACTAGGGTCCAAAGGAGAGAGGAGAGAAAATGGGGCAGAACAGTATCCAAAGAGACAATAGTGGAGAATGTTCCAAAACTGATGAAAGACATAAATCCACAGAATCAGAAGCTCAGCAAACCCAAAGCAGAACAAACACTAAAATAAAACCACAACCAAAAAAACAAAACTGGGGCATATTGTACTCAAACTATTGAAAACAAAGACAAAAATAAAAATCTTAGAAGCAGCCAGAGAAAAAAAAGACATTAAGAGGAACAACATCAAGATTGATGTCTGACTTTTCAACAGAAATGATGGTGCTAATCTCTGAGGTGCTGCAGAAACACCGAGACCAGAATTCTATACCCAGCAAAAGTATCCCTCAATATCACGCAGACCAAGGCTGCGTGAAGAGAATGTCACACAAAGAAACAAAACCGAGGGCGTTCTTTGCCAGCTGACAAGAAGTACTAAAACACAGCCCTCTATAGAAACAGCCCTCTTGATTGTTTAAAGCAATATTTGTGGCTCCTTGTGGGGCTTTTGACTCAAATAAGAGCATAACGCACATCATGGACAGCTGAAAGGGTGGGAGGGGTGAGTGAGCTTGGCCGTGGGATGAGTCTTGCCTTCTCTACAAAGTTGCAACGAATAATGACAAAAATCATCATGTATGGTTCAAAGGCTTATGAAGAGAAAAATGGAATAATACTTGATTAATTCAAAAGAAGGCAAGCAAGGAAGGTTAAAGGAACAAAAGGACAGAATAGGACACACATAGGGAGATGGTAGCCACACCAGTAATCCTGTTGTTACCAATGGACTGAGCACTGCAGCAAAGAGAAAAGATTATCAACTTGCTTTTTAAAGAAAAGTTGTTGTTTGTAGATAACATGCTTTATAGATAAGAACACAGAAAGGTTTAAAGCAAAAAGAGAAACCAAGGAAACACCGGCCGAAAGAGGCTCATTGATGTCAATATCAAAGTCAGCCATGAGGGGTGTTGCCCCCAGGCTGCTACACAGTGAGGAGAGAGTCAGTTCAGTGGGAAATACAAATCCTGAAATGCATAAGCTTTTGGTTTTTAAATACTGTATATGGAGTGAAAGTTGACAGAACTAAAAGGAGAAAGAAACAAGTCCACAATTACAGTTGAGGATTTTTAACAAATTTTCTCAGTAATTGATAGATCAGCAGACAAAATATCAGTAAGGATGGAGAAGATTTGAACACTTTTCAAATAACTTTGAATTCCTGGAATAAACCCATCGAGTCACAAGACGCTGTTCTTTTTCTGTATCGCTGGACTCAGCTTGCTATTTTGTTTAGGAGTTTTGCATCTTTGTTCAGAGAAGTATTGGCCTGTAACAACACGGTTAACCAAGCCACACATTGCACCAAACAAGTGCAGAATATTCCAGATGCGCAGGAAACATTTACAAAAGAGACCAAGCGGGAATGCAAAGCAGGTCTCAGCAAATCCCAAAGGATGCAATCATACAGAGTGTGCTCTCTCACCTCAGTGAAATTAAACTAAAAAATCAACAACAGAACAATACTAGAATACATCACAATGGAAATTATAACATATTTTGAACTGAATAATGAAAGTATGACGTATCAAAACTTGTAGGATATACTGAAAGTGGTATTTAAGGGAAATGTGTAGCTTGAGTTGCATGAATTAGAAAAGAAGGAAAGTTCTAATTTGAGGGGGTCAAGAGGTGAGAAAAAGAAATAGCAAATTAAACCCAGTGCAAGCAGGAGAAGCGGCTCAGAGAGCAACCAGCAGTGAGGACGGACGCAGACGGGTAGCCGACACGTGGACAGCGCCAAACACCAGTGCCGCAAAGGACGGATAAAACAAACTCCTCTCACAGTGATCCTAACAAGAGAGGGACATTGATTGTCAATAAAAGGTATAAAAAAGATCACTGTTAGCATCCTATAGATGTTAGAATGATAATAAGAGAGTATCTTGAACAACTCTGTGCTCATACATTTGACAAGTTGGAGGGAATGGGCAAATTCCCTGAAAAACAGAGTCTGCCAAAAGTGAGCAGGGGGGTGCCACGTCGGGCCCGTGGGGATGCCCCGGGGCCCTCGGGAGGTGGAGGGAGCAGGCTTAGCCTGGCCACTCTGAACCGTGCCAGTGGCTCTGGGACACGGGGCTGTCCCTGGGTGTCTGGTCATGGGGGGATCGGGACGGGGATCGTGACCCAGCGCGTGAGAGCTGGAGGAGGGTGCGCTGGCTCTGGATGGGGCGACATGCAAGCTGTGCTCACAGGCGGGTTGCTTATCATCTCTTGGAATTGCTCCCCCCCGCCCCTCCCCAGGAGGGCAGCCCCGCCAGGGTCACAGGGCCCCAGACAGAACACAGAGACTGGGGCCGGGGTTAACACAGACAGCGGGGGATCTGGAGGAGGAGAAGGGAGCGGACGCCCAGCTGGACAGCAGCCGAGGGAGACGGGCAAGGAGGCCGCGGACGAGGGTCTGAACGGACGGCCATGCCGGCCCCTACCAAGGATGCGGGGGCGAGCGGTCTTTTCAACGTGTGGTTCCAAGTGAGTGGATGTCAGTGCGGAGGAACGAATGAACCTTGACTCCTACCTTGCACCAGCCACAGAATTAAGATGGGATTGACCATAAGCCTGTTTAGGTTTTATATTTATAAAAAGGAAACAATTTTTAGAAGAGGACGTGGGTATTCGTGATTGTGGTGATGGGCAAACATTTCTTAAGCACTTCTTTAGAAGCACTTGTAATAAAAGTTTGATAACATGTTTTATTTAAAAAGTTAACATATGGAGGGGCCTCCCTGGTGGTGCAGTGGTTAAGACTCTGCCGCCAATGCAGGGGACATGGGTTCGAGCCCTGGACCGGGAGGATCCCACATGCCACGGAGCAACGAGGCCCGTGAGCCACAACTACTGAGCCTGAGTGCTGCAACTACTGAAGCCCATGTACCTAGAGCCCGTGCTCTGCAACAGAGAAGCCACCACAATGAGAAGCCTGTGCACCGCAAGGAAGAGTAGCCCCTGCTCTTTGCAACTAGAGAAGGCCCGCATGCAGCAACGAAGACCCAACACAGCCAATAAATAAATAAATAAATTTATTTAAAAAAAAGTTAACACATGTGAATTCCTTGGTGGTTTAGTGGTTAGGACTTTGTGCTTTCATTGCCAAAGGTCTGGGTTCAATCCCTAGTCAAGGAACTAAGATCCCACAAGCCACATAATGCAGCCAAAACAAAAATTTATGAAAATTATTGATTTCTTCACTCAAAGTTGCCGTTATGAGAGTGCAAGGGCCAGTCACAGAGCAGAGAGAATGTCTGCAGTAAATACATCTGACAGAGAACGCAGGTTCACAAGGGTCCATTAAACTAAAACGTCAGGGGCTTCCCTGGTGGTCTAGTGGTTCAGACTCTGCACTCCCAGTGCAGGGGGGGCCCCGGTTCGATCCCTGGTCAGGGAACTAAGATCTCACATGCTGTGCAGTGCGGCCAGAAAATTTAAAAATTTTAAAAACAAACAAAACAAAGTTAAAACATCAAAAGGAAAGCAACTCAGTAAAGGATCAGAAGACGTCACGAGCACATCACAGAAGAGGGTGTGCAAGTGACCAGGGGCCGGGCGTCATTGGTTGCTGCAGACTGGAAGTTCTCAGGTGCACGTCCAGCAGAAGTGAGAGCCTGGCCCACTGCCCGTCACTGCCAAATAGGCACCGGGCCCCCGTGGTCACGTGGACAACACGGCAAGGCCACGCTGCCTCTGTGTTGAGTGAGCAAGTCCACACCTGGGTGTCGGGTCCCCCTACCCGAGGCGTAGCCCAGCGTCTGGTGATGGGAGGCAGGGAGGCCGTGCCCTGGGGGGTGGTACTGACCAGCGTCAGGCCTGCAGGTGTGCAGTGTCCTGTTTGGGTGGCAGTTCCCCGGGTCTGTCTGTAGGTGAAAACTCACCGAGTGGTACGTGTGCACTTCATGCACGGGTCAAAACCTTCTGAAAATAATTTGGACACATCATAGCTTCACTATATTCTGACACGAGATAAGTGTCAGCCACATGAATTTATTCATGGAAAAACAAAGTGTGGCCCATGTTTGAATCCCTCTCAGAAATGCACATGAAGTGCGGTCTTCTGGAAATTACAGTCGGGAGAAGTACAAATCCGGGGCAGTGACGGAGTAAAGGCACGCGTGCCCTGCGGAGAAACCTCCCCTCCACACTCACCCGCAACTTGGCGGTGCCTTCGCTTTGCTGGCAGTTCCTTGGCATCTTGGGCGTTATCTTGAAATGGTTCTGGAATGTTCACTGGTCAGTGACACGACAGAGCTGGGCGGAGAGGAGGCTTCCTCTAAGTTGCTGTGCTGAGCAGTTTTCTTGTAGATATATTTCTGCAAAATTGTAACTCAGTGTTACTGAACTTCATACTTAGATAATCTGGTGCGGGCTGCAGACGGCGCTTCCTCATTTTCCAGCTTGCCGTTCATCCTGGACACCTGATTCCAGGCAAAAGCATTCTGTTTTTAGGGCAGATTGGCAGAGATTCTTTCAATTTGATGCTGTTTGTTCTCTTTCATTTATTTCAATTACTTTTCCACTATGTGGATATTTAGGGCTGTATAATGTTTGTGCAAGTCAAACTACATGATGTTGAAAGGTTTTCTAAGATATATAGACTGTAAACCACAAGTTGTGGAAGTCTTAGCTTCTTCCCACACGAAGTGACTCTAGTCATCTAGTCAGTGAAAGCTTCCCTCAGTGCTGTTCACGGAAGTAGTGGTGGCATGGTGCCTGCCACCCAGAGGAGACATGCACGTCCTAATTCCTGGCCCCTGTGAATGTGACCCTATTTGGGAAAAGGGTCTTTTCAGACATAATTAAATTAAGGATCCTAAGATGGAAGATACTGCAATTGGATATCCTTTGGAATACCCAATGGGTCCTAAATCTAGTGACAGGTGTCCTTATAAGAGACAGAAGAGGAGACACCATGTGAGGATGGAGGCACAGATGGGTGAGATGTGGCCACCAGCCCAGGGACACCTGGAGCCCCCGGAGCTGGAGGAGGCAGGAAGGACCCTCCCCTGGAGCCTCTGGAGGGCGCGCGACTCTGCCCACACCTTGACCTCGGACGGTCTGGCCTCCAGGACAGAGAGCATAGGTTGCTTTAAGCTGCTCAGTTTGTGGATATTCGTATTAGCAGGAAACTAATACATTAGGAAAACGGCAAAATGCGTGATCATGGGGTAGGTTCAGAAAGCCTGCAGCTGTGCGCCCAGCGGAGACGCGGGCCGTGGGTCACTCACGTCCGTGCAGCTAAATTGTTTCTCTAGGGAAAAAATACAGCACTTACATACAGAGATAAGTATTTTTTTTACATGTAGGTCTGAATTGTTAAGTGCAGGCTAGAATAAAGAATGAAATTTTAATTTTTACATTGTAGAAGCAGAATAGAAAGCAGAAAATAACTCAAAAAAGTTATTTGAAATCAAATAACCTAAAAGCTCGTCTCCTCGCTCTCCTTTTCCATCCCGGAGTGGGCGGCACGCTTGCTGTGGTCCGTGCTGCTGTGAGAACCAGGGTCCGGGTGGGGGCACCGGCCGGGAGGCAGGCGTAGGGGCGGTCTGCTGCTGCTCGTGGACGAGGCGGGCTGGGCCAGGCTGGGCCTGGTGGTCGAACAGGAAGGGAGACGTAGGGTGGAAGGTTTTCCTCCTTGAGGGCTGCCGGACGTGGTCCGTCCAGACGTGGGTGCCCTTCTCTCTGTCCTGTCTTGGACCCTCACCTGGACCCACCTGTCCAAGGGCCCTCTGTGGGGGGACTGGAGCCGCGGCCTGGGCAGGGCTGCTTCCTCGCAGGTCCAAGAGCTGCCGGATGCTCTGGTCACGCCTGCATCCGGGACCTCGGCCTACTGCTTTGTAAGGAGCAGTTCTGCTGACAGCAGTGACCGCCATCTGTGCCCCACGTACCGGAGCGTGGCCTTGGCCCTTGGGGGGCCCAACGGCTGGCGTGGCCCACTTCTCAGGATTCCTCCCCAGGGGCAGAGGTTCTTTTGTAGGCACTTTGTTGAAGCATTGTTCACAGGGGTGAAAAATGGAAACAACTGTCATGTCTGTTGAATAAATCACGGTGTATTCACACATTTAAGAAGGTATAGTTAAAAATCATAGCATGAACATGTGGTCACGCTGTGAACCGTGGCTGCCGTGTGTGACTGCCCGTGGACACGGGCGACGGTCCACGCCTCCCGCCGCCTGCCTGCCGCAGCTCCCACACGTGTCGAAAGCTCCCGAACATGTGAAGATGCCTTCCTTCTCAGGACAGGGCTTGGATTCTGAGAGACCTGGTGACTGTGCCCAGGCTTGGTGGGGACGTGGAGGCCCCTGTGTGCACAGACACCGTCAGGTGAGCAGGTGCTGGGCGGGGCTGGATCAGTCCTGAGCCGTGATGACGTGCGCACAGCCCAGACTTGGGGCCCTGAAGGCCTCCCTTGGTGAAGCCATCTGGCCTGTGCGTGGAGGGGGCTCATCCTGGGCGGTGTGTCGCTGGCGCCTGACACCTGTGGGTGTGGGAGAGGCCAGAGTGACCGCGCTTGGGTCCATGAGAGCAGCCAGGCTCCTGCCAGGCCCCGCAGACGGTCTCAGTGACCCGTGTTCTGGAAAAGAAGTCTGCTTGCGTGGTTATTTAGATGCCGTTTAAGGTGTCTCAGGAGAAAATGTATGGCTTGAGAAGCAAAATAAGACGTCCCCCTCAGTGTCGCCTGGTCTGTTTCAGGGACGGAGGTGCAGCATGAGCACCAGCCTGTCCTCACGCGGGGGGACCTGGGCGCTTCCTGGGCTGTTGGGCTCGGGGTCACCGCGCCGCATCATGCAGTTGGCACCATTTCCATGGCGACCTGCCCAGGGCTAGGGTCTGAGCAGCAGAGTGGACTGGGGACCTGGGGCACACGTCATGCGTCATGGAGATGGTGGCGAGGGCCCTGCCCCTGTGTGACGTGCTGGGCGGCCCGGGGTGGGGGGCACTGGGCGGGTTGGAGCCGTCCTGTCGTGTGTCCAGCGGCCTGGCCAGCTTCCTTGGGCGAGAGGGGCCAGCGTGGGTCCCCTGAGCTTCTCCGGCTTCCCCCAATGCTTGTGGGCCACGTCACGCTGGGATCTCTGTTTTCTCGTCTGCTTTCCTCTGGCACTTCCAGAGGCAGCTGTGACCGTGCCCGGGGCCTGGGGGTGTGGGTATCTGGCGGGTCTTTCCAGGGGTCCGCCTGCCTGTGGCCTGACCGGTGGGAGCCTTGGTCCGTCCCCTGGGCGGTGGTGCCAGGGTGCGGCCAGTGAGCCTGTGGGTGGCGTGAGGGCCGGGGGCTGCTTCCAGATGCCCGAGAGCAGATGCCCGCCCTGGGCTCCCCTCCCAGGAGGAGGTGCCATTGAGCACCTGGAGGCTCCCAGCAGTGCCAGGGAGCTTGGGACGACCGACCCAGCAGGTCTGGGTCTGGGGTGATGTCCCTCGGCTCAAGAGGGGGTGACTGTGGTGTTGGCGGGTGCCCCGCGCAAAGGGCGCCACTCAGGGTGAGTTGCCGCCGTGCCTGGGGGCCTCGCACAGCGGGATTGACCCCATGGACCCTCCGACCGCCCCCTGCGAGCCCCCTGGAATGTGGCCCTGGCCCGGGGGCCCACAGTGTCACTCTCTGAAACTTGGGGAGGGACAGTAGGGATGGACGCTCGCCGGTGGCCTCTCACCAGGCGGCACCCACCAGGCGGCACCCCTACCCTGGCTGCGGCCGCGTGGACGCGTGGAGGGGGCGGGGACGGCCCACGTTCGTGTTTCCGTTGATTCTGTTGGTTCCGCGTGTGCCCTCGTGTGTTTTAGGGGCTGATGTGGGAGGTACTGGCCGATCTGAGAAGTGCTCTTACTTAGACCGTGGGAGCCCCCTCTGCCCCCGGCCAGGCCTGACCGCCGGCTGCAGACCCCCAGCCCCATGGGGAGAGCCGGGTGCGGGTGGCAGCGGGCGGGCCGTGCGGGGTTCTCAGGCTGACCGGCCGCCGTCTGTCTTGCAGTGAATGAGTTCACGGTCATCAGGAAGAAGTTCCGCTGCCCCTACTGCAGCTTCTCGGCCATGCACCAGTGCATTCTCAAGAGGCACATGCGCTCTCACACGGGCGAGCGGCCCTACCCCTGCGAGATCTGCGGGAAGAAGTTCACACGGCGCGAGCACATGAAGCGGCACACGCTGGTGAGTGGGCGCGGGGCCGCGGGGGGTGGCAGGCGGGCAGCGGGCGTCAGCACAGGGTCGGTCCAGGGCACGCTGTGCGTGGGGCCGCTGTGCCCGGCCAGGATGGGGACGGGGGGTGACCAGGATGCCACGTGCAGCCCTGAAGTGGGGTCTGCCCTGCGGTGGAGAAGACCAGGACGGCGGGGAGGCACTCCGCTCCTGTGTCCCTCCTGAGCGGCTCTGCCTCCGGCCGCAGGTGCAGAAGGCAGGGGGCGCGTTGCTCCGGGCCCTACCCCTCAGGCTCCCCTTTGGGGCCCCCTCTGCTCCAGCCCGACCTCTGCAGGGGCTTCCTTCCCTGCCAGAACCCTGCCCCTGCCCCCAGCTACCGCCACACGGCCCCCTCCTCCGTGCCCCTGCCCCGCAGCTGCCGTGGGACCCCGGCCCCTCCCCCGCAGCCCCTGGAAGGTGTCTGACGGCCCGGCGGGCAGCTCAGGAGCAGGTGCTGAGCAGATGAGTTCACTGGGCCGGGATGTAACAGTAAAGGTCATCCTCGAAACAGGGAGGCAGATTCACCAAAACACAGGGCGAGGAGCCCCCGGGGGGTGAGAAACCAGGGAGGTGGTGGCTCAGGATGGGGGCGGGGAGAGGACGCTGGGGTGACGTCATGAGTGAGGGACCTCAGGGCCGTCGGGCCGGCCTCCCCGCAGCACCCTCGCCTGCTGACCGGCAGTGGCGGACCCGTCAGGAGGCGCGGAGGGGCCCCATCCCCGTGGCAAGGGGGCCCAGGCACGTCCTGGCACCAGGCTGACCATCCCAGGGGCCGCGACGAGACCTCGGGGGTGGCTCCGACAGGGGGAGCCGTGCGAGGCAGTGAGCCAGAGCCCACCGCCCGGGCCCCAGCTGCACCGGCCCGTCCCCACTGGACTCTTGTTGGGTTCTTGCGTTTGCCTTATCCTGGGGGGGCTCACCAGGGGAGATCCCTGGAGGTCAGGTTGAAAAGCTGCAGAGGGAGGCAGCCCTCGGAGCCAGGGCCCAGGCTGGCCGACTGAGGGGATGCCCGTGCTCCCCTTGCTGGCCCCATGCCCTGAACCCCGAGAGGCAGGTCTGCAGGGCAGGGAGGGGGCTGAACCTCCCCTGACGGCAGAAGAGCAGTGTTGTTCCTGCCCTGCCCGCCCCGGGAGGCTCAGCCAGGAGGCTGGGGGTACAGAGGGGCCGATCTCCTCCCCATGGAGCCGAGCACCAGGTCGCCACGGCACCCACGCCCTTCCCTGCCCGTCCACGCATCCGTTGGGACCCGTGCCCGGCCATCTGGCCCTGGCGGACAGGCTCCCGCAGCTCCCCAGGGCTGCCCCCGCCGCCCAGCCCTGCCGTCACCAGACTGCAGTCTTTGTCCTTTGGAGAGGGTCGCGGAAGCCCTGGGTTTAAAATGTAACAAATGGAGAAGGCCCAGGAAGGGTCCCGGGAACCAAGCGATCAGAGGCTCCACTTCTGGACTCAGAGCTGTGAGGCGGCCCGGCTCCTCCCGGTGGCCGGTGGCCGGCGTCCAGTGTCCGTCCCGGCCACGTCCGGCCTCTCGCCCGCCTGGGCTGGCAGGCAGCCGTCGTCGGTCAGGGTTCTGGGGAGCCCGTGAGGGGGCAGACGTTCACGGCTGTCCACAGGGCCACTGCGCCGGGAAGCCGAGGGCGCGTGGCCAGGCACGCGGGGGGTCCCTGCGCAGGCCCGTCGCCTGGAGGGTTCAGAAAGGCAGGAGGCAGCGTTGTGACCGCCGTCGCGGCCCCCGCACCCCCATCCCCCCGGGCCGCCAGGCCTGCCTGCCCCGCGCGTCGGCACTCAGCCCGTCTCTTTGCTTTGCCGAGGGCTTCCCAGAAGGCAGGTGCCTCAGGTCCCTCCCGGTCACCGCTGTCCCGGGACTCCCATCGCCTGGGCCCCCAGGGCCCCCAGGGCCCCGTCGGGAGCCACCGGAGCCGCAGCCTTCCCCCGCCCCACCCCCGGGGGCAAAAGCGGGGGCGGGGCGGAGGGGAGTGCGCTGCTGTCTCTGTTGGGAGGTGTGGGGAGCAGTGTGACCCCAAGGGCAGATGTGTGCCCTGGGCCAGTGCTGTGTGGGGGGCACGGCCAGCCTAGAGCTCCGCATCCTCTGGACGGGGGTGAGTTTTGCTGGCACCTGCAACTCGGCGTCCCGGCTTTGTGCAGTGGCCCCCGGCCAGGGCTAGGGGTGGCCACCCAATGCCCTCCCCGCACTGACCGCCTCCCCCTGCACTGACCGCCTCCCCCTGCACTGACCGCCTGCCCCCCACACTGACCACATGTCCCCCCCGCACTGACCGCCTGTCCCCCCACACTGACCGCCTGCCCCCCGCACTGACCACCTGTCCCCCCCGCACTGACCGCCTGCCCCCCCCGCACTGACCACATGTCCCCCCGCACTGACCGCCTGTCCCCCCCGCACTGACCGCCTGCCCCCCCCGCACTGACCGCCTGCCCCCCCCGCACTGACCGCCTGTCCCCCCCGCACTGACCGCCTGTCCCCCAACACTGACCGCCTGCCCCCCCCGCACTGACCGCCTGCCCCCCGCACTGACCGCCTGTCCCCCCCACACTGACCGCCTGCCCCCCTGCACTGACCGCCTGCCCCCCCCGCACTGACCACATGTCCCCCCGCACTGACCACATGTCCCCCCGCACTGACCGCCTGTCCCCCACACTGACCGCCTGCCCCCCCCGCACTGACCGCCTGTCCCCCCCGCACTGACCGCCTGTCCCCCAACACTGACCGCCTGCCCCCCCCGCACTGACCGCCTGCCCCCCGCACTGACCGCCTGTCCCCCGCACTGACCGCCTGTCCCCCCCGCACTGACCGCCTGCCCCCCGCACTGACCACATGTCCCCCCGCACTGACCGCCTGTCCCTCCGCACTGACCGCCTCCCCTGCAGGTGCACAGCAAGGACAAGAAGTACGTGTGCAAGCTGTGTAGCCGCGTGTTCATGTCGGCCGCCAGCGTGGGCATCAAGCATGGCTCGCGGCGCCACGGCGTGTGTGCCGACTGCGCGGGCAGCGGCGGCGCCGGGCCCCTGGACGGCGGCGGCGCCGAGGGCTCCCCGGAGCTGTTTGCGGGCGACGGGCCGTACCTGGAGGACCCCGAGGACCCGCGCGGGGAGGGCGAGGAGGAGCTGGGCGAGGACGAGGACGACGTGGGCCTGGCCCCCGAGGACGCGCTGCTGGGGGACGACAAGGAGGACGAGGACTCGCCGCGGGAGCCCCGCAGCCCCGCCGGCGGCGCCGACAAGGACTTCGCCTGGATCTCCTAGGCCGGGCCGGGCGCTGGGCCACGGCCTCCCCCCCCCCCCCCCCGCCTGCTCCCCCCAACGCCTCGCGGACGCCCCGGGGCTCAGAGGCGCGGCCGCCCCGCGCGTGGGGCTGGGGGTGCGCGCGAGGCCGGGGCGCGGGGCGCGTCTGAGCCCCGGGAGAGCCCCTGTCACCTCCCCCAGCAGGGCTGCGTGGCGGGCGTCGGGGGAGCCCAGGAGACCAGCCTGGCGTCGGGCGCCCCGCGGCCCGTGCCCAAGGACGACGGGTCGGCCCCGGCCGAGGTCCCGGGGTGGCCCTGAGGCCCGGGCCCGGGAGCCGTTAGGTCCGGGAGCCTGGCCACCGCGGGCCCCGTCCCGGGCAGAGCGCCCTCCCCCGCGCCCCGCTCCCCCCTTCTCAGCAGCGGGGTCCCTGCCGGCGGCTGCCGCGGCCCCCGCCCTCCAGGGCTGCGCTGTCTGGTGGCAGAGCCCCGCGGCCCTCCCGCCTCCGGGCTTTGGTGCTCAACCCACGGCAGCCGCCCGCCTCGGCCCGGGGCGCCCAGGTGCTATCTCCCCGGAGGCGGCCGCGCGCGCCAGGTGCTCCCCCCGCAGGGGCCTCCGCGTGCACGTCTCCGAGGGCCCCGCCCGTCGCGCCGCCCCCGGGCTGCTCCTGCGGACCCCGCCGCCCCCCGCCCCCTGGGGCGGCTCGCCTTCGTTGCTGCTAACGCCGGAGGGCGCCCCGACGCCGTGCTGCTCGCGCCGCCCGTGGGGCCGCCCCCACCCCCAGGTGCTCGGGGCCCAAGTTCTGGGAGCAGCTGAGGGCGCCGAGGCCGGCAGGTGCAGTGGTTCTGGTCCCACCCGACGGCGCTCGCAGAGTCGTCTTGCCTTTGGCTCCCTCCCAAGCCCTCTCGCTCTCTTCTGAACAGTCTCATGACCCGTTCTCTCTTTTTTTTTTTTCCTTTTTCCTCAGAGGCCGGCCCCGGCTTGTGAGCTCGCTGTGGGGCCGACACCGGCCTGTCTTCCTTTTAGGCTCGTGACACGTACATGCCGTCCCCTCCGCGCCTCGCTCGGGAGCCCCTGAGGGACCCCGTGGCAGGGCCCCTGAGGGGCTGAGCTGGAGCTGGAGGAGATGCTGGCTTTTCTCTCTTCCCACAGCCTGCAAGCCCAGTGGCTTTCTGGCATGTCTCCCGGGTCCGGTCTTCTCTTTCTAGGTGGAGAAAGGCAGACCCCACAGACCCCTCCTTGGGTGGCTGCTGTGGGGGCGGGGGCACAGGGCTGGCTGAGTGGACGCAGACGGGTGCTCTCCTTGAAGCGCTGCCCCGGGGAGAGGTCACAGCTTCATCTTATTTTGTTTTAACCACAACCAGCCGCCTTTCTCTCAGAAGAGGGCCGTGCTCCCATCCTCACCTGGGGATGCTGTGAACTCCTCCGTGCTGGCATTCTTAGGGAAGGGCCGGCACGGGGGCAGGCGCCCAGGGCGGGGGTCTCCGGGTCCGGTGCCCCCTTCTGCCTTTCACAGTGGGGCCCGGCTGAGCCCCTCGGCAGGGCTCCCCACTGTGCACCTTTCCCCCACTTTCTAACCTCTTTTATAAACCGACTTCCTTTCTTATCAAATACGTTTGGAAACCAGATCTTTGCTACCAAGCGTCTCTGGGTTTCGCACGGGGCCACCTCTCAGGCTGCCGCCCGGGCCCCTCTGTGCCACACTCAGGACCTGCTCGCTCCCGCTCTAGGCTGCCCTGGCTGACCTTTCCGGGGCCCTCAGTGCCACAGGGGCGTTTTCTTCCTCAAAACACACTTTACTGGAAAACCGAGGGTCCCGCCTCCCGCCGCCTGCCCCGAGCCCCGTGTTCACTATTAACTGGAGTTGGGTTCCAGAGACGGAGGTGAACACCGCCTCCAGAGGCGCGGAGGAAAAGACATGTCATGAAGGTTTTTTTTTTTTAAACGTGATCTTTTCTTTCCAAATCAGTGTTTAAACTAATAAATATTTTTTTATGAAGCGGAAAAGCGTGTAGATGACATCTCACAGTTTGTACCTTTCCGTTTGTATGCGTCTGTGTTTAGTGTCTGCAACGCCAACTGAGGAACGCGGTCCGTCGGGCGGCAAGCTCTTTGGGGTGGGGGAGGGGCGGGGGAGCCGAGAGTTTGTGTGCGGCTCTGCTCCTGACCGGGTTGTGTGTTTGGACTCTGGGTTTGGGAACAGTCACAACACTGCCAAGACTGGGTAGGGACCTCAACTGAAAGGACACAGCTACTGCTTCCAACTTTGCACATCCTCCTTTTTAAAAAAGAGAACTCTGAGAAAATGCAAAAACTGGAACTTTTTTGCAATATTATATGAAAGATAATCTTATTTTCGCTCATTCTGTGACACGTGCAACTCTTAAGAAAGCCATACTTAATGGTGTTTTTATTTTTTAGATCCTATACTGTGTTTTGTACGCGGCCCTTTTTAGAACTACTTGTAGTGAGGGCGCAGTGTGTGTGCTTTTCTTAAATATTTATTTTTTCAACATGCTTTCAACCTGTCAACAAAAACAAAACAGACAAAAAAAGGGCAGTGTTTGAAGATTGTTGATTTTTTTCTGGGGATAATCTATATTATATCGACTTTATATGAATGACTATAAACCTGTGTTTGTATTGGAGATGTGTTTCATATCTGGGGGAGTCTTTTGTAATCGGTCGGTGGGACATCACGGCGGTCGCCTGCTTCCCTGGAGCTGTCGACGGCCAACAGCACCTCCTCCCTAGTGAGATGCTTGTCTTGAGATTTCTTGTCTGCCGGGTGCACTCCAGGCCCGCCTGTGGGCCTCCTTTCTGTGACGGGATTAGTTAGACATTCTTGCAAAGCGATCACTTTCAATAAATTGGGAAACTGCTGCTTGAGCAGACGCCTCGTGTGTATTTCACAGCGTCCCTCCTCCAGCGTCACCCTGGGTGGAGGCGGCCCCCCACCCCCAGGCCTTTGCGGCCTGGTTGCTGGCCGCCCGTCAGCCCACCCGCTACCCCAGTTCCGTGTCCCTCCCCCCGGGAGGCAGACACAGCTTTTGGAAAAATCCCGCATCTTTAATTTTACTCCTCGCCTGGTTCAGCCCAGACGTGAGACACCTGAGCTTGGCAAACACGGTACAAATGTCCGCCTGGGCCCTCAAACAGTCAGGTTAAGTGCGAGCGGGGACGCCCCCTCCCCGACACCCCTCAGAGTGCGTCGGGGACGGCCCCGTGTGGCCCATCACACCCGACAAGTCCAGGGCCGACAGGTGAGGGGCAGCCACTGCCGGGGACCCCGGGCCGAGGGGACAGCTGTGAGGTTTGGCTTTAGTGCAAAAGGCCAAAGGCTGGTTTCTTCAGAGGCACTTTGAGTGGTGGGGACCCTCCCCCCGTTAAAAAGAAGACCCTGCAGCCAGGAGAGGCCCCGGGCGGGCGGGGCTCAGTCCAGGAAGCGCTGGCAGGCCTTCTTCCAGCGGCAGGCCGTGCACCACAGGTCCCGGTGGTCCATGCCGTACACTTTCCGGCACTTCTTGGCATCACCTCGGGGCTTCCTGGGGGGACACACGGGGGGCATGGGGTGCTGTCGGGCAGGGACCCTCCCTGCCTGGTGCCCGCCCTGGCCCCTCTGCACACGCACCTCAGGTTGGCACCGGGCTTGGTGGGCAGGGCTAGTGCGCAGGCCCTGACCGGGGCGGGCTGTGGCTCCAGGCGGATGGGTGCCAGGCAGCCCTGCGAGGAGACACCGCTGTGGCCTCGCGCCCCTCCGGAGCCACCCGCGGCCTCACCCACCTGGTAGGTGTGGTCACTGGGGCACACCTGGGGTGGGGGTGTGGAGCTCAGCACCGGGGGCAGGGGCAGGGCAGGTGGGCACAGCAGGCTGGGCAGGCCCAGCGGCGCCAGCGGCTCTAAGCGGGGGAAGGCAGGCGGCATGGATGCCGTGGGCGACCCCGGGGTCAGGCCGGACAGCCCATCAGTCAGCGCGTCCACGGCGACGTCCAGCTCTGTGTAGTAGAAGTCCTCCTCGCCATCGCTCTGCTCTGGCTCCGCCTGCCGCCTGTGGGGTCAGGGTGGGGGGCGGGGGGAGGGGTGGCAGCTGACACCGAGGCCCGCCTGGCCCACCCCCCCCTCCCCCCGCCGCCCCTCCGCCCCTGGCCCCGCCCCGCCGCACCCCAGGTGCACCAGGCGGATGTGTCTCTGCATCCCTGACGCGGAGCTCAGCACCTTCCCGCAGCGCTTCCACAGACACTGGAACAGCCCCTGCAGCGCGCTCTGGGCGACAGGGGCGGGTCAGGCTCGGGGGCCCCCCGCGTCCGCCCGGCTCCAAGGGCTGCCCCAGCTCACCTTCCTCTTCCTCAGGGCGGGCTCCCCGAACAGGAAGTGGGCTGCCTCAGGGGGCAGCGGGGGCGACGGTGTAGAGGGAGAGGACTGGTCACTGGCCGGGTCCCAGCCCCCTTCCCCGCTGCTGCCCAGTGGCCGCACCGGGGCCTCCCTCCAGGGTTCTGAGCCGGCCTCTGCGGACACACGGCAGTGCAGCATCAGGACTTTGGGGGCCCAGCGGTGCCGCAGACGCTGCTGGCTACAAGTCCCTGAAGGGAAGGCCTCTGCCTGTTCCCCTGTCCACAGGTGAGTGTGGAGGACAGAGAACCTCTTGCAGGAGGCAGTGGCCGGGAGGAGGTGGCCACGGCAGCCCAGGGACAAGCCTCTCCAGCACAGAGAAGGAGAAATGGAAGTCTGGGGTGGGGAGATGCCTGGCCAGCCAGGTGGAGATGAACAGGTCCTGGAAGCCTGGAGGCCTGGGGTCCTGCAGCTTTGGCCACAGGGAGGGGCAGTCCGCTTTAGGCCTCAGGAGATGCACTTAGAAGGTGGTATTCCAGGTGAGGGGCTCTGCTTGCCCCACAGGGGACTGGCGGCTTCTAGGATCCTGGAGGGACAGTGGTCCTGAGCCCTGCTACCACCCCCACCGCAAGCCAGGCCTCTAAGTCTCACCTCTGCTGAAGGCTACAGCTGGGGCCCCCAGCAGGAGGGGGCTGGTGGACAGGCTTGTGAGGGCTGCAGCAGCCATGACCTCGTCCAGCCGAGCTTTTCCCGGGGGGGCTCTGGAGGAGATGGGGGTGAGGGATGGGGGGCAGGTGGGGGGCGGGTGGGGCCTGAGAAGTCCTCCAGGCCCATCCCCTGGCCCGGCACACGTGCAGGCCTGGGCACGTGTGTGCACCCGCCTCCCTCACTCCAGGAGCCGGGCAGGAAGCCCAGCCCCACCCCCAGCTCGGGTTGCCGAGCCCCGAATCCCCAGGAACCACCAGGGACGGGCCTGGGTCGGACTCTTCCCAAAGCCCGACTTCTCTGCAGCCTGGGCTTTGTCCCGTCGTGGCGGCTTCAAACCCTGGTGCTGGACAGGGGTCTGAGGCCCCACCGGTGGGGCCAGACCAGGCCAGGCCCGGCCCAGCCCTCCCCCCAGTCACACATTAACCAGGGTTGTGCAACAGCAGCTGCGGGCCTCGCGCCAGGCCTGGGAGGGCGGGAGCAGCCAGCCGTCAGCAGCAGCCAGGGAGACCGGGCTCGAAGCACAAGCGGGTCCCTGGGCCCCAGTGGGCCAGGCCAGAGCGCGCCCCTGCCTGCGCAGCCAGCTCGGGGGATCAGGCACCCGGAGGACTTCTCTGCAGACAGGGTTGGGGAGATGGCCGTCGGGGGCCCCGGGATTCCGGGACAGTGATTCCAGGCCTGGTAGCCTCTTCTGCACAGAGACTGACAGGCGCCCCCTTGCCAGTTCTGCGCTCTGGCCCCCTGGGTTTGGCGGGGAACAAGGCACACTAATACACGGGTCATTTCTGCTCAGCTCCTCCAGGGCTGGAGAGCTGAGAGGCGAGGACGGAAAGCGAGTTCAGGGCGCTGAGCTGCCCTCCACCGAGGCCCCCTGGGCGGGTGGGGTCGGGAAGGCTCCCGCCCGTGCCCCATCCACCACCCCTGCACACACAGCGCGCGTGTGCACACGCCCCCTCGGCCTGGTAGGCGGCCCCGGCTCACCTATGTGCTGGCACCGGGATGTGAGCCGACGGCGTCCGGGGCCCCGCCGCCCCCGCCCCCGCCCCCACCCCCGGGGCCCCGAGGTCCGCGGCCCGCGGCTCCGGCTCCTGGGGCAGCGCGAACTCCAAGGCAGGGCCCTGCGGACGCGACCGGCTCAGAGCGGGCAGCGGCCGGGTCCCCACCCCCGCCGCCGCCGCCGCCCCGACCCACTGATGCCCGCCCCCAAACCGGCCGCGGCCGGTGCGGCCCCGCCCCCGGCCCCGCCCCCGGCCGCCGCGGCGGGAAGCGCTCCGGGCGCCGGCCCAGCCCCGCCGGACCCACGGACACGCGCGGCGACGCGCCGCCCCGCCCGCCCCGCCCCACCGCGGGGCCCAAAGTTCGTGCAGCCCGACGCCATCTTCGCCGCGGGCCCTCTGTCCGCCCCGCGCCCGGTACCTGCGGCGGCGCGGGCACGGACACGGGCGCGGCCGCGGGATCCCGGCCGCCGGCGCCGAGGGGGTTGCGCCCGCAGCCCGGGCCGGGAACCGGGGGGCGCTCGGCCTCCATGGTCGGCCGGCCGGGCGCCGAGGCTGCAGCGGCGAGCGCGGACGCTCGGGACGCGGCCCAGGGCCGGGCCGGGCCGGGCTGGCCGGGCCGCCGACCCCCGCCCTGGATCGGCCGCCGCCCGCGCCGCGCCGCACCGCCCCAAGCCTGCCTGCCGGCCCCGCCCCCTCCCGGCGGCCCGAGGCCCCGCCCCGCCCCGAGGCCCCGCCCCGCCGCGCGCCCATTGGCCCGCCCGCTGCCCCGCCCCGCCTCCGCCTCCGCCGCGCGCCCATTGGCCCGCCCCGCGGCTCCGCCCCGCCCCGGGACGGCCGGCCCCGCGCGGGTCGGGGAGGGGGCCTGGCTGGCGCCGCCCGACGGCCCCCGCGCCCCCGTCGCCGGGGCGGCCGCTTCCTCGAGGGGTGCCCCTGCGCGGGCTGCGGGACCCGGGAGGGGGCCGCGTTCCCTTGGCGGGCTTCCCGGGAGCAGGTTATTCTTTAACGGCGGCCGCCCACCTCCCCCGCCCCTTACGTAACTCCCGGGGCTGCGGGGCGGCGCCTTCCCTGCGCTCAGGGTCCAGGTCTCACCCGGGGGCAGCCGCCGTGTGCGCCGGCTCACCGCTCGGAGGAACCGCTCGGCCTGAGGACCGCCCCCCCCCGCCCCGGGCCCGCCTCCCTCCCCGCCTCCCTCCCCCGCTCGGTCTTCTGAGCCCCACCAGCCGGCGGTCCCGAGTGACGGGGCGCAGGCAGCCCGCCCCCCCAGCGGGAGGGAGCCCGTTGCCAAGGAGAGGTTTTCACCCCTCCAGACCCCCGCCCCCCACGCCTGCCAGGCTTTCAAGAGGAGCAGACCGAGGCATAGCGGTGTTCATGCTTCCTGAGCTGGTTCTTTATTGAGACCCTGCCCTGGAGAGGACGTGGCAGCCAGGACCCCAGAGAGCCCACAGGCTGGCAGCCCTGCTGTCTGGAATTTGTGCTGTCAGCTGCGTGTCGGGGAGGGGACTGCGGGGGAAGTGAGGCGTCGCACCCCAGTCTGGAGGAAGGATCATCTGTACTTGGGTGTCCAGGGCCGGGAGGGGATGCAGACCCCTCCCCAGGCTTAGACAGGAAGCAGGGGGTCTCCATGCCCTGCATGTGTCCTCTCCTGGTAGGAGCTGGAGCTGGGGGACTCCAGGTGCCCAGGGGCCCTCATCTCCTGGATGCTCTCATACACGTTTTCTAGGAGGCTCTTGTCCACACCCAGGCCCCTGCGAGGGAGGACCTCGTAGGCCAGGTCGCTCCCCAGAGCCAAACTCGTTCCCCCACCCTCGGGGTCTGGCTGGTCTGCGGCAGGTCCTGGGTCCCTCCTTTTAGGCTTGCTGACCCTGGAATACAGGATGTCCACCTGGAGAGAGGGAGCCAGCCCAGGGAGGGGTCAGCACCATCCGCTCGGCGGAGGATCTGCCCAGTCCCACCCACTCTACCGCACACCCTTCACCTTACCGGAGAGGCCGCGGTCGCCTCCACCTCGCCCTGCTCCAGGCCTTGGGGGCCTCGATCTCTTCTCTTGAGCTTCTGGACACAAGCATACTCAGCCACCACGGGCCTGGCCTCAGGCCCGGGCCTGGCACAGCTGCTGGTCAGCCGTGCCCCTGCCCACACCCCAGAGCTGACTGCCAGCCTGGCCCTGGGGATCACGGCCAGCCCCACGTTGGAATAGGTGGCCTCGGGGCCGGTGGAGGGTGCGGCCGGGGGCAGCTCCTGCTGTGAGAAGGCTGTTGGGGCCCTGGTCGTGCCTCTGGACACTTCCAGCCATTGTGGGCACAGGAGATCCATGCTGGCAGGCCGTGGGGCTGGGGGTGGGGGCAGGGCAGAGGTTACTTGGGGGTCCGGGAACACCTGCCCACCTCCAGGCCCCGGCCCGCCCGCCAGCTCACCTCTGCTGCAGGGCCGGCCGCGGTGCAGCTCATGCAGCCTGGTGTCCGACTTGCTGAGGGAACAGTGGTGGGGTCGTCTAAGCCGTGACTGGGGGCAAGGAAGGCTGGTCGGTCTCCTGCTGGCCCCACCCTGACCCTAGGGACACCCTAGCACTCACCGCTTCCACTGGCATCACACTGCCCTGCAGCCTGGACAGCTGCCTCCGTGCCCGCTTCCTGGGTACGAGAGGATCATCAGGCCAGGGAGGCAGAGATGCCGGTCAGAGGCCCGTAGGGAGGTGTGTGTGC
Source organism: Hippopotamus amphibius kiboko (assembly GCF_030028045.1). Lineage (NCBI taxonomy): Eukaryota > Metazoa > Chordata > Mammalia > Artiodactyla > Hippopotamidae > Hippopotamus > Hippopotamus amphibius. Next base: position 467,562 of record NC_080197.1, read on the forward strand.
AGAGCCCGCGCTGGGCCTGGCTGAGCCCCGCCCCCTCTGGCTGCAGAGCTGAGCCAGGCCCCACCCAGGCCCAGGATGGACATACCTGTGGCAGGCCGTGCACAGCACCCACAGCCAGAGGAGCAGGCTGAGGAACCCCAGCACCCAGAGGGCAGGAGAGGCCGAGGGGACCTGTGGCCTCATCCTGTGAAGCAGTGGATGGGCCTGGGGGCAGAGGACAGGGGTGCTGGGGGCCGAGGGACTGGGCACCCACCCGACAGCCCACTTCTGTGCCTCATGCTGCCGGGAGGTCCCCTCCCCGCTGTGCGCTCTGACTCAGCACACAGGAAACCCCAGGGCTCAGCAGCCCCTCCCTCCTACGGAGGCCGAGGGGACACCGCCTCAGCACCCACCTTCCCGCCTCTGCCCGGGGGCTGCCGCTGAGGGTGGGGCGTGCTCTGCCTGGCCCCCCGTGAGGACCTGAGTCGGCAAGGATGACTCAAGTGAAGGCCAAGCACGGCCAGTGGAGGAGGGGCAGGGCAGCTGGAACCTGGCCAGAGCCCCACGGTGGTCACTGAGGCCAACCCTGTGAGCCGGGGAGGCCCCTAGGGCACACCCCAGGCTTGCGAGCCACAGGCCACAGACTCACCTACAGCCACGTCCCGCCCAGGCGTGGCTCCTGTCCAGGTGATGCCCCTGGCTGTCCACTACAGAGACTGGGCCCCTGAGGGGCCGGAAGGCTGGGGGTCAGCAGACAGGAAGTGTTGCTCTGTACGCCGGCCCCCCAGCCCCCCACCAGCTACCCCCGGCTCTCCACCCTTCCCCTCCAATCGCCCCTACCCTTGCACGTCTGCTTCCTGGAGTCTTGGCAGAGCTGCTGGAGGTGGGCGTGTCCAGCAGCATGGAGCTGGGGGGTGGGGTGTCTCTGGAGTTGGGGGCCAGTCTGCCCAGACCCAGGGAGTGGGCTTTCCTCACCAGAGGGCCCAGGTCCCAGTGCCCGGACCTGGTAGGGCCCAGTCCTCCCCGACTTCAGTCCTCAGCTGCCCTAGGAAGACACCAAGGGGCCCAGGGCCCTGGCCAGGCTAGAGGCCAGAGTGGGCACTCACCGGAGCCGGGACACAGTGCAGCTCATCCACCGTCCAGGGTGGCGGGCAGCTCGGGCACCTCGAGGCACAGCACCTCTGTGTTGCCCTCGGCCCAGCTCCCCACCTCACTTCCTGCCTGTGTGCCTCACTGCATCTCCCCACGCAGCTGCCACGGCAGCCTCACCCGCCTGCGGTGGCCCCGCCTGGGGTCTAGCTGCGACTTGGTGGGGGTGTGCTACGAGCTGCCGCTGATCTGAGGCCCTAAGTCCTGCTGTCTGCACCCACGATGAGGTGGGTGCACGTGGGTGGAGACAGGCACGCACGAACCCAGGCTCTCAATATCCCCCACCCCGCCGGGTCCTCCGGCCTAGTGAACAGCGTTCCCCTGGGGCCTGGCGCAGCCACGTCTCCTCCCACCACCACAGCGCCAGACCCCACCCGTCTGCGGGTGTCAGGCACCATGCGGGGCACCCTAGGCTGTGACCAGCATCTGGCAGAGCAGCAAGGATGCCCGCCCTCCTGGGCTCTCTGCCTCTGGGCGGGGGCAGCATCCTCCCTCAGGACCCCTCCAGCCCAGCCCCGTGACTCGGCGCAAAGACCCCACAGCCAGCAAGTCTCCACTGAAAGACACCGCAACAAAGTTACTTTAATGTCCTTGCTCAGGAGATGCCCCGGGACACTGGTAGGGGGGCTCAATGGGCAAGGAAGCATCAGGAAGGCACCCCTGCAGCCCGTCTCCGCTCGGCAGTGGCCCCACGCCCGAGGCCGGCAAGAAGGCCAACCGTGGGGTCTAGCCGTGGAGCGGGCTGGCCCCTCTTCTGGTGGGGTCCTAGTTGTCGAGTGGCAGCCGGTCTTCCCGAGGGCAGCGGGAGCCAGGGTCCCTGAGCTCTGTCCATGCCACGTGCGGGGGCTCTAGAACTCGGTCATCTTCTTGTGGGTGTCTGCCTTCCTTTGTTGCCGCTGCAGGCCCGCCTCCTGGGCCCGGAGCTGCCCCAGCTGCCGCTGGGCTCCCGCCAGCTTCTCCTGCAGCTGGGCCACCGTCACGCTGTGCCTGGGGAAGGGCCGGCCATTCAGCGTCAGCCTCCAGCCCCTCCTCAGACCTGACCCTCCACCCTGGGGTCAGGAGCCGTGGGCAGAGGCGAGGTGTGGCTGGGCAGGGCCCACACTCACCGGCCGGCGTGGCGGCCGAGGGCCTCCTGGATGCCTCGGATGGCGCGCTGGGTCTGCTCGATCTTCTCCTCGGTCTGCAAGAGCTGCAGGCTCAGGGCCCGCTTGGCACTCCTGCTGGCGTGGTAAACCTCCTTGCCACTCCTCGTCCCGGGGGTCGCCGCCCCCCCCACCTCCAGGGCCCCGGGAGCCCCGCCTTTCAGCTTCTCGTTCAGGAAGTCAAACACACTGCGAGGCGGTGGGCGGCCTCCAGGCCCGCCCCCTCTGCCCCGGCACTTTGGGGGCCTGCAGGCACCAGCCTGGCCACTCCCAGTTCTCTTCTGCAGCACCTCTGCGCACCGGTCCAGCGATTTCCCTCGCGGCAGCACCACGGCGTGGACGGGCTCCACTCGGCCCTCCGCGTGCCGGCCCAGACCTGGGGGTACACGAAGCTGGCACTGCCACCACACCCCGGGGCCGTTCTGGGGGAGCCCTCGCCTCCCCGTGCAGCACACACTCACCCTTGCCAAACTCGTAGCCCATCTTGGCGAGGAGCCTGGAGCCGATGCCCCGCGTGTGCACCTCCCAGCCGGCGAAGGCAGAGCTGCAGGTCCCGGGGTCGGCAGCGCCAGGTTCCACCACTGCAGGCAGCAGAGGGCAGCGACTTAACCCAGCTGGAGGCGGGGCATCCTGGGCTCCGGCCAAGGTCAGCCTGAGAGCTCAGCTCTGGGCCAGGGCCGAACCCCAGCACCCCTGGCTCTGTGCCAGGTGCCCAGGGCTGTGTGGTGCAAACAACGGGCAGAACCTGTGGAAGAGCCCGAGCCCTCCACGCTTCAGGGCCACGACCCGGTCCCGTGGCGGCTCCTTTCCTGCTCCCTGGAGGTGGGTACTGCCGTTCCCCTCGTGGAGAGCCCTTCCCACGTCCAGCTGGCTCAGGCCTCCCCTCCCGGCAGCCACGACGCGGCTGACAGATGCCTCGTGGACACCGCCCCCGGGGGGAAGGGCCAGACGCTGCGAGCCAGCCCCTCTATCCACCGCCAGGCGCTCATGCCCCACGCCCCACGCAGCCATCCTCTCCTGTGCATCCCGTCCCCTCCTGTGGCTCACGCGGGACTGTCATGGTTCTGGGTTTCTGCGTCCGTGAGTCTCTGGCCCTGCCCCAGACCAATCACGCACCCTCCCGTCTCCCCGACTCCGACGGGGCCCCGCCCCTGCCCCGCCCAGAGCACACCCTCCTACTGAGCGCAGTGCGGGGGCCTCTCGGGGGGCAGCAGCCATACCTCGGGCGTAGCTGGCGTCGTCCGTGTCACTGCCATCGGAGTCAGAGGACCCCACGGGCTCCTTGCGCAGTGGGGGCAGGATGCTATCCGCCTCCACCACGGCCTCCTTCAACAGCAGAGAGTCAAACTTGACCGTGTAGTAGCCACTGTCCACATCTGGAGGGGCACAGGGGCAGCAGGGCACGGCCTCAGCATGCGCAAGGAGCCACGCTGGAAGCGGGGAGCAGGTTGGGGCCAAGGCCAAGGACGGCCCTGCTCCTCTTGGGCAGGGGGTGGGATCCCAGTGCCCAACCAGAGGAGTGGTCACGCGAGACTAACATGTATGACGCGCGGGGAGGGCCTCCCAGAAAGGGCCCCGTCAGAGAGCCCCCGGGCAGCCTCACCGGTGATCCGCGCTGGGTACCAGAGGCCATCCTGCCGCTTGGCCAGACATGCAGAGCCGGCCTGCAGGGAGCTCAGGTCCGGGTCCTGGAAGGGGCGCAGCTCACCCACGGAGACCACCTGCCCGTGGGAAAACCTGCAGAGAGGGCCGCAGGGGTGTGGACTCAGATATGGCCGCTGGGGCCCCACGAGCCCGGAGAATGCAGTCTACCTGCCTGGACGCCGCACGGACAGGAGGGATGGATGGGGAGACAGACACACACCACCACACACGTACCCACTGAACACACATGTACAAACACGCACTCAGTACACACCCGCGCACACATACACTGAACATGAGTGTACAAACACGCAACGCATGCACACGTGTCCATACGTGCATCCTACACACAGAGCCTGAACACACGCGTGTACACCCAGGCACACACCTAGGCACACGCAACTACATGATATGCACACCCACCCACCCACGCACACGCCTACACATAAGCACACACCCACACACGTATGCACACGCGCGTACACACATGCATGCATGTGCACATGTGCGGGTGCACGCGTACAGACACACACTCTCTCTCTCTCTCTCTCTCTCACACACTTGTGCCCATGCTTTCGCTCCCAGGATGGACCCAGGTACCCTGAGGACAAGACGTTTCAGATTTCTGCCCAGCCTTCCAGGCTAGACTCAGGCACACGCCGGCACACGGCTGGCGGGCACCCTGCGATGAGTGCTCCTGGGTGCCTCTGCACCAGGCGACGGGGCATCGAGGCAGGTGTGTCTGCGCGCTCAAGGGACTGAGTCCTCCCCAGCCCACTGGCAGGACCTGATTGTAACAGTGCTGCCTCGACTTCCAGATGTCAGCAAAACAATGAAACCAAAATGAAAACCGGGAGAGAGGGGGAGGGGGAGGAAGTGTGGGAACAGAGGGCTGCAACCTTCAACTTTGCCAAATAAAGACATGACGCAACCACGCACACATTTCCCCCTGCGCCCCCACTGCAGGGAGGAAGCGGCTCTAACCCCACAAGAGCAAGCGAAGACGGCACTCGCCCCAGACAGCCAGCCCTGCGTGGTGGTCGTCCTCCCAGGCGGAGTCCGTGGGGAGAAAGGAGAGGAAACAAGGCATTTCAATCACCTCCCGGGGCGGATAAAGGTGGCCTCGGACACCTCCCTTGGCAGGGTTCCGGGTCCTTCTCACTCCGAACCGTCCTCAGGCACCCAGGGTACCGCAGCTGCATGACCAGCCCACGAGTCCTGCAGCGGACACGGTGGTTGCAAAGCCCTCTTCAACTGAGGAAAGAGGCCCAGACTCGGTGAATTTGGCCAAACACCCCCTCGACACACCCAGACACCACAGATGCCACCAACTAAACCTCCCTGAAAGAATCTTCAGGACTCTTAGAAGCCCTAAAATTTGGTGTCCCCCTTAACCCAACAAGTAGTTCTAGGAAATGACCCGAAAAACACAAGAATGAAAGTGTGCAAGGATGGAGCCAGAAGGCTGTGAACCAAACATGAAAGACTCGGAAATAACCTAGGTTCCCAACCCTGGGCAGTAGCTACTGGCATGCCCATGAAGCGAATGTCAGCCAAGCACACGGGCAGCCTAATAGATGGGGTGCATACACCAGGACAAGCCTCTCACATGAAGAGGTCCAAGCGGGACAGAGGAGGCCTTACCCATGAGGCAGGAAAAGCCAGACAACAGACTTCATGAGGAAAACATTAAAAAGTGGTTTTCCATGCAAAACAACCCCAACAACACCCCACTCAGTCAACCCACCTCACAACATCCATGAAAATACGCTCCAGAATAAGTAAAAACTTGAACCAGAAAACAAGCATTTAGAATGAGTATACAGCACAACTCAGTTTGGTTTATCCCAGGAATGCAAGGGGGGTTCAACAAGTGAAAGCCATTCAATGACACAGAGTACATAGAATACCAGCGTATCAACTGATGTAGGAAAGACGTTTGAAAAAAATCCAGCATGCCTGCATGTTAAAAACACGTGACCTGACAAACAGCACCTATGGAAAACCCACAGCTCACATCACACTCCGCGGGGAGAGGCTGCGGGCTTCCCCCAAGATCAGGAGCGAGACAAGGATGTCTGCTCTTGCTACTTTTAGTCAACACAGTACTGGAACCTCCAGGCAGAGGGATTAAGCAAGAAAAAGAAGTAAAAGCCATCCAGACAGGACGGGAGGAAGGAAAAGTATTTCTATTTGTCAATGACACAATTGTATAGAGAGAAAACCCTAAATAATCCACAAAAAACCTTATTAGAGCTAACGAATTTGACAGTGTTACAGGATATGAGATCAACATACCAAGATCAGTTGAATTTTAATACACTGGCAATGAACAATCTAAAAATGAAATAATTTCATTTACAATAGCATCGAAATGAATAAAACACTTAGAAATAAATTTAACCAAGGCTTGTGAACTACAGAACATTGCTAAAAGAAATGAAAGAAGACCTACATAATTGGAAAGAGACCCCATGTTCATGACTTTGACGACTTCATGTTACTAGGACGGCAGTACTCCCCACACTGATCTATAGACTCAATGCGATTCCCATTAAAATCCCAACCTTCTTTCACAAAGAACTGGACACGCTGCTTTTAAAATTCACATGGAAGTGCAAAGGACCTTCAATTGCCAAAAGAAGAAAAAATGTCAGTGGACTAGGTACTGCCTGACTTCGAAACTTACTACAAAGCTGCCATCATCCAAACAGTATGTACTGGCACAAACACAGCTGTGTGGACCAATGGAATGGATGAGAGAACCCAGAAATAACCGCCCCCCCCATCTATCAGGTCTCCTCAGGGGTGTCATGATAATTCAGTGGAGAAAGGACAGTCTTTTCAACAATGGTACTGGGAAACTGGACACCTACACGCAAAAGAATGAAGCTGGGCCCTTACCTCACACCATTAGAGCATGCGATTTACAAGGGAAAAAATGAAACTTTTCAACAAGATTTTATGTCAAAGTGGAGTAAGTTATATGAACTATTTAAGGAAAGTAACATGAGCCAAGAACCATACACGAGTCCCCTACACACAAACCTTCAAGCTGCAAACATGCCTCTGTATGCCAGCTGTCGTACTGTACTACTGCACTTTCCAAGGTACTGTACTGTAAGATTAAAAATCCTTATTTTTTGTGTTTGTTTTTACGTATTATTTGTGCAAGAAATATAAACCTATTACAGTTCAGTACTATGTAGTCGATTTTGTTAGTTGGGTACCTAGGCTAACTTTGTTGGACTTACAAATTGGACTTATGAACACGCTCTCAGAAAGGAACTCATTCGTATGTAGGGGACTTACTGTATTCAACGAAACTTTTTCAAGTATAAAAGACACAAACAGAACCTAATCAACGTGCCAGATCTCTGGAAACATCATTCCCGTGAGCCCTTCCTGAAGAGTCTACCAGAGGACGAGTCTCAGACAACCAAAACAACCAAACACACCCCAACAGGTGGAACGAAGGTGAGCATGAAACACAAAGTTCCTTCTAGAACTAAGGCTGGGAGTAAAAGGGAAGCGATGGCCCTGATAGCCACGCGATCCAACAACGCAAGTCTAGAGCAGTCACAGTGACAGCGCGGAGGACGTGGGCAGTAGGTGTAAAGGTGCCTTTAACAGTTTTCAATCATCACAATTGAAGAATGAATGCTGTCATTCCGAGAGTGTCCTGTGTGTGTAAAACGGGATAAAACAAATTAATTCTGGGTTGTTTGGAGCCCATCACTCCCTAAACTCTGGAGAGCCAGAGTCCTGGGCAGAGAAGGAAATGCGGATGTGACCCAGAAAAGATTAAGTCCTTAATTTGACTTGAAAATATCAGTATGAACTCACAAGGTATCTGTCCTTAAACACAGAAGCATGTGGTGTGTGTATACACACTAGCACGTACACGAGTGTGTGTCCACGGTAGTTCCCAGCTCCATCTGCTGCAAAGACCTAAGACAATGAACCACCCGGCAGCAAAGCGCATCCCAGCGCCCCGCCGCATGGGTCTTGAAATACCATCTTCCATGGAAAGAAACAAGGGCTTCTTGGAGAATGGCTGCCTTCAGGTCTGGGGCAGGAAGAGCATAGGTGAGAGGGGGACATCCTCACCCTGTTGAGGGGAGGCGGGAACCAACCTGAAGAGGCCCCCACTCGGCACGGGGGGGCACAATTTGAGTTGGAGTGAATTGTCCAGAAGCTCAGTGGATTGAAACTCATCATATAGGGTTACATCCTTCAGTCCATAAGGGTAGTAAGTAGTTTTTAAAAGCTAATTTACCACCTCAGGATGAAAGAGAACCAATTTGTTATCTTGGAAACCAAGTAAATAAACCAGAAAAGCCAGGCATTACCCTGCCTCTTCTGTATGAACTGTACCACTAGGTAGCCAGGTTGCAGACGAGGAAAGGTATCTCTCTACAACATTCCGGCTAGTAAGCGAAGTGAAAGAACTAAAAGAGCTCTTTTCTGCGATCCACACTGATCAGTGGACCTACGCGCTGAGCGTGGCTGGCAGCCAGACGTCAGGTGCCTCCTGAGGAAGGCACAGCTCCTGCAGTCGTGCCTGAGCGAGGGGCCTGAGTGCGACCGGTCCCCGGATCCAGTGCCAGCCTGCGGTGAACACAGGAACACGCCGGGCTGCACCAGGCGGTCCATGAGGGTCAAAGGTGTGGTCCTTCAACAGTGAAGCGGTGAGGCCAGGAAAGGTGGGGGTGGGGTGGGGTGGTGCCTTACAGAGCCGCAGCATGGCCACACCTCAGAGCTCCAGGCGGTGAGCAGCATCAAAGTTGGGGGCGGGGCTCTCTCTGGAGGAGGGAGAAGGCTGTGGTTGGGCTGAGGCAAACTCAGGGGCTCCGGGGGCAAGCGGCAGATCTGCAGTTTCCATCTGAGCAGCAGCGAGCTCTATGGTGTTACAATGATTCCTCGTACTATTTCTTTACTTCCTGTATCTGATCTTATTTTACAACAACAAGAGAAAAATTTAAAATCCACTGTGTCCTTGCTACGTGTCAGGTACCATTCAACATTGTTTTTACTTATGCTAACGTATTCCATTTTCCCAACAACTGAGAGACATTCCCATCTCCGTTTTATGGATAAGGCTATTGAAACATAAAGCAATGAAATTAGAACAAATGTACGAAAAAATGCTCAGTCTTGCTAATAATCAAGGAAATACAAGTTCAATCAAGACGCAGGAATCCACGAACCAGAGCACGTGGCCAAGGGTGACTACTGGTGACTGTGGAGGAGAGCAGGGACTGGGAACCGCACGTGCACCAGGACAGAAAATGCGCGCGCTGTCCACACTGCGACACACTGGGGACATTCTCACCAGGGACGAAAGACGTGCACTAGGATGTTCACAGCTTGTTGTTCATAATAAATAAAAATTGGGAAACACCAGGAGGAAACAGAGTAAATAAAATGTGGCATGTTCAGGCAGAAAAATAACACAGCAGCTAAAACGCACAAAATCGTTCTACAAATAACAGCGCGGACTTCTCTCAGATACGCTCAGTAAGAAGTGCTGCAAAACAAAGCACGCTGTTCGATAACCATTTAATTAGAAAGCACAGATGTTTCTTGTTCAAGGACTCGTGTACTAGAGAGAGGCCACGGTGGTGACCACGAACCTCCCGGGAGGAGGAGGGGCTGTGCCAGAGTGCTGGGTCACGGGGCGCTTCAACACTATCTGTTTTCTCTTTCTAATAAAATTTTAAGTAAGTAAGTTTAAAAATAAAAATCCAAAGCAAATGCAAAAAAATAACTGAGACCCAGGTGTTGGTGAGGGGTATGACTGCGGGCTGCAAGGGTCGGGCCCAAAGCTGACAGCGGGCAGCACTGGAGACCACGGCGGAAGGGAACCTTCTGGTCTCAGAGCCGGGCACAGCCTGGGAGGCCTACCTGGCGGGCCTGCTGTCAGGGGAGTTAATACGGTGAAACCCTGAGAGCAGCACCTGCCCAGAGGAAGCAGCACCTGCCCAGAGGAAGCAGCACACAGACACGTTACTTCTCATGCCCACACGGGACATGGCACAGGAACCTTCCAGAGAGACCAGTGGCAGAAAGGATGGAGGACTCCCTCTTCTGCTCCTTGACCGTCTGTGGGGCACAGGGGAGCACCAACCCTGCGGAAGCTCGAGGAGGCTTATGACTGATTCGGACACTTTCCTGTATGTATGCTACACTTTTCACAAAACTTACACGGAAAGAAGGGGAAAAAAGGGAAATGCGCCAAATAAGACTGTGAGCCCAGCAGGAACCTATTAAGAGACAAGACAACCAAAGAACTGAAGGCAGTCACCCTGGACTACTGGCTAAAAAAGAAAATCATTTACTAGAAATCTCAGTAAACATTCTTTACAAAGAAAAAACAAAAAGAAGTGAAATTAAAGTTAAGTGCTTAAAGAAAAGACGACATCATCACAACAATTGTGGAAATTTGAATACGAAGAAGATACTGCTGTTAAATTCATCAGGTGTGATGAGAACATGGGAGATAATTTTTTTTTCTTTAAACTCTTTATTGGAGTATAATTGCTTTACACTGCTGTGCCAGTTTCTGCTGTACGAGAAAGTGAATCAGCTGTACTTATACAATGGAGATCATTTTAAAAATAACTTCCTTGCCGCTTAGGTGAGAGGAACATCCTAAAGTATTTATAAGTGAAAAAACCAGTAATTCCTACAACTTGCTTTAAAACAGTCCAGAGGCAGGAACCGGTGAAACAAGCCTGGCACAGCGCTGACAGACGCTGCCGCTCCAGCTGGAGCGCAGGCAGCCCGCACACCACTCTCTCTAGCTTCCTGTGTGTTTCACAACCTCTGTAATAAAGCTTCTACAATAAAAGTAAACTTTATAAGTTTCACTCTGAAGAATAAAACTGGTGACGAGAAGTGGGGTCCATTCTTTTCAACATAAGCTCCTCTGTATTTCTCGATCTACCTGGGGAAAATCCAAGTAAACACCTAAACAAGGACACTGCTGGAAAAAACCTCTGCCTTCAACGTTCTCTTCTTGTCAGCACTCTGCCAGGCAAAGAAGGACAAAACTCCAAACCTTCAAAACCCGGAGGGCCCACCATGACCTTGATCCTGCCTGCAAGCCTGCGCCGCTCCCCAAGGGGCCCGGGGAAGCCAGGCCTTACCTGCAGCTCTCCTGGAAGCGGCACTTCCCCTCCAAGAAGAACGGGCAAGGCTTCAGAGACTTGTGAGTGGGGTAGAGATAGAGCACGCGCACGCCTGGGGAGCCGTCGTCCGCCTCCTCGGTGCCCACGATCATGGCGTTGTGATACTCCAAGGTGCCCCAGGCACTGTAGTAGGGGGCGTTCACCTTCCTCCCACTCAACTCTGCCCCGTCCTCCTCGCCCTCGCCCTCCTCCTGCCCAGGCTGCGTGGGTCCTGGCCCAGCCTCTCTCGTAGGAACAGTCTCCAATTCTGCCCCGGGGGCTACTGGCACCTCCACTGCCTCAGCAATGGCCTTCTGGAAAGCCAAATACTCAGCATCCTCCTGGGCTGGGCGCTCTCCATCCAGCGCCGCCAGCAGCTTGCTCTTCCTGACGGACACCAGGCTGGCCTCAGTGAGCTCGATCAGCTCCTTCAGGTCCCCCTGCAGCTGGCGCAGGTCGGCCAGCTCCGAGGGGTCCAGGCCGGCGCCCAGGGCCAGCTCCACCTGCTGCAGCTGTGCGTCGTAGGTCCGAAGGGCGGTCTGCAGGCTCTCCTCGTCCATCCTGCCGCGAGAGGCCGGGGCCTGGGTCCTCAGAGGAGAGGCGTCGGAGCCAGAGCTGCCGGGAAGAGAAGCCGGATGAGCCCGGGACCGGCCGCGCCGGCCGACCGCCGCCCTCGGCGCACAGCCTGCGGAACCCCGAACGGCCCCGTCTCCCGTTTGGGCCGGAAGAGGTTGCCAGCTCCGAGAAGAGGAGCCGCAGCCGGCCCCTGGCCGCGGGCCCCACGGCCTCGGCTCCCTCCCCGGGAGCTGCCGTCAAGCTCCTCCCGGGTGTCCGCGTCGCCGCCCGGGGCCCCGCGCCGCCCTCCCCCGCTCGGCCGGCCCCAAGGGCCCAGGCCCGTCGCCCAGACCCCCTCGCCCCCCGGCCGAGCGCTCCTCCGCGCCGCCTCCCGGCCGCCGCCACAGACGGCCCGCCGGTCTCACCGGCCGAAGCCGCCCGGCGCCCCGCTTCCGCCCTCGCCGCCGACGGGCACTTCCGCCCGAGAGCCGCCGCTGCCGGAAGTGCCTGGCGCGGGGGCCGCCGGGACGGCTCCGCCCGGCCCCGAGAGGCCGGCCGGCGTCCCGTCAGGCGCCGCGCGGGGTCAGCGCGGGGTCGAGGGGCCAGGCGCGGGGCGGCCGGGGCTCCGCGGCTCCGCCGAGCGGACGCAGGTGAGGCGGGGCGGGAGGGGGGGGCCGGGCGCGGGCCCAACGGGGCCGCCGCCCGCACCCACGCGCCCCGCCTGTGAGGGGCGCCCGCGGTGGGCCGGGCCGGGGGCGGCGGCGGCGGCGGCGGCGGCGGCGGCGGCGGCGGCGGCGGCGGCGGCGGCGGCGGCGGCGGCGGCGGCGGCGGCGGCGGCGGCGGCGGGAGGCGGGCGGGCGGGCCCCGGCTCCAGCGGGGGGCGGGGCGCGCGCGCCGGCCCGCGCCTGACCGAGCTCGGTGCCCGGGGCAGGATGTACACGCTGCTGTCGGGCCTGTACAAGTACGTGTTCCGGAAGGACGAGTACTGCGTGCTGATCCTGGGCCTGGACAACGCTGGCAAGACGGTACGTGCGGCCCCGCGCCGGCACCCTGCCCTCCCGCCCTCCTCTGGATCTGTGCTTTTAGCTGCACGTTTTCCGCCCGGATGGGATGCGACCTCAGTTGGAGGCCGCAGGACGGTCACCGCCAGCTGCTGTGAAAGCCAGACGTTGTTCGGTTTTGCTTCGCTTTAAAGGCGTAGGTCCCAGGCGGGGTATTTGAGAAACTTCAGCTTCCGCCTCTCTCTCTCTCTGCTTCCAGACCTTCTTGGAGCAGTCAAAAACCCGGTTCAACAAGAGCTACAAGGGGATGAGTCTGTCCAGAATCACCACCACCGTGGGCCTGAACAGTAAGGGGGTCCTTCAGGGCTGTGGGTGCGGGGGGCAGAGCCCTGAGGACGCCGCCATGTGTGAAGGCCGTGGGGGAGGCCGCTGCCTTGCCTCCCGTTGGCGGCTCCTCCCGGGAGAGCTGGGACTGGTGGGTCAGGGACCGAGGCCAGAGCCTCACCTGTCTCCTCTTCTCCCTAGTTGGCACTGTGGATGTGGGGAAGGCCCGCCTCATGTTCTGGGACTTGGGGGGGCAGGAGGAGCTTCAGTCTCTGTGGGACAAGGTAAGGTGGGTGGAGGCCCCATCGGTCCTCTCAGGGTGGCCATTTGGTCTCTTTCTCTCTTCTCTCGGAAGGCCTGGGACCCCCCCTTCTTTCCTTTCCGTTGGCAGCTTCCATCACCCACTTGGTTCCTGAGGCTCACCCCCTACCCCATTTCCCGAGTCGCTGCCCCAGGCGCAGGGACACCCCTGGTTCCGTGGCTTAGGGCTGTTGTTGCTGACCGGCGCAGGGCCGCAGCAGCTGTTTGGGGCTCGGCTTCTCCCCCGGGGCCTGAGTCTTCCCCCCCGGGTCTCTCTCCCTCAGTCCTAGCTTAGGACCTGTGCTCCGTGGGGGCCCCTTCCCCATCAGGAGAGGGTGTCCTCCAAGGCCCACAGCAGCTGCCTCCTCTTTCAGCATAGGTTTGAAGCATTTCTGAGACCTCTGAGTTGGAGTCAGTCTTCAGCTCAGCCTGTGCCAGGCACCCGGGCCCAGCAGAGAGCAAGGCAGAACCAGCCCTTCCCTCCACCCCTCCCTGTGGACCGGCCTAGAGGATTTGGTACAGCCCAGTGCCAGGGGCACTGACAGGCTCGCCCTGATTCTGGGGCAGATGTGCCCACCCCGGCACTTGCTGGTGGCCCGGTGTCCTGGTCCTGATTTCTGGTTTGCCCTTGGCAGCAGGAGCCCGGTCGGTTTTTCATCATTCCCCCCAAAGCATCCCCCCTGTCCTGATCTCCAGCCAGGAGGACAGGTTCCATCTTGTGGCCGGAAGGTCACTGACAGGCCCTCTGGGGCTAAGTTGGACCAAGGCAGAGCCAAGCTAGGGGCTTTTTGTTCAAATCCACACGGGGAGTGAAATGTTCTGTCACAGACCAGGGTCTTGGGGTAGATGCTGCAGTGGAGATTGGGGTGCAGGTGTATGGGCGGGGGGAGGGGGGTATGGTGGGCCTGAGTAGGGTCAGGGTCATCTCGGATGCTGCCCCATGTCAGGCCAGGTTGGCCGAGACCCCATCCACCTGGCAGGTCACCACAGTGGGCTGCCCTGGGCAGCTGTGACACAGTCAGGTGGGTCTTTGTGTGTCAGAGCGGGTCCTGCAGGGGCCCTGCACTGGGTGCACTGCCTGCCACGGCAGGCAGGCCACAGCTGGTGACAGGTGCCCCCCTGCGCTCTTGCCTCTGGTTGGGGACTGGCTCCTCCTGAGGGGAAGCTGGCTCAGTGGGGGGTCGTGTAACCCCCCCCCCCCCCCCCCCCGCCGGCATCCACATCTGCTGGCGGCGTGGCCTCGTCATCTCATCGTGAGACGTGGGAGCCCTGATCGCTGAGCCGTTGTCTCAGATGGACCCTGGGTTTGTTACATGCTCCCCAACTTGGGGGTGGAGTGGGTGCCCTGCCTCCTGCCAACAGCTGCCAGAGTAGGGGCGCTGCTGGCCCCTGGTGAGCCCGTACCACAGGGGTGGCCACACCCCCAACCCCAATCGTGTGAGTCCTTGGGAGAATGGAAAGTGGCTCTCCTGCTCCCCGTCTGCTTCTGAGACAGTGTGTTCTGGGGCCTGACCGTGCCCCTGCGCCGCCCAGCACTGCCTGGCAGCCCTTCATTCCCCACATCCACTGCCTGTGTCCTCCCCACACCTCCGTCCTTGCTGCGCGCTCCTGCCCACGGGTCTGTACGTGTGCCAGCCTCAGGCCACGTCTGTGGACTGAGTGGACCACCAGGGAGGGTGCCTCTCGGCTACAGCGGAGAGCCCTCCATGAGGCCACAGGTGACACCACCATCAGGGTCTGGGCGTGGTCGGTGCCGTGGGCTCAGGGCAGCCCCTCGCGCTCTGTTTTGTTCATGCTTAATCCCTGGGGTGCCGTTCCTGTCCCCGCCACCGCTGCCTGGCCATCACCCGATGCCCAAGGGCATGGCAGCAGACCCGGCCCCCATCTCCCGGGGCCCAGTTGCACGTGGGTTGTAGTCTCCCGCCACCACAGGGGCCCCAGGGCCCGTGTAGTGACTCCCTCACTGGCCCACGGCAGACCCCATTCTGTCTCCTGCTTCGGAGGCCTCCGCCATTGGGCTGTAGCTCCTGGGCCCTGCATCACCCAGCAGGCTGGCCAGAGAGGCCCTGGGTGTGGGACACATGGTCTGTGGGACCTAGGAGGCCACCCGTGTCAGGCTTCCTTCTCTGTAGCAAGTTCAAGTACACAGGCTTGTCTTTAACTAGGGTGGGGGAGGGAGCGAGTCCACGTCGTGTGCTGCAGAACGTGTGGGTGTTCCGGGTTCCTGGGCTTGTGTCAGGCGGGAGCTGGGGTGAGGGTGTCACCACTCCAGCGACATGGTATTTTCTTGCTCTTCTGATCGGGACAGAAGGCTGACTTGCCAGGCCCCAGCTTCACGTGTCTATCTTTTCCCAGGTGTGCTGCCATTCACCCCGCACAGCTCTCCCCATACTTCGGGCTCTGGTGGTGGGGGCAGGCCCTCCCGTGTGGCTGCTGCTGGCAGGGAGCCCAGGGCAGGCCACCCTCCTGGCTCCTGTCCAGCCTGCAGAGCCCTGAGTTTTATTGTCCTGCGCAGGGGACAGAGCTGCTTTGAATGTGCTGGACTCACCCCTTGGTGGGCCTCTGTGGCTTCCCCAGCGGCGTGCTGCCAGCTTGCCGTCCGTGCCAGTCCCCCCCCTCACTGGTCTACAGAGACCCCGAACCCCATCCCTTCCGCTCCAGTTGCCCTCGGGCCACTGGTTTTGTGCAGGTCCCAGGAGCGGATGCTGAAGTGGGGTTCAGAGCACAGCGCCTGGGAAGTGGCTGAGGGAGGTGGCCACCCTGGCCCAGGGGATCTGGGGCACATCTCCACTCTACCCTACCTGCAACCCCCAGGAAGCACCCCAGGAGGGTCTTCCAGCTGGGGGCTGCCCGGAGGCGGCTGGGCGCCCACAGCTCAGCGCCGCGTTCTGCTCCCACTAGTACTACGCAGAATGCCACGGCGTCATCTACGTCATCGACTCCACGGACGAGGAGCGGCTGTCCGAGTCTAAGCGAGCGTTCGGTGGGTGCGGCCGGCCAGGCTGGGGAGGTGGGGAGCAGGCCGGTCCCTCTGCACAGCCCCGTTTCCAGAACTGGGCCTGGGGGGAGGCCAGGCCTCCCAGGTCAGGGGGGCCCCAGCGGAGCATGTCCACACCCATGGGGGGTTGGTGAGGACACAGGGACCTCCGGGCAGAGGTGAACGAAGGGTGCTCACTGCTGCTTCTCCGCCTACCCCAGAGAAGATGGTGACAAGTGAGGCACTGGACGGTGTCCCCATCCTGCTGCTGGCCAACAAGCAGGATGTTGAGGTGAGGCCTCAGACCAAGCGGACCCTGCTCCCGGGGGACGGGGTGCCTCTCCCAGGGGAGGGCCGCTGCCTTCCTCAGATGCCAGGATGTGGTGGCCCCGGGTGCACAGAACCCTGCCCCCCCCCAGGCCGCTTCCTGCCCTGCCAGCTGCCTTCTCTGCACCAGAGGCAGCTGTGCCGCGTCCCTCTCTCTGGCTGGGGGCCAGGAGCCGCCTGCTGGGCGGACCCAGGTGGAAGCTCTGGAGAGAAGATGCAGAGGGTTAGGGCTGAGTGTCAGCGCCGACCCAGCCTATCTGCTGCCCTTGAGTGCAGCTGCTGTGCCGGCCTCATCCCCTGGGGCCACTGGCCAGAGGGGGCGCAGCAGCGCGCCGCGTGCAGGGGACCCTGAGGAGGCCCGTGGTGCGTACCTGGAGCATCTGGGAGGTGGCTGCCAGGATGTGGCTCTGACCACCTCTGGCTTCCCCGTGGGCCTTTCCTGACACCTGCTTCTCTGAGGCCGCTTGCCAGGCAGAACCCATCCTGGATGCGGTAGCCCCAGGGTGTCCCCGCGGCTCCAGGAACTGCCCGGGATGCGGGGGTGGGGCCGGGTGGCGGGCCTGCCCCTCACGGCCTCACCTTCCCCAGACGTGCCTCTCCATCCCTGACATCAAGACGGCGTTCAGCGACTGTGCCTCCAAGATCGGCAGGCGCGATTGCCTGACCCAGGCCTGCTCAGCCCTCACAGGGTGAGTAGGCTCACCCTGGGCACCGGGGGCCACGCCCAGCCCTGCCTCACGCCCGCTGTCTCCACAGCAAGGGGGTGCGCGAGGGCATCGAGTGGATGGTGAAGTGTGTCGTGCGGAATGTGCACCGGCCACCGCGGCAGCGGGACATCACGTAAGCGCAGCCAGCCCGTGGTGCCCACCACCCCTCCAGAAGAGCTCCTGCAAGCCCGTGCTGCCAGTACCCCCAGGGCATGGGTTGGGTTTGCCTTTGAGTTCTTCCACTTGCTTTGTTTTTTCTCTAAGACAAACTTTTCTGTGTCTAGAAAAGTGTAGGCATCCGGAGGCTTCTTCTGCCGAGGGGGGCCAGGGCCACAGGGACCCCAGCCGACCCCCACATCCAGCCTGGGCACCCCTCTCCCTTTGGAACTGCTGCTCCAGCAGCCCTGCCGGCCTGGCCCCAGGTGGGGCCTCAGGGGGAGCTGCTCAGGAGGGGGTTTTGCAGAGTGTGGGGCCGCTGTGGCGCCCGCTGCACTGTGCCCACCTCAGCCTCTGTGCCCTCTGGTCCTGGAGGTGGGCTAGAGGCGGGTGCCACCGTGAAGGAGACCTGGGCCCGTCTCTGTCCCTGTCCTGACGGCCTCAGGACGGGGCAGGGGTGGTCTACCTGGGAGGCCACATGTCCCCTCCACTGACCCGGCCACCTTGTTTTGATCCCCAGGGAGGACAGGAAAGCTAGGTGGTTGCTGGGAGTGGGTGCCTGCATCCCCAGGCCTGCCTGCCACCCCCCTAGGATGACTAGCACTACCAGTTCAGGGGGTGCTGGGAAGGCCAGTGGGGTCCCAGGGTGGGCCGGCACCCCCAGCTGGGGTGAGGCCTGTGTGCAGGAGCCCAGGCCTCCCGGCGAGGCTGCTCCTCACGCCCCTCGCTCCCACCCTGTGAGCCTAGCCGTGGGCAAAATAAAGTCCCTTGCAGCGACTCCCGTCTGCCGTCGCTCCAGAGGCCTGGTGGCGTTGTGTCTGAGGGTCGCGTCCCCGCCCGCCCTCCCCTGGCGGGGCCGGGTGGATGCTGGGAAAGGGCCGAGTCAGGGCTGGGGGTGGGGAGCAGCTGCAGGTGACGGGACTCACGGGGCGGCGGGGCCTTCCTGGGGGGCTGGCGGGCCAGAGCGAGGAGTCCCCCTGGGTGGGTGAGTCAAGCCCTCATCCAGACCTGCCCCAAAAGGGAAAAGCATCGTTTCCCAGAAGGCGAGTGGGCCACGCCGTCCTGCCGGGAGGTCTTGGCTGGTGCCTGGCTGGGAAGTCCCCTGCCTGTGTGCGGAGCGTGGAGCCCATGGGAAGGGCGAGGCGGGGGGCCGCTTCTCCTGGAGCGCTGGGACGTGCGGCTTTATGCCGGCCACTGCGAGCTGGCCTGCGTTTCACAGTGAGCGTCCTGGAGCCGGCGACTCTCCCTCCACCCCGCCCTGAGCACGGAGAGCGCAGACGGGCCCGGGGACGGCCGCCACCGCTGTCCCGCTCCCACGGCCCCCCCCCCCCATCGAGGGTCTGTCCCAGGGCGTGGGGAGAGGGCGGCAGGCCCCGCTGGCGCAGCCCGTCCAGGTGTGTCCCCTGCCAGGTGTGCCCGCTGCGCACCGGCCAGACATCACACTCGTTCACCAGTCGTCTTTATGAAGGATAAACTCGGCGCCACAGGGGCCGCGTGCAAACGGCTCCCCAGGTGCGACCGGCGGCCGCCCGCGCCGAGGGCTGGGGCCGGCAGCGGATAAATAGCGGGGAGGGTGCTCGGCGCGCGCGGAAGAAGCGCTCGCGGACGCTGTGCTCCTGGCCGCGCGCAGCGCCCGCAGCAGCCGCGCCCCCAGCGCCCCGGGCCGCCCCTCGCGGAGCTCCGTGAGCTGCCGCCGCAGCGCCGCGCGGCCCTCCCTCAGCGGCGGAGTGCTCGGCGCCCCGGGGCCCGCGAGCACCTGCTGCAGCCGTTGGAGCCTCTCGGGGGGGATGTCCCGGAAAGCCAGAAAGTCGACCGCGGCGCGCTCGCACTCCTCGGTCCCTGCGGGAGGGCGGGCAGCGAGGGGACCTGGTCAGGTGCGCGCGCCCCCGGCGAGGGGGCGAGGCGACAGCTGTGCTGGAGGGTCCGGGGCGACCACGGGAAGCTCGGCCGGCAAGCAGGCGGGGTCGTCATGCGACGCGAAGGGAACCCCCGTGCCCTCTCGCAAGCCGTTTAAACCTTCCAGGCCTGTTTCCCAACGTCGGCGGGAAATGGCATCACCCGCCAGCGTCGAGGCCCTCAGCATTCCCTGGGCCGCCCCCACCGCGCTTCCGGAAAGCCCTCCCCGGGAGCCGGCCGCGGCCCCCGGGAGCCCCGGCCCGCTCACCCGGCGCCCCCAGCTCCAGCGAGCCGAGCGGGAAGGAGCCCGTGCAACTGGTGCACAGGGCGTCGTGGAACACGGAGCCCGGCACGTTGACGGCCAGGCCCAGGGCCGTGCAGTTGCGGTGGGGCTGGCACCGCTCCGAGCTCGAGCTGCTGGCGGAGAAGGTGCCCCGGGGGGCACGGCTGGCACTGCGTGTTCTGGCTGCGAGTCCCTGGGGGTGAGGCGGGGACACCGGAGTCAGAAGAGTCGGGTGGTCCCCGCTCGGCGGAGGGCCCGGCGCCGCGGCCCCGCCCCGCACCCACCGGGGGCGGCCAGGCCGGCGCCGGGCGGGCAGGGCGCGTGCTCCAGGCAGAAGCCGGCGCGGTTGCGGGCGGCCCCGCACGGCCGCGCCTCCTCCTCGCCCTCCCCGCAGACGACGTTGCACTAGCGGCAGCGCTCCAGGTAGTCCCAGTACTGCGTGTGGTGGCGCGGAGAGCACGCGCCGCACGTCGTGGGGCTGTGCCGGCAGCAAGGCCGCTGCGCGAAGGTGCCCGGGGGGCACTGGTCGCACACCAGCCACGCCCCGGTCTCCGCGTCCCGCCACGGGTAGGTGAGCGCGCCCGCCGCCGCCCCCCGCGCCAGCAGCAGCCGCGGCGCGGCCCTCATGCTCTCCCTGGAGCGGCGGTGGCCTCCGGCCGGGTCCCATAAGGGCTGGCCTGGCCACGCCCCCGCGGAGCCCTGCCCCGCCTGGGACGGGGGGGGGTGGGGCCGGCGACCTGGGGGCCAGAGCCCAGTGCCAGGACAGCCCTGTGAGGACCCCCAGACCGCGCGCAGCTCCTGACCGCCTTACCAGGCCTAGCGGCCAGGGGCAGAGGGAGCGGCGGCACCCCCTCTTGAGAAACCAGGCAGGAGGGAGACTGCCCGCGTGCCCCCACCCACCCCCAAGCCCAGGCCACGAACACCCCCATCCCAGCAGTGCCAGCAGCTTTATTAGAACCTGTGCCCTGATGAACCGAAGGTCCCCCAGACAAGAGACGCAGGGCTCCCCTCCTTCCTGCTGGGGGTCCACCCACAAGCCCGCGGCCAGGGAAGTTCTGGGGAAGCACCTTCCAGTGGACCCACCCCAGACCCCCGTGTGGCCTCAGGGTCTCCCTCAGGGGCCCAGGACCCGCTGCCATCTTGAGAGGGTTCCCCACGGACACTGGACTGGCCTCCCTGTCAGCTGGGCTCTTGGCCAGAGGGTTTCTGGTACCACGCCTGGGCCACCCCCAGCCCGACAGGCAAGCGTCCAGGCTGCGGCCCAGGCAGGGCTCGCCTCAGCCTCCGCAGACCACGCAAGCGCCCAGAGGACCTCCACGCTCACTGGGGCTCCGGCCAGAAGACCTGCGTGAGGCTCTGCTTTCTGGTGGCAGCATGGCAGGCCGGGCACGTCCTAGAGGCCTGTGGAGACAGAGGGCGCTGGACACACCTGCCGGACACCACTGCCCACCCCACCCCTCAAGCCCACCACGTGGGGCAATGCCGGCAGGCTGCATCCACGGGAGATAGGGCCGCGTCCACAGGGTCTCGCTGCCGACCTGGAGGTGCTGTCGCCAGCAGGCCTGGCAGCAGTGGAAGTCGCAGGAGGGGCACTGGAAGGGGACCACGTCCTCTGCCCTGCAGCCGGGACACGCCAAGCCCACTGCAAGGGGGCTGACGTCAGCGCCACAGGCCTGCTCAGGCTGGGCTCCGCTCCCAATGGTCCCTGCAGCCTGTCCCACGAGACCTACCCCACTCGGACTGTGCCTGCCCACGGGGCGCACTGGGGGGCCGGCTGGGAGCCCCTGTCCCCCCAGCTGGCCTCTGTGTAAGGAAGGAGGAGATCTTGCTCTGGGTCTTCCCGGGTTTCTCCGGCCGTGAGGGGCCTGTAGGCAGGAGGGAAAAAGTCTGAGGGGTGCCAGGCGCTTCCCTGCTGCCCATTCACCTGCCCTGCCAGGGCCGGGGGTAGCTGGGGCAGCAGGAGCACCAGGCAGGCGGCCCTACCTGGCTCCGGCACCCCAGGGGCGAGATCACAAGGCGCGGCAGGGTTCCCAGGTCCTGGAGCCTGGGGGCCCCGGCCCGGGGTGGGCAGGCCACTCAGGTCCTCGCACGTCTGCCGGAAGCGCTGCTTGTGGTGTGGCCGCACGAACATGCCGAACCCTGCAGGGAGCGTCACTCAGGCCCGGCCCGCGCCCGCCTGCCACCCACCCCCTCCCACCCCCACGCCAGCCACTTGCTTTGCAGCAGGGGCAAGTCCTTCGGCTTCGAGGTGGTAAGTGCGGCCACCACAGCTACCACCTTCTCGAAATCATCGTCCTGCTTGTAGGTGGTCAGCGCCGCCAGGAGCTGGCTGTAGCCTGCGGCCCCCAGGGCCCTGCGGGCATCAGCCAGGTAGGCGCTCACAGCGGGTGGGTGCTTCTTTGCTCCAGGGGCTCCAGACCCCTCGAGTGGCCGGCAGCTGGGCTCTCCTGGTGGAAAAGTAACCCGTCTCAGTCCACCAGCTTCCCAGGAAGTCGCGTCGGCCTCCCCTCCTCGGCAGAACCACAGCAGTCCCCAGGAGACTCCTCCCCCCAGGGTCTGCCCTCTGCTCCTGGCTCTGACCCAAAATCTCTTCAGGGACCAGGTACCTGCGGGGAGCGGCCCAGAGGCCATGTGGGGCCGGCCCTGGTTCAGGTGCTTGCAAGGGTCCAGCTGCCTGGCTGCACCCTGGGACACGGTGAGCTTGGGGTCGGACTCCCTCCTTCCTAAACAAACATGGAGACAAGGAGCCGCCCAGTTGGTCCTTGAGGGTCTGGAGCCTCCCCAGGGAGGGGGTCTGCCCGAGGAGAGACCAGGCCTCAAACTCCCCTCAGACCACTGGGGGCCCCCAACAGCTGGGAGGAGGCAGGGCTTGTCCCCTGCCTCGAGTGGGGGGCAGGACACCCCAGTCCAGAAGGAACAGGAGGGTAGCTCCAACTGGCATCTCCAGGCCTGGGGCCCCTGTGACTCCCGTCCTTGGAAAAGTCTCGCCCAGAGGTGGGCGCTTCCGTAACACACGTGGACAGCAGCTCCCAGGCTCCGCGCGTGCAGGGCCCACCCCAGGTGGAGACGGGTGGACGGGCTCCAGGCCCCCAGGGCGTGCACAGCCCCCCCAGGGGCAGGGCCTCCCCGTAAGCCGGGCCATGTGTGCTCGCGGGGCCCACGGCGCCCTGAAGCGGGGCCACCTGCACGGATCCATCAGGAACAGGGAGGCTGGGCCACACGAGGCCCCGCCCCCAAGAGCCAGGTGCCACCCCACCCTCAGGGTCTGAGCTTGAGAGTCCTACCTAGGCTGGGGTTTGGGGCCGGCTGTGCCCCCTGCCTCTGGGCGAGGTCGTGCTCGTGCCGGGAGCTGCAGCCTCGGCCCGTCAGCCGGACACAGATCTCCTCAAACTGCTGCTTGTGGTGCGGCCGCACGAACTGATAGAAGCCTGCGGGGAGGCAGGGTCGGGTCTGCAGGCCCCCGGGGCTGCGGCCGCTGCACAGGGTCCCCGCCCACCCCTCTTCCGGGGAGCAGCTCAGCTGTGGCCCCCAGTGGCCCCCCCCCGCAGCTGCAGCGTGGCCCCCAGGGTGGGACCCTCAAGCGGGCAGCCTCTGCAGGTCGAGGCACCTCGGAGCAGGCTGTGCTTCTTGGGGTCCTCAGCAAAAAGGGGGCCGAGGTGAGCAGCCAGGGCAGCGAGGTCATCGGAGCCCTTGTAGTCACGCAGGGCCTGGGTGAAGGTGTCGAAGCTGGCCCGGCTCAGAGCCTGCTTCACGGCCGCCATGAAGAGCGTGGCCCTGCCCGTGTCCACACCATCTGCCGCCCCCTCCTGCCAACACAGACCCGGTGCCCGTCAGGTGGCGCCGACCCTCCCGTGAGCCGCCATCGGGCGCTGCTGGGGAGGACGCCGGGAGGGCCTGGCCTGGCTGCGGCCACCCAGGGCAACCGGGAGGGGCCTGCAGGGGACCCTCTGGGCTGGCCTCGGCTTCGATGGCCAGGCCTGCCGAGCACAGCAGAGGGACGGCGTGCAGGCGGCCTTCCCTGCACCGGCGGCTCCTGCTCCTCCGCGGGGCTGCCGGTGCCCACGGCGGGGCCGCTGCACCGGGCACTCCTGGCTCGGAGGGCTGTCCGCTCACAGGAGGGGACATGTCTCTGTGTCCCGGGACGTCCCACGTCCCCGTGCCCCACCTCTGCTGCACACCCTGGCCCTGACAGCGGACCCTCGACAAGGACCCTTCAGGCTCCCAGGCTGCCCCCCTGCTCAGCCCTCCGGGGCCCAGACCCTGGCGCCCAGGCCACCTCCTCCGTGTTTCGGTCCCCTGGGCACCAGCTGCTTGTTCCCAGGAGCCAAGGGAGGTAGACAGAGGCACTGGCATGTGGGGCTCTCCAGGGCTTCTGGGGTGTAACCCAGCTGCTCTGAGCTGTTCTCACCCGAGGCTGGGAACACCGCGCCCTCCCACACTCGCGCCCAGAGCCCAGCCTGGCCCAGCCCAGGGGAGCCAGCCCGGCTGCAGGCCCCACCCCGAAGCTGCCGAAGGGCCAGGCCTGGCTCCTGCCCAGCTGGGAAGGCAGCGCCTTTTGGGGACAGAGCTCAGAGGCCTGCATGGACCCCACTGCACCACCAAAAAGCAACGCAAAACGAAAGGTCCCCATCTGACAAGCCTGCAGGACTCCACAACGTGTGGAGGCACTGCCCTGAGCGGGCGGCCGCCCAGAGACCCGGCAGGAGGTGTGCGACAGGCGGCAAAGGGCACGCGGGAGCCCGGTGCTGGTTCGGAGGGCTGAGGGATGAGATGTTCTCACGGTAAAACATCAGAGTAGAACAGGGACGGGATGAGAGCAGGGCAGGCCCCGCGCAGCGCGAGCCCAGGGTGGAGGGCGGCAGAGGGACCTACAGGACAAGCCACCTGGCCATCAGGAGTCCAGCCGAACACCAGTGGGGCGTGGGGCGCGGGCCACGGGCCTGCCGCCCCCTCCCCTGGGCCCGGCTCCAGCGCGCCCCCAGAGCCGCCCCGGCGGGGACAGCTCCGTCAGGCCAGTGGGCGCCTCACACCACCCAGAGCCACACCGGCCCGAGGCTCCCCCCGGACCCCCGCCGTCCGCAGGAAGCTCACGTACCGGGTCGCCGACCAGCCTGACCTTCCTCCTCCTGCCGCGCTGCTCCTCCGCTGGCCTCTTCTCACGAGGGCCCGACAGGGCGGAGCGGCGGGGGGCCTGAGGGCGACACAGGCGCGTGCGACTCAGGCCCTCGGGGCCCTGAAGCCCTGACGCTGCCCTGGGCGGCAGGGCGGGGAGGAGCACCCCCGGTCTCCTTGGCAGGGAACCCAGCACGAGCGGCGCGGGCAGGAACTGAAGGGTGCCGGCGGGAAGGGACGCGCAGCGCGGGGCGGCGGCACCCCAGGCCCGGAGGGCAGGACGGTGGGAGGCAGGGCATTCGGGCTTCTGGGCAAAGGCCCCAGGGCACAGGGTCCTGCCCAGGGCTCAGGCTCCCAGAAAGGGCCGGGCTCGGGCACAGCCAGAGCGGGAAGTGAGCGGGCACGGTGTGGCTGACTCGCGGAGAGCCCGCGGGGGCCTGCTGGGGGCCCAGCTGAGGGCCGGGGGCTGTGCCAGGGGCCTGCAGAGACCCCACCCGCCCTCCCGACCAGGAGGGGTGCAGGGCTGAGCGTGGTGGCACCCGAGCCCAGAGGGGCCGAGCCGTCCGCCTCCCTCTCCAGGGAGCCCGCCCCCGCACCTCCTCCTCCGCGGGGAGGGGCTGGTCCCCGGGCCCCCCGGCCAGCCGCTCGCTGTGCTCCAGGGCGGCCAGCAGCCCTGCGGGCCTCCGCGGCGCACGGACAGGCTCCCGCTCGTACTCCACACACAGGCAGCCTTCGGGATCCCCGGAGCCCGGCAAGCCTGCAGGAGCACACGTGCGGGCAGCCAAGTCCACCAGGCCACCCGGCACTCGGGCCGTCCCAGAGTGCCACAGCCTGCTGGAGGCGCTCACCCTCCACCCTGCGGGCCCCCAGCCACACGCACCCACGTGTCTCTGCCTCAGGCTAGGGACGTGCACGTCCAGACGCGTGGCCTTCCTGGCGGGGAGGGGGCCGAGGGACCTGGCCACCGAGACGGTGCCTTCTCCTTCGCCCGGACTCGGGGCAGCAGCCCGGGGGGCCGGCGCAGGCATCTGGATAGTCACGGGTGGGTGTTTTCTCCGGGGGTGTGGGGTCCTGCCCACCGCTCCCCCGGGACAGCCCGCCGGTGCTCGGGACTCACGGTTCTCTGGGCCACACGGAAGAACTGGGCCACGTCGCGGATGACATGGCCAAAGTTCTCATACACCTTGACGTGGGGGCGCACCCAGGAGGGCAGCTGGGCTCTGGCATCCGCGTGGGCGAACCTGCAGGGTGGTGGGGCCATCGGCCTTGGGAGCCCGGTCTGCCCGACAGCCCACCTCCCTGGCAGACTCACCGGAGAGAAGAGCCAGTGCCTGGGGGCGGGGGCCCCGGCCCGAGGGGCGTGCGGTGCGGGGGCGGGGGGCCTCACCTGTGGTCGCAGAGGAAGACGGCCCCGTAGTCGTGGCGATGCCTGATCACCCGCCCGATGGCCTGGTTCACGGCCCTGGACGCCTGCTGCCGGTACCAGTCATGCCCGGAGAGGAACTGCGGGGCCAGAGGGCGGAGGCTCAGTCATGGGGGCCCAGGCACCGCCCAGCCCCGCTCCCCAGCGTCTCACCTGGTCCTTGGCCCCATTCTGGCCCTTCATCTCGTCCAGGAACTGCATCTTGAGGACAACCCGGGGATCCATGCGGGGTGGGTACGGGAGGCCGGTAACGATCACGCCACGACCGTTGGCGTCCGCGAAGTCCAGCCCCTCACTGGCCTGGGGGCAGCGGGCGCTCTTTTCCCTCATCCGCCTCCAGACCTTCCCCAAGGGCCCACCCGTGCCTGGACCCTCATGGCCACATGCCTCTAGGATGGGCAAGATGGGAGAGACCGCCAACCTTGAACCAGGCTGTACCTGGGATCCACCGCTCCCAGAACCCAACTTCTCATTCTCAGAACCCCCTCTGCCTCCTGCCACAGCCCATGCGTGGGCCCCAGTGCCCACCCCAGGACCCCAGGGCCAGCCCCGCCAGGACCAGCCAGGCCACACCGTCACGTGTCTGCTGGACGTGGGGCCTGAAGGAGGTGACCTTCCTCTCCCGCCCACGCTGCAGCCCCTGGTCACGAGCCCCGAGCCCCTCCAGCACAGGCTCCAGGCGGGGAGGAGGGCCAGGCGTGTGGGACACAGACGGCGGAGGCCTCACCTTGCCCCGGCACACAGCCAGGAAGGCGGCCCCGCTGGACCCAGGGGCAGCGACTCTCGTGTAGAACGCCTCCATCACCTGTAAGGGGAGGCTGGTCAGCCTGGCCCGGCCTCCAGCCCCTCGCCTCCTTGAGCAAGACCCCAGGAACCACCCTCCGAGCTGAAGCACCGTCCGAGGCAGGAGGTGGGCCGGCAGGGCTGCAGCAGCTTCTTCACGACACAGGTTGCCCCCAGTGCCTGCTCCCGGGGCTCAGGGAGGGCCTGCTGCCAGGGTGTCAGAGCCCAAACTTCCAAAAGCCCAGTAGGACCTCGGCCGCGGGCTGGCCTGAACCGGGGCCGCCTGCAGGGCCGGGGGAGGGAGCCCTGGGGACCCGGACCTCCGAGAAGCCTCCTTTGCTCCTTGGCTCCACGAACAGGGGCTTCAGGACCTCCAGCTTCCTGGCAAAGTCACGAGCCTAAAGGAGGCGGGGAGGGAACGCCTGTCACGCCTTCTCAGACAAAGGCACGGGCCGGCCTTGCCAGACCCTTGGCTGCTTGGGACTCCACCCTGCCCCCAGAGGACATCGGAAGGGGGGACGCACCCGCCAGAACTCCAGGCTTTTCTCCATGACGGGGTAGGAAGGGAAGAAGACCAGGAGCCCATGTGGGACCACGCGGGCGATGTTGCCTGCAAGCGCCGAGGCCGGGGTCAGCACGAGAGAACGTCTGGAGCGGACTGCCCCGCCCCCGACCCCCCCGAGAAACCAGGCAGCACAGGGAGCAGAGCGGGGGCGCGGGACCTCAGAATGGGGCCCAGGACTGGACAGCACGGCACTCACCCAGCGCCTTCCCCAGGGAGGACAAGCACTCGTCGGAGAACCTGCACGGAACCGGGGGCCGCTGCCATGAGGGGCCTGGCGCTTGGCCGCCCACCTCGCCTGCCACGCCCCTTACCGTTTGTCAAAGGCGGAGCTCAGCTGGGAGCCGTCGGGGCCTTTGGGGACAATCCCCACCCAGATCTGGTGCTTGTCGATGACGTGTGGGTTCTCCAGACAGACAGGGAAAGGGCTGGAGGGAGGCGGGGTGCCCCTGTGAGGTCCTGAACCCCCAGCACCCCGGCAGCCCAGGGTAGGGGGCTGGCTTCGGGACCCTCCCGGGGGGCAAGGGGTAGCCTCACATCTGCATTTCCAAGGCGAAGGAGGACACAGGGGCCAGCGTGCCGCTGGTGAGGATGAGGGTGCGGATGCCCTGGCGGACCAGCTCACGCATGCTGTGGCCGGGGCTGAAGCACCAGCAGCTCAGCACCTTCCCTGCGGGGGCGGGGCGGGGGGGTGAGCCTGCGTGCGCCCCCCGAGGCAGCGCCGGGCCCCGAGCCCTGTGCCGTCTGCCCGGGGCCTGCCCGCCCTCCCGCGGGGTCCCAGGAGCAGGAAGCAGGTGGGAGAAGCCCCCCCGGCACCCCGGAGCCAGGGGAGGGGGATGCTGAGGTCACGTCCACTGAGGTCAGCCGACCCCAACCCCAGACGCCCTGGTGGCTCGGGGTGTGAAGGCCCAGCCCCCGCCCTGCACGCCAGGCGGGAATGCAGAAGACAGAGCCCCGAGGCAGGAAGCCGGCGGTGACGTCCTCCATGCCTGCCCGGCTGGGGAGGACACCAAAGCACAGCCCGCAGGGCAAACACGCCCGCGCTCCCCACGCTCCCCGCGGCTCTGGAAACAGGAGATGGCAGCACAAGCGGGTGCGAGCCTCTGACTCTCGGGTCAAGACCACACCGCAGGTCAGCAGGGACACTTCCGGGAAACAGCAGACCTCTCTCTAGGACCAGAGGAGCCTTTTCCAACCCTTGGGTTGGGACCTGCCCCTCAGTGGGGAGGACGGAGGTGGCAGGCGAGGCCACGGGCCCACTGTCCCGGGCCAGCCCTGCACCAGCAATGACAGAGGTGACCAGGGAGGACGGCGAGGACCCAGGAGCCCGGCCTCAGGGCACTCTGGCTTCTCTGTCCAGGCCCAGGCCCAGGCCCCAGGCCTCCCTGCGTGCCGGGCAGGGGTCTGAGGCCCGACCCCTGTGGAAACTCTGAACAGGTCCCGGCCACAGCACTCCTCTGAGGCCTCGAAGGGTGTCACCTGGAAGATGCTGGACCGAGAGGCGGCTGGGAACCCACAGCTGGACGGGGCACTGCCCCAGGTCAGGGGGAGCATGTCCCAGCCCCCCGAGGTGGCGCACCTTGCTTTCTGGCCGCTGTGGTGTTCCAGGCATCTGACCGCTGAGCTGTCTTCCAGTGACCGGCATCAGGGCGGATGTGCACCTGGCGAGGAGGAACGGGTAGGAGTCCTGGGCCCCGCTCGGGAGCCCCCATCCTGGCGGCAGCCACACCCTGTGGGACGGAGACCCTGGCCTGGGAGCCCCCCATCCTGGCGGCAGCCACACCCTGTGGGACGGAGACCCTGGCCTGGGAGCCCCCCATCCTGGCGGCAGCCACACCTTGTAGGACTGAGATCCCGGCCCCACCATGACACCGGCGCTGCCCTCAGCAGGGTCCACGCTAAACACGGTCTGGAAGGCAGAATGAAGGACAAAGTCACCACAGGCTGCCACGCCCGCCGAGTCATCCCACCCAGGACGGACACTCAGGGCACGGCCATCGCCGGCCCCTGCCTGCCAGCCACCAGCGTGCCTGGGGCAGGAGCCCGGGCCGCGGGGCAGAGCCGCCTCCCCTCCCCACAGGGGCCCACTGTGCTGGAACAGCCCCCTGCAGCCCCCTCGGCGGCCGGTCAGCAGCTCTCACAGGGACTGGGCCCGGGTCAGCGGCCGCCCTCTCCCCTCTCCCCCAGGACTGGGCCAGGAGCCCGGGGAAAGGAACCCAGTTTACTGCAGGAAGTGACAGCATGAAATTAATCCCTAATTAAAACAACGAGAATTGTACTCTTCGTCAATGCAACAAGCCAAGAAAAAAACCACAAAAGGGATATATGTGGGGTCAGAAATACAAAACACTGAGCATTACAAACAACATGACCACTTAGAACATCCAGAAAACCAAACAACGAGCTTCTAGGACTGAAAACAAACTTAGTAAGACAGCTTCACACACGGGCGCACTCACTTCGTCCCAGCCTCCCCTCCCCCACCCGTGTCCACACATCCTTCTCTACATCTGCGTCTCTGTGCCTGCCCTGCCACGAGGTTCATCTGTACCATTTTTCTAGACTCCATATGTATGCGTTAATATACAGTATGCGTTTTTCTCTTTCTGACTTACTTCACTATGACAGACTCCAGGTCCACCCATGTCTCTACAAATGACTCAATTTCGTTCCTTTTCACAGCTGAGTAATATTCCATTGTATATGTGTACCACATGTGTAACGCAGATGACTAGTGGGAAGCTGCTGCATAGCACAGAGAGATCCGCTCTGTGCTTGGTGAGGACCTAGAGAGTGGGATGCGGATGGTGGGAGGGAGGCTCAACAAGGATGGGGCATGGTGACATACGGATACACACAGCTGATTTCCTCTGTTGTATAGCAGAAAGTAGCATAACATTGGAAAGCAATTATAATCCAATAAAGATTAAAAAAAAAAGTCAATAGGTTTCTCACACACAAGCACCGGTGAGTTAAAAAGACCCCTTTCACAACAGCAGCAAAAAGTCCGTAGCCCTGGAGGTACATCCAGAGCCAGACATCACTTCCTTCAGAGCAGACTGTGAAGCCCAACAGAGAGCCGACCTCTGGCCAGACCTCTGCACGTCCCAGAGCCCGGCTATCCCAACAGCCCGGAGCCCAGCGCACCCCGGCCCACACCTGACAGGCTCCGCACAGAAAGCAACAGTCTGACGCTGACACTCAGCTGGTGGAAATGAGGCCAAGACACATTCAGAAGGGACGGCGCATCCCATCGCCCTGCGCAGCGAGCCTGCAGGAAGTGCCTCCTGCACGTGGCTCCCGGGGGCCCTCTGCTGGGTGAGACGCTGAAGAGACAGCCACGACGCGTGCCGCCCTCGTCTGTGAAAACACAGACCGGCCCGCCTGCGGCCACAGGCGAAGCCTCACCCACCCAGTCTCCCTACAACAGGAAAGCCCGGGGCACCGGATCAACACCCCGGTCTCAGAGAACGTGCCAGGCCCTGGGGACGTGGGCACGCAGCCCGGCCGGGAGGAGCAGCAGGCACCCCCCGGCCCTGCGTGTGAGGCCCCCGGACAGTGCAGCCTGCGAGGAGTAAGTGCCAAGGGTGAGAGGAGCTTCAAGAAGCATTTTCCACCTCCAGACAGCAAACCACCTGGCCTCGTGACTTACCGACGTGTCCGCCTGCACGGGCGGGGTCACACACACTGGACTTGACCCCAGAGGGGACGCCATGCCAGCAGGTAAGGCCACTCGGGGGCCGTGGCTTCCTCTGTAAACCGCTGTGTCATGGCCCCAGGGCTGCCCTCACACCGTGCCAGACACACAGGTGGGCAGCGGGGAGGAGGCGGCAGGTGTGGGTGTAGCTGCAGCCCTGGGAGAGCTAAGCGTGGCCTCCCTCCTGGCCTGGGCTGCACCGCCTGCCCACGGCCAGCTCTGCACTCCACCCTGGGGGCTCCGTCCCATTTGTGGGGCGGGGACGGGACTGGAAGGACAGCCAGGGTCACAGAGAAGGAACATCCTAGCATGTCGTCCTGCAGACCCGGGCTCTGTCCCAGTTCCTCCTGCATGTCTCTGCGGGGGCAGCAGGTGGCCCAGGCCTCTGCCACCTAGGCGGTGACCTACCATGACTGCTGGGTCTCCATGCAGTCCTGAGCCCCAACAGCAGCCCCCCTGGCCCTGCCCTGGAGGCCCCACCCCTGCAGGCAGGCCATCCGTCCGTGGTGCCCTCTGCCCGTCCGCCCACCCCTCCTCACGGGCACCCTCGGCTCCAGGCCTGCGCGGCCCCTCCTCTGCCCAGATGCCCGTTTATGGGGCAGGTTCCTCCCTGCTCCAGACTCTCTGGAACCCAAACACCACTAATCCCTTTGGTTTGGAATTTCCTCTGGCAGCTGCTCTACGTAGCCCCTGGCGGGTGACTCAGCGTCCTCTGCTGCCCGAGCTGCCGGCAGGCCGTGCGCGCTCGCTGGTGTGGCGCGTCCCCTCTGCCTAGAGAAAGCGTGACCTGGCAGCCGCTCACCCCACACCCCACCGTGACAAACGCCTGTGGGCGCGGCCAGGGGCCCTGCGGGCAGAGTGAAAGGGGTCGTGTAGCCTTGGAAGCACAGCCAGGGTGGAGAGGGACACGAGACGGTGACAGTGTGACAGGCACTGCCGGGCAGGTCACTGCGGCCTCGAGCCCACCGATCCGCACGCAGCCAGGCACACCCCACTGGGACCCGCGCAGCACGGCAGCCACGCACGCGCCACATGGGGCCTCCAGGGACCCCGTGTCCCCAAGGGCCAATGGCCACAGAGGGTCCCTGCAGAAAGGCCCATCGAGGTACAGGAGGGGCCGGACTGGTCCTCAGCAGCCGGCTGAGCAGCCACCCAGCTAGGGAAGATGGGAGCAGGCCTCCACTCGAGCTGAGGCCGTGGCTCAGCTGGGCCTGGGGAAGACAGCTAGACATACAAGACGGCACCTTAGGGGCAGGAAGTGGTCACATCCAGGGGCCCGGAGCTGCGTGACAGCCCCCGGTCACCCGCCTGGGGAAGGTGGGGCCAGCACATGGCAGAGGAGGGGCTCGGTGAGCCCTGGCGGCTGTCCCCACCCCCAAGCGGATCCCAAAGCTCAGGGTGAGGCTGGCCTGGTCCAGGGGACACACGGACCACGCGTGGACTCCACACACCCCAGGCCCCAGCTGAGCTCATGGACACACGCACCCCACGTCTGAATAGCCTCTGGGCAAGGCCAGCCCAGCAACGGGACGGGGGCTGGGGGACAGAGGACACGCCCCCCACTCTGGGATGGGCTTCTGTGTTCACTTTCCCCAGAAAAGCTGGGTCAGCAAGAAACTGGAGAAAAGGCGGCAGCTGGTCAGGCAGGAGCTGCTGGGCCTGTCTGCAAACTACGGGGACCCGGAGGACCCTCACCCTACACGGCCCGCTCCCCACCTGGCGCGCCCTCTAGGCCTGTGGGTGGGCGCTCAGGGCGCGAGGAAACCAGCCCCGCGGTGCTGACTGAAGCGAGTGCGGGGGATGCCTCGTCTGCCCCAAATCTGGAAGCAACAGCAGCTCCGTGGAAGGACGCCCCCCCAGCGTCCATCAGGAAAGACAGGGAGAACCCAGATCCTCGCGGCCGCCACTCCCTACCTGGATGACATCCGCCAGCTTCTGCAGCCCCGCCGTGCTGGCGAACAGCCCCGTACCTGTGGGGGCAGCGGGCGCTGAGCATCCACTGGGCCTCTGGCCTTGTGTCGGCTGAAGGGCGTGCCCTCGGAGGGCAGCTTCCCCGTCTTCCCCGTGAGCCTCCCGTGGGTGAGCAGGACAAGGAAAGAGGCTCTGCGGCCAAATAAGGCTGGGGCTGCCCAGAGCCCAAGAGCGTGGCAAGGCTGGGTGCCGCCGGTGAGACCAAGACCCCCCCCCCCCCCCCCCGGCACCCGGGGCTCCGCGGCACAGCCTGTGGGAAGCGGTCCCACGGACATCCTCTGGGCAGAAACAGCGCGGGTGGTTTGGGGGAAAGGATGGTGGGGCCACCCAGGCCCCTCACCGCTGGTTCCTAAAAGGGTCTGACCAGGGAAGACCGCTCTTTCCAGGACACACGCCGCCAAACATGCTAAGGCCTCAACGTTCCAATCAGAAGGGCAGCCCCGCGGGCCCCATTCCCGTCGGGCTGCGCCCTTGAGCGAGCAGTCAGCCGCAGGGCGCACGGCGGCCGGGGACTCACGTCCTGCCAGGTGTTGGATGATCTGGTCCAGGGACTCAAGGATGCAGCCCTTGGTCTGAAACGTTATCTGGGCTTCAGCAAACAGCTCGAAGATGTAGCTACGAGGAGACAGGCGGCTCAGGCCTGGCAGAAGACCAGGCTGCACGGGGGGGGGAGCCCTGAGTCCTCAGTGAGGCCCAAACCTGCAGGTGAAAGGCCTCGCCCCTCAGGGGAGCACAGCAGCCTGCGAGACCTGCATCCCCAGCACAGGCCTACGCGTGGGCCAGGAGGTGTCATCAGGGTGCCCCCACGCGCCGGCTCTGTGCAGGGCACCCAGAGAGCACTTCTGGGAAGAGTCGGGAGGGAGGGCAGGCAAGGGAAGCTGCAGAG
Organism: Hippopotamus amphibius kiboko; assembly: GCF_030028045.1. NCBI lineage: Eukaryota > Metazoa > Chordata > Mammalia > Artiodactyla > Hippopotamidae > Hippopotamus > Hippopotamus amphibius. Next base: position 501,608 of record NC_080197.1, read on the forward strand.
GAAGCCCCGTGGGCGTGGGAGCCGGGGAGGCACCTGGGCCACCCGGGGAGCAGCCAGGCCCTGCGCAGGTCTGAGCACAGCCGAGCAGACGGGGCTCAGGGGCCAGGCCGGCAGCCCAGCGCTCCAGAACATCCCTTGCCTCGAGAGACCCGGGCCTGGGTCCCAGCGCAGCCGGCAGCGGTGCACCGAGAGTGACACCCGCCCCAGGCCACCATCCCACGGGAAACAAATCCTGCGGCACGGAGGCCTGTGGGGCGTTCAGAAAGTTCCAGGCAACTGGTGGCCTAAAGAGGTGGTGGTGTGACTCCACTTTCATCCTAACAGAAGGTGACACGGAGGCAGGTGCCTCATTCTAAAAGGCAGCCGCAGCGCAGGGGACGGGACCGAAGGGGCAGGTGGCGGTGCCAACACCCGGCCACCAAAAAGACGCCCTGGGCTGCGACCCAGTGACGCTCCAGGCCACGTGCGCTGGAGTGCTGCAGGGACAGCCCCGCACACCCTCCCCTCTCCGCTCCACACCTCCCGGGCTTGGTGACACCGCGGTCGCCTCCAGGCAGCTCCACAGCGTCGATGGCCCCCTCCAGGCGGAGCAGGATCACTGTGGGGGCGGGGCAGGGCTGTCAGGGGCGGGGGTCGTCCGTGGGGGACGCTCCTGGAGGGAGGGGTCCCAGGCACAGGCAGGAGGCGGGGGGCACTTACTCTTCAGCTTCGCGAGGTCTTCCAGCTCCAGGCTCAGCCCTGGGGGAGGCAAAGGCTGCAGATGCACACGTCCGCACCGCGCTCACTGCGCCACCCCGCCCTAAGGGGCCGGGACACCCCCAGGAGAGCGGCGGCTCCGAGACCCCCGCAGCCGCAGGCCGGCCCGGAGCAGCCTGAGCCGAGGAGGGGTCGCCCGAGAGCCCCGCGGCCACACACGTGAACACGGCCCTGACCGGGCTTTTCCTGATGACCAGTGGGCTCCTGTTCTCATGTGCACACTGGCCACCAGTGTATCTCTGAAGACGTGTCTGTTTATATGTTTTACCCATTTTTAAATTGGGTTGGGTGGTCTTTTTATTGAGTTAAGAGTTTCCTCCATGTTTTAGATACAAATCCCCTATCAGATATATTACTGGCAAGATATTCCTCCTGTTCTGTAGATGTCTTTGCTTTCTTGACAGTGTCCTCTGATGCACAAAAGTGGCTGATTTTGTTCAGTCCTGTTTATCTGTTTTTTCTCTGGGTGCTTGTGCTGTGGGTATCGTTTCTGAGAAACTGCTGCCTCACAGGGTCACGGAGATGGACCCCCGGGTCAATAACCTCACTTTGTAGGTGTGGGCAGTGCAGAGTGACCTCCGTCCAGAGAGGACAGTGTGGAAAGGAGAGGATGAGTCACGTGGGCCCCTGACAAGGCCGACCTCAGCCGGCCACCAAGGTCCCGGGTCTCACAGCGCCAACTGTAAGGACATCCATGGGGTGTGATGAAGCGGGCATGTGCCTCTGAACGCTTCCTTCCTGCACCCCATGCCCCGTACGTCCAGGGAGGAACAGCACACAGATCCCAATCCCAGCGAGCATTCTACACAACGTCTGAGCAACGCTCCTCCAAACCGCCAAGGGACGTCTGAGACACGGTCACGGACAAGAGCAGCTAAGGAGAGGTGACCACTAGGGCCCCGTGGCCCTGAGGACAAAGCAAGGACGTCGGGTAGAAACCACGGGGATCTGGCACTCCACACCCACCGAGACGCTGTCATGAAACACGCTCCTGAAGCAATGAAAAGACGGCCAGTTTCACTCCCAAGAGAAAAGCCCAACTACAGCGAGGCCCACCTTCCAACCTTCATGCTGGCAAAGAGGGAGCACCTGACCCCACGCTCCGTCGGTGAGGCTCCCAGACCCCACGCTCACGGCGCAGGGAAGGCGCACCGGTGCCCACACTACCCGCGACGGAGCCTGTAACACGGAACGATATTTCACCTCCTCGGCAGACACGCTTCCCTGTTGGCCAGCAGCCCCACCTCCCAGAAGCTACCCTGAAGAACTACCTCAAAGAGACAAACGAGCACATGACAGCACTGTCTGTAGTTGCAAAATACTGGAAACAACCTAAATGCTACACAGATGGCTGGACAGATACGGACGCTCCAAGGGAGAGAGGCAGGCAGCTGGAGAGAGAAGGGCCGTCCCTGTACAGAGAGGCGACTACAAGATACAGGCCCGCCTTCCGCAGGAAAGAAAGAAGAGCAAATGCAACCTACCTGCATCTGCCTCTTTCCGCAAAACCAATCAATCAGTCCGTCAGTCAGTCACAGAAAGCATAAACCAGACACTAACAAGACCTGGACTAGGGACCACGTTCATCTTTCTTCAAGTACTCAAAACAAAGCAACAGTAACATCGACATAAATGGCAAAAAGTGGAGTAAGAAATGAAACACAAGCACAGGAGCCTAAACTGAGTAGCGCGGCCACAGGGAAGCAGAGGGGGCCGCCAAGGGCCTCGTGCGAGCGTTTTCCCTCCGAGCTCGGAGACCACCGACACAGGACCAAGGACGCGCCGAGGTCACACCTCGCGGGTGGGCGTGCGTGTATCCCGGGTGGGCGGGCAACTCTGAAACAACTGTCTGCGGGTTCTAAGCTCAAACAAGCAAGTAAAGTACGGAGAAAAAGGCACTGCAAACACAGCAAGGGAGGACAGGAGAGCGAGCCACGTGGTTCTGGAGTCCAACGGGGGGGCAGCGCGAGAGCACGTGGACACACGTGCCGACACGGACACGGAGGCGGAGAGAAGTACGAGACCTCCCCCGGCAGGCTGCGGGGTCACGGAGATCCCCGCTTCCGGGACGAAGCCCTAACGGACGCCGCCAGTGCTCCCGCAGCCATCGCGTGAGCAGACGGAAGCTGACGTCCTCACACGCCCACGAGAAGACACGCGCCCACGATACTGCCACCACAACGCAGAGCCCGAACCCAACCATGAGATCCCAGCAGACAAACCCACACTGCAGGACAGTCAACGAGGCACCAGCCTTTCTCTTCACACACGTGCAGCCGCACGGGACGGCCTGTGAGGCACAGACCGGTCAAGGCCCGGCCATGGGGCGCCTGCATTTCGGGCTCTACCAAGGATGGTTAGGAAGATGCTAGCAGGGCTGCCAACCAGAGAGGGCAGCACAGACACTGGCTTCCGATCGGATCGTCAAGAATGGCCTTGTTCTTAGGAAATAGACACTAGGACACAGAGCAAAGGTGTCAGGTCTGCAACTGCCCTTGAGGAGGCAGAGAAAAAGGAAATCTGTCCACTCAGCGGGGGCTGATCAAACGGGGCAAAACATTAGCGATTGGGGGGGGGGTGTCTGGGGAAGACACCCAGGAGGTGTAGCAAGTCATCTGTGAGCTGGCGAGAACACAGAGGATGACGATGTCGGGACAGGACATGAGGCATGAAACAACAATGCAAGTCAGGGCTCCTACAGCTCAGAAATGAACCAACAGGCCTCTCACGAGACTAGGAGGAGAAAGCACTTTAGAAACAAAGATTAAATTACAAGGACACAAAAGCAGATACACGCCGCATCACCTTAAAAGAAACAAAATGAAAAGGAGAAATGTTTATAAGTCAAAGAAAAATGAGACAAAGGGATTTGAGAGAGGGACAGGTTCTGAACTCAGGTGGAAGAGACACGACGTGATCCCTGCAGGAGAAACTGCAGCCAAGGCCGGGCCTGAGCTCTGCGTGCAGGACAACGTCCCCAGACAGAAAGAGACTTGGAGCCGCAGGCTGAAAGGGCTCTTCATACCTGGGACCACAGCGATCCGGAGAATCAATACGGAGACAAACGACAGCAAATGACTGGCTTTACAAAGAGAAAAAAGTCCTAAAACAACATCCGACTCTAAAACAGCAGGTTTATAACACACACGACTGCCAATCAATCAGGCACGCCTGGACAACTCCCTGGGGAAACACGGACCCCTTTCCTCAGATGCTTGCATTCAGCCGACCTAGAACTTCCCACGGCAGGTGAGGACGTTGGAGCGAGCGCACCGCAGCGGCGGAGCCAGCAGGCCGGGACCCGCCCAGGAGGGCTGCAGGGCCAACCCGCTTTCGAGGTGCTGCTCCCGACACCACTGCTGTCACTCCCGATACACGACTTGCCTTCTTCCCTCTTCCTCTCGCAAACACACAGCGCAGTCCCCCAGAGGCTGACGCTGGCCCCCACACGTCCATGTTCTCATCCCTGGAACCACGAGCAGGTCAGCTTCATGGCACAAGGGACTTGCAGGAGCAATGCGGCTGAGGACCTCCAGGGAAAAACCCCTGGATTAGCGGGGGTGGAGGCCCTAAACGGAACAGCAGGGTCCTTGCAGAGTCAGAGGACAGACAAGAAGCAGAGCTCACGACCTGGCACCTCGAAGCTGGAAAAGGCCAAGAAACGGATTTTCCTCTCGTGCCTCCAGAAGCAACAGCACTGCTGACCCGGCCTGGGCTCCCGGGACCATGAGATAACACGCTTGTGCTGCTTTAAGCTCAGCCTGGAAACTTCTCTCAGCAGCACCAGGAAATGAACACAGGCATGATGTGGGGCACATCAGCCCAAAGCAGGAACAGTTATGAGATCCAGTTACCTTGTATTAAGCCAGATAGCAAAGAGATTTGCAAAACTGAAACAATGCCACTCAACTAATTTCTAAAATACTTATTTTTCCCAAAAAATGTTATTTATGTTACCATGTCACGGATTGCCCTGTGTCCTCCAGAAAGCTATGCTCAAATCCTAAACTCTGACCCCTGTGAATGTGACCTTATTTGCAGATGGGGTCAGTCAGGATGAGGTCCTAGTGGACCGGGTTGGGCCCTCATCCAGTGACAGGTGTTCCTACGAGGGAGGACACTGTGAAGACGGGGAGAGACTGGAATGCGGCGTCTACAAACCCAGGTACGCCCACGCTGGGGGAGAGGCCTGGAGCACGTGCAGGAGCCACCCCCCCGACACACATCCGACACGTGGCTGTCTGACCCCAGAAGTGACAGGACAGACGTCTACTGTTGGAGCCTCCCGGCCTGTGGTGCTTTGCTAGGGCAGCCCAAGGACACGGACGCACAGCACGTAATGGTTTGTCGTTTAGTTTTTTAGCGTTCGCTTCTAACAGTCATCATCCATAAATGTAACTCACGTGAGCAAAGCTCAGGACGTTTCAAGAACATAAAGTTTAAAGGGTCCCAAAGCGAACACGTTGAGAACGTCTGTGCTAGACACACAAGGCCACTGACAAACCCTCTCCCCCAGCGCAGCCTGTGAGCGCGTCAGAGACCGGGAGAGCCTCGCAGAGGGGGAGCAGCAGCTGGCTGCGTAGGAGGAGGGGCCTGCACTTCCTCTGGAGTCTGTCCACGCGTGTGGCTGCAGAGGGACCAGGAGGCTGAGGCCGTTCACGCCCCACCCCACTCACGTGAAGGACACGGCGGGACGTGGAAGACATCCACAGGGCAACACGCACAGGCTACAAACCTGCAGCCACGCGACCGTGGAAGCGCTTGCTACAGAGCGCTCTGGGCGAGCAAAGTGTGCTTAACCCTAACACAGGCCCCCCAAAACGTCCACCAAAGTGTCTACCCCCGCCGTGATCCCTGCTGCCAAAGGAAAACGCGGGGCTGCACTCTCTGAGAAGAGGATGTTTCGTGTGGACGACACTCACGGGTTGTTAGAAGGTGCCGTCGGCACATCCCCCTGGTTTTTGGTTTCACGCAGTGGAGGCAAGCCCACCCCCACAGGGAAACAGCAGAAAGGACTTGAGAAAGTGTTGACTGCTTGGGTGGTATCCACCCCCGACCTGTGAGGCCGAGAAGCCTCTCACAAAGGCTGACATCGTCCCCTGGAGCCGACCTGAAAGAAGGATCCTGGGCAGACGGGCCCCTGGTGTGGTCCGCAGCCCCCGCCGCGAGCGCACCTGAGCTGGCAGAGTCCGCCCTGAACTCTGGGTGGAGCTCGGCTTGCTGCGCCACCTTGGTCCGCTCCTCCAGCACCTGGTCTATCACGTCCAGTCCTGAAGCCACGTCGTGGGGTGTCAGGTCGAAGGATGCGGCCTCCTCACACATCTTCTCCTGTGAGCCCGAGCACACCCACCACGGGGTTCCGGAAGGCAGAGGTGGGGTGGGGGGCAGAGGGAGGAGGAAGCAAGAGCCCCCCAAGCCCCACCCCACGTCCTCAAGGTCAGGTCTCAAGCTGGTCCAGAGATGGACCTCTGGCCCAGGCAGCGTCTGAAGACAATTTTACGTGAGCTGCCAACATTTCATAGTCAGAAAATTTTCCGTTAGACTCTAGCTTCTAGTTTCTCTCAAAAGTCACATCTGGCTCACTGGGCCCACCGTGCCCCAGGCCAACAGCTGCCGGGAACCCAGTGGGGTTGGGGGCAGCTGCCTCTGTCCCAGGATGCCAGGCTCCCGTGGACCCCTCCATGCTCCCTAAGCGGCCTTCCTCCAGTGCCCTGGTCAAGGCCCACCAATCCTAGAGACGCGATCCTTGGGCCCTGACAGAGGCTGCACAACAGGTGGGACAGGGCGAGCCGGGGACAGGGAGGCAGCCGCCAGGGACAGGAGGAAACAGAAGGCACGAGACGGCAGGAGGGGTCTGGGAGTCCTGAGTGGAAACAGCGGGCGCAGGCCGGAAGCCTGCCCCGCCCAGGTGTGCCTGGTGTGGACAGTGGGGCACAGGCGTCTGGACAGAGAGGCCGAGCTGCTCTGCGCAAGAAAGTGGGCGGGAGGAAGGGGTGTCAGGAAGGCCACCCAGACACTGACCACGTTGTGAGCTTCGTCGAAGATCACGACTGTCCCCTTCAGGTCGATGCTGTGCGCACGGCGACTCTACACACAGCCGGGGGGGGGACAGGGCTGCCTTACAAGGTCCAGCTGGAGAGGGACCCCAACCCCGGCCCCCATGTGGGGTCCCCTCACTCCTGCCAGCCCGCCCGCTCCCGGAACTCAGCACGCGCTGCCTGCAGCCCCAGGCCAGTGAGGGAGGCCGGTCTCCCAGCGCCAGCCTGCGCCTCTGAGCAAGGGTCTGATCCCAGGACTGGAACCAGCATGGGCTCTGCCGGCCCCTCGCGAGCCTGGGACACTCCCCGCCATCGGACACCGCTGGCCACGCAGAGCAGGGCCTCACCTTGGCGTCCAGCAAGTAGTTGTAGGGCATGAAGATGATGTCGGCCTGCTGCTTCAGGTTCCGAGACAGGTAGTAAGGGCACAGCCTGCAGGGGGAGGGGGCACAGGCTGCAGGGGAGGAGGCACGGGGGGGCGGGAGAGCTGGGGCCAGCGCGGCGGAAAGGCTCGCCCAGCCGCCCCTCACACCACCGGTTTTCAACCGTGTGAGTGGATCACCCACTTAAAAACCTACAGAAACAAACCCCACCCGACCCTGGACAGGAGGAGAGATGGGGAGAAGCAAGACAGTGGGGCCTGTGTCACCACGACTGAAGCCCTGATGCTACAAGGTCGCAGCAGCGATCCTCAGAGAGGAGGGGCCGTATCAGGTGGAGGACGAGCTGGACACTCCAAGAGCAAAGGCCTGCCGGGCAGGGTCGGGGGCCTGGGGGCCGGGAAGGAGGATCTCACTTCTTACTTTACTTTAAGGAAAGGAACGTACATGCCTCTGCATGTGGAGGGAGCCCAGCCCTTGGCGCGGGGCAGGGGGTGGGGGGCCTTACTTGTGCCCGGTCCCACTCCTGACCAGGTCCTCGATGTCCAGGATGGCGGTGGCCAGCTCCTGCTCCAGGCTCTTCTCTGGGGACACGGGCAGGAATCAACGCAGGCGCTCAGGTCCACCGAGGCCCCCGGGGCCACGGGAGACACCCAGGACAGAACGGCTCCTGGCGGCGGGCCGCCCCCGGGGAGGGTGCCCTGCTCTAGGCCACGGGGACCATGAGCCTGAGGCTGAACACTGACAGGAGACCCCCGGGGGGGAGGCACCCCTCAGCCTGTCACCGCCACCCCAGATCTGAGGCCGGGTGGGCAGGAGAGGCAGAGCCCACCCAAGGCCCCACAGCCCCGGGGCCACTTCCTCAGGATGGCAGCCCAGCCAAGCCCCACTCCCTGCTGGCTGTGTGGCCCTGGGCAGGACGGGCCTCAAGAAGGGACACGGGCCCCCCAACTGGGCCTGTAGGAATCCGCCAGGGAACCGCTATCACCCAGCGAAGCCCAGGCCCGCCGCAGCAGACAGGACCAACGGTCTCTTCTCACGAGCACACAGTCTCAGGGCAGCCCCACGTGGACATGGGCGCCCAGCTCCCGGATCCACTGCGGCAGGTACCAGGCCCAGCGCTTAACTGCACAGGCCCGAACACACAGGCCCTCCACAGTGACCAACCCCAGGAGGTCCCCCCTGCCCTGCAGGGGAAGAAGAGCCAGCCACTCCGGGGCACCACAGCAACAGGCCAGCCAATCAGCACACTCCGCAGCAGGCCAGCCCCAGAGCTCAGGGACGCCCGAGGGGCGAGGGGGTGGAGAGGCGGGGGAGGAGACCAGGCAGGTAAGGGTGGGGGGGTGGGGAGAGAGAGTGGGGAGGAGGGGCCGAGGGGGCCCCACCCAGGCTGACTGCAGGGTCCAGACGCTGCAGGCGGGCAGCGCTGTGCTTGCTCCCTGGCAGGACGCAGGCCAGGCGGGGCCCCCACGCTGCACGCCTCTCTCCTCTCCACACGCAGGCTCCCCTCCTCCCCTCTTGGGGTCTCGGCCCACTCTTCTCCCCCCTCCAGAGCCTGGGCACCTGCTGGAGACACCCCGTCACAACCCGTGGGTCACCTAGCAGAGGAGGCTGGAACAGCAAGGACGTGCCTGTTTACAGTGAGTGGATGCCCTCCGTGAGCAGGCAGAGGGCACATAGGAGAGCAGGGGCAGGGACGCGGAGGACACAGACGGGGCAGGGCCTGGGGCCGCCCGAGGGCCGGCACACAGCAGGCCCAAGGGCGCCTCCACTGTGGACCGGAAGCTCCTACCCCGGCCCTGACCTCCTGTCCCCTCCCTCCTCAAGGACCCTCCAGGTGAGCTGAGGGGTGCTGCAGGTGACGGACAGGACCTGCAGCGGCGGGCTGGCCCAGCAGAGTGGACGAGCTGACCCACAGGTTGCTGTGAAAAGGTGGCTGGAGCGGTTCCCACCAAAAGCCTCTGACCTGTGGCCGACAGGACACCTGGAACCCCCCTCTGCCGGGGACGTGGACAGAGGGGGCTCGACTCCACCGAGCACCAAGGGCTCGCGGGAAGGCGGCGCTGAGGTCAGAGGGCCGCGCGGGGCTGGACGAGAAGGCGGCCCGACACCCACAGGCCTGCGGCTGACGGAGGCAGCAGAGCCGGGGGCCAGCAGCCTGCGGCCCAGGGCCCTCACACGTCACCGCTGTCCTGAGGGGCCTCGGTGTCACCAGACCAAGGGACATCACCAACAGGAAGGCGGTGCAGAGCAAGCCTGCGACACTGGGTCCTCATCCCAGAGGCCGAGCGGTGCAGCCCGACCCGCGGCCGGCACACCCCCCACCCCCCACGTCTCTCCCAGGGCGCTGGGACCCCCAGCTCAGGCCTCTGCGAGCGCAGCGCTGTCCTGACCCTCTGCCTGGCACAGGCCTGGCCCGCTGGGCACTCCCAACCCGAGCAGATGGTGGCTTGTGGGTCACCGGTATGAGTGCTCCGGGGCCCAGGTCACCTCGGGGTCTGACTCCCCACCCTAAGGCAGGAAACAGAGAGAACCCTGACCTTTCAGGCCCCCCCTCCCCCAGCCTGTCTACAGAGGCCGCACCACAGAGACGCCTCTCTGCTGTCACCTCTGACGCCAGAAACCCCAACAGACACGAGGAGCAGCCACACGCGGAAAAGGAAGGCTTTGGAGGCAAGGGCACCCGTGCCACCCCTCCACTCTGAGCCCCAGGGAAGTCACTGACAGGAGACGAGGGCCCCCCTTCTCAGGGCCCGGCACCTGCAGTCACACAGCCATGCCACACCTGGCCGGCCGCCATCACGAGCCCTGCGCGTGTCACTCTCGTCCGTTTCTGGATGAGGCTGGAGGAGCCACTGGCACAACCCCGGGGTTCAGCGCGCGTCGCACCCACGCAGCGACGGGCGGCAGTGAAAGGATGCCACGCAGAGTCAGCAAAGGGAAAAGCACGTGGAGGAGCCTCCAGGACCCCCTCCCCAGCTGACACCCCGGAAAGAGCCGAGACCACGAGGGAAATGCTCTCCAGGGACCCCGCGCTCAGGGTGTGGTGCGGGCTGCGCACGCTGGCACCCTGCCTGGCAGGCACCCAAATTCCAGACCCCCAGAAGGGAGCATCTGCTCTGCACAAACCCCTCTGTATGCACAGCGCATGCCCAGGGAGCCCTCCGGCCAGGGCGGCGGGACCCTCCCGCAGTCCCAGTTCCCGGACGTCGTGCGGCTCTCTCCTCTGCACGCATTCGGGGGCCAGTCGCCAGGAGACAGAGCCCAGGCTCCTCCACCCCGAGGAGCAGGAGGCAGCCTCGCGGGCGCACCGAGAGGTGGGAGCCAGCAGCCCAGCAGGCCGCTGTGCCCGGCCCCCGGACTCCACTCCCATGGGCAGGAGAGACTGCCTCGGGCCCTCTCACCTTCCACGTTGTTGTAGAAGTAACAGGAGTGACTCGCCACTTTCTTCCGGCACAGGTGGACCTGGGGGGGGATGAGGTCTGGGCTCGTGTGACGGCCAAGCCCTCCCCAGACAGGCAGCCATGCCAGCTGCACCCCTGCCAGCTCTTCAGCCCCCTCCCCCGGGGCACAGCTGGGGGCTCCGGAGCCCAGCAGCACCCCCACCGTGGCCGGGCTGGGCGCCCCAGGAGCCCACCTGCATGTGGTTACTCTCCTGCTTCTTCACCTCAGGATGGATACACAGCTGCTCCCGGGAGCCCAGCACACACACTCGGGGCCTGGCGGGGGAGAGGATCAGGGGGCCCAAGGATCAGAGGGCGGGGGCCCCGGTGCCGTCCAGTGGCAGGAGCCCCATGGGCTACACTGGGAGCACCAGGAAGCTTCGCTCACGTGCCCGGGAAGCCAGAGGGAGCAGCCGGGGCAGAAATCCACCACGGCCAGGGTCCCGGGTGAGCAAGGAGGCGAGGCCTCGGGGCGGCTCCACCACCTGTGTGCTCCCTCTCGCGGGAGGCACGGGGCCCAACCCTCCTGCAGCAGTGCCGGGGGCTCCGACTCAGGGCAGAGCCTCCCCACCCGCAGAAGCCCCAGCCCACAACCACAGCTGACTCCTCAAGGGCTGCGAGGAGCTCATGGTGCAAGCCCAAGGTCAGGGCAGCAGCCCCACAGCCTGAGCCCAGCATGTCCCCAGGGTGGAGTCTGGGCAGACCACCCCATGACCCCAAGGTGGGCATGGATGCCACGTGACCCACCGGTAAGAGGTATTCCGGAGCTCGCTGATGACCTGCGTGAGCTGTGAGTGCGTCCGGGAGGCGTAAATGATCTTCGGGACGTCCGTGTAGCACGCTGCCCGAGGGAGGACAGGTGACAACCCCGTGAACCCAGGGCACCGGGCCACCTCCATCAGGTCAGCGAAGCATCGGACACCCGAAACGCGCCGCAGGGAGGAGCGCAGCGGGTCTCTGAAGGGTCCACGTTTGGCCTGTAAACCCTGGGTTTACAGCCAGAACAGCGTGGCCGCTGCAACTCCCCTCCCTCCCCACCTGCCCCCACAGAGCCAGGAGCGGGGCAAGAAGGAGCATCACCTGGGACGTCCCCTTCCTGGGCAGCGGTCCCCCAGGACGCCAAGGTGCTGTCGAGGAGCTGCCCTGACGCCCTCTCGGCAATCTTGCGGGCAGAGATGGCGTCGCGGAGCTGCTCCCGCCAGGCCAGCGTGCTGCACAGGAGGCACAGCGTCTTGCCCGTGCCCGTGGGGCTCTCCAGCACGCCGTTCACCTTCTGAATGGGGTGGGGAGCAGGGTCACGGGAAGCGGGGGGCGGGCGCTGCGGGCCCCCCGGCCCACCTGAGACAAGCCCCGCAGCTGTCGATGACATCAGGCCCGTCAGCAGACGATGTGGAGAGCGCCACCCTACACACCACAGTGTTTTCCTGCCTGATGTAAACAGGAGGCGACTAACTCCGGGTCAGAGCCCAACACAGGAGTTTGGGTCTGCAATTCTGGATGCAAACATTTACACTATCCGAACAGAACCTGCCGGCCCACCGAGCTCTCAGCCGGGAGTCTGAGTGGGAGACCCAGGCAGACACGAGGCACAGCCGCAGAGCTGCTCCCCAGCCGCCACAGGAATGGGCGCAGGGACCCGGCGGCAGGGACAGCCCTCCAGGGCTGGGGCATGGGTGGGGTATGGGAGGACGTGACCAGAAACCCAGCAGAAAGCAAGCTGCGCCCCGCGAGGTGTAACGACCTCCCCAAACGAGGGCTGGGCACCAGCTGTCCCTGTGCGGAGAGGCTTCCTCCAGGTCCTCAGCGGGCTAGCAGCCCCTCCTCGCTTGGCCTCAGCTCCCACGCTGCCTCCTCAGAGAGGCCCCCAAGGGGCTCTGAAGCCTATCACCTTACTTCTCGTCTCCACAGCACTCACCACCATCCAGAATTATCTTTCTTTGTGTATTTGTTTGGCCTCTCCCCTACCCCACCTACAACACGAGCCCCATTTATGGCAGAGGCCCACCTCCAGGAGGGCAGCAGGATGTGACCGGAGTAAACGGGAAGGTGCAGCTACATTAGGTCTCTGCTGAGCCTCCACCCGCGCTGACCCATCCCGCAGGTACAAGCCCCTCGGTCTGCAGCCTCACCTTCTGCAAGCACTCCAAGACCTTGCTCATGTACTCCTCTTGGCATTTGTACGGCTGGAAAGGGAAATCGACTACCACACCATTCAGGGTCACCTTGGGCATACTGGCCTACTCTCGGGCGGACACAGAGGCTGAAACGCAGGCGGTGTGGGTCTGCAGACAAAACCCCCTCCGAACATCTCACGGTCTCGGCCACGCCAGGTACGTGGCGCCAGCCTGCGCTGCTGGGACACGTTCTCCACGGGCGCCCCTGTGGCAGAGACGGAGACGACGAGACTTTTTAGCGGGCCTTTCTCGAGCGCCAGGCCCCTCGGGCAGTGCCCCCCGCAGGCGGGTCCGAAGCCGAGCCTGGGACATCCTATCGCGAGGACCCCGGGGAGGTGCCGGCCGTGCCTCGTCCTCCCGCCCCGCGCTGCTCCGCGTGCCCCACCCGCAGCAACGCTGCCTTCCCCTCCGCCGCACCTCCCCTCCTCGCCCCGGCCCCCGCGGCTCCCAACCCTCCGCTGCCCGGGCCGGCCCCATCCCGCCCAGGCGGGCAGCGAGAGCGCGCGCGCTGCTCCGACCTGGGGCGCGGACGCGTGCGGCGCCCAGCCGGCCGCTCTGCCTCGCGAACCCCGCTGCCTCCCGCACGCCGGACCCCGCCCCCTGCCCGCGGGCCCCCTCCGCGCACGCGCAGCCGCGCACGACGCGCCCCACAACGCCACGCGGCAGAGTCGCCCGCGCGCGGCCCGCCGGGCGCTGCGGTTGCGGAAGGCGCCGCTCGGACGCAGGGTCCAGGGCCAGCGTCTCCGCGGGGAGCCTCCCACGACCGGGGTCCCCAGGGCTTCGCCCCCGTCCAGCCGACGCACCACCACCGCGTCCTCCGCCGGCACGGGTCCGACTTTGCGGGTTGCGGCGCGCACTTGAACGCGCTGCGCTTCCGCCCCCGATTCCGGTCCGCCGCGCAGCGTTCCGGCCGGAAACCGCTCCCCTGCCGAGGAGTCCGCGCGCTACCGGCGCGCTGCGTTCCGGGTCCCACCCGAACCTTCCGTGGACCCTGAGCCCAGGGACCGGCACCTCCTCGCCGGCGGGCGCGAGCCGGGGTCCCGCCGTCTCCTCCCTCGAGGCCATCCCCACCAGGGTCTCCATTCCCACCTCCCCCCTGGCCCGAGCCCCCTCGGACAACCGCCTGGACAATAGCACGAGCCTTCTAACAGGTTTCCTGTGGTTTCCCCCCTTTTCTCGAAAGACCCAGAGGTCTTTTTAAGACTCGAGTCTGAGCTGACCGCTCTTCTTAAATTCGGCAGATGGCTGCCGCTTGCCCGTGGCCCGGCTCCTCTCCGCACTGTCCTCTGGGGCCAGCCAGGTTCGCAGTCAGCGCCACCCACCGCTCAGGCGGGCCCTCTGAATCCCCAGAACCAGCTGGCGGCCAGCAGGGAGCTTCCGGGGCTCCGCACAGCTCTGTGTGGGCAGAAGGGTTTGTCAAGGCCACCCCAGCATGCCCCAGAAACACCGGGAAGAAATTGACGGTGCAGCGACGGCCCAGAGTCCGCCGTCAGGGCCGATTTTAGAGGGTCTCGTGGGCTGTTTAATCCGCAGATGTTTGTTTCCCTGATGGCACCTTAATGCCTGAGTGTCTGGGCTGATGTGTGTGAGATCACGCTTGGGGAGACCCCTGGCACACACTGGCATCTGCCCGCACTCACCTGTTCCAGTGAGGGGACGGTAGAGTGTCTACCTCAGTAGGGAGCTTGGAGAAGATGAGGAGACCCGACCACACACTTACTCAGCGCTCACCAGGCCCACGTTTCTGTACCATCCATGCAGGCATTAATACATCTGTCCTTCCAGTGACCCTGAGATAAGCGCTTTTATGATCCACTCCTTTCAGGTGAGGAAAGGAAGCACGGGGTGGTGGTTAGCAGATTTTCCAAAGACAGCGAGGCAGCAAGTCCCAGAGCCAGGAGTCCCACTCTTCACCTCCACACCCCCCGTCTTCTGAAAGCAGTGACATTTCCCCCACAAAAGTCCAAGGAAGAGAAGTCCAGGACCCAGAGAGTCAGCAAACTCCTGCGTCAGAACTGGAGCTGAGGACCCAGTCACACCTTGTCCACAGGGACTGCCTGGCAGTCTCCTGTAAGTACGACCGACATGTGAATGCTGTGGTGCTGAGCCCTGAGAGATGGGTGGAAAGGGGAGGGAGGGCTGGCCATAGCAAGCCCCACTCGGCAGGCACAGGGATCTGCATCAGGTCCACGAACTTGCACCGAGTGTCTGCTCTGGCAGGCTTTGTGGGACTCCCTTGGGGGACCAGACCCACGTGGACCGCGGCATGGACGGTAGCCAGTCACCAGCTTGCTGTGTGTGCACAGAGTTTTCTGAGCCCTCCTCACCTCTCTGCGTGTTTCTGGGGTTTCCCAGCGCCCTAGTTCTGGCTCTAGGACCTCATTGCTCATGGACTCAGCACTTCTCTGGGCCTCAGTGGCTCTGTCTCTAAACTGGGAATGGCGCTCCATCTGCTTGGCTTCCCAGCCCCCTCACCAAAGAGGTGACATGGTCACTGAGGGAAGGGCTCTCCCTTTGGGGGTATCAACCAGAACCCTGAGTCGGGGGGCGGGGAAGGGGTAGGATGCCACCCACTCACCATGTGCACGTCTCTCCTATACCACCTGAGGAGTGACAACATTTTCTTATCTCACACGCCAGAAATGGAGGCCCAGAGAGGTTAGGAAATTGCCCTCAGTCACACAGCAAGTAGATGTCAGAGCTGGGATTGGCTCCTGTCTCTGTCTCACTCCAAAGCCTTTGTTCTAGGCCTCTTCTCTACCTCAGAAGCCGCCCATCCTCTGGGATGCCCCTGAAGGCCTTCCAGACCAGCCCCCACCCTCACCATCCATGACTTGCTTTGCCCTTCCCAGCCGCCACCGGGCTCAGTGAAGAGCTCTCCGACCCCACCCTGACGTTGAGGCCTATCCCCTCCTGATGCACCAACCCTGGGAAATTGGGGGCTGTTTCCACCATCTCCACCCTCCCCCCCCCCAGTCCACAAAGCCAAGTTGGGGGGGGGTGGCGGCACCAGGTCCGAGCGGTGAGCGGTGGGGGGATGGGCGTCTGGTTGCAGCGCTGGGCTCTGCGCGTCCCAGGCTGATCTCTCCCCTCCCGTCATCCCCTGCCTCTGACGGCTGCAGCCCTCGCCACAACCAGGCGCGCGCTCTCTCCTCTCTCCCTCCCTCCCGCTCGCTCTCTCCCTCCCCTTCCCCGCCGCTCCCGCCTCCCGCCCTCCTTTGCTCCCTCCCCTCCCCGACACTGCAGCATTCGCCGACTGCAGCTCCAGCCGCCGCCCGCGCCTCTCCGGCCTCCGCCACCCCGCCGCCGCCAGCACCATGGCCAGCACCATGTCCGGTAGGCGCGGGGGCCTCGGGCGCCCTGGGCGGCGGATCTGAGCAGAGGCTATTGTCTGGCCTCGCCTACCGCTGGGCTGGTTGCGGAGTGTTTTCCCATCTCGGGCCCCGCGCGCTGCAAGGGCGCGGGCGCGCGCCGGGCAGAGCCCGCAGGAGACGAGGTTCAGGGCCGCCGGGTGCGGAGACGCGGTACTTGAAAAGCGAGAGTTGCGGCGCCAGCCTAACGGACTTGGGCCCCCGGGGAAGGGGCCGCGCTCGGGGTGGGGGCGTCGACGCGGGGGTGCCATTGCCCCTTCGGGCGCCGCTGTGCCAGGCCGGGCGCGACTGCGGCAGGGTGGTTCCGAGGATCCTGGGTGGGCGCGCTCGCGCGGTGCGGGCAGGGTCCCTGGAGGCGCCCGGCGACCGCAGACCCTGGTCGGACCGCGCCTTCGCGGGGGTCAGAGCGGGGAGCGCAGGACCCCAGCCCGGGGACGGCGGGGCCCGGGCCGGGCCTTCCCCGCGCCCACGGAGCGGCCAGGGGGCGGGACGGGGGGCTGCGAGAAGACCGGGGAGGGACACCTGAGCCGAGCTGCGCCCGCACCTCTCGTCGCCGCCCCTTCCCCTCGCCGCTGCGGGCTCGGGACCACCCTCCGTGACATGGTGCCACCCGCCCTCGTCGAAAAAGCCACCGCCCTTTACGCTGCGGTTTTGCATGGGGGATGGGCTGCCAGTGTTTCCGAGCCCTCCTAGGGTGGGGGCGTCTGCCACTCCCTCCCCCGCCGCCCCGCCTACCCAGCTGCGGACCCACCGCCCTCAAGGGCAACGACCCCCTCCTCCCGGGCCCGCAGCAGGCGCGGAGCTCCCGCGGAGGGGCGGGCACGGGGCGAGGCGGGAAACGTGGGGCAGTCACTGGACGCGGGGGTGCTGCCAGGAGACTCCCGGCGCAAGGACGCGGGGGTTGCTCTCCCCAGCGCCGCTCTGCCCAGTCTGGCCTCCCCAAGACCGGCTTCATCTTTGCACTCGGTGCCCGAGATGGCTAGGCAGGCGGCCCCCCACCTCCACCCCCTCACCTCACCCACCCTTCCGTCCGTCCTGGGGGCGGGTCTCTGCAATCCCCTCTCCCCAGCTACCTCGACTCTCTCGGGAGCGGCCGCTTTGGCCGGAGGCGCCAGAGCTCCGCCCACCCACGTGCGCACCGCACTGACCCCGCCCCTCAGGGCCGGCTGTTCTGGCCCCTGGTGACTTCTGCAGGAGCCAGGGAGGAGACCACCTGCGTCACTGACCACACCCCTCCCCAGACCCGTCTGGGGGTCTTGTCCATCTGGACTTCACTGGCCCCCTGCCCTCTCCCTGATGTCCCCAGAGATATTGGGACCAGCAGGTGAGGGTGGCCAGCGCGGCCCCAGTCCACCCTGGGGCGGGGCTGCGGGTCCTCATTCACACCCCCTGTGCCTGAGCTGGGGGACAGTGGGTAACCACTCCTGGGGAGCGTTTATCGGCTTTTCACCCCATTGGTAAAAACCCTGGTCAACAGGCCTCCTTCTCATCCTCTGACATGAGCAGACTGAGGTCAGGTGCTGGAGGCACGCAGACAAAGCCAAGCTCTTGACAGCCCTCAGGGCTGGGTCCAGACCCTCCCACCTTAGAGCCGCCTGGCACCAGATCCTCCGCTTGGCCAGACTTTGGGGCACTGCTGACCCATGCTTGTTCCCAGAATTTTTCTGGGTGTCCGAGTTACCCCTGGTGTCAGGAGGGATGCCACGAATGCAGTTGGTCAGCTTCGTGCAGCACGGCCATCAAAGACATACTGCATTGCCTGCTGGAGAGCTGCTCCTGGCCGACGTCACACGGGGCTGGGCCTTTCTCCTTCTGTCATCAGCGCTGCCCTCTATAGAGGGCAGCCCACGTGTACACACAGTTGTGCTTACCCGCGGCTTCTCCCGGCTGTCACAGTTTGACAGGAGGGAGGTCTGGCCCAGAAGTGGCTACGTGTCAGTGCTGGTAATTGTGACCAAAATTGGTGTAAGTGAACCAGCTATGGCTTCTCTCTGAAAGCACATCTCTGATTGGAGGAGACTTCCGTGCCTCAGTCGCCTTGAAGGGTCACCTCTGCTCTGGCCAGTGGCCACTGCAGGATTGCTCTTAGCCTCCTCTTGGTGCGCAGACTGGAAAGTTTGGCCCCCGTGCCTCCCTTGAGTGCCTCCTGCCGGGCTGTGTCTTGTGTCCTTCCCAGGGGCTCAGCTCTTCAGGCACATCCGCACACTTACTCATGCCCATCCCCTTGTGCAAGCCTGGCGAGCGGCGAGGCCCTGCACCTGCGACCTAGCCTCTCAAGGGTTCAAGTTCCTCATCTGGGTGGTGACAAATAGTGACAGCACTTCCCCTAGGCTTATTCGGAGGGTTGAGTGAGCTATTTCAGGAAATACTGCTTGGCCTGGGGCCTGGCAAGAGGTGAGTGCCCTGCCCATGCCAGGCAGCTTGAGCGTTGCAGCCACTTTTCCCAGGGAAAGGTGAACTCTGCCGGCAGCTGCTGCCACGTTGGGCTCCCAACGCCGAGGGAGGGGACTCTGACTAGTGAGATGGGGCAGCCTGGGCAGCAACAAGCTCCATCTGCCAGGAGGCAGTTCGCAGCAGGCTCCAGGGCCCTTCTAGGGGTGAGCGGGAATCTGTGGGCCCCCTTACCTCCTAGTTCTGGAAGACCTCCCCCCCCTCCATGAGGCTCCCAACAGGAACGTGCAGAGGCCTGGGCTCTTGACAGGGCTCCCATCCCGGCATGCTAGCATGCTGTGGGACGTGGGGGGGGGTGGTCTCTGAGCCTCCTTCTCCTCTGTGGAAATGAGGCTGATGAGGGTGTCCACCCGAGCTGGCTGGTCCTGAGGGTCAGCTGGGAGGACGGGTGTGATGTGCCCGCCCCGTCCCCCTCGGGCACCACCACCGTGGCTACCATGCTGCTCTAGGCTGACCTGCTTCCTTCTAACTCTTGCTCCTCTGAGATGTAATCATCCAAAAGGCCAACACGCATTTTTGCATGTTTAACATTTAACACGAAGACGGGTGAACGCAAACCAGAGCATGGTAGGATTTGTTTTTAACAACTTTCTGAAGTCAGTGATAGGGAAGGAAGAGAGGGTCCTGGGGAGGAGAGAAAGGGGAGGTCATGCCTCGAGGCCCCGAGGGGCTTCCTGGCTGGCCCTGTCTGTGGAGGTCTAGGCCTCCACATCTTCCGTCTGCAATGTGAGGAACTTCAAGCCCCTCCAGTTCTGAAAATACAGGCATAACCTCCTGTCTAGCATGTGGCCGGGCCCAGCCCTGATCTCCAACCCTGGTGCAGGCTTCCCTCTGCTCACTCTCCAAATTTGCCAGTGCTCCACCTGCCCCATTTCCCCCTTCTAGAGGAAGGGTCTTCTGAGAAAGAAGGTCCTCATGGGCCGTCAACCCAGGGGATTTCCATGACTACCAGACACCGAGCTGCATCCCTGTTTGCTGCCGCAGGACATAGTCCCTCACTTCCCCGTTGGACACGTGTCCCCTGGGCAGAGCCATGACCTCAGAGACTCTGACCTCAGTCTCCAGCCCCTGCCTCCTCCCCTCTCTCCTGACAACACAGCGCTCTCACCTGCCTACACTCACACTGCCCAAGCTCCCCTTCCGGCCCCATGAACTGCTGCCAGCCTCCCTGCAGGCTGAGGTGACAGCTGCCTGGAAGGGACCCCTGGCATTTGTCTGTAAAATTCCTCTGTTATTAACCTGCAACCTCTTTCCTGGGAAAATCTCAGGCCTTGAGCAGCTGTGAGGCCCCAGGTTCCTGGCCTATAAGATAAACTATTTCGGAGGTTTTGACACGTGATGAGAAAGGACTCTCTGAAAGGTCAGGGTGGGGGGCTGCTGTCTGTCACCAGAGTGGCGGGTGTTGGCAGGATTCGACCAAGGCCCCTCCTCCCTGGCCTCTTCCAGGACCCAGGTAGGCCCCTGACCAGAGTCCCTCTCCCCCCCCGCCCCACCTTCCCTCATGAGAACAGGCCTGGCTACCTCCCTAGCCTCTCCAAATGTCCAGATGTCTCCTGGTCTGCTGCTCCTGAAGAGCTACTCTGCCTGGCCCTACATCCTGTAACTCCCAAGTACACGTCCTGGGATGTACCCCTCAGCCTCCTTTTTAAAGTTAACTTTTAATGACGTAAGTAGTACGAGTCGATTCTGCTTGTGAAAAAGCAAAATTGACAAGTCAGGCCGAAATCCCCTTTGAGGCCCACCCGCACCTGGCGCCCCCTCCCCGCCTCCTGAGCCAATGACCGGGTCAAGGGTCCTTGCCCCACCTCCCCTCTGAGACCCCACAGGCGCTCCCTGCTGCTTGCCCAGGGTTCCTTTGTGCTCCCTCCCCGGCTTCTTGGGGTCTCTCCAGAAGACTCTGCGTCATCAGGACGTTTCGTTCAAATAACATCATTCTCTGCACTGCTTGTTGGAGGACCCTGCTCACAGCAAGCTGTTCCCTCAGACAGGGCCTGGTCACTTCTGTCCTATTTCTACACCAACACTCTCCCCAAGTTTATGTTAATTCAATTTAAAAACATTATCTTGTGTGAAATTTGATCAGAAAGTTTCTTGTCCAAACCGTGTGCCCCTTGGAAGAATGCTGTGGACAAGTGCATGCTCTTCCCTTCATAGAAGCCAGAGTCCCTCTCCCTGGAGGATCTCTATAGGGACCTACACTGGCTTCTCCAGCCAGGGAGGCCGGTGCATGGGTCTGAGCCCCCTAGTCTTTGGGACCTCCTGCAGCGGTGAAAAGAGCACAGACCAGCTGGGGGTGCCCTGGAGGAGCTTTGAACAAGCCACCCAGCTGCCTGGGCCCAGTGTTCTCCTGGCTGAGTTGGGGTGACAGTATTGGGCTTACAGGATTGTTGACAGCCACGGAGACGTCAGACCCATGTGTCTACTTTGGGGCCTGGCTCGCCGAGAACAGACCACGAAGAGCTCGGTTATTTTCAGTCTGAGAGCGGGCATCTCCGCTTCCCTGACGGGGCTAAGGGCCTCAGCAGACTCCCCTCTTTTGCCTGGGTGGTGTGCACCCTGGCTGTGGGCCCCCAGCCTGTAAGGCTCTATAGAGGGCAGGCTGTGGTGCTGAACGGACAGCTCCCTTCCCCTTGGCTTTTGATGTGCGGCCAGTGTGGGTCTGGTGAGAACCTGATTTCATCCCGGGGTGGCTGCCCTGCAGGGTAAATGGTGGGGGGGGTGGCAGACAGGAGGATCTGAGGGCTTCACCCGAGCGCACAGCGCGAGGAAGGGCTGCCTGCAGAATCTCTACATCTGTGTTGGCCCAGGCATGAGTACAGTGGTTAACCTCTCTACCAACTGGGCAGGTGTCCATGAAAAGGAGAGGGGAGGAAGGAGAAGTGCGTGGAATGGCGGAGGGAGGTGAGGGTCGGGAAGATATGCAGTGACAAAGAACCACAGAGACACGAAGATACAAAGAGAGGCGGTGACAGATGGAGGGCCAGAAAGACAGAAGGATGAACGGAGACACAGACAGAAGGAGGCAGGGGAGACAGACAGAAATGCCAAGAGAGAGAAAAGGAGGGAGCGAGGGCCGGGGTGGGGGGCAGGCAGGGGACTCAGAGACAGGAACGGAAAGAACAATGCAGGGCACCCACAGGGAGGCGAGCCCAGGGGAAGACAGCCAAAGTCTGGGAGCGGGGAGGGACGTGGAGAGTCAGAGATGTGGGACACAGAAAAGCGAGACAAACAGACTCCCAGAGAGGCACGTGGGAGGGAGGGAGTGAAGGGGGCAGAGGTGCGATGCGACGGCCGTCTGCTCAGGCTGGCCTCACACCCACAGCGTACAAGGAGAAGATGAAAGAGCTGTCGGTGCTGTCACTCATCTGCTCCTGCTTCTACTCACAGCCGCACCCCAACACCATCTACCAGTATGGGGGTGAGTACACCCGGCTGCTGTCAGCCCCTGCCCTGCCAGTGCCTGCTGCCACCTGACCTCGCTTCCCCCTCCATGGCATCTGTGAACCCCCCCCCCCCGGTCGGTTGGCTTCTGGAGAGGGGTCCCTGGGGGGGAGGCGCTGGTCCTGGGGGCCCAGCCCTGGGAGTCCCTCGTGAGCAGTCTCACCCCTTCCCTCAGCCCTCGACTTGGATGTGTGCTCAGCCTGCCCCCTCCTCCACCGGCCCTCCTGAAGCCCCCGTCTGCTCTTGCCCTGCAGACATGGAGGTGAAGCAGCTGGACAAGAGGGCCTCTGGCCAGAGTTTTGAGGTCATCCTCAAGTCCCCTTCCGACCTGTCCCCCGAGAGTCCTGTGCTCTCCTCCCCCCCCAAGAGGAAGGACGCCTCCCTGGAGGAGCTGCAGAAGCGGCTGGAGGCAGCTGAGGAGCGGCGGAAGGTAAGGAGCCGCTCCTGTGGGTCCTGATGAAGATGGTCGGGAGGGCTTGCTGGGCACAGACAGGGTCCCCAAGGTGTGGGGTGCTCCAAGCACCTGCTTGGCTGTGGGCCTATAGCAGAGAGGATCTCATGGTCCCTGGACCACCTCCCGATCAGAATGAGACAGGGAGGAGGAAGGATTCCTGGACAGCAGCCGGTGGGAGGGAGACAGGAACCAGATACTGTTGGGAGGGGCGCCCTTGGCCATGCTGGCGGGTTGGGAGGATCAGGAGGGGCCCTGGGAGAGGAGGCTGGGTGAACAAGCAGGGGAGCGGGAAGGGCTTTCCATGTGCTGGGAGCTCAGGGGGCCCCTGGGAGAAGCGGGCCCCTCCCCGCCCGCCCCTTCTCACACCAGCCCCTCTGAGACTGAAACACACACAGAAAAGCACGTGCTCTCAGGAGTGCTGTCCTGGTGCCCAAGGCCACTGGGCAGGGGCAGCGGCTCTATCCCCCTTACAGCAGGGCCGGGGAGACCTGGGTTAACTAGCAGTGACTGGCACGTGGGCAGCGCCCAGCAGCCTTCTGGGGGAGGCTCATTACCTCCGGGAGCCCCAGGTCTCCTCCCGGGGCCACCAGCAGGGCCGGACGGTGTGGCGCCAGCAGCCCCACCCTCCTCGTTCCGACGCGTCCCTTCCCCAGCGGCCCTGGGGACCCCTCCACCGCCCCCAGCACCTCAGGGAGCTCAGAACCCGGTGCCTATTAAGCACCTACTTGGTGCTCTGCGGCTGGGCGTTTGAGGAAGAGACGGGGAAGGCTCAGCGACAGCCCGCAAGTTCAGAGCTTCCTCCGCTCCTCGCACTTTCCCCGAGGGCAGCTCGGACTCCGGAGCAGGAGGGAGCGGGGGCGTCCGGGCCCAGCGGCGAGGGGGCAGCTCTGCGGCCGAGGGTGGACAGGCAGGGCTCGTCTGGGGATGAGGCGGCCACCCTGGCCGACGGCAGGACAGTGCAGGCCCGAACCCCCCGGGGACGAGTCCGGTGGGCGGGAGGCGGTGGCTCGGACCGGCAGCGGGGCTGGGCGCGGGGCCGGGTCAGCGGCGCAGGAGGCCGGGCGGGGCGGGGGCGGGGCCTGGCGGGGCGGGGGCGGGGCCTGGCGGGGCGGGGGCGGCGGGGCGGGGCCGGCCGGGGCCGGGGCGGCAGCCCCTCACGCTCGCCCGCCGGGCCGCGCGCGCAGACGCAGGAGGCGCAGGTGCTGAAGCAGCTGGCGGAGCGGCGCGAGCACGAGCGCGAGGTGCTGCACAAGGCGCTGGAGGAGAACAGCAACTTCAGCCGCCTGGCCGAGGAGAGGCTCAACTACAAGATGGAGCTCAGCAAGGAGATCCGCGAGGCGCACCTGGCGGCGCTGCGGGAGCGGCTGCGCGAGAAGGTGCGCGCCGGGGCGGGACCCGACCCCCGGGAGCCCCTTCCCTCGGCCGGCGCCTGCCCGCTGCGCCGCCGCGCTCCCGCAGCCGGGCGTCCCCACGGGCCCCTGTGCTGCTGGGGCCGGCAGGGTGGGGCCCCCTCCGTGCGAGTGGGGCCAGGCTGGCGCCAGGGAGCCCCGGAGCCTGCCATCCCCGGGAAATGCCCGGGGTCACAGCGCTCGGGTCTGGACACGGCCCCGGGCTCACTGAGGGCGGCCCCACCCCCAAGCCGCTCTTTCAGTCCGTGACTCGGGCCTCCGCCCGCCCCCCCGCCCTGCGTTGCTCCTGGTCACTAAGGTGTCCTCACGGGTCGCATCTGCCGCAGCTGGGACCGAGCCGGTCTAGGGAGGAAAGGACCCAGGGCCCCCAGGCCGGGAGCGGGGGGCGAGGGCAGGGCCCCAGAGCCCAGGAGGTACGGGAGGGGCAGGCCCCCGCCCACCCCGCCTGTCCCGCAGGAGCTGCACGCCGCCGAGGTGCGCCGGAACAAGGAGCAGCGTGAGGAGATGTCCGGCTAAGGGGCCTTCCGGACACCGCGGCGCCTGGATCCCGAGAGGAGACAAGAACACATCTGGGTTTTCGTTTTGCTTTGTCCGACTTTGTCTAGATGCAACTTTTACTCCCCCTCCTCCCTCCCCTCCTGCACTCCCAGCTTCAGCTTCTCTTTCCGCGCTCCCAGCTGTCAGGTCCTTGTGGCAAGGCTTTGACCACAGGCTCTCCCTGGAGGAGCCCCCAGGGTGTGGCACAGGGTCCCTCAGTTCAAGCCCCAGGCTGGGCGGCGGCTGGGTCCCCTCTCGGCAGCCCTGTTAGTGGACATGGTGTCAACCTCAATAAATCCCACGATGGTGGCAGGAACACTTGGGTCTTCGTGCTGGGTTGTTCTGTGAGCACCTTGTCACTTAGGGCGCGTCCTCTGAGCCAGCTCCTGCCGGCAGCCAGAGGCACCACCGCCTGCATGTCCTCCCCGGGGAGAGGGGCTGGGCACGCGGGAGGGGGCAGAGGAAGAAAGACTTGGATGGAGAAGGACCTCTGGAGAGTGGGGGCCAGGTACCCCATCACTGGCCAGCCCTGGGAGCCACATGTGCCGTGGTGCTTTTTGGAACTGGTGGGTAGGAGCTGCAGCACACTGTAATGTGGTGACACAGGGGTCCTTTGAGACCACCTGGCCTGAGGTTGGCACCCTCGGCTGGCCTGGGAGCCTTCGGTCATTGCCTTTGGCTGGGGGGGGGGGGGGGGTGGGACACGGCACGTCTCCAGGGGAGTGGGTGTGCTCCACCGGGGACCTGAGAGCAAGCTGCCGGAGGCATGCACACCCTGCCGGGCCCTCCGCCCGGAAGGGCCCTCTTCCCTCTGGCCCAGCACCTGTGTGGGGAAAGCTGCCTCCCACTGTCCCTCCTCTCCTTCTCCAGGCTTTGCAGCAGCCCCGGAGGACCCGTCTTTAGAGGCCTCTGCTCTGGTTGAAAGATGCTCCCCCGCTGCTCTTGGCCACAGGGCTTTCAGGCCACCTCTGGACAGGTGGCCCAGTGTGAGTGGGGGGCAGCCACAGGTGCCCCTCCAGGAGCCCTGCGTAGATACTGGGGGGCAGGGGACCAGTGTCTGAAGATCCAGGTGTTGGGGGGCAGGGACAGGGTTCTCAGGCCACCTCCCCAGCTGCTCAGCCCTTCCATTCCCGACTGTGGGCCCCCTCTGGCCAGCCCGCAGGTTGGAGGCCTGGCTCTAGGCCTCTCCTGCCAAGACCCTCCTTGGCTGGGTTCCTCCCCCTCCCTCAGCCTGGGGGGACCTCCAGAGCCCCCAGCAGCGGCCTTTGGGGACTGCTCTCTGCTTGGACACAGCGGCAGCTGCCCCTTCTCCGTGGCAGCCCCAGGGCTGGGTGTTTGGGGCCGGGTCCTCACTGGCCAGCATCTTGGTGGAAAGCGGGAGACGTTTCTCACAGGAAGGACCCAGAGTCAGTGCCTCAGAAACCAGATGGCTGCAGCCCTCAGTGCCCTTGGCTTTCATTCTACAGAAACCTATGGGGACACTGCTGATGGCCTCCCAGAGCCAAGCTGGAGAGCACGGGTGGGTACTGATCCCCTGCAGTGGGCTTCGGAGGAAGTTGGGACCTATGCCCCCCTCTCTGTCCCCATTAAGACAGTCCCCGAGGGAGTGACAAGCTGGGCTTGGAACCAGTGGTGCCCACAGGTGGCTTTTGTGGGACTCCGAAAGAGGAGCGGAAAGGGGACTGAGGGTTGGATTCTCTGAGCGGTGGCAGCTCTCTCGTAGCGAAGCCCTACTGAAATACATGCCCATCTCATCCACATAGTGAAAGTGACCTTAAAAATTAAATCAAATGAGCGATGAAAAAAAACCTGTGTGTTTAAGAAAGAGTTGAGCTTCCCCGTGTGTGTCCTGCATCTGTGGGGTCAGGTGAGCTGCAAGGCTGCTGCCTGTGAACAAGAGAGCAAATGTCCCCCTGGGAACCCCACCGTGCGTGTTATCACCAGCTGCAAATTGTTCTCGCGACGATGGCAGTTTTAAGAAAAGAGCATATAACCAGTGCACAAACCCCCTTTCCCCTCTGGAGCCCCAGGAGGCAGTGGGGGTGGGAGAGAGGAGGCCAGGACCTCGGCTGGGGGTGGGGCCAGCCTAGCTCCCCACAGGGCTGTGCCTTCCTGCAGGCTGGCCTCTCAGCTTGCCGCTGCGGAGGACGATCGGGGTCTGAGGTCTGGGGCTTGCCCTTCTCACCAGGGCTGTGGGACTTGCTCGGATGGGGGGTGGTCCAGAATCCCAGGGTGTGTCCCATAGCTCTGTGGGCCCCGTTGGGAAGCTGATTGTTCACAGACACAGATCTGGCCCCAACATGGGGACCTGGAGTGGCAAAAAGAGAACAAGCAGACATCCTGACTCACACTGGTGGACATGTCTGTCCTAGGGGACCCAAACTAACACTTGGGGTACCCAGCAGGGAGGGACCCCTCTGCTGGGGAGGAGGCATGCTTGGCCATGCTGCCCGTGCTCAGGTCCACACGTTAACCTCAGGTCCAGGTCTCGGAGAGGTGCCTGCTTCCCAGGACCCAGAGAGACCTCTCCCCACACCCACGGCCCTCTCCTGGGGCAGTCCTGGCTACTTCCCCAGGCTTCCTGGAGCTCTCACCATCTCCCCTCCTTGCCCTGTCCAGGGAGGGGTGGGAAGGTCAGAATGCAGGACACACAGCCTGCAGTGAGGTGGAGAGAACAGAGATCTGCAGGAGCGGCAGGAAGTACACTGACAGTATTTCTATGAGGCGTTGAGTTCTGCAGGCCTGTCACCTGGTGCACAGACACAGGCTCACCACATGGCCTTGCACAGACCTGGAATTCCCAGAAGAGCAGCTGATCACAGGTCAGGGCTCTTACCTCTTAGGGGCCCCTGGTAAGGCGCTGAAGAGCAGTCAGCACACGGAGACTCTGACTTTGGAAGATGATGGGGAATCCTTCCCACAAAAGCAATCATGCTTCTCCTCAGCAAAGCAAAGGGGAAACTCCTTCTGGGAAACTAGTAAGAGCTGTATTTATCAGCTATTGCTGTGCAACAAATGAGCCCAAGCAACGGCTGAAAACAACAAACATTATCTCACAGTTTCTATCGAGTCAGGACTCCAGGAGCTGGGTGGTTCAGCCTCTCAGGAGGCTGCAGTCAGGACATCGGTGGTGGAGGCCCTGGTCACCTGGAGGCTGCATGGAGTTGGAGTGCCCACTTCCAGGCTGGCTGGCTCACACGGGCACTGGCAGGAGGCCTCAGTTCCTCACCACATGGACTGTCCACAGGGCTGCTTGGGCATTCTCATGACACAGCAGCTGGTCCCTGGGGCAGCCGTGTGTGTGTGTGTGTGTGTGTGTGTGTGTGTGTGTGTGTGTATGTGTGTGCGCACGTGCGTGCACATGCATCGGGCTCCACCTTTGGAAAGGAAGAATGTCAAAGACTCTGTGGACGGGTTTTAAAACCACCTCAGACACTCTGCCTCAGTGACCCGGTGAGTTCCAGACACAGCGGGTATGGGCTTGGTGACTGGGTGCAGCCCTGGGCCCCCACCATGAAACAGGGTGTCCAACAAGGCAGGCAGGACGGAAGCATGGATAGACGCCTGTCCCCAGCAGGGTGTCCCTCCAGCCCCTCCGCATCCCCACCAGGCCAGCTCAGGGGTGGCTGTGTAGAAGGGAGGGTGGAAACTGCAGCTGCTTCTCCGTCTGCTAAGGAGAAATAATGGTGCCATGTGGCAGATTTCTAGGACTGCTGTAATGCGTGCCACAAACTTGGGGGCTACCCGCAGAAATGTCTCCGTGTTGCCAGACCACCTCCCTCGGGACTGCCTCAGCCACCCCAACTTTGGTCCTTGGGAAAGGCAGTCTTTCCAACCCTGCAGGGCCACTTACAAACAGGCCTGGGCCTGGACTGCTTTTTTTGTTTTTTATTTTTTGGCTGCATTGGGTCTTTGTTGTGGCATACCAGCTTCTTCATTGAGGTGCACAGGCTTCTCTCTCGTTGTGGCGTGCAGGCTGAGTAGTTGCGGTGCATGGGCTTAGCTGCCCTGCGGCATATGCGATCTGAGTTCCCCAACCAGGGATGGAACCAGCATTCCCTGCATGGCAAGACGGATTCTCAACCACTGGCCCACCAAGGAAGTCCCCAGGCCGCTTCTTTTCAGCAGATGGGGGCACCCCCAGCGCTCAGCGTGGAAGACTCCTTGGGAGGGGTCAGGTCCTTCCCGCCGCACACAGGGGGTGCACGCAGGCCAGCTGGCTGGGGAGGACCTAGTGTGGGGATGACACCCACTGCGGACGGACCTGGTCTCTTCTCCCCTAAGTACAGCTTGTCCAGTCAGCGCTCAGCTGCCTGCACGCTCTCCTTGGCGACCAGGACGAAGTGTTTGTACTCCTGCTCCCAGCGGGCAGCTGGCGCTCTGATGAGCTGTGCCGGCCTCCACGCAGTGGGGGCCCCCCCAGGGACTGGGAACTTGAACCAGGGCTCTGCTGGACACCGGCTATCCTTGGCTTGTGGACACAACACACAGGTCCCTGCCTCTCCCTGCATCTGTCCCTATGGGACACCAGTCACTGCATCAGGGGCCTCCAACCCCACACGATCTCATGACGGAACTGATTCTACCTGCAACAACCCTAGTTCCAAATAAGGTCGCATCCTGAGCCCTGCAGCTTGGCATGTCAGCACATCTCTGGAGGACACAAGTCAACCCTGGGCGGTAGCTGCAGATGCATAGGTAGTAACTGTAAAACACCCACGCACTGCGTGCACATCCCACGAGGCGAGTGCTGACGTCTGTGCGTCTCACTCCAGAGAGCAGTGACGGACCTGAAGACCCAGCCCCTGCCCTGTGAGAACCTGCATGTTAGTCAAGAAAACCTTATGCACATATGGTAGTTCATGATTTTTTAAAGCACTTTAAAATGTCTTTAACCTTCACAAAGTTAACTATGAGGAAAAGAGTGTTACCTTATGACATTAACATTTTTTCTGGTTACAGACATAATACACGTTCACTGCATCACTGCAAAGTATAAAGACAAAAATCTTCATCCACCAAACTCCTTCCCCTGGAGAGGACTTGCCCCCCAGCGGCGCTGCAGTGAGCCTGAGTTCAGACCCTTTGAACCCTGCACAGTGAAGTGTTCGCACTTTGCCTCCATCTTCATAAACATCACTTCAAGCGTCAATCATCTACTTCATGGATGCGCTAGGATTTCTGAGAAATCTTCCCCAACTTTTTGGTTTCAGAGACCTCTTATCTTAAAAATTTATGGAGGACCCCCAAAGAGTTCTGTTTATGTGGGCTATACGGGTTGTCAAGGACCATGCTGGGAATTAAGACCAAGAAATTTAATATTTAAAAAATATTTATTTAGCTGCATCAGGTCTTTGTTGCGGCACGCGGGATTTTTGCTGTGGTGCGGGCGTCTCTCTAGTTGTGGCTTGCAGGCTCAGTAGTTGTGGTGCTCAAGCTCAGCAGTTGCAGT
Organism: Hippopotamus amphibius kiboko; assembly: GCF_030028045.1. Taxonomy (NCBI): domain Eukaryota; kingdom Metazoa; phylum Chordata; class Mammalia; order Artiodactyla; family Hippopotamidae; genus Hippopotamus; species Hippopotamus amphibius. Next base: position 531,514 of record NC_080197.1, read on the forward strand.
GCTCAGGCTTAGCGGCCCCACGGAATGCGGGATCTTGGTTCTCTGACCAGGGATTGAGCCCGAATTTCCTGCATTGGAAGGTGGATTCTTAACTACTGAACCACCAGGGAAGTCCCCAAACCCAGAAATTAAAAAAACAGTAATTCAGGGAATTCTCTGACAGTTCAGTGGTTAGGACTCTGCACTTTCACTACCAAGGGTGCAGGTTCAATTCTTGGTCAGGGAACTACGATCCCACAAGCCACTTGGCGGAGCCAAAAATGAAAACCAACCAACCAACCCACCCACCCCAGTAATTCAGGGACTTCCCTGGTGGTCTAATGGTTAAGACTCCATGCTCCCAATGCAGGGGGCCTGGGTTTGATCCCTGGTCAGGGAACTAGATCCTGCATGCCGCAACTAAGACCTGGTATAGCCTGATAAGTAAATATTTTTTAAAAATCCCAGTAATTCATTTAAAAATGATACACCCAATATATGTTAATATTTTAACATGAAAAACCATGACGTTTTCCTTAAAAAAAAAAAGGAATTAGTGAGAATGGTTGAAACATATGAGAAAAAAAATCTAGCCTAACACAGATATATGGCTGGAAAAAAAAACTGTTTTAATAGCTTCATCTTTAATACTAAACCAAAGCTAGACGACAAGTAGTTTCTTAAAAGCTGTCTGCAGTGTGAACCTGAAACTGCACCAACACACTGTTCACACTCTCACACGGGGCGGCTGGTTCCTCCTGAGCTTGAACACGTATTTTACCCACACACGGTTCTGTAACTCCCCGTGCATGTGCTGCTCTCTCCCAGACAGGAGGTCCTGGGCCTTGGGGCCTGCCGAGTGGAGCAGGGGAGGGACAGGTGATTGCTGGGTGAGCTGGGCCTGCCTTGGTCCTGCTTCCGGTCTGGTTAGGGGCTGTGTGTGGTGGAACCAAAGCAGAGGGTAGGGCGTGGCAACCCCACAGCACCCTCAGGCCTGTTGATGACACTCAGTCTTTCAAGGGTTTCCTCTCCTTTGTAGCCAACCAAGAGCGGAAGCTCCCCTCACCTTGGGTGCCTGGGGAGAAATCAACACCCCAGCCTTCAGAAGGAACTAAACCACCCTGTGAACCAAGCAGAGCTCAGTGCTTCAAGCAGAAAAGGTGAGCGAGGTTCACATGCCAGGCCTGAGGTCTCATGGCAGGAACACACGGAGGCTGTGCAGCAGTGGAAACTCAGGCTGGGGAGTACGGGGTGCCCAGACTCTAGGGCCGGCAGCCACGGTTCACCCCAACCGTGCAGCAGTAGGACCTGGCCTGGTCCCTGCCCCCTACATCCTTCTGAGCATTCTCCCTTTGACTTTAGTGGCATTTACTTCCAGAACATGAAGACAGGGAAACTCAAATAAATGACTTGCACGGACCAGACATACTTGTTCTCCTCTTTAGCAGATGATAAAATAGCAGCACTGACACACACTCAATAGTTTAATCCTTAAAAACAATGACTTTTTCGTCACTTGAGACAGTACACTCTACAGTATTGAAAAGAGTGAAAGCATAACTCTCCCAATTATAACATCACTGAAATGAAGTTGGCTTGAATGCCCAGTCCGGGAAATGGCCTCCAGTGGTCTTCCTACTGAAACATGAACACAGGTTCACAGCTTGGTCCTAAAGGCGGCATTTGTTTTCTGCCTTCTCTGTCTCCCGAGAGAGCGCACTCAGGGACCCAGCAGCCTTCCACTGGGCGCCCAAGTCTCCCGCAGCTGCCAGCAGCCAGAGCACTGACACCACACGTGAGGAAAGCTCGGATGTGCTTCCCTGGTCTGAGAACAGCCAGCCTCAGCCACCCTCTGCGTCCCCCGACTGCCTGGTGCAGGTGGGGAGACAGAGCACAGAGAGATGTGGGGACGTACCTGACGCCACCAGCACTGTAGCGCTTCCTCCAGGGTCAGGATGCCTCACAAGTGCCCTGGGCCAAGGCGGGTGAACCCCGCTCACCACCCCCTGGGCCCCCACTGCACCTTTCAATCAAACAGCAAGGCATGGCTGTACTCGCTCCCACGTCAAAGAAACTCCAATGAAGCTGTCTTGCTAACCTTCTCACGTTCTGGAAAACCCAGGGACTTCACACTGAAGCCAGTTACCTGTCATTAAAAGAGAAAGTGAGGGACTTCCTAGGTGGTGCAGTGGTTAAGAATCCGCCTGCCAATGCAGGGGACACGGGTTCGAGCCCTGATCCGGGACGATCCCACATGCCGTGGAGCCACTAAGCCCGCGCACCACAACGAGTGAGCCCATGCACCTCGAGCCCGGGCTCTGCAACAAGAGAAGCCACAGCAATGAGCAGCCCCTGCTTGCCCCAACTAGAGAAAGCCCGCGTGCAGCAATGAGGACCCAATGCAGCCAGTAAATAAATAAAAGAGATTTATAAGAAGGAAAAAAGAGAGTGAGAGTTCTCAGAGCGTTCCTAACCCTACAGCAGGTGCCTTCTACGGCTCTGTGACAGCGGGGGATCAGACCTTTAACCTCAGTTAAATGAGCACACGCGGCCAGCGACCAGAGCACGCGACAGCGCGGCGGGGGTGGGCACAGGACCCGGGGGCGCGGCGGGGGTCCAGAGCGAGGACGTTCAAAGCCGCGTATAACGCCTGTTGCAGAGATGAAACAGGACCACCGCGGGACTCGCACTGCTCGACCTCGGGGCAGCGCTCCCGCCGTCTTCTGGGGAGACCCCCTGCCCACGCGGGCAGATCACTCACGGTCCTCGCCTACCCTAAGCGAGTCTCCCTGCGCACCCTCTCCCCGCTCCTGCTCCCTCGCTCGGACCCCCGGGGAGGTCCGCACCGAGCATGCGCGTCGGTGGGTCCGGGCAGGGCGGCCAGCGCGCGGGGCACAGCTGCGGGACCCGCCGCCCTGCGAAGCTGCCGCCGCCTCGCCCTCGGCCCCGCCCCCGCCCGCGCGCAGGCGCGCCAAGCCCCGCCGAGCCCTATTTCTCGGCCCCGCCCGCTTCCTCGCCGAGCGCCAAATAAGTCTCCGGGCTCGCCCTTGCCCGTGCGTGCGCGGCCCCGCCAACTGCGTCCCTAGGAAGCGCGCGCCCGGGCCGCCGCCGCCGCCGCCGCCGAATCCCCAACAAGGAGCGGAGCCCGCGGCCGTCGCCGCCGCCGCCGCCGCCGCCGCCGCCCGCCGCCGCCGCCCGCCCACCGGCGCCCGCGCAGGCCCGGCCGCGGCCCAGGTAAGCGCCCGCCGCCCCCCCGCGGCGAGGCCTCTCGCTCCGCCGCGCGCCGCCGTCCAGTCAGGGGTCCCTGCGGAGCGTCAGGACGTTACGGCGGGGGGAGGGGAGCGGGGGAGGGGCGGCGGCGCGCGGCGGGCGTCACGGGCGTCACGGGCCCGCGTCAGGCGTCGGCGGCGGCGCGGCCTCCATCTTGCCGGAAGGCGGCGGGCGCCGGGAGGGCCCTGGGCTGGGGCCGCGTGGATCCCCTCTCCCCGTGGGGGGAGCGCGTGGATTCTCCCTTCCCGTGGGGGGAGCGCGTGGATAACCCCCCCCTTCCCGTGGGCGCCGCGTGGATCCCCCCTTCCCATGGGGGGATCGCGTGGATTCTCCCTTCCTGTGGGGGGGACCGCGTGGATTCTCCCTTCCCGTGGGGGGGACCGCGTGGATAACTCCTCCTTCCCGTGGGGGGACCGCGTGGATCCCCCCTCCCCGTGGGTTGACCGCGTGGGTAACCCCTCTTCCCGTGGAGACCGCGTGGATAATCTCCCTTCCCATGGGGGCCGCGTGGATACCCCCCTTCCCGTGAGGGTTGCGTGGATTCTCCCTTCCCTGGGGACCACGTGGATAACCCCCCTTCCCATGGGGGCCGCGTGGATAAACCCCCCTTCCCATAGGGGCCGCGTGGATTCTCCCTTCCTTGGGGACCACGTGGATAACCCCCCTTCCCGTGGGGGCCGCGTGGATAAACCCCTCTTCCCATGGGGGCCGCGTGGATTCTCCCTTGCCTGGGGACCATGTGGATAACCGCCCCTTCCCATAGGGGCCTTGTGGATACCCTCCCTCTCGTGGAGGCCTCGTGGATACCACCACTTACCATGCGGGCTGCGTGGATGTCCCCCCCCTCCCGTGGGGGCCGCGTGCATGCAGACCCTTTGGTGAGAACTGTATCTACTTGAACCCCTTGGTAGGAACCAATCAGTATGGGTCCACTGCCAGTGGACGGTACTTGGTCAACTTTATAATTCATTTAGTTGATTGACTTTTCCAGTGAACCAACGTTCTCTTTCTTTGCTAACAGGGCAAATGCAAGTTTCAGTCACATCAGTCTTTATTTTTTTTTTTTAACGTAGAGAAAGTTGTGCATAACTGAAACATACAACTTGAAGAGTTAAGGGCACATCCATAAAACCGCAGTCTATGCTGTTAACCTGCCAATCACGTCCAAAAGTTTCTTCCTGCCCTTATTATTACTTTGTGATAAGAACACTTACCTAGCAAAAATTTAGTATACAGCACGTTATTGTTAACCATAGGCTCTGTGCTGTACGTAGACCTCTAGTGCTCACTCATTTCGGGTAACTGAAGGCTTGTGCTCTGACCGCTGTGTCCGGTGCTCCCTCCGCCAGCTCCTGGCAACCACTGTTCCACGGTCTGCTCTGAGTCTGCCTATCACAGATTCCTTATGTAAGTGGTATGTAGTATTTTGTCCTGTGTTTGGCATATTTCACTTAGGATAATGTTCTCAACATTCACCCGTGTTGTCACAAATGGCAGAATTTTCTTTTCTTTTTTTTTTTTAGGCTACGTTGTATTCCATTGCATGTGTATACCAAATTTTTATGCATTCATCGGTCGATTCCATATCCTGGCTGTTGTAAATAGTGCTGCAGTCAACATGCCATGCAGGTGTCTGTTGGAGATCCAGATTTATTTTCCTTCGGATATACACGCAGAAGTGGGTTTGCTGATCATGTGGTAGTTCTATTTTTAGTCTTTTGAGGACCGTGGGTACTGTTTTCATAGTGGCTGCACCAATTTACATTCCCACGAACAGTGCACAGCAGTGTGCGACAGTGAGAGTCAGTCTGTTTAGGGTGAAATCAAATGGATTAAATTCCAAATGTAACAGGAGAAATTAAGCAGACTGCTTGTTCAGAAATTGTTTCTTGCAATTGTTGTTTCATAGAAGTATCTTGAAACTTTGGGGAGACATACTGGACAGGGGAGGAATTTGCATGTGTATACGTTGTACACTTAAGAGCCTGGTGCCTCCTGGCCCAGTGTGACACAGGGTGTGGTCGAGACTGGTCAGCTACTGCATCGCACCCCCCCTTCCCCCCCAGGAGGGCAGGGCCGGAAAGCCCAGGTTCTCAAGGAAAAGCAGGACTAGAGGGACTACCTCCAGGGATGGCTTCTTGTGACATTTTTCAAGAGAAGCCGGAAATCTGGATTTTTAAAATGTGAATCCTGTAAAATTTGAAAAAGCTGGCAACTAATTAAAATTTTTGAAACACGGTGAGGATCAAAGAAATTGTGCCCTTGGGCCACTGCCATGTGACCTCTGCTATGTTTCTAGTGGTATTTTTATCAAAGGAAAATACTTGTGATTTTTTTGGAAGACACAGAAAGCCAGATCTGAATCCGGGGTACTGACTGCACACTCACACTTCTGTCCTGTTTTTGTATATTTATGCCCAGTTATGTTACTTTAGAAATATTTCCTCATATCTTCTTTACCTCAAAGTTAATTGGGAAAGAGGACTTTTGAAAACTTAGTACAGTTGCCGTTGGAGAGGCAGGAATTCCAGTCTGTGGGTTCCCACTACTTAGCGCTCTGTGCCGTTCTGAGATGTGGGTGAGGATAGCCACCCATAGGGTGGGTCTCTGCCTCTCTGCAGCTTTGGGTCCAAGCGTGGCTGTCTGGCCCCCTCGGAGCCCACCCAGTGAAAGCAGAGGTACCTCAGTGAGAGCCAAGCACCACAGAGCAACATTACTTTAAGGGCGATTTTAAAGTGGTCTTTTTTTTGGCCGACGCTTGGCTTGTGGGATCTTAGTTCCCTGACCAGGGATGGAATCCGTGCCTCCTGCAGTGGGAGCAGGGAGTCTTAACCGCTGGACCGCCAGGGAAGTCCCTTTACATGTAACTTTTTGAGGAACTGCCACTGCCAGACTGCTTTCCACAGCGCCTTCACCATTTTGCTTGTCTGCTGATAGTGCACTCTGGTTCCAGTTTCTCCACATCCTGACCACACTTACCCTCCGTTTGTGTGTTTATAATCACCATCCTGATGGGTGTGAAGCGGTATCTCCTTGTGGTTTTTGTGTGCATTGCCCTAGTGATTAGGGATGCTGAGCATCTTTTCAGTGGCTTATGGGTTATTTGCATGTTTCCTTTGGAGAAGTGTCTGCTCTGAGCCCTTTCATGGTGTAAGTTGTCTGCTGTGGTTGAGCTGTATCCTGGGTGTGAATCCCTTGGCAGGCACGTGCTTTGCAGACACTTTCTTCCAGTGTATTGGTTGCCTTTTCATTCTCCTGAGAGTGTCCTTTAATGCACAATAGTTTTTAATTTTAACAGAGTCTTACGTATTTGTTTTTTCTTTTGTTGCCTGTGCTTGTGGTGTCATATTCAAGAAATCATTGCCAGGGACTTCCCTGGCGGTCCAGTGGTTAGCACTCTGCACTCTTACTGCCGAGGGCCCAGGTTCAATTCCTGGTCAGGAAACTAAAATCCCAAAAACTGTGCAGGTGCAACCAAAAAAAAAAAAAAAAAAAGAAACAGAAAGAAAAAATAAAAAGAAATCACTGCCAAATCCAGTGTCAGGAAGATTTCCCCCTGTGTTTTCTTCTAAGGGTTTTACAGTATTTGCTCTTGTGTTTGGATCTTTGATCCATTTTTTGTTAATTTTTGTCTGTGGTGTAAGTAAGGGTCCAGCCTCACTCTTTTGCCTGCGATGTCAAGTTGTCCCAGCTCCACGTATCAGACTGTCCCCATCCTACTGAATGGTCTCCACACCCTCGTCAGAAACCAGTATGTGAGGGTACAGTAGCTTTTTTTTTTTTCTTTTTGCAAATTTAATTTTTCTTTTTCAGGATTCCCAAGTGGTAAAGTTTTATGGTTGTTTAGTGCAGTTCTATGAGTTGAACACCTGGATAGATTCACATAGCTGCCCCCACGATTGGAATACAGAACAATTCCATCACCCCCAGAACCTCCCTTGTGCCCTCCTTTTAGGCCTCCTCCTTCTCCCCCACCCCAGGCACCACTGATTTGTTGTCTATCACGAGAGTTTCATCTTTCCCAACATGTCATGTGAATGGATTCCTATAGTCTACAGGCCCACCGTGTTTTCGTTTTTGTTTTGTGCCATTTCTCTCTCTTTTTTGAAAAATTATTTACTTTTATTGTTTTTGGCTGTGTCAGGTCTTAGTTGAGGCATGCGGGATCTTTCATTGTGGCGCTTGGGCTTCTCTCTTGTGGCGTGGGCTCCAGAGTGTATGGGCTCTGTAGTTTGCGGCACACGGGCTCTCTAGTTGTGGTGAGCGAGCTCAGGTCAGTAGTTGAGGCACGAGGGCTTAGATGCCCTGTGGCATTTGGGATCTTAGTTCGCTGACCAGGGATCGAACCCCTGTCCCCTGCATTGAAAGGTGGATTTCTTAACCACTGAACTACCAGGGAAGCCCCCACCTTGTTTTATTGGGCTTCACTTTTTGTGCTTCGCAGATACTGTATTTTTTACAAATTACATGTTCATGACAACCTTGCATCGAGCAAGCCTATCAGCGCCATTTTCCAGTAGCATTTGTTCACTTTGGGTCTCCGTGTCACATTTTGGTAATTCTCGGAATTTTTCAAACTTTTTCATTATTCACCGTGTTTTTTACAGTGATCTGTGATCCGTGATCTCGATGTTACTACTAAGACTCTGAGGGCTCAGGTGGTGGTTGGTATTTTTTAGCAGTAAATTGTTTTTTCATTAAGGTATGTACGTCATTTTTAGGCACAGTGCTGTTGTACGCGTTGTAGACTGTACTGTGGTGTAAATGTAACTTCCATGCACTGGGAAACCAGAAACGCCCCGTGGTTCGCTTTGTTGTGACATTTGCTTTACTGGGCGGCTGACACCTCCGAGGGCTGCTCTCAGCGTGATTCTCTGGATAGCTGTCCGGTTGTAGCAGGTAGTTTATTTTTTTTATTGCTGAGTAATGTTCTTTTGTATGGTTTCTCTGTTCATCTGCTGAAGATCATTTGAGTTGTTTCCAGTTTCTGACAGTTAAGAATAAAGCTGTCATAAAATTGTGTGTACAGGATTTTGCGGAAACCCAAGTATCACTTCTCTGGGGCAGACACTTAGCAGTGGGGTGCTGGGCCCTGTGGTCGGAGTATACTTATCTTCACGAGAAACGTGCAGACCCTCTTCAGAGTGGCTGCGCCAAGCAGCGTGGGTGAGAATTAGGGTTGTTCCACATCCTCATAGGCTTTGTGTCTCCGCTTTTTGTTGGTGCTTTTTAAGTTGTTCTGATAGGTGTGTAGTAGTGTCATTGTGGTTTTAGTTTGCATTTTCCTGTGAGTTAATGACATTGAGCATCTTTCTATGTGCTTTTTTTTTTTTTTAATATTTATTTATTTGGCTGCTCCAGGTCTTAGTTGCTGCATGCGGGCTCTTTTAGGTGTGGCACACGGAATCTAGTTCCCTGACCAAGTTCCCTGACCAGGGAGAGAACCCGGGCCCCCTGCATTGGGAGCGTGGAGGCTAAGCCACTGGACCACCAGGAAAGTCCCTCTGTGTGCTTATTTGGACTTCTCTTTTGCTGAAGTGTCTGTTCAAAGCTTCTGCCTACTTTTTTTTCTTTTTTAAATTATTTATTTATTTTGGCTGTGTTGGGTCTTCATTGCTATGCGCGGGCTTTCTCTAGTTATGGCGATCGGGGGCCACTCTTTGTTGAGGTGCTCGGGCCTCTCATTGCGGCGGCTTCCCTTGTTGAGGAGCATGGGCTCTAGGCTCTCGGGCTTCAGTAGTTGTGGCACATAGGCTCAATAGTTGTGGCTCTCGGGCTCTAGAACTCAGGCTCAGTAGTTGTGCGCGGGCCCAGCCTCTCCATGGCATGTGGGATTTTCCCAGACCAGGGATTGAACCCATGTCCCCTGCACTGACAGGCGTATTCCCAACCCCTGCGCCACCAGGGAGGTCTCTGCCTACTTTTAAACTGTGCTGTCGTTGAGTTCTTTGTATATTCTGCAGGCAAGTTGTTTGTCAGACGTGATTTACAAGCATTTTCTTCCACCTGTAGCTTGTCTTTTCATTTTCCACCATATTCTCGGTTGGTTGCGTTGTAAGGCACATACTTCGTTTGGGACAGGTTTGTGTCCACAGCACACCTGAGCAGGAGCCCCCCAGCGTGCCCACGTGTGCGCTCCCTAGCCTCCCTCAGCAACAGTGTCCTCATCCGAGTAGCACGCTCATGACAATCCACAGCCCCAGAGTCCATAGTTTACCTTAAGGTTCACTTTTGGTGTTATATGGTGGATGTTTTATTTTTATATTTTTAATTAAGAGGATTTTTCAGAGCACTTTTAGGTTTACAACAAAATTGAGAAAGAGTTCTAGAGATTTCCCACATACTCCCTGCCCTGACATGTGCGTGGCTTCCCCCATTAATAACATCACTCAACAGAAGGGTACATTTTATTAGGAGGGATGAACCTACATTGATACATCAGAACCATCCAAGTCCATAGTTTGCCTTGCGGGGCCCTCCGGGTGGTACACATCCCGTGGGTTTTGACAGGCGTGCGATGGTGAGTGTCCACCACGACCGGGTCACGCGGAGGAGTTTCACTGCTCTAAACATCCTCTGCACTTCGCCTGTTCATCCTTCCTGCCTCCCCCCCACCCCGCCACCTCTGGTGAGCACTGATCTCTTCAGGCTGGCTTGTGTCACTTTGCAGTGTGCGTTTAAGGGTCTGCCCCGTCTTTCTGTGGCTTGGTAACTCACTTCTTTTGTCTCTGGATGGAGCACCCAGCTTGTTCACCCCTCGGCATTTGGAAGGACTTGACTTTTCCGTCTGCTTAGAGCAGTGTTCTCCCCCTTCAGAGGGATGTACAAGCAGCAGCACCGTGTAGACCCCGGCACCGCCTGTTCGAAGCTACAGAGGCTCTGGGTTTGCACACACTGAGTCCCACCAGCAGTGCTGAACGGTGCTTTCAGCTGTCAGACGCCTGAAGAACTGAAGGGAAAATCATTTATTGTGTCTTTCCAGATACTTACCATTTGATCGCCTGCCTTCATTCCTGAAGTTCCAGGCCTCCCGCCCTTGTAATTTCCTTCCATCTGAAGTACTCCACTGGGTCTGATGGTGGCCCGTTCTCTTAATTTTCCTTTATCTGAAAATGTCTTTATTGTGCCTCATTTCTAAGGGATCTTCTCACTATTGTAGAATCCTGAGCTAAGGCTCTTTTCTTTCAGCATGTTAAGAATGTCCCTGCCTCTGGCTCTGTGGTTCTGAGGAGAGGGTCCCATGGGCCTTCAAATTATTGTGCTCGTGTGGGAAATACATACCTTTTTATCTGCTGCTTTTGGAATGTTCTTATGTTGTTTTCAGCAGTTTGAGTATGTTCTGGGTGTAGATTTCTGAGTTTGTCCTCTTTGAGGTTTGTTGAGCTTCTTGAATGTATAGGTTTATATTTTCCACTGCATTTGCGAAGTGTTCAGCTGTTATTTCTTCCGAGTTGTTTTTCAGCATCACACATTTTTCTTCTTTCCTTCTGGGACCCCAGGGATGCAGATGCCAGCTTTTTATATTGCTCTGCATTCCCTGAAGCTCTGTTCATTTTGTTTTCCCATCTTCTTTCTGTTGTTCAGATGAGATATTTGTACTGATCTATCTTCATTTTCATTGTAATATCTCTTTCCTCTCTCATCTCCATTCTCATATTAACCCCACCTGGTAGATTTTTTATTTCTGTTATTATATTTTTTAATTTTCAAATTTCCACATGGCGATGACTTTCGTTCCTGTGCGGGCCCATTCAAGGACGGCTGGCTTCACTTGTGAAGCAGGAGTACCCGCGGCTCTGAGGTCACTGAATCGCAGCGGTTGCCGCGGACTGGGCTTCCCTTGATTATTTTTCCCTTGAGAATTGGTCAGACTTTCCTGGTTCTTTGTGTGTTAGTAATTCTGGATCATATTCTGGATACTTTGAATATTGTGTTGTGAGACTCTGGCTCTTGTTTAAACCCCGTGGAGGGTGGAGTGTTTTGTTGTAGCAGGAGATAGACCTGGGCTGCAGGTTCTGAGCCCCTCCTGTGGGCAGGTGTGGTCCTGAATCAGTTTAGCCTTCTAGCTTGTGCAGTGTTCTCTAGGTCTGTCCCATAGGTGCCACCCAAGGCCAGTCTGAGACCTGGGCGGTGGTTGACCCTGGAGGTCAGTCCCCAAAAGTTTTGGTTTGCCGTTTAGGGTCAGGTCCGCACATAGACAGGTGAGGCGTGACCCAGGCCTTCACACACAACTGGGGGCAAGCCCTTTCCGCCTCCCTCCTCTCCTCAGCCTCCTGCACACTCTCTGACCCCCAGAGCCCCCTTCCTTGTGCTCTGGCTAAAAGCTGGGCCTCTTACGTGTCTTCTGTGCTGTGACACCTCGGTACCTGGTCTGCCTGGAGCCAAGCATCAGAGGATGGCAAGCAGGAGAGCAGCAGGGTGCTTCCAGGTCCCCAGAGTTTCCAGTGCCTGCCTGGCCATGACCATCATGGAGTTTAGAGGGCCTGGGGCTCCCTGCAGGGCAGAGCCAGCAAAGACAAAATAACGCCAGGGAGGGTCTCCCAGACCAGAGATAGGACTCATCTCTGAGGGCTTTCTTTTTGTTTTTTGGGTTTTTTTGGGCCATGCTGCAGCATGCGGGATCTTACTTCCCCAACCAGGGATCGAACCTGTGCACCTCCTGCAGTAGCGGCACGGAGTCTTACCACTGGACTGCCAGGGAAGTCCCTCCGAGGGCTTTCTACGCAAAGCCCCGAGTTCAGAATAGGGGACCCACCTCCAGAGGTGTCCGCCCGTGTCCTGGCTCCTTCCCCATCCCCCAGCGTGTGACTGCTGGGCTTTCAGGCCTGGCGTGGCTCCGTGGTTCTGCCAGGGCTTCCGCGCTCGGTGCTCACTCCATCCTCGCCAGAGCCCGAGGCCCTGGAAGAGCCCTTCTCTTGTGCTGCTTCTGTCAGAAGGTATCAAGGTCCCTGTGCAGACCCTGTGCCCGCCCTGTCGCCCTGCAGGCCCGGGGCCCTGGCGCCTCCTGTCCGCTGAGCCATGGCCACCCCTGACGTGAGCGTCCACATGGAGGAGGTGGTGGTGGTGACGACGCCTGACACGGCAGCGGACGGCAGCGGCGTGGAGGAGGTGAAGACCGTGCTGGTCACCACCAACCTGGCCCCACACGGGTGAGGATGGACCCTGGCCGGGGGGGGGGCAGGGGCGCCAGAGGATGCGGAGCTGCCACCTAGCCGGGGTGGGTAATGTGTCCCTGTCTCTTCTCCTGCCACCGAGGTCACAGCTTCGTATCCCCAAACGCACGGTGGCCTCTCCTCTGATGAGAGCACAGTAGGGCCTGTTTGGAAGCAGGTTTTCCAGGTGAAGCGGAGGAGCAGCTGCCGTGCGTCAGCGGTGTGGTGACGGCCAGCACACCGCCCTGAGCCCGTGGCGTGTGGCCTCTGGCTGGGCTGGAAAGTCGGGCAGAAACCTCAGCAGAGCGAGAGGCTGGCTGTCACTGGGGGTGTTGATGTCTCCCTCTCTCTCCCCGTTTCCGTCCCCAGGGGTGACCTGACGGAGGACAACATGGAGACGGAAAACGCTGCGGCGGCTGCTGCAGCCGCGTTCACAGCATCCTCGCAACTCAAGGAGGCCGTGTTAGGTAGGGAGCCTGCCTTCCCGTGGTGGCGCCTGCAGGCAGCTCTGGAGGTGGCTTTTCTGAGGGGGCAGTTCTCCCATAACGGGGGGCAGTGGAGGCTCCCGAGGTGCTCCTGCGGGCTCCTCTTCAGAGGTGGTGCCACAGAGGCCCTGGCTCAGGGTCTCCAGGGGTGGCCTTGGCTTGTGCCTGTGGGGAAAGCTCGGTTTTGCAGTCCTACTTAGTGTGGCTTTTAGCGAGGGGCAGTGAAGCTTCTTCATCACCTTTGGCCTTTTCCTGTTGCCTGACATGAAAGGCCTCAGCGCTCTTCCACATGTTAAGGATAGGTTTCTCTGGAATTGTTCCAGGTAACGTTTATTTCCTTCTGTGGCTCTTTACTTCGGGCTGATGAGAAATGCCTCCTGCCCACCTTGGTCCTGTCTCCGTCCCTCCTGGGCTTTCATTTCTGGTTTCTAAGTTGATAGTTAATTTTGTGCGTTTGCAGAAAGTGCTTTGGAGAAGTTGTAACTGATTTTCTGTGTTGTCCCTTTCCCTTTCAACACACCTGGTGAGAAGTGAAGATGGCTGAAGAGGAGGAGAGCCTGGAGGCTGAGATCGTGTACCCCATCACCTGCGGGGACAGCAGAGCCAACCTCATCTGGAGGAAGTTCGTGTGCCCCGGCATCAACGTGAAGTGTGTGCAGGTGAGGCTGTGCCTCAGCGAGGGCACGGCTGTGCGCCAGGCTGCAGGCAGGTGTCTCCGTGCCGCAGCTGCAAAGCAAACAAAGGACGACCCCTGCAGCAGGGGGATTCAGAAGGCAGAAATCCTGTGCTTGGGGGAGCAGAGGAGGAGGAAGGAGCCTTCAGGGACAGACAGGATTGTCCCTGGGGCACAGGGAGAGCTCAGGGCAGTGATTCTTCTCTGTTCCTGGGGCAAAGCTGTGGAGAGAGGCTGGGAAGCCAGCTCTGCTGATGTTGGGGTTGGCAGTGACTCTCTTGGGCAGGCTGAATGAGAGGGATGCTTTGCAGAGACCCACTAGCAGCCCTAAGTGAGGTGGAGGGGGGAGGTCTGCTCTTTCTGCAACACGATAGCTTAGGTAGCCAGACTCACCTTGCGCTGAAAACAGCCAAAAATGCCACTTAAGATATTTTCATAAAGCATCTTCTAGATGCCTCCTTAAGCTGGCAGAAGAAGAGGAAATAGTCAGGCCTAGGGCCTAAATAAAGGTGAATTGTAAAGGGAGGCCAGACACCAACCCCAGCTTTTGTCTCAGAGCCTTTGCCTGACACTGGTTTTCTCAACCTGGTGGGGCTGGAGGTGAGAAGGTGAAGCCCAGGGCTCCCAACTGGGATGTGTTGTTGGGGGCCGAGATCGTCCCTGTGATGTTGCTCCTTCCAGAGGTCTCTGCCTTCAGTGTTGGGGGTTAGAGAGTATGCTAATCACATACTCCCAGTTCCCTCTATCCCCCAGGACAAGGAAAACTCCTGTCTCATGTCTTAGCACCGGGTGGAAGAGAGGACCCTCTTGAGGATTCACATGTGGCCTGTACAGTGTGAACACCTTTAGCTAAGAGTTTAGTTGTAGGTGGTTCCTGACTGGCAGCTCCCCCAGGAATCTGACCAAAGCAAATGAAAAATCCTTTTCAGAAGAACTCATCTTTATCCCAGGTTTCAAATAATTTTAGCAGACAGTGTTCCAAGAAAAGGAGCAGCTCACAGTAAAATAAAACAAAATGCTCAGCACACAAGGAAACAAAGCACCTGTGTGAGTGCACACAGAAACCACAGATGGCAGAATCAGACCCACAAATGCTGTGGGATGGAATTTTGAGACAGAGAATACAAAATAATTATGTTTAATTTACTTCGAGAAATAAAAGAGAGGCTCCAACATGAGTAAAGCATAAGCAGATTTGAAAAAACAAACTAGAAATGAAAAACGGAATTAAACACTAAGTGGATGGATTTTACAGCAGATTAGACACAGTTGAAGAAATAATTAGTGAAATGGGAGACAGACATGAGGAAGTTATCCAGGCACCATCCACTGAGACATCGTGAGGGAAAGTGGAAGGATGAGAACATCTAGCTTCTCTGTCTGAGTTTCGAGAGGAGAGAGGGTCTGAGACCTTCCATAACCAAGGAAGGATAGCAGCCTACAGTTGAAGAGACCTAACAGATCCTGAACTGAATGAATAAGAAGAAACCAACCACATTTCGAAGTCTGCATAGGTGCCAGCACAGAGGACCTTCCACTGGGTCCTGGGACACCTTAGCATCAGAATAATGAATGATAGTCATGGATTATCATTCAAGTAAAAATAAGAATCTACGGGCCTGTGTTTATTGCAGTGTATTTCATGTCATTTGTTTACATCAATACAAGGGAGAGGTGAGACTCTTACGCCGACTAACAAGTGTAGAAGGGGTGTGGGGGCCAGAGCAGGGGGCGCCGGAGTGAGTTGGGGAGGCTGGGCGAGGGCAGCTGGTCTCCAAGCACCCCTGTCACTGAAGCACACTCACAGGGGCAAAGCAGGCACGGCGGGGAGCCTGCAGGTCACTCCCCGAGAGAGCAACGACCTTTGGGCATCAGTGTCGGGACCAGCCTCTGTCTCAGCCTCCCGATCAGACTTCTCGACAGAAACGCACAGCCCGACTCTCCTGGGGAAGACATCAAACAGGCACAACTGAGGGACACCATTTTTGTCTACAGAAACACTGACCTGTGTGCTTCACAGATGTCAAGGACACGCCTGGGCTGAGTTCACAGATGTGGAGGACATGCCTGGGCTGAGCGGCTGCTTTAGGTCGGGGAGACGAGAGACACAGCGGTCGGCACGGCGCGAAGCCGGTCACGTCCTGCGTCACAGACGAGTCACCACAAAGGCCACTGCCCCCACCACGGGACGCCCTCTCTGGAAAACACCTTGTGAACTTGGAGTATTGCCTGTGAATCAGATGATAACACACTAATGGTAGTTCCCTGATCTTGAGAGCTGTGCGTGGTTATGTAGGAACCTTGTTCTCAGGAAATGGGTGTGAAGGACTCGGGGCGGTGCCCCCGCGAGCCTTTAGAGTGGGGCCCTGCGTGAAGAGTGAGGCCGGGGAAAGGGCCTGCTGGGGCTCTTTGTACTGTTCCTGCAGTTACTCTGCGAGGTCGAAATCACAGCAAAATAAAAAGTTAGAAGCAAAAGAGGTGTAATAGCGAGAGCAGGGAAGCAAGAACGCCGCTGGCAGCTGAGCTGTAAGGCGCCCAGGGAGCCAGGACACCGGCACAGGGTGGTCTCCTTTTGCTGCAAGAGTTTGTACACAGTTAAGTCATCTTCAGATATTAGTGGAGAGAAAGATATTTTCAGACAAAACTGCATTTGCTACCAGCAAGTCATAACTAAAGGGTATTCTAAGAAATGATTTTAGGCAGAGGGAAAGTGGTTCCAGAGAGGGGTTTTTAGGTGGTGGGAGGCGTGGAGGAGGTGGGCGAGTCCAAGGTGATGGGCTCTGCAGCTCTGGTGCGCACCCTAGGAGGCTCCACGTGCTGCATGGCGGGGCGGTCGGAGGGCTGTGAGTGGGGTTGGTTAGCCCACCCCGAGAATGGAGTACACCTGCCCAACCAGCAGAGGAGAACCTGGTCCCCCGGAGGGAGGTGGGGTGGGGTGGGGGCAAGATGTGAGGGAGAGACCGCCGGCAGGTGGTGCGGGCAGGGCCAGAGGTGTTTTCCAGAGAGGGCGTCCCGTGGCGGGGGCAGAGGCCAGGCCCAGTGCCGACCTCCTGTGCTCTGGCAGCAGCCAGAGAGGTCCTCCGACTCTGACTCTGCCTGCCTGGGCTCAGGCCCGGCGCCCAGCTAGCTGACTGAGAGGACGGAGTGGCTTCCTGACTCAGAGAGAACGTGTGCAGCGCTCGGGAAATGAGGACGATTGCTTCCATCAAGAGAGGCTTCCCAGGCTGTTGCATTTGCCACAACCTGGTGTGCTGGAGATACAGGCAGACCTCGGAGATGCTGCAGGTTCAGTTCCAGACCCATCTCAGCAAAGCCCGTATCGCAGTCAAGAGAGTCACGCATATTTTTGGTTTCCCAGCACTTATGGAAATTATGTTCACCCTAGACAATGCTCTGTGAATGGTGTCATGGCAGCACGGCTGTAAACAACGTGCAGAACTTAAAAGTGCTTTATTGCTACAAAATGCTAGCCATCCTCCGCGCTTTCAGTCGTAACGGGAGCATCACAGATCACAGATCACCGTAGCAAATGTAGTAATAACGAAGCTGTCTGAAGTGTTGCCAGAATTACGAGAACGTGACACAGAGGCCTGTGGTGAGTGGCTGCGGTGGAAGAACAGCGCCGATAGGCTTGCTGGAAACGGGGTTGTCTCGGGCCTTCGGTTTGTAGACCGCGACCACCTGTGGAGCGCGACAGAGCAAGCGTGGCTCGTGGCTCGTGTGTGAGGAGCTGCGGGGCTTTTGCTCCCCAGGAGGGTAGCCTAGGCGCCCCCCGACACAGACGGCAGGGCGCCCAAGAGGCAGCCGCCCAGGGAAGGGGACGCCCGGGACAGGGGAGGCCCTGCACGGGGTCCAGCCGAGCATCCAGGCCGCAGTTGGAGCTTTCGTTTCTGCCTCCGCTGAGACCAGCGACTCACCCGTCCACGTACATGCAGTTGTGTGTCCATTCTTTGGCTCCAGTGATTGGTTGTTTCATAGACTGACTAGGATACTTGACCTCCTCAGGCCACTGTCGGGTGAAACTAGCAGACCCGTGAGGAAGGAGGGCCGTTCCCTGACTGCGAAATGCGTGTGTGCTCCAGGGCTGTGGAGGGTCTGTTAGGGGTGGGCCAGGCCGGCTGAAAGGACGTCCACAGCTGACCCTGTGCACCGTGTCTCCTGTTACTGGATGTGATGTCTGCGTATGTTTTTCGTGGAACGAGTGACGCCTAAGAAGCTTTGCCGCTTGCCATCTGGAGGGAGAGAGCACCAGGCCTTTCTGAGTGGCGTGGGGGCCGCGGGTCCCAGGCGCCGGGTGTGTGGCTGGGGGGAGAGCGCCAAGCACGCGGCCCTCCCCGCAGGCTGGCAGCGCCCGGCCCCCGCCGGGGCAGAAGGAGGCCGGCTCCGCGCGCAGGGGCAGGCGCGTCTCACCCCCGCCGCCGCCACTCGGCCGGGGCTGTGGGCCCCGCGTCGGGCTCCGCCCCCGCGTCCGCCCCGCCCCGCCCCCCCTTCCCCGCGCCGGCTCCGGACGGGGGTCGGGCAAGAGAGGAGGGCGGTGGGGAGGCTCTGCCCTCACCCTGCCCTGCGCTTCCCTCCGCAGTACGACGAGCACGTCATCAGCCCCAAGGAGTTTGTGCACCTGGCGGGCAAGTCCACCCTGAAGGACTGGAAGCGGGCCATCCGCATGAACGGCATCATGCTGAGGTGGGCGGGGCGGGCGCGGAGGGCGGGGTGGGCGCGGTGGGCGGGGCAGGGGCTGCAAGCCAGGCCACCCGCCCTCGGCGGAGGGGGCGCTGCTTTCTCGTGGGTTTTGCGTTTTGAAGATGAGATGCGTTTTCTGCACGAGGGTTGAGGATCGCGGACGCTGTCCCCTGGGCTGTGCCGCCCACACCCCTGCCAGCATGTGACCCTGTCAGACTCTCCGGGGTCTGCGTCTTGTTTTGAGTTCCACCAGTCCTTCACCCACCCAGCCACCTGTGACTATTTTCCCGCAAACGTTCGCGCGGCGAGGCCGTGTTTGCACATCAGAGCGGCAGCCAGGCTGACCTCTCCGCCTAGCCTTCCTGCCGTCTTGGTTTGCACTCTTCCTTCTAAAGCGGCACCCAGCCCCGTGTGCGTCCTTGCCTGTGCAGGGCCCTCCTGCCTCCCACCGCCACCCCAAAGTTGGGTCCCCGTCGAGAGCCTGAAGCTCTTTAAGCTGCCGTGCGTTAGTCTGGTCAGTCGTCCAGACATTGTCCTTTCTGAATGGCCAGTCTGCCGGCAGGGCTCCTGCTCGGACGACCTGTGTTCACTGGCAGCGCTGGTCTCCTCCAGGCTGGACTGTTCCTGTGACCTTGTCACAGTCGTGCTGCTGACGCTTCCGGGAGTCTTGGCCTAGATCCCCAACGTTCCTGTCTTTAGAGTCAGTCCTGCTGGCCCACGCCCCATCACTGCCCTTGTCGTTGGCGGGGTCTTGGTGAGGTGTCCACCCACCTTTCTCCCCATGCACTCCGTCTTCCCTTTGAAATTAACTAGGAATTGGTGAAGTAGCTCCTGGCTTTACACCGACCTCAGGTCCTAGAACGCTGAGGGTCTGCGGAGTCCCGCTCAGGTCCTCCCGGGCGGCCCCTGAGCGCCCGCTCCTCCAGCCGTCCTGGTGGGTGTGGCCTGTCACGGTGGCCTTCTGAGCTCTCCCCTTCCACCTGTGAAATCGGAAGGGTGATGCCCCTTCCAAGAAGCCTGACGACAGACCAGGCTTTTGAGTTTATACCCCCCGGAATGTTGATGCCTGGTGTCCATGTTTTAACGTTTCCTGCTTTGGTGGTGACAGCTCGCCCCTTTGGTGGGGCCCCTGATGCACGTCTGTCCAGAGACGGCCATTGCTTTGCGTGGCACCCAGAGTAGCAGGGTTGGGTGGCTTTGCTGCGGAAGGGGCCCCTCCTTCACGCGTTTATCCCCAGGAGAGGCGGCTTCTTGCTGTCCTCGGGCGTGTCTGCTGCCCCGTGCCTGCAGCTCTCGGCAGCCCTGTCACTCTCCCTGCAGAGCGCCCCTTCCCCCTGGAGCAGCACCTTCCCATCCACCTGGGTCCTTCCCCTCTCAGCCCCGCCTGCTGCCGGGCTCGAGTGCCTTCGTGGCACAGCTGTGACCGTTTCATTGGAAGAGCGCGGTCAGGGGTGCCGTCTGCTGCGCCTCCCAGAGCTAGGGCAGTCATGCTGCCCAAAGGCAGAGGGAGGCCTGAGCCCCGGAGCCCTCTGACCCTTTCGCGGGTGGAGGTGGGCCAGTCGAGACACATGGAACTGAAGTCCAGGACCTCGGGGAGAGGCCAGAGAAGAGGGCCTGGGGGGCATCCCAGCAGGCAAGGGACGAGCGGTGCCTTCCTGGGAAAGCCGAGGCGGGGAGGCGCCGCGGCCTCGTGTGGACAGCGGGAATGCAGAGGCGCTGCTGCCGCTGGCGCTGCTGGAGCGTCTCTCGCCTCTCGGGCTGCGCACCAAGCGGGTGTGCCGCCGTCAGCACACCTGAGTCCCCAGCCCCAGCCCCCACCCCCGCCCGGGGGCCGCTGGGCAGCAGAGCCTCTCGGAGAGGCCCAGCCCCTCCGTGCTGCGCGGTGTCTCCAGGACAGCCGCCTCCCTCGGGACACCAGCCACCGTGGTCACACTTCTCATGGACAGAGCCACACACAGGCGTGCCCATGCCCTCAGAGAGAGCTGCACTGGGGTGTTGGAGAGGCCCGCCCGGGAGCCCCAGGGGAGCCCGCGCTGCAGCCAGGCCGCCCTGGGCCTGCCCCGGGGCAGCCCTTCCCCGGGTGACGCCTGCCTCCTCTGTGCAGGAAGATCATGGACTCCGGGGAGCTGGACTTCTACCAGCACGACAGGGTCTGCTCCAACACCTGCCGCAGCACCAAGATCGACCTCTCGGGGGCCCGCGCCTCCCTGGGCAGCCCCACACCTGCCGAGTACATCCCGCTCACACCCGCCACAGCTGACGGTATGTGCTGGGCCCCCTGCACTGTCTGCGGGGCCTCCCTGTCCGCACGGCTGTCCCTGATCCTTCCTCGCCGAGAAAGTGTCGCTGGCGTGCTGTTCCATCCACAGGGAAGACTGAAGTACTCTCTCTCTTTAAGCCATTTTTATTATAAAATGCAACTCCTCACGTGCAGAGAAGAGTGTGCAGAGTCACAGAGCAAGCGCCCAGTGCCCGCCCCCAGCTTCGCCAGCCCAGGGAGCACCCGCACGCCCGGCTGGCGCCCAGTCACTGCCCCGGAGCCGCTCCCCGCAGCCTCAGCCCGGCTCGCGCGCACGGTCCCGCCACTTGACAGCGGCTGACGCGTCAAGGATGTTGTTCTGTGTTGGCACCTGTTGCTCTAACTGGTAGAAGGACCAAATATTCCCTGGGATTCTTTCCAGGTTTTTGAATACAGAGGTTCTTTTTAAAACAAGTTAGAATGAAACCCGGTCTGTGCTGCCCCCTGTCAGCATGGTGGCGTGGCCCCCGTGGTGGGAGCTGCACTGGCCCTAGGCTGTTGCCCTGCTGGTCAGTCTGGGCTTGCGGCTATGTGGCCAGGGCCTTCCTCGTGGCTGACCAGACAGTGGCCAGTCAGGGGGCCCTGCCCTGTACTTGGGAGGATGGAGAGGGAGGCGCAGGGGGCAAGTGAGGTCCTGGGGTTCACCCTGAGTGAGTCCCTGCACCCCAGCTGCACGGCTGGCAGCCAGCCGAGTGTGGGAGGCCTTCCCAGGAGCTCCCGGACGTGCAGACTGCTGGCAGTCACGGCTGCCCTGGGACACGCGATACAGCATGGAAGGGACTGGGTCACGGCAAGGCCCCGCCCCCAGGAGACACAGGGTGACGCCACTCCTGGTGGGCCGGTGGCTTCCGTGGGAACAGGGTCTCCTCCGGGTTATTAGGGGCAGGCTCTCTGCTCTGCCTGTAAAAGGCGGCTGCAGTGACAGATCTCTAGCCGGAGCACCGTGTCTGGTAAAGGCCACACGGGGTCTGGGATTTCGCTCTTAGAAGTCTGTCCCTAGGTGGTTTGGATGGTCTGTTGCTGTACTTAAACTTAACCTCCGTGGTGGTTTCTTTAGCCAGAGTCCTCAGAACACCTGAGTCACCTCTTGTGTAGTTAAAGGTTTTGTATCAGCCCAGACTAAGAAAAAACTATTTCAAGCATCTAACATTCCCCAGCAAGGCGTCTTTGTTGGTTGTGGAAGAGGCCAGCGTGAGGTCGGAGAGCTTACGCAGAGGTTAGGTTGCCAGGCTTGTTTCTAAGCCCCGAATGGCCAGATCCAAACCGTGTCCAGGACTCTGCAGATGTAGAGACAGAGGTGAAGCAGCCTGGGTGGCTCACGTCTCCCAGAGTCCCGTTGCTTCTGATTCACAAAACGGGAAACACGGTAGCTGCCGAGATGGCTGGTGGTGTCAGGGAGCCAGAGACTCGAGGGGACCCCGAGAGCAGGCCAGGCAGCAAGGAGCTGTCCCGCAGGCTGTAGGAGCTCCTCGTGACTGCGGCAAGGACAGCAGAACGTGGAGGACACGTGGATGGGTTCAGGGAGGCAGTTCTAGCTCCTTCTCTGTACATATTTACAGTGAATTTACAACGCGAGGCGTGTGGGTCCTCTGTCGTGCTGGTGCAAGTCAGTCAATTTTGTGAAAATATGGGGGGGGCGGGCGGGTCCTTAGAGCTGGGACGAGTGGTGGGTGGGGTGCTGGCCTGTCCCAGCTCCCAGGCTCACCCGGTTCGTCTTGGTTGCAGTGAACGGGGCTCCTGCCACCATCACCATCGAGACCTGTGAGGACCCTGGGGACTGGACCACCGCCGTCGGAGGTTCGGGCCTTCCCACTGCTTCTCACGGAGGGAGGGGGAGTGCGGGGGTGGGGGCGGCGGTCCCACCTGCTGCTCGATTCACCTGGGGACTGTGGGCCGCCGGGCCAAGCCCTGGACTTCCACGTGTGGTGGTGAGGACACCGCTCGCCCCCAGAGCCCGGTCCTCCTGGCAGTTCTTTGCTGCTCCCTGTGGTTGGAAGCAGCGGTGGGGCTGCCTGTGCAGGACCGCCCATCTCTGAGCCTCTCCTCCCCTCACAGATGACACGTTTGCCTTCTGGCGAGGGCTGAAGGATGCGGGCCTGCTGGACGAGGTGATTCAGGAGTTCCGCCAGGAGTTGGGGGAGACCATGAAGGGCCTGCAGCAGCGGGTCCAGGACCCCCCCCTGCAGCTGCGAGGCAAGTGCCCTGTGTCTGCCCCGGTCCGGGGGCCCCGAGGCCGCCTCCTGCTTGTGGTGGGGGGGGGGGGGTTCAGGACGCCAGTGAGTGCAGCCCCTCCTCTGGCTCCGAGCTGAGCCCAGCAGCACCAGCAGGGCGTGGGCCGTTAGCCTGCTCCCTCCGGCTCCCTGCGTGCCGCGGGGATCGGGACCCGCTGTGCCCCGTCCGCCTCTCGCCAGGTGGCGGGGCGCGCCCCAGACCCGCCGCGGGCCACCCGTCCTCACCGTGTGCGCGCCCTGCCCTTGTAGACGCCGTCCTTCTCAACAACATCGTGCAGAACTTCGGCATGCTGGACCTGGTGAAGAAGGTGCTGGCCAGCCACAAGTGCCAGATGGACCGCTCGCGGGAGCAGTACGCCCGCGACCTGGCAGGTACGCTGGCCTCGGGCCGCGCCCCACGGCCGCGCGGGAGCTGCAGAGGCACAGGGGTCGACCCCAGCCAGCCCTCCCGCGGAGCCAGCCTCGGCCCTGCAGCTCGCCCGTGCAGTGGCGCCTCCCCAGGGGGTGCCTGTGGGCACACGCTGCTGCGACCTCCTTATCTTCGTGCGTCCCCAAGGCAGCCTCGCTGCGCACACTAGCCTCACGTGCCGCAGAGCACGGGGAAGGTCTGTGCGCACGTCAGGCCGCGCAGGGCAGCCGCTCGGAGGAGACTCCGCGGCTTCCTCGAGGCGGTGGGTCCCCATCTGGGCGGGCCCCGCAGAGGGCGTCCCGCGAGGGCCGCGGGGGACAGGACAGAGTCCCCTCGAGGCCGCGAGGGTCAGGGCCCAGGTCGGGCGGGCAGCCCGGTGCTCCGTGCCCTGCGCCCGCGGTCACGCCCTGCCCCTGTGCCCGCAGCCCTGGAGCAGCAGTGTGACGAGCACCGCCGCCGGGCCAAGGAGCTCAAGCACAAGTCGCAGCACCTCAGCAACGTGCTCATGACGCTGGCGCCCGTCGCCCTGCCGCCCCCCGTCAAGCGGCCGCGCCTCGCGAGGGCCGCGTCGGGGCCGGCCGCCATCGCCTCGCAGGTGCTCGCGCAGTCCGCCCAGATCGCCCTGACCCCCGGCGTGCCCGTCTCCCAGCTCACCAGCGTGCCGCTGGGCAAGGTGGTGTCCGCCCTGCCCTCCCCCGTGCTGGGCAAGGCCGCGCCCCAGGCCGCTCCGGCCAGCTCCCCCGCCTCGCCGCTGCTCGGGGGCTACACGGTGCTGGCCTCCTCGGGCACCACCTTCCCCAGCACGGTGGAGATCCACCCGGACGCGTCCAGCCTCACGGTCCTGAGCACGGCCGCCATGCAGGACGGCAGCACCGTGGTCAAGGTGGTGAGCCCACTGCAGCTGCTCACGCTGCCCGGCCTGGGCCCCACCCTGCAGAACGTGGCACAGGTGTCGCCCGGGGGCAGCACCATCGTGACAGTGCCCACGGGGGCCGTCGAGAGTGCCGTGGCCGCCCCAGGACCCGAGGAGCACACGGCCACCATCGAGGTGGCCGCCATGGCGGAGGGCCACGAGCACAAGTAGCTGTCCGCGGAGGGCAAGGCCCCTTCGGGCACAGGGCCGGCCGCCTCTCCTCGGGCCGTGGCTGGTCGGGAGCACCGTGCCGGCGCCCGGCGGGCCGCGCGGGGCTGCCGAACCAAAGAGAGGAAACGCCAAAACAGACGGAGAGGAGAGGAGAGGAGAGCAGAGGAGAGGAGAGGAGAGGAGAGCAGAGGGGTGTGGCAGCAGCCTGGGACGTGGGTCTCCGAGTTCTGAAGCTCCTCCCCTGTTTTCTTGGGAAATACACTTTTCCATCTGTTCTTGTTAATCCTGTTTACATGTGGGGCCTTGGTCAGGAGCCAGGCGGGGAGGCCGAGGCCCAGGGGCAGCTGGTGGCAGGGGCAGGGCAGGGCCGGGCCTCGGCCGCCGGCTGGGGGAGGCCTCGCTAACACGTGTCTTGGGAACCGTCCCCAAGTGTGGAAACCCGTGGATCCTATGGATTTGGTTTCTTCCCACAGTTTTCTGTAGGGTTCGTGTGGCCAGCACCCTGTTCTCCCACCTCCGGAACAGGCATCAGGGGTGCTGCAGGTCTGCACGTGGCTCAGGTGGGGCCCCGGGGCACCCGGGGGTCGGGGCGCAGACCCCGGAGCGCCCGCCTGGCCAGAGGGGCCAAGGGGCCCGAGCAGCACAGGCCAGAGCGGGGCACCCCACCCCCAGCCCCGCCCCCGCCCGGCAGAGGCTCAGGGGCTCAGGGGCCATGGCACACGCTCTGTGGGTATTTTTAAGTGAACTCCTTAGTAGGCTTCTAGGAAGAGTCAGATTTATAGTGTTCTCAACCTAAACGATGCTGAGTGCCTAGGCTTCCCGATCTGCTCTGGGTTCCAGAGTGCTTCGTACACGGGCGTGGTCAGGACGGCCCCCCGGGGAGTGAGGTGGCGGGGCCCTGCGGCTTCGGCTTGGGGAGGGCGCGTGCAAAGAGCAAGCAGGGGCCGTGGAGCGTTCACTCCCAGTGGGGACGTGCCTCGGGTCAGGGCGCTGATCCCCTGTGTTCAGCGTGCTGGTGGGGCCCCACCTGGAGGTGGGCTGCATCCCGCTGGCTGACACTAGTGTCCAGGGCGTTCGGGCAGTTCTGGGTGAGGTGGGCACCCACATGCCCGCGGGAAGGATGTCCGGGGGCCGGCCAGCCCTCTGCGCTTCTGGTCTTGGACTCAGGAGGGCGGCCAGGGTTGGGCCACCCTGTAGGCCTTGAGCCGCTGCAGCGGGGGCCCCCCACGGCCACCCCGGGCCTCCTGTCTGTCACCTGCGGAGACCCAGAGAGAAGCCACTGCCCGCCTCGCACTTTGAAGGGAACTGGGCTCCGTCCGTCCATCCTTCCGTCCGTCAGGTGCCCTGGACCCCACCTCAGCGCCCTCGCCCCGCATCAGGCACCGACGCTGTTTTGCTTCTGTCCCGTCTGGTCGGCCGTCGTCTGGGCCGCTGGTTTCAGCGCCATGTCACGTCCTTGTTTGTCACATGCTCTTCTTCCAGGTGCGTCTCTGACACACGCGGTGTGAGCCCGTGGAGTGGGCGCCCCAGCCTGTCCCGCGTCCGGCTTAGACCGTATGAGAATGTGTGGCTCGTGAGACTGGGTGTCTCGTGCTGGGGGCCGTGTCCAGTCACACCTGCCAGGCCCTCCAGCGCTGTCCTGCCCGCAGGCCGCAGGGCACTGGGAGGCGGGTCTGTTTCAGCACCACGGACGGCGGCGGCGGCTGCGGACACCGGTGCCGAGAGGGGCCTGCTGTCCTCTGGGAACCTCAGCCCGCCGTGGGCGCCCCCATTCCCCCTCCACCACCGGGCGGGCGCGGGGCGGCCCCGGGCTCTGGCTTCTGGGAAGGCAGGATCGGGTCCATGGGACTCAGAGGCGGCCTGGGGACGGGAAGCATCTGAGCTCTACTTTGTATGTTGTTTTGCAAGTATCTGCTTGGTACTTTGATTTAAAATAAAAACATTTTTCATACCATGCGTGTCTTGTGAAAGGTTGTGAGGGGGAGGAGGACGCAGGGACTTGCCCTCCTGCTCTGGAGAATGGGGTCCAGGGGCCCGAGGCCCTTCCACTGCCCTGAGGTCCACCTGCTGGCCTTCCTCGACCCTCCCCGTGTCGCACCACGCTCTGCGTTCTCACTCGTGAGGCTGCTCAGCTTAACCGTCTCGGCCAGCACTGCAGCCTCCGGGTCTGGAGTGGAACGTGGGCGGCCGCGCTCATGGGTCCGGGCCCAACGACCCTTCCACGTGGAGTGGTTGCAGGGCTGGCGTAGGAACCAGGCTCCCTGGACGTCCGGCGGGGTGGGGTATGGGGCGGGGGGGCTGCCTGCCCCGGTTGGGAGCTCCTGCCGACGCCCGGGGCTGGGGTCTTCCTGCCTGTCCCCAGCCCCCGTTCTCTGCCCCAGGAACATCACCCTCAAGCCCCAACAGAGAACGGGCAGGGGGCTCGCCTCGGGGCAGTGCCGATGCCGGGGAGGCCCCTGCAGGGAGGGAAGCTGGTGCTGCTCGCTGCAGGGGGCTGGGAGGGGCGTCCTTCATGACCGGTCGGGGGGCACACTGGCCTTCTCTGATTGGTCCTGATCGGAAGCTGCAGTTGCTGACCACTGAGCTGAGCGCCGGGCTGGGCCCGCAGAGGCTGTGGGTCCCTCTCTCTTCCGTCTCTTGCCCTCCACGCAGCCCTTTCTAGGAGTCACGCGACCAGCATCGCCCCTCCCTACTCCTCAGGAGGGAAGCCCCGCCACACTGCAGGGCCCTCCTTGCTCGTGTCCGTGACCGAGGTGGCCGAGGCACGTGGGGAGGCTCTGCAGCCCAGGTGGGTGGCTGCCCCCCACCTCCCACTCCCGCTGGCTACTCCTGCATCCTCAGCTGTGGGGCAGTGGGTTCCGGAGCCTGCCCGGACCCCCGCTTGGGCACGCCTGGCACTGACTCCTCTGAGCCTGACTCCCGTGGCCTGAGAACCACCCAAGGGGGCGCGTGGGGAATGGAAGGTGTCAGGGGCCATACACGGGGCACAGCCTCTTTGGGGCAGAGCACAGCGAGGGGCCCTGGGCAGTGTGGAGAGCGGGCAGTAGGAGGGAGGGAGCCGGCCCAAGCCTGGAGCAGTGATGTCGCCGTGGCCTCAGAGGGATGGAGTGGCTGAGGTTTGGACGTGAGGTCTCAGGAGGCGGGCCTGAGCAGCAGGGTGGATGGTGGTGCCCCAGAACCGTGTCCTGGGCCATCAGATCGGGGGGGCCCACGGATGCCCCAGGGACGGTGGGCCCCGGTGAGCCTGCATGGGCGGGGGCCAGGGAATGCAGCGGCGTGCCTGTGAACGCCTGGTTATTACAAGAGAAGGCGTGCACAGAAGCCCCCCAAAACTCAGGAGGGTGGACTTCCAGCAGGGACCCCTGCACCCAGAGCCTGGACCAGGGGAGTGAGGACCCTGACTCACCACACTTGCTGCTTCCTTCTCTAAATTTCCAAACTGGTAGTGGACCCGGCGTGTCACGCAGCCTCGGTCTGTGTGCGCTGGTTCCTGTGGCCTTGGGCCGGACGGTAGCAAGGGGGGAGAGCAGGGTCCAGAAAGGGTGGGGGGCTTGAAGACGGGGCAGCCTCCTGGTGGGGACACTTCAGGTCAACTTTTCTCCTCCAGTGATTTGCAGAACACTCTCAAAAGCCGGTTCTTGGATCACTGAGAGCACAGTGAAGAGGGCCACAGGTGCAGGTAGAGCCTCTGAGCACAGCCAGCGGGTGGACAGAATGACCCTCCCCTCCCAGGGGCTGGGACACGGGAGTGCTGTCCGCCTCAAGCAAATTCCTCCCCCAGGGTGGCTGAGCACTCCTTGTGGGCAGGGTGGGAGGGGCCACACGTATGCAGCAGAGCTCACCAGATGGGGTTGGGGGACCAGAGGCCAAATGTCCTCAAGAGGGACTCCGCCCTCTCCCACGTGGTCTCCATCTCCCAAATGTCCCTCCAGCCCCCACGCAGCCCTGTCCGAGGTCCTCCGTCTCAGGGGGCACCACTGCCCGAACACAGTGACATGTGTCTACCACTGGTGCCCACACCACATCAATTCTTGTAAACAGCCACGTGTGCTTGAAAACAAAACGTGTATTTTCTCTTGGCTGAGTGGATTTCGCATTTATTGGATCAAGTTCTTAGCTGTGCTGTTGGACATTTTGTTATTTGTGTTTGTTTTTTGTTCAGCTTGACCCATCGGTTTCTGAGAGAGATGACTTACAATCTCCCTCTTGGATGGTGAATTGGTTTGACATCTCTTAAATAAAATACTTTAAAATTTATTATGGGGCTTCCTAGGTGGCACAGTGGTTGAGAATCTGCCTGCCAGTGCGGGGAACACGGGTTCGATCTCTGCTCCAGGAAGATCCCACATGCCTCAGAGCAACTAGGCCTGTGCGCCACAACTATTGAGCCTGTGCTTTAGAGCCCTTGAGCCACAACTATTGAGCCCATGTGCCGCAACTACTGAAACCCACGCGCCTAGAGCCCGTGCTCCACAACAGGAGAAGCCAAGGCAATGAGGAGCCTGCGCACCACAACGAAGAGTAGCCCCCTGCTCTCTGCAACTAAAGAAAGCCCACGCACAGCAATGAAGACCCAACACAGCCAATAAATAAATACATAAAAATTACTGAGCCTGCACATTGCCGTTGCAACTACTGAAGCCTGCGTGCCTAGAACCCGTGCTCCGCAACAAGAGAAGCCAATGCAATGAGAAGCCCCTGCAATGAGAAGCCCGTGCACCACAGGGAAGAGTAGCCCCTCCTTGCCGCAACTAGAGAAAGCCCGCACACAGCAAAAAATAAAAATAAAAAATAAAATAAAATATTCTTTAAAAAAAACCCCCAAACAGTGATCAGCGCTTCATCTCATCACCCATTACGGCACGGTGGGAGTGGTTAGCTGGCTGCGCAGGCTGGGGGTCTCTGCGGTGGAGCTGGGGGTGCATCTCACTCAGTGTCTCCCCACAGAGCCAGTGGCCCGGCAGGGCCAAGAGGACACACACGCCCCCGTATCTGCCGGTTACACAGCTGGCCCTTCCCGTGCCCAGGCAGCTCTGCAGTCTAGGACGTGAGGCTGGTCGAGGTCACAGAGAGGAACGGTGGGCGGTGCCCAGCACAGGCCAAACATCTTTGGTGCGTTTTAAGGGGGTGGATATAACCTCAGAGCCTCCCCAGGTAAAGAGGGCAGGGCCCCTCCCACCCAGGCTGGCTGGTGTCATTGGGGAAAGGGCTCTGTTTTTCCGGGTTTCTCTTCCCACAAACCCTCAGCCCCTTTAACAAACTGCCCAGGTCACCTTCTCTCTATCCTCTGGGGACCCCAGGCAGGCCAAGTTGGAATTCTGCTCAGAGACACAGGGGCTCTCCCACTGTGGACCAGTGGTGGGGTTGCAGGGAGACCGCTGTGGTCTGAGGGCGGCCCTGGGGTGGGGGATGGAGTGGGGCGGTGGGGGGGCGTAACGGCACTTCCACGCTCAGAGGTGTGAGTCACCCGGGGGCAGAATCACCCAGGGGAGCCTAGCGCTCTGTGGACCCGGGTCCGGAGCAGGCTCCAGCCACCCCTGTTTATGGAGATCCACCCGGCCGGGGGTTGTGCCTCTGTGCCCTCCTGGAGGTGGAGTCGAGTTTTCACGTTGGAGCAGGTCTCTGACGCAGGGCTGACGCTCCATTTCCTTTTTTTTTGGCTGAGTCAGGTCTTCGTTGCGGCACGCGGGCTCTTCGTCGCAGGGTGCAGGTTTTCTCTTCTCTCACTGTGGCGCGCGGGCTCCCGAGCCTGCCTTCTGCAGGTCCGGAAGGTCTGTCGTGTCTTCCTGGAGACCCCACCTGCCCACCACCCTCAAGCGGCCAGGACGGCAAAGGAGAGCCTTCTGCCGCTGCCTTGGGCGGGCCCTCTCAGTGGGATCCCACGTGCCTTCCGTGGTCACTGCCGGCCACCTCCCAGCCCCCCACACCCGACTGAGCAGGGGTCATGGAGGCTGGCGCAGCCACGCACAGGTACCTGTCTTAGCTTCTGCTGGGCGAGGAGCAGGCCAGGCTGCACCTGGTGCGCAAACTTGGGAGAAAGGAGGTAGGGTCCGCGATCCCACCCTCCCTGCTGAGCTATAGTGCTGGGACATTCGGCGATAGGGAGCATCTCGGGGGTGGGAAGGGTCCTGGAGCGGCATGAACCTGGTGTCCCTGGGAAGGTCTGAGGTCAGGAAGGGAGTCCTGTCAGGGCTGCTCTTTGGCCTTTGGCTGTCCCTGACCACCTGGGTGCCATCTGTGGGGCTCGCTTAATTTTCTTTTAAAAAAATAAACCAAAATCCAGTGTCTTTTACTGGAACGGGGTCCTCAGCCCACACTCAAGGCAAGGAGGCCTCCCTGGAAGAGAGGGCTTTTTCTCTGCCACCACTGCCCCATCTAACTCAGACCCACAGCCCTGTGTCCTTCAGGGGCTGGCGCCCAGGCAGGGGAACCAGCTGACAAGACCCCTGCGGGGGTGCGGGGCTGTGATGGAGGTGCCCCAGGTGGCTGTCATGGCCTCCACCCTGAGCTCTGCAGCCCCCGTACTCCCTCAGGCCTGCTCCCAGGTCAGGGCCTTTGGGACAACCTGCCCTGGTGTGCACTGGTTTACGGGGTCGAGGACCTTCACCTGCCCCTCAGGGTGCCCTAGTGTCCTGCCTTCTGTGGAAACCTCTGCCCTCGTCCCCAGCCCTTCCCGAGGCAGCTCTGACCCTGGAAGGAGCTGTCAGTGCAGTTCCACTTCCCCGTGGCAGGGGTGGGGGGTGGCCTTGCTGCAGACCCTCCAGCGGGTGGGGAGCTGTGTGTGTGTGTGTCCAATTCTGGTGCTTTCTACAAATCTACATTCCAAGCTTTGTCATTTTTCTTGGACACTTTCTTATATGGTTGAATATTACTTTTATTATAAAGACCATTCTGAATGCCCTTCTCACTTGTGTTTTTTGAGATCTGACTGAGGGGCAAACTGGGGGTCCCTGGACCCTTGGCAACGCACCCCCCTCCGGGCCCACGTGCCGCTCCGCAGAAGGCGCGGCAGGCCCTGGCTCTCCAGGCGCCAGCGCGGTGTCAGGGCAGGCGGGAAGGTCGCGAGAGGGAGAGAGAGCCTGCGGAAGAGGAGTCCCCAGGGCCGCGCCTTCTCTGTGCAGCGGCGCCGGAGCCCGGTGAGCCCTGCTGCGAAGGGCACCTCTCTGCTAGAGCAGCCACCAAGGCGTGGGAAGTTCCAGTGTCTCGTGAAAAGGCGCCTGAACAGAGGAGGAGCAGGCGTCCCGCGGCAGGAAGCCAGGCCCCCATCAACCTGGAGTCAGGGGTGGCTTCCGGGAGGAAGAGCCGTTGAAGCCCCGAGGGCGCGGCGCAGGAAGCGGGGCTGGACCGCGGCCTGGCAGCTGCGCGCGGAGCGGGCGGGGGCGGGGCCGGAGGGCGGGGCCGCGGGCGGGGGCGGCGCCGGGCGGGGCGGGGCCTCGTTGCAGGGACCGCCAAGCTTTCAAGGCTCCTGCGCGATTTGAAGCCCGCGGCCGGCCGTGTGTGCAAGGCAGCGAACAAGTCCAGATGAGAGACAGGCCGGCGAGGCACAATGCCGCGGGCACGATGGGGCGGGGCGGGGGGCAGGGCGGACGCGGACCTGTGCCCCGGCCTCCAGGGCCGCACCGGGACCCCTGGGCACCTTGGGAGGACTCCATCTACAGACCATGGGGGGAGCCCCCCAACAGCCACACGATGCCAGAGACTGCGTGACAGTCCGGCTGGCCCCCCGGCAGGCATGCAGTGCACTGGGCTGCTGGAGAGGCTGGGAGGGGAGCCCCAGGCTGAAACCACCGCAGTCCTGCAGAGGGCACTCCATAGCTGGGTGGGTGGTGCTGGGCCTGACCCCGTGGAGTCCCCTCCCTCTCTCCCCAGACTGCTTCTCAGTGGGGGAGGGGCTCTGTTCCTGACCCCCTTGCCCTGGCCACACCTTCTCTTCTCAGGGGCCTGCTGTTCTCGTGACCACCATGGTGTGCGTGGTGGTGGACGGAAAGCTGGTTAGCAGTGTACTGAGGGTGCTCTGGGCCTTTCCCCGCGGACGGTCCTCCTTGGCTGTATCCCAGGGTACACCGTGCTGTCCCTTCTGGACCTGAACAGGGCCAAGCTGCTGGAGCAGGTAGACACCGACGTCCCCATCCCCTTCAGGACGTGGACAAGTGGACGTGTGCACGGGGGAGCGAGTCAGCTGCTGGCCGAGCTGGGGGTCACGCGCCCACACCGGCGGGCAAGGACAGACTCTCTAGGTTGCCCACGTGGGGCTGGACACGATGGGCTGCAGGGAGGGCCGCCCTGGCCTGGATCTGGGGGGTACCCTGCTAGACTGCCTTGCTAGGACCCCGGGATGGGGGTGCTGATGAACTTCAGCTTCTTTCGGGGAGAATACAATTCTTTTATTTTTATTTAAAAAATCGAATAAAATGTCCTCTTGGCCTCAGGCCCTCTGGCTTCAGTGAAGCTGGGGGCGATGGTACTGGGGCCGTGACTGCCCCCAGGGGGGTCGGGACGGGACTCGGGTGTATTGCCCTCCCTTGGGGAATCCCAGCGTAAGAGGCAGGAAAGATGGCCAGAGCCTGTGCCCAGGTCACACGGCCGGTTACTGTGATTGGGGGGGGGGGTGGGTATAGGGATGTGAGAGGGGCTGGGGCTGAGGTGACAGGGCCTTGGAGCAGCCCTTGTCGCTGGCGGTGGCAGCCACGGGCCAGGGCTGGGGCTTGTTGCTGCAGGGGTCAGTGCCCTGGAAAGGCCAGCCTGCGACTCGCCTGAGAAAAGGAAGCAGGAGCTGGGGGGCCTGGGACTCATGGGTGGGCTGGGCTGAGTCAGGAAAAACACTCACGTGGCCGCCGCCTTGAAAATGTAAGTAGGTTTGTTCTTTAATTGTGTGTGTGTGTTTATACGCCTCTTTATTAGTGGATAAATACTAGAAAATCATCTCTCAGAAGCTGTGGTCAGGGGCGGGCCGAGCTTGCCCAACCTACCGGGGGCAGGCCCTCCGGGGGGCCCTGGCCTGGTCTGTAGGGTGAGGCTATCCCGCCAGGGCTCGTACACCAGCGTGTAGCTCTCCACCCTCTTGACAGTGAACTTGTAGAAGCGGTTGGGCAGCAGGTTGCGGATGCTGAAGGTGCAGGCGGCCACGGGGATGATGCCGCTCTGCATGCACTCCTGCTGTGTCCGTGGGTCCAGCAGCTGGTAACGCAGCTCAAACTGCTCTGGCAGGGCCGGCTGGATGGTGACAAACCAGCGCAGGCTGACCCAGTCCTGGTGGGCCACCGACTCCTTGCGGTCGAACATGACGGGCATCTTGGTGCTCAGCATGAGCCGGATGTGGGGGATCTTGGTGGCGCCGATGTCAGACACCAGGCGGTGCTTGATGTGCAGGCGCCCCGGCACCATCATGGCCAGGAAGCTGTCCATGACGGCTGCCAGGTCCGCCAGCCGCTGCTCCACAAGCCCCCAGCCCGCCAGGAAAGGCCGCGGGTCCGGCGACTCGAGCAGGGCGTCCAGCTCGGAGCGGCCGTGGTCCAGCTGCTCCAGCAGGTCCCTGAGCAGCAGGAGCTGGATCTTGGTCTGGGCGGCGCCCAGCTTCTTCATGCGCTGGAACTTCCAGGGGTCGATGAGCTGGAACATGGTCGTGGGATGCACCAGCGGATTCTGGTCACCCAGGGCCAGGTGCTTGGGGAGGATCTCGATGTAGTAGGAGCACTTCTTGAGGAGCTCCACGCGGGCGTGGTGGCGCTTGAGCAGGTGGGGGCTCAGGTCTGAGGTCAGGAACTCGCGCAGAGCGTTGCGGCGCTCCGAGTAGGTCCACCAAGCCTCGGGCTCCAGCAGCTGCCCATCCTCAGCCTCGTCGGCCTCCTCCTGGTCCAGGAAGGACTGGGGACTGTCCATCTTCATTTTGTCCAGGCCCAGGCCTGTCACCTGGAAGTTCATGGTCTGGGAGCAGGGGACGGAGGGCGGGGCGTGAGGGGAACGGTCAGACTGGCCTCTGCTGCCCACCCGGGGGCTCACTTGGGGCAGTGTTAGTGTGGGGGTGACTTTAGGCCCACTGGCCCTTATGCTGGGCCCGCTGGCCTCCTGGGGGGAGTGGGGAGGAGTCGGTGGGGGGGTGCTCGTCTCTCTGGAAAGAGGCTGCTTGCAGGGCCGGGTGGGCAGACTGCAGATCTGGATAAAAGCGGACACTGCAGGGCCGACACTCTACTGATGGTCACTCGTGATGACACAGGACAGGGCTGAGACGGGGACTCTGGGCCACGATGGCCCGTGCAGAAAGCCCGGCCACTGCCCAGCTGTGCGGCCGCGTCTGGGATGGGGTCATGCTGCTCGCCTGGAGCTGCTGACGGGATTCAGCGTGATCCTGTCCGAGCAGCACCAGACCCCAGCTGGGGACACCACTGTCCTGCAGACCCTCCACGCCCCCGCGAGGCAGGGTGGCTGCCAGCCTCAGCTCTGAAGAGTAATCATGCCAGTTCCTGGTTACTGGGGCCTCAGGACCTCCGTGAGCTCATTGAGTCCATGAGAAAAGCCCCTGAATGGTCACCCTCCCTCACAGATGGGGTGCCTGAGGCTAGAACACTTCGTAGCTTGCTCTCAATCCAGGCTTTGAGCCCAGCCATGGACCCCAGAGCCTGAGTCTCCTGCACCCCTCCCCCACCCAGGTTCCGAGCTCTCAGTGTCTGTGGGAGGGGCCAGTGCACCCCCCAGCTGGGCATGCCTGTGCTCCCAGGCTGGCAGGCCCTGACCACAAGGCCGGGGCTCCTTGGAGAAGGGGCCCGCATCCTTGGCTCCTGTCCCAGGCCCCAGGCACCCCCAAGGGCAGTGAGACAGACCCAGTGGCTTCTCTGGGAGATCTGAGGTTGTCCCAGCAGCTCAGGGGTTGGATGAATTACACACAGGAGCTTAGAGGCTGAGTGAGGTCGGGACCCAAGTCGGTCTCCCCAAATGCCAGACCTTGACCTTCCTGGGACAGAGGCGGCAGAGCCCAGCCCTGGACCCTACAGAGGCAGTATCTGGTCTGAGGTGCAGCAGAGACCAAGACCCAGGACTCCTGGGCTAAGTCCTGCGCTGGCCGGAGGCTGGGGAGGGGGCAGCTTGAAGCTGCCTCTGGAGGGAACTCTAGCCCCAGATCAGGCTGCAGGTCAGAGGGGTTTCCAAAAGCCCAACGTCTCTCAGTTGGAAAAGCGCAGAGGGGCTGCTGGCTGCACCCTCCTCAGCCTCCGGAACCCGGCTACACTCCCCCGGCCGCAAGGCCGCTTGCCCGCCGCGCCCCGCCCCGCCCCTAGCTCCGCCCCCCGCTCGTCCCCCGCCCCCAGCCCGCCTCCCCGCGCGCCCACTTGCCCTGCCTCCGGGAGCGGGAGCGGGCGGAGCAGCGCGGCCGACTGCGTGCAGAGCGGGCCGGGGGCGCCCAGCCTCGCGCCCCGGCGTCCCGCGGGGTGCCATGGGGACCGCGGGCCTTTGTGACGCCCCGCCCCCCGGGAGTGGGGGCGGGGTGGGTGGAGCCCAGGGCGTGGGGGTCGGGCCGCCCGGACCCCAGGTTCCGCGGGAAGACCGCGCGGGGCTCGCTCCCGCGCCCCAAGACCGCGACTGAAAGAGCCGTCGCGTCTTCAAGCCCCGGGCCCGCGCCCAGGTCTCTGCTCGGAAAGACCTTCCAGAGGCTTCGCTCCCTTCCCTGGGAACCGGGGCGTCACGCCCCAGCCCCGACCCGAAGCCTCCTCAAGCCAAGGGACGCCCCTTGCCTCCCCCTCCCTGCGGGTCAGCACAGGGAGTCTGTCCCTGAGCTCCCCTCCCAGCCTGTCCCTTGGCAGACCTCCCCCCACGGCACCCCCACCCGTCCGGGTGACCTCACTCTTAGGAGGAGGCTTTGCCGGGCTAAGCGCCCATCCGCCTGTCCTCGGGTCCAGGCCTGGGAGGCAGAGGGTGGGTTCCCTGCGCGCTCATCCTGTAAGTGGTGGCTGTTATGCTGATCTTCAGGGGTCTGAAAGACAAGAGTTGGGTTATTCGGAAAGGGGTGCTGTCTGAAGGTTAGGGGGAGGCTGGAACCTGGAGAAGTGGGGAGGGAATGAAAAGCACTGAGAGGAAGACGCCCCCAGCCCTGCGGCCCACCCACAGAGAGGGGGTGGGCGCAGAGCAGGCTCCCCTCCTCCTCTGGGTCAGGCATGTCGGGGACCTCTGCCATCTCTGGCCCCATCTGTTTTTCTTCCCCCTCCCCCCGCCTTCTTTCTCCTAGTTCTCTTTTTTCAGCTAATTTTTTAAAATTAAACTTTCAATTTTGAGATAATTGTAGATTCGACTGCAGTTATAAGAAATAACACCGAGATCCCAAGTACCTTTTGCCCCTTTCCCCCAAGGGGAACAAACGCCTAGCGGAGCTGTCCTACAGGATCACACCACGAGGGTGACTTTGGCAGTCAAGACGCAGAGGCCTCCTTCCCCACAGGGACCTCTCCGCGTCGCCTTCTGCAGCCCACGAGACCCCATGCACCACGGCCCCACCCACCGAGACCCCGCCCCACGGCCCCGCCCCGCCGCCGGTTTTGGGAAACCCTCTCCCAGGCCCCGCCCCGACGACCGTCCTGCGGCCGCTCTCGCCCCGGCCGCCCGCTGCTCAGAGCGCTTGGGGACCAGAGCGGCCCGCGAGGCACAGCAGAGACGGAGAAGAGCAGCGGCCGTCGTGTGGCCGGGGCTGGAGGGCCATCCTTGCGCTGGTCTGAGCTCCTCAGGGAGCGGGCGGGGCCTCCGCAGCGACTGTCATCCCTCACCCCGTCTCATCCCAACCCCAGGGCTGGCCGTCTCGCCGCCCCTCCAGTGACTCCCGGTCGGGGTCCCCGAGCCCCGCCGCTGCGCCCCCTCGGTCCCCTGCAGGGCCTGGCGCGCCGCGGGGCATGGAGCCCTTCCTCAGGAAGCGGCCCACCTTCCTGTCCTCTTTCTGGGACAAGA
This sequence comes from Hippopotamus amphibius kiboko, assembly GCF_030028045.1. NCBI lineage: Eukaryota > Metazoa > Chordata > Mammalia > Artiodactyla > Hippopotamidae > Hippopotamus > Hippopotamus amphibius. The sequence goes on from NC_080197.1 coordinate 568,700, forward strand.
TCTGGTCGGCGGGCGCGCCGCGGTTCCCGGACTCGGACACGCGCGCCGACGCGGAGCCGGAACCCGCGGCAGTGGAGCCCCCACCGCGGAGCCCTGCGGCCCCCCGGCCCCCGCGCAGCTCTGCAGGGTGCTGTCTGCCGTCGCGGCGCGGAGCGCGGAGGAGCTGAGCGTCAGCTGCGGGGAGAGGCTCCACGCCCTCAGGGAGGAGGGCGGCTGCATCCTCGCACGGAGGCTCTCTGACCGGCCCAGCACCCGGGTGGTGCCCATCACCGGCCTGGCCAAGGCCGCCCTGGGACGCTCTGGGACCAACCGGAAGTACCACCGGCTCCGGGGAGTCGGGAAGAAGCCAGGATCGAGTCTGGGGACGGCGGTCCAGCGTCACTCCTCCAGGCCCCGCCACACCGCCCTGAGGAAGCGCACGGTGTGGTGCAGGCATGGTGCGCCTGGGCACCTGATTCCACCCGGAGGGAAGGTGGCAGTGGCTCTGGCAGGAGTGGCCGGTGGCGGCGTGAGGCGGCCACGGGCCGTAGGCGCGGGCCGCGCTAGCCAGGCCCCCCTGCTCGCACACAGGGACTCAGCCCTGGCATCGAGCAATCTTTGCTCCGTGCTCATTGCTTGGAGGGCAGGGGGCTGGGAACTGGGATGCGGTTCCGAGGGAGACGGTGAGGACAGGGGTGAGCAGAGAGGCCATCGTGCTGTGATGGGCTGAGGTGGAGACCCGGGGGCGGAGGAGGCGATGAGCTGGGTCGGACGGATGTCTTCACCTGCCCCCCTCACCTGTCCGCCTTCAGCAGGGCCCCTCCCTCCTGCTCTGGGGCCTTTGGGGTTGCTCCCGGAGAGGCTCGTCTGGGGGGCGGATACAGGTGGATACAGCCCACCCGGTCCGCTGAGCGCCCAAGGCCCCTAGGGCCGGGGCGGTGCACAGGCGGGCGTGGCCGGCACAGACGCCCGGCTGTGTGCGTGCCAGCTGGGGTCACGGGGGAAGCAGAGGTTGGGCACTTCTCCAGAGGAGGAGCCCTCTCGGCCCAGGCTCAGGGTCTGCAGCACAGGGTAGCCTTGTGGGACAGCTGGGTGCCGGCGCCGAGCAGGGCCCCATCACGTGGCCATGGACACGGTGCGTGGGCCTCAAGCGCTTGATCCAAACCCTGGTGTGGCCCTCACCTGTCGTTCTGCTGACTGACTGTTCATCGTAATCCCTGACTTCTGGGGGGGTGGGGGGTGGGGGATCCAGCTGGAGAACCCTCAGGGCAAAGACGCCTCTTCCCAGCCCCAGCACCACAGAGGAGATGGGCCGGCTGAGAGCAGGCGAGAAGCTGCTGGGTGAACGGGGCCAGCAGAGCTGGGCTCAGCTGCCCAGACCTGGCCCTGCAGCGGGGCCCAGACCAGCAGCAGGTCTCAGCTTCACGCCCGCATCCTGGGGGATTTGCCTCTGGGAACGCCTGAATCACAGGAAGGTGCCTTCGGAGGGGACTCCAGGTCCCCACCCCACGCCCAGCCATTCTGATGCGGAGGGGGTCTAGGGTTCCTCCAGGTGGAGGACAGACCCCGAGAGCAGCTCCTGGAGCCAGCTGGCATGGTCCTGGGGGAGGGGAGGCGCTGCTGGGAGGGAGAGCGGATGACCGTCTGTCTGGGCTGGAGATGAAAGGGCTGCCGCACGCACGGCGGCTTCGGGCCCGGACACCCAGCGGCCTCTCCTCCGGCCAGTGGGCAGGGAGACCCTCAACCCCCACAGCGAGGCCTCTTTGCTCACCCGCTGTTAGGGCTCCCAGCTGTATCTGGCCCACTGCCCCACACCCCGGGACAGACCCCCGAGAACGTAGAGAAAGTCGGGGTGTGCACAGGGGCTCAGCCCCGACCCCCGGGCCCTGATGTGGGTCCAGGGGAGGGGCGGGGGTGGGAAGCCCTGCTGTCCTGGCCGGGTCCCCTGTAGCCCCTTCCCTCGTGACAGGCTCCCCTGGCTGGAGGGTCCCAGACGGCAGGGCCTGGCCGCTGGAGGCCCTTGGTGGCCGGAGCCCGGCAGCTGCACAGGGCGTTCCTCCGCCCGGATGGGCGTGTCCCCAGCCTGCCGTCCGGCCAGGTCTTGTCTCGGGGGACCCCTGTCACAGGTCTTTGATGCTTCCCCGCGTGTCTGCTGATTTTACCTCCTAATTTTACCTCCAGGCCTCTGCGCCTCCGCCACCACCACCCCACCCCTCCCCGCCTCCAGCCTCAGCCCAGCCCCACGGCCGACGCTGGCCGTGTTGGTCCCCAGCCCCCCTCCCGGTACCCCCCCCCGGGGTGGGCACAGGCGTCTGTGCCAGGGTAGGCCTGTCCCTGCCCCTGATCTGCCAGGTCCCACCCTCACCCCAGTGGCACCTGCCCGCCCAGCTTTATCTACCTGGCCTCCTCTCTGGGGGCGCCCCCACCTGTATCCAGTCCCCAACGATTCCAGAGGCTGGGCCCTGGGGGCTGGGGCGGGCGCCGACCCCGGACTGGGTCCCCAGTGTCGGGCACCTGGCGTTCCTTCTCCCTGCCACTTGCCCAGAGTGGGCATCTGGGGCCTGACCCATGGGGGTAGGGGTCGCTCAGGGCTGGGCCGGTGTGGGGACCGCTATGCCTGCCCTTTGCAGCTGGTACTTCAGTGGCATCAGCTGAACTCAGGCCCAGCAGCTGCTCCGGTCCCCCCACAGCGCGCCGGGGCCTTCCTCGTGTGGCCCAGCGAGAGCAGCCACGGGGACTACTCACTGTCAGGTACCGGGTGCCCTTGACCTTGGGATAGTTGCTTCCCGGGCAGAGCCAGCTCCCAACCTACCTCGGGCCCGACGGTGTGGGTCACGTGGTTGAGCTGGCAGGAGGGTCAGGGCAGGCTGTAGCTGAGACGTGGTCTCCATCTCTGTGCCCTCCCAGTCCGGGCCCGGGCCACCGTCCACCACTACTGCATCTGCCTGGCGGCCGACGGCAGCCTCTACCTGCAGAAGGACCGGCGCTTCCCCAGCCTGGAGGAGCTGCTGGCCTATCACAAGGCCCACTGGAAGCTGATCCAGAACCCCCTGCTGCAGCCCCACGTGCCCCAGGTGGGCCCACCCCCACCCCCCGCCTGCCAGGCTGCCCCTTGCCAGGCCTGAGACACTGCCCAGCGCGTGTCCAGCTGCCCAGCCCGACCCTCGGTCCTGCCAGGGGCCTGATGAAGCCTGGGAGTGCCAGGTGCCCCAGTGATGCCTCCAGGCTCTGGTTGGGGCCCTGCCCTGGGGTCGGGTCTGCTCTCACAGGTGTTATACTTCTACGGGGTTGACTGGGGTGGGGGGAAGATGAGGCCTATAGGATGCCCTCCCACCAAGCCCAGCTCTGCCGTAGAGCAGCCAGGAGGGCAGGGGCACGTCCGGGAAGGTGCCTGGGGAAGGTGCCCTCAGCAGCCCCAGGCCAGCCTGGAGGCCGTGGGAGGAGATGCCGTGGTATCTGCGACTGTCTCAGGTGAGCAGTCCTGCCGGGGGCTGGGCAGCCGTCTGGTTCCTCTGGTCTCTTAGTGACAGTCCGGACAGGGGCAGTAATAAGCGTCTGCGGACAGATGCCTGCTGCCTGCAAAGGTGCCATTAGGGGGCTTCCCTGGTGGCGCAGTGATTGAGAATCTGCCTGCCAAGGCAGGGGACACGGGTTCGATCCCTGCCCCAGGAAGATCCCACATGCCGCGGAGCAACTAAGTCCGTGCGCCACAACTACTGAGCCTGCGCTCTAGAGCCCGTGAGCCACAACTATTGAGCCCATGTACTGCAACTCCTGAAGCCCATGCGCCTAGAGCCCGTGCTCCACAACAAGAGAAGCCACGGCAATGAGGAGCCCATGCACCACAATGAAGAGTAGCTCCCCTCTCTGCAACTAAAAAGAAAGCCCACACACGGCAAAGAAGACCCAACACAGCCAATAAAATAAATAAATAAGTAAATTAAAAAAAAATGCCATTAGGTCTGGAAGAAATTAGGGCCAGGCCCCCGGAGGCCAGCACCTGGGCCCCCGGCCTGGCCGGGGCAGAGTCGAGCACGTGTTGGGGCCCCAGGAGCGGCTGCCCAGTCTCCCTGGGGAGCCACAGGCAGAGGTCCTGGGTGCCCCCCACCCCTGCAGAAGGCCCCTGAGCAGGACAAGCGGGAGCGGCCCCACTCTGAGTTCACCCTGAGGAGGAAGCTGGGCGAAGGCTGCTTCGGGGAGGTGCGCGAAGGCCTGTGGCCGGGCTCCGTGCCCGTGGCGGTCAAGGTCATCAGACCAGGTGCGTGGGGCCCCTGGAGCCCAGGGCAGCGCTGGTGGGCCGCAGGTGGAGGGGCGGGTCCCGGAGCGCTGCCCTGTCCCACGGCCGACGTGAAGCTCGCCGCCCTGGCCCCGGAAATTCAGACGCGCCAGCGTCTGCGGCCCGCACGCCTCAGCCGGCTGCACGCAGCGGGCTCCGTGGGCGCGCCCGTGTCCCTCGTCCCCGAGCGCCTGCGTCAGGGCATCCTGCAGGCCTCCATGGGCAGCCAGCGTCGCGGCGGCCACGCCTCCTGGCCGGTGGGGACGGGGACACTGCCCCTCCTCACGTACACGGGCCTTTGACGGGGCTCCCGGCCTCTTTACTGGACACCAGTCGTCGCGCGCGAGGTCAGGCCGGGTCCGGGCACGGCAGCCTCTGGGTCGCCAGCTGTGTACCAGGTCAGCGTGGACGCAGCCCGGCCCGTCTCTGGCCCTGGCTGGGGACCCGGCTGGGCCGCCACAGAGCAGCCTGCCCGGGGTGGGGGGGCAGCACCGCGCCCCCTGCAGCCTTGGCCCGCGCTGCCGTCGTCACCCGTCGTGGAGCGGAGGGCACTGCGGCGCGTGGGCAGGCACCAGGGCGGGCGCCTCCCCCGACGGTCGGCCCCACCCGCGGGCCCCGCAGGCCAGGCCCCGAGCCCGCCCTCCTGCCCGGTGGCCGGGGGCGTGCGCGGCCCGGAGGAGCGGCCCAGCGTGCGCCGGGACCCGGCTGCCGGGACCGGGCTCGTGGTAGCGACGACCTGGCCTGCAAGGTGGCCAACGCTGGCCTGGCCCGGCTGCTCAAGGTCAGTGTGGGCTGTGGCTGTGGGCCTCTGGGTGGCCGGGGGGCTCTTGGAGAGGACACCCCTCCACCCAGTGCGCCGCTTGTCTCCCCTTGCTCAGGACGACGCCTACTCCCTGCGCAGCGGCTCGAAGATCCCCGTCAAGTGGACAGTGCCCGAGGCGTGTGTTCACTGAAGTCGGATGTCTGGTCCTTTGGGGTCGTGCTCTGTGAGGTGTTTACGTACGGCCGGTGTCCCTGTGAAGGTGCTTGCCGTCCACACACCAGGGGGTGCCTGACGCCCAGAACGGCTGCCAGCCGCGGAGCCTCTGGCTGCGGGCCCCACGCCCTGACACGCGCTGACACGTACTGCTCGTGCGCACGAGGCGGACACACACAGACACCCGCTCAGACGGGGAGGGGCTGGCATGCTCTGCTCGATGACCGGTGTTCCTGGTGAGGGAGGATCTCCCAGAGAAGGCCGGACGGAGCCCGGGATCGCTCTGGCCTCAGGGAGACGCTGGACGGAGATGCCTCCTGCCCGTGCCTGCTGCCCCGAGTCGGGAGCCAGGCATGGGCTTCCCAGTTTTTTCTGAAGGCCCCCCGTGGCCTCGTGGAAGCGGCCGGTGCTGGGGCTCGGGCAGGCACGGGGTACTGGCCCCGTGTGCACAGGCTGGGCGTGGACGCGACCTCCCGGGGCCTCGGCCCCCTAACCGGAACAGGCGCTGGAGCTGACGGCTCAGCCCACCAGCAGGCGGATCGTGGCCGAGGAAGGGCTGGCCCCCACGTGGCCCAGGTCCCCACCCCAGGGCATCTTGGTGCCCAGATCTGGGGACCCAGAGGAGCGTGACCCCTGAGCTATGGGCCGGGACCTGCGGAGGCTGCAGAAGCCACACGAAGAGCCCCCTTTCCCATCCCCCTGTGGCTGGGGCGGGGGCCGGGGGGGTCAGGCCACAGGAAGGTCAGACAGGTGGTTGGGTGACACTCCAGGGCGGTTGGTTCTCTGGGGTGTCAGGGAGGCAGAGTGCCTCAGGCCTGGGGTCCTGGGAGCGGGCCAGGCTGTGGGGGGGAGGGGGCGTGGATGCCATGGCGTGTGGGCACCCGGGTGACAACCCACTCTCCTGGGAAAGGAAGCAGGTGGTTCCCAGGGCGCGACTACTCCCATGGGGCTGGTTTCAAGCCGTGTCACGGCGTCACCACACGTGGAGCCGGTGGGACATGCGCTGTGGGCTCCTCAGTGCCCTGTGGGCTCTGTTCCCACTGGATGGACGGTGGAGGGTGGGCACCGGGCAGGTGAGGTCTGACTTCAGGGTTCCCCGGCCTGAGAGCCCCAGGCTGGCAGCTGTGCCTCAGGCGCCTGTGGGGACAGGAGGGGCGGAGGCATGCGGAGGCCAGCAGGTCCTCCCACGACCACAGGTCCCACCCAAGGGTGGCACTGGGTGGGGGAGCTGGGACCCTCGGGTGCAGGTAAGTGACCCCCCCGACCAGGGGCTGCTCAGAGGCTCAGAGAACAGTCTACGCAGGGTTGGAGAAATTAGGGGAGGCTTCCCAGTGGGGAGGCTGGCTGGTGGCACTTGGGCAGAGGCAGCCCAGAGGGAGGAGGTGGGAACAGGCCACTTCAGGGCCGCAGGCCTCCTGGTGGAGGTCAGAGCCGTGGACACCGTCCCCCTGACCCAGGCAGGCGGGGCTGGGGAGGTGGCAGTCACAATGAGCCGTGGGGGGCCCTGGGCAGCTGGGCCCCAGCTCTGCCTTGACTTGCAGCCCCGACCCCCTTCATCCTGTCCTGGGAGGGCTGAGGGGCCCGGGTTGAGGGCTGGAGCTGGGCTCCTCCAGTTCCGGGCGGTTCCCAGACCAAGCAGCAGTGTAGGGCTCGAGGCTCCGGCCACGGTGAAGGGCTCATCCTCTTTGTTTCCTGGGGGCCGGGATGCTTGGGGAGCGGTGCTGGCAGGCACCCTGGGAGGGGAGGAACGTGCTGGGCGGGGTGACCGGGGAGGCAGGCATGCGTGGGGTCACCGGCACGTAGCCGGGGCCTGTCCTCAGCACAAGCTGGGCAGGTTTGGTGCTGGTGCCCGGGGAAGAGCTCAGCTCGGCCTCGGTCCCTCCCACTTCCTGGTGTGGCGCGGGAAGAAGCCGGCACGTCTGGCCGAGGCCCCTGGACGGGGCTCACGGGTGAGTTCTGGCCAGCGGTAAGGGGCAGGGCCTTGGAGCCCAGCAGACGCCGAGCAGCTCCCGCCCAGCGTCTGTCCCTCCCCTCCGGGCCTTGCCCTCCTGGGTCGGAGCCCAGCGGCCTGCCCTGTCTGCTCCTGGACTTGCTAAACCCCCGTCCTTGGTCTCCCAGGGAGGCGGTGGTGGCGCAGTCTCCCTCAGGACGAGGCGGAGCGCTGGGGTTGGCGCCTGGCTTCCCTGGTTGGCACTCCCACAGCCCTCCCGCTTCCAGCGGGGGCGGAAGTCGCCGGGCCTCGGGGGCACTCCCTCGGGGGTGGGCAGGGAGGCCTGGTCCGGCTCAGGCCCAGCAGCCCCGGGAGGTTTGGGGAGGACGTGCCTTGCCCGCCGCGCTCCCGCCGCGCACCCCCGTCTCATGGGTGACCACTCTCCTCCCGGCACTGAGGTCCAGCCATGTGGCCGGGGGCACCTGAGTGGCTGCCTGCTGGTCAGGTTGCCCACAGTGGGCCCAGGGTGAGGGAAGACAGGTGGCCCTCGGGGCGGAGCCCAGGTGCTTGGGAAGGCCTGGGAGGGGCCGGCCCTGGCGGCACAGGTGTGGCCAGCCCGGCTGCCTTGTCACGGGGAACTGGGCTGAGGCTCAGTGGGGCGGGGATGGCCCGTCAGGCTCAGCCCTACCCACATGCTGTTCCCAGCTGGACCGGAGAAGGCGGCGAGGCCAGGAGGCCCCGTTGTGCTGCTGCGCCGGCCATGGGGTCCCCAGGCCAGGCTCCCCTGGGCCCCAAGTATGTGGGCCTCTGGGACTTCATGGCCCGGACAGCTGAGGAGCTGAGCTTCCGGGCTGGGGACCTCTTCCACGTGGCCAGAAAGGAGGAGGAGTGGTGGTGGGCCGTGCTGCTGGACGGGGCGGGCAGGTCCCTGGCCGAGGGCTACGTGCCCCACAACTACCTGGCCGAGAAGGAGACGGTGGAGTCGGAGCCGTGAGTGTCCCCGTGACCCTCGGGGTCACTCCAAGGCGCCCCCGACCCTCGGCCCTGCAGCCCCTCCTGAGCTCGGGGCAGGGCGGCGGTTGGGACAGAGCTCTATGCCGCCGTGGCTGGGCTCTGGATGCGGGCAGGGGCCCTGGGCTGCCAAGGAGGGGGCACCCGTGGCTCTGCGTCCCTGCCCCAGCGGGGCTGGGCCTGCCATCCTGGCCTTGGGATCCCTGGCGGGGCTTCTGCTGTGTGACGTCCGGGATGCGGGCCGCGGAGGCTCTGGCCCCTCCCTGGGCCCCTCCACGGTCACTTCACGGCGCCAGAACCCAGGGAAGGGCAGCCGGCTGACGTGAGGCTGAGGCAGAGCTTGGGCCTTTTAGGGAGTAAAGCTTCACTCGCCTTCCAAACACCCGAAACCAGACTGGTGGCCTAGTCAGAGGGAGTGGGCAGGCCATTGCGACAGGCCTGCCTGGGGCACGGGCCACAGATGAGCTCCTTGTACCAGCACGGCTGCCTGTCTACGGCAAGGAAGATTCTGGAGGCAGCTGCGGGCTTGAGGGGCTGCCCAGGAAGCCTGGGCCCACAGGCACAGCCGGGCACGGGTGTGTCCACGTGACCCAGGGTGGCTCTCTGCGCTCTGGGCGGGGAAGGTCCAGACGAGGGGCTCCCATGGCCGCCTGCGCGCCGGCACAGCCCCAATGCAGTGCCTGCTGTCTGTGCGCCAGGGTGGACACGAGCAGGGTGCCTGCTCCTAGAGGGAGACACTCAAGCACCATGCAGGCAGGACGGTCTCAGGCAGGGCCCCCGACAGCGGTGATGCAGGGGCCGGCTCGGCCCGTGTGAAGGCCCTGAGGCCCTGGGAACCCAGCGCACTAGAGAAGCAGAAGGAGAGGGGGCCAGGGGCGGGGGGGAAGCAAATGGGAGAGATTCCAGGGATGCTGGGTGGCTGGCGGGGGGCTGTGGACCCCATGGGGCTCCGTGCTGGGCAGTGGCCTTCTGTGCAGGGACCCACTTTCCAATGGGGCCTGAGGGAGTCAGGGGTGCCCCTCAGAGCCCAGGGCCCAGCCACCCTGGCGCCGGGAGCTGGGGTGTGAGAGCGTGCGTGGGTGCGCATGCGTGCCCAGGTCCCATGGCGCTGGAGCACAGCGGGTCTGTGGCCCGGCTGCAGAAGGTGGCCGTGGAGCCACAGAGTGATGCGGTCCAAGGGCGTGGCTGCAGAGCCACCTCCAAGCTTGGGGGGTTGCTACACCCACAGGATGGGAAGGAGGCCTCTATCTACACGCCTCTGTGGGACGGGGACAAACCCGGGCAGGCCAGCGGGAAGGGCCTCCTCCACTCCTGGGTCACCAGGGTCTGTCCTAGTGTCTAGAGCTGACCACGTGGGACATGTGGGGTCAGTGATGGGCACAGAAGGGTCCTCTGGGCTGGCGAGCATCAGAGCGCCGCTGTGGGGCGGGGGCGGGGGCGACAGGAGGCAGAGGGTCAGGTGGGGGCTGGGACTCAGGGTGGGGGCACAGGTGGGGGTCTTCAAGGCACAGGGAACCCCCGCCCCGCAGGTGGTTCTTCGGCAGAATCTCTCGCTCGGAAGCCCTGCACCGACTGCAGGCGGCGGGCAGTGAACCGGGGGCCTTCCTGATCCGGGTCAGCGAGAAGCCGGGTGCCGACTACGTCCTCTCGGGTACCCGCTCCACCCCCACCCCACCCATCCCCGCTCTGCAGCCCCACCTGGGCCTGACTTTGGGGCTCCCGGCCCCTCAACCCTTCGTGCACGCAGAGCCCGGCCCCTCCGGCCGGCGCCTCTGCCACGCTGCGACGTCCAGGCCCTGCTCCGGGAGCTCTGTCCCCGGTCCAGCCGGGATCTCCTCTCCCCGTTGGGGGCGGCAGGCCCCCTCAGCGCCTGTTCACCAGCGCCCCCTCCACCCAGTGCGGGACCAGCAGACCGTGCGCCACTACAAGATCTGGCGGCGGGACGGCCGGTTGCACCTCAACGAGGCCGTGTCCTTCTCCGGCCTGCCCGAGCTCGTGGAGCACCACAAGGCCCAGAGCCTGTCCCACGGCCTGCGGCTGACCTTGCCCTGCCGGAAGGTAGGCCCCCTGTCCCCCTACAGGACACAACCCCCCCAGACTGGCCGGGGGACCTGCGGGGACCCTCAGCCCGGGGACTCTGGCTGCCTGGGAGCTGTGGTTGTACAGAGCCCGGCATGGCAGGAGGATGGGCAGGGGACATGCCCTCCTTTGCCCAGGCACTCTCACCCCTGGCCCAGCGAGAGGTCAGCTGTGCCCCTGCCACGTCCTGAGTCTCTCTGGGCCGGTGGGAGCCCGGGCCCTGTGCCCCGGCCTGCAGCTGGACAGGCCCAGAGCAGGTGTGGGGGGTGGCGTCTCTGTGCAGGACACAGCAGGGATCAGCCAGGCTGGGGGCAGCTCCTGGGAGCGCCCGGTCACGTGCCGGACACTGGGAGCCTCCCAAGCAGGACGTGGCCCTCATGTGAGGATAGAGCAGGGGCTGACTTCCCGAGGACGGGCGCCCCCGCCCTGTGTCCCTGCAGCACGAGCTGGAGCCCCTGCCCCACTGCGATGACTGGGAGAGGCCACGAGAGGAATTCACGCTCTGTAGGAAGCTGGGCTCTGGCTACTTCGGGGAGGTCTTCGAAGGGCTGTGGAAGGACCAGGTCCGAGTGGCCATCAAGGTGATTGCCCGAGGTGAGCAGGCCCCCAGCCAGGGACTTCTAGGCTCGCTCACAGGGGTGGGGCAGCCTGCCAGCCCTGGGCCCCGATGCCCCGCCAACCACTCGCTGCCCTAAGCTGGACCACGTGTGGCACCTACCACAGTGTTCGGGTGGCTTTCTCCTTTCATGCGGTTACCTGAATGCATTTATCTTGAGGCAATTTAAAACTCTTAATGTAAATGGAAGAAAATCTGTTAAAACAAGTAGATCACTAGAAATCTGAAATCATCTAAAATCTTCTTAGGTCCCACCAGAGGTTGGGATCACCCACCTCAGAAACCAGGAGCCCGGGGTGCAAGCGAGCACACTTGGGGGGGTGCTCTGGCTCCACATCTGGCTTGGGCAGGCGTAGGCCACGTGGGGGTGTCTGTGGTGCCCGGGCCGTGGGGAGAGCAGATGGTGGGCGCAGTGGACCCCTCGTGCGGACAGCGGGGACCAGGCTGTGTCTGCCCTGGCATCCTGGCTTGGGAGCTGGCGTGGCAGGGAGGGGGCCCACACTTCCTGAGCTGCGGCTGCGTGCGGTGGGTGGACGGGGATGGGGCCCCAGCTGCTCTGAGGGCCGCACCCAGCGAGGCCGCCCGCCCCCACAGCCGACCTCCTGCACCAGCACACGTTCCAGTCGGAGATCCGGGCCATGAAGAGGCTGCGGCACAAGCACGTCCTGGCGCTGTACGCCGTGGCGTCCGTGGGGGACCCCGTGTACATTGTCACCGAGCTCATGCCCAAGGGGAGCCTGCTGGAGCTGCTACGGGGTGAGCGGAGCAGGGGCCAGGATGACACGTGTCCGCTGGAGGGAACGGGAAACGTGCACAGAAAGAAACAGACCCCCCCCCCACCCCTTTACCATGCACAGGACAGTCTGGGATTCTGGATGCTGTCAGCCCTTTCCTGTTTAAGAAAGGATTTAAAATATCATGTGATAAGTGTAGCATCCGTTCACTGTAGGAATTTGACAAAATACAGACGAGAACGAAGACAAGAAAAGCCACTCATGGTTCCTGTGTAGACCATGGTGACCCGAGGCCATTTTCTTTATTTTTTAATTTTTTTAATTTTTAAAAATTTTTTATTAATGTTTGATACAGACAAACTAAGAGGCCATTTTCATCCAATGCTGGGCGTGGCCTGCCCACCCCTCCCGCTGCTGGAGCGCACGGGCCTGGTTCTTACTGCTGTTCTCTCTTCCTAGAAGGTGCTGTGCCGCCTTCTGGTGTGTGGCCGTGTAGCGTGTGTACACACGCACATGCTTGCACACACACACTCACACACATAGCTCACTGACGCACAGACCTCATTATCTGTAACAAGCCCCGTTACTTCATTTAACACTCAAACTGGACAATCACAGCCAAGTTGTGGAGGTGCCTTCATGTGAAGATGCAGCCTGATTTCAGAGATGCTGAAATGGGAAGAACCGTGCACTGCAGGATAAATGACACCCGGCGCGCCTGTGTGTGTATCGGGGAGCAGATTTTAACATAGCAACATTTGGGGCACTTCTCACTTGATTGTCGCAAGCAGTTTCCCGTACCGTCGAATGTGCGTCAGAAACGAAACCCTGACGGTCTGTGCCATGTCCATTCAGTTGCGTAAATAACGCTGTGATGAGCATCTCTGTACGTATGTCTCTGAGATCCTGTCGCTTCAGTGTGGATTCCCAGAAGGAAATTCCAAAGGCTATGTAAAGACCGTGTGAGCTCTTGATACATAATCGTCCTCCGCGAGGGCTGCAGGGGGTCCACGGGTCTAATTTAAAATCCGGCCATCTGCCCTTTGCCCCGGCCCCTCCCCTGAGCGCAGGAGTCCGGGGCGAGGACTTGCCCCTGGCTGGCGCCGCTCACCCTGGCCTCTCCTGGCCTCTGCAGACTCCGATGAGAAAGCCCTGCCCATCTCGGAGCTGGTGGACGTCGCAGCACAGGTGGCCGAGGGCATGTGCTACCTGGAATCACAGAATTACATCCACCGGGACCTGGCTGCCAGGAACATCCTCGTGGGAGAAAACAACGTCTGCAAAGTTGGGGACTTTGGGCTGGCCAGACTCATCAAGGTAGGGCCGGGGAGGGCAGACAGCAGAGGGTGCTGGGTACGGGGCGGGGGTGGGGAGCTGGAGGCTCCCGCGGGCTTCACTCTAATGGGGTCAGGAGGCTCCCGGGAGGGCAGTGCAGGCACCTGGACAAGTCCAGGAGGGCAGCTGCACAGGGCAGCTTGGGCGCCCCGAGGCTGGGGGCAGGGAAGTCCCTGCTGAGCGGGCGGGCGGCACAGCAGGGCAGGGTGTGCAGGCAGCGGGGCGTAGGGAGGAGTGAGACCACCCCTCACTCGACCTCGGCCAGCGTCCTGCCTCTGCGCTCAGCCTGGCCCAGCAGGCAGGCGACACCAGCACCCCCGGACTCCCAGTCACTCACTGAGAAACTGAGGGGGTTCCTGCGGTCGTGATGCCCAGGGCTAAGTATCAGCCACCCATTGGCTCCCCGAGCGGACCCCCACCTCACACTGTTCAGCTGCTAACCCACAGCCCCTCCTGGGGTCTACTCGAAGCTCACGTTCGGAGAAACTCTGCCCCTTGTCCTGGGAAGCTCTCTGCTGGGTTTTGCGACTGTGGTCCTCTGGGGTGGGGCCTGTTGGCAGGGGAGGGGGTCTGCCTGCTCCGCTTGGGCAGCAGGGGTCCCGACTTGCCCACCACGCCCTGGGCTCCCTGAGCGTGTCCCCGCTGCAGGGGGCAAGGGTGCAGGAGGCCCCCAGGTCCGCCCCCAGCATGTGTCTGGTTGCAGGAGGACATCTACCTCTCCCATGACCACAACATCCCTTACAAATGGACTGCCCCCGAGGCGCTCTCCCGAGGGCATTACTCCATCAAGTCCGACATCTGGTCCTTCGGGGTCCTCCTCCACGAGATCTTCAGCAGGGGCCAGATGCCCTATCCAGGTACTGGGCGCCCAGTGTTGCTGACTGTGGGCAGGGCGGGAGGAGGCCGTCACCTGGACGTGGCCCCTGCACCATTCACTGAGTGCGTGGATGCCTTCCGGGGTCACCGCCCCGAGGGAGGGCATTAGAAGTGAGCACCAGGGATGCAAGGGCACGGGCACAGCCCAAGGCTTCCTGGGGGCGGGGGAGGGGGGAGGGCCCTGGCCTCCCCGTCTCCACAGCCCCTCTTGTCCTGCCCGCCGCAGGCATGTCCAACCATGAGGCCTTCCTGAGGGTGGAGGCAGGCTACCGCATGCCCTGCCCCCCAGAGTGCCCGCCCACCACACACACGCTGATGCTCTCGTGCTGGCACAGGGACCCTGAGCAGAGGCCCTGCTTCAAAGGGCTGTGGGAGAAGCTCTCCAGCCTCGCGCGGTACGACAACCCGCTCTGAGCCGATGGCTTCCCTGCCGCTGCCTGGAGGCCCGGCCATTCCTCATGGGGGGCCTAACGGACCTCAGGTGGCGGGAGTGGGCCACCCCCGATTTACTGAGGATTCGCTGAAGGTACTGACAGCTCCCAGAACCAGCCAGACACTCCCAGAAAGGGGCTGTGGCAGCCCTGGGCCCGCGGGTCCCCCCGTGCAGCCTGGGGCTGGGACTGCCCCTTCCCCGGACACCAGCTCCTGGAACGTGCCGGGCCCTCTACAGCCAACGCCTGCTCCGGAGCCCCCAGGATCCACGTCGTCCCTCCTTCCTAAGGGAGTGGACCTGTCCCCGGTCCTGACCCAAAGCCTACCCGCTGTGAGGACCAGGGCTGAGCCTCCCAGGCCATGCATGGTGGGGACCGAGGCCCTGGCTGCACTGCTTTTGCTCCCAGCCCCGCCTGAGCCCCGGACTCGAGGGCATGTGGACCCCTCGTCCTCTGTGGAGATGGGGGCACTGACGCCTGCTCCCCAGGGCCAGGTGCCGTCCCTGTCCCCCTGCCTCGGCAAACAGCTGCCACCAGGGGGCCTGGGGGCCTCGAATGGACCCTGGCCAAAAGGACTGGGTGGGGGGCACCCTTGAGCCGCGGCACTGTCTCCCGTCCTTGGCGCCACAGGGGAGCCTGCCCCCCAACCTGCAGCGTCTGGACACACGGGCAGCCTTTGGGGGCCACGCGTCCCAACTGCCTTGGGATGGACTCATGGGACTTAGAGCAGCGTGGGGACAGGGCGGCCAGAGGAGGATGGGTGCCTCCAGGGGCCCCCTGAGCCCTGCCCACTGACCAGCGGAGGCCACCGCTTTCAGCCCCGCCCTCAGACCAAGGCTCCGCCCACTCCCTCGCCGCACGGCCCCTCCCGAGCTCCAGGCCCCGGTCAGCCTCTGCCAGCCACTGAGGCATGTGGAAACCACCAGCCCACCCCCCACACCTGCCTGCCCCCAGGAGGCCAGCAGAGGATAAGACCACCCCCCCCAGCCCCCAAACACACACAGAGCTCCTGAGTCAGACTCTGTCTGGAGCTGGGCTGCCCCAGGAGGGAGCGCCTGCCAGAGCGTCCCACACCCCCTTCTCCTCAGCCTCAAAGTTTTCGGGGCCAGGGGGCCCCACCCAGAGTGTCTCCCAAGAGGCTAGAGGGAACAACACCCTTACCAGAAGGCACGTGGGAAAGCCTGGCGTGCGAGCTGCTCCACCCCAGTTTGGGGGTGGCCTCCTCAAGGGCCTTCGGAGGCACTGGGCCCTGCCACCTCAGGGCTCCGAACCCAAAGGCAGAGGCCCAGCCTCCTGCAGCAGCAGCGAGGGCCAGAGCAGGGTCACCTGGAAGACCCTGACCTCAGCGGCTGCCCTGGAAGCTTCTGGTTCAGCTCCTGGCTCCCCAAAACAGCAAGGCGCCTCACCCCTTCTCGGGTGCAAGGCTCCATGCTCACCGGAGCAGTCTGCCCACGCGAACCTGGCCCAGACCTCAACGGTGGCCCCCTAGGGAGGGGCCCCAGGGAGCAGGGCCAACTCCCCGTGGCCCAGGAAGTGAGGAAGTTGAGGGGTTGGCGACTTCTCCACGGTGGGGGCGGGGCGCACAGCTCACACCGCAGCGGGCTGCTTAGAGTTTATTTTCCACTTGGTTCAAGGCACAGAGGTATGGGGTGTCAGGAGAGCTCTCATGCGGCCTGGATAGTAAAGAGTGGAGTTCTCTCAATCTCCTTTTTGGTGTTTTGCTGTTTGGATATTAAAAAAACCCAACTGCTTCCGCGGGCTACAGCCTGTTCAGTCTTGGGGAGGGGAGGGGTGGGGGGGAGGGGCTCTGAGGAGCCCAGCGCCCTGGGAGGAAGCCTGCAGCTGGTGGTGGCCACTCAGGACCGGGGGCTGCAGCTGGTGCTGCCAGGCTGCTGCTTCCCGACGGCTTCCCGAGCTGGGTCACAGGTGATCCCGCCAGTGGAGGCCTGGGCGGATTCCGAGCTGCGGGGGGAGCGCGCGGTCAGAGGCTGCTCCCAGCTGCCCCCGCCCCACCCCCGGCCCCCAGGAAGGTGGACTCACCGCTCCGGGGACTCCAGCACTGTGGCCATGAACGGGAGAGGGGACTTCCCGAAAAAGAAGCCAGCCCACCAGTGTCCGGGGTCAGCTTTGGGGAGACCTGAGAGAAGCAAAGGGAGGTCAGGGTGCGGCTGCCCGCTCCCTGCAGCCAGTGCCGGGGGCCAGCGGGGTGGGCCGGCACTCACCTGGGGGGTGGGGGATGGCTTCCCCGGGGCCCTCGGCACGTCCGCAGGAGCTGCTGGTGGACGCGGAGCCCAGGCGGCCTGGGGAGAGCAGGCGGGTCAGCTCCGCGGCGCACTGAGCCCGCAGCCCTCCGGGCGCAGCGCCGGCCGCGCGGGCGGCACAGGGCCAGGGCCGGGGGCCCGCTGCCCACCCGGATACGGGAGCGCACACCACAAGCTGGGCGGGGGCGGCCGGGGGCCTCGCTTACGCCGGTAGTAGCCGTGGGTGGCCACGAGCGAGCCGCTGGAGGGGATGGCGGCCATGCTCCCGGCGCGGACCTGCGCACGCGGGGGCCGCGGAGCCGCTCCGGCCGCGCGGCCTCTCGAGAAGGGCCCTCCCCGCCCGGACCCCGGGGTCGGCCGCGCGGGCGCCCGGGAGGGGCGAGGCCGGGCTCGTCCGCCGAGTGCAGGCGGGGCTCCGGAACTCGCGGGCGCCGCTCCGCGCGGGCGGCCCCGGCCGGCCCCAGCCGGCCCCAGCCGGCCGCGCGGGACAACGGAGGCGCTTTGTGCGCGGGGCCGCCGGCCTGGGGCTCCGGGAAGCGGCCGCCGGCAGCGCCCGGTCGGGCCGCGCGACCCTGCCCGCGCCGCCCGGGCCCTCACCTAGGCGGCGACGCCCCGTGGGCCTCGGCGCGCGCTCACGGGCGGCGGGGAGGCGGGGCGCTCGGCTGCGGGGCCGCCCTGCTAAGGCGGCCTCGGACGGCCACTCCCCGCCCTGGGCGCGCGGGCGCGCACGCGCGGACTCGGCCCGGACATGGCGGCGCCGCCCCGCGCCCTGCGAGCCCCCGCCCCCGCCCCGGCCCCGCCCCAGGCCAGCCCCTGCGAGACCCCGGCCCGACCCGCCCCCGGCCGGCTCCACCCTCCGCCCTGCTCCGGGCCCGCCCCTGCGAGCCCCCGCCCAGGCCCCGCCCCGCCCCGCTCCAGGCCCGCCCCGCCCCGGCCCCGCCCCTGCGAGCCCTCGGCCCGCCGGCCCCGCCCCTCCCTCCGCCTGGCCCCGCCCCCGCCCCGCCCCGCCCCGCCCCCGTGGCCTGGCCCTTGCTGGCCCGTCCGGACGGAAGGCCCGCCCCGCCGCGTCCGTCTGACCTGGGCTGCCCGGGCAGTGCGTCCCGCCCTGGCCTGTGCCTGGGGTGGTTCAAGAACCGCCGCCCCAGTCCTAGAGCAGGGCCTGTCTCCCTCCCGCCTCCTGTCCCCCTTGCAGGGCTCCGGCCGGCCTCTGGGAGCCAGGCTCCCTGCCGATCCAGCCTGTCTCCACCTTTGCTGCGGGGGTGCCGGCCGGTGGCCCCTGCGCTTCCGGGCTGTTTCTGCCGCTGTCCACAGTCGTGGGCTGAGCCCCGCAGGCCCCGCCCCCGCAGTAGCCCTCTGCTGACCACCTCTGCGCTCAGGCTGGCGCCTGCCCCCCTCACCCAGGACGGACGGGGGGCGTCTGCTTGCGAGTGCCCAGCGCTCGGCGGGACGTGGGCCCCCGCCAGCCTGGGTGCACCCAGAAGGAGCTGCGTGCCTCGCGCTTCGCAGCCCTTCAGGGACGTCGCCGCGGTGGGACGCCCCGGAGCCCACGCGTGTCCCCCGCACAGCCCTGGGGACTCTGGAACCCACTCCCCGTTCTCAGCTCCAGCCTGCACCCGCAGCTTTCAAGGAGCGGGTGGGGAGAGGAGGGAGAGTGGAAAGCGGGGCAGGCAGAGGGGCTTATGTCGGCGGGTGGGGTAAAGAGCTCTGTCTGGGGGTGTCTCCAGTAGCTGGAAGCGAGGCCCCCAGAATGTTCCCTGCAGTGCCCGGGCCCTGCCACAACCTGGCCCTTCAACCAGGAAGAGGACTTCCTTTCCGGTGTGGAAATCAGCCTTCCGCCTCCACCCCCAGCCTCCCTCTGCAGGGAGGGGAAGTCTCCCTGTCCTCTCCCTGGCTCTTTGGTGCTAGGCCCTGGCTGGGCAGTCTTGTCCCTGGTGGCTGGGAGGCTCTCAGGAGATCGGGGAGGGGGGGGTTCAGGGGGAAGCCACCAGAAAGATTCCATAGCCCTCTGGGCTGGGCCCTTCATATCCTCACACCCCCTCAGGGACCCCTCCAGGATTCCTGGACCTCAGTCCAACTTCTCACTCAGCAGACGGAGAAGCCGAGGCCCCAGGAGGGGAGGGGCCTGGCTGCCCCTGGACGTGACCCTTTATTGGGCTGGGTGGGGGTCAAGCCTGCTGACCTTCTAACTGCGACCTGGCTTGGGTTGCAATGTGGCTGGGGGACCCTGGAGGAGGTACAGCTACTTGGCTCAGGTGGCTCTCATTCCTTCTTGACCTCCTCCGTCTCTTCCCAGTGTCCCCATGGACTTGGCCCCTGCTGGTCACTGGGAAAAGGACAGTTCCAGAGTCTCTCCCTGCCACCTGTCCAGTCGCATCTTTCCTGGGCTTCCAAGATAACCGTGGTTCACTGTGAGGGGCAGCTGGATTGCTCGTATGCATGAGACAAGACCCCAGAGGAGAGGTGCGTGGCCCCCGCTGCCTCTCATGGAGCCCTCACCCAACCCCTCTTCACAGCCAGAGACCATCACTTCCCACGGTCAGCCCCGTCACAGCCCGGCCGGCTTCCTGCCCCCTCCAGGGCGTTGATTCTGGATCATGACTTTAATGCAAATGAAATTTAATTGTTAAGGACAATTTACCATCCCCCAGCTGCTCCCACGCTCACCAGACCCTGAGCCTGGTAGTGGATCAGATAGACCAGGGCCGTGTGGCTGGGTTATTGGCCACTTGGGTCCATGCAAGCTCCGGCCATCGGCTCTGCTCAGGGCCTCATGGAGCTGCCCGCTGTGCAGGGCAGTCTCTCCTCTCTGGTCTCAGCTCCGCTGCCGGTCCTGACCATGTGCTCTCCTGAGATGAACAGCAGAGCGCCCTCACCCCAGGCTGCCAACTTGCCCAGTGTCACGTGTCTGCCCCTCCTGCCCTCCCCTGAGATGCACAACTGGATGGAAGCTGGCAGCATCTGGCCCATCCCCCAGTAGGGGGCACCCCCCGGGGAGCTCGAAGCATGATTGGATTGGGTGTTTTGTGGTTTGCGAAGGTGGCTGGGGCAGCCAGGTGCCAGCTCTGTGCTGCGTGCTGGGGAAACTGAGGCCAAGGGCGCCTGCCTTCGTGGGTTCATGGTAGGGACACAGGAGCCAGGCAGGGGCGCTTAAGGGGGTCTCTGAGTGAGACGGGGGCCCTGACTGGACCGTGTGCCATTCTGTTCACCCAGTGCTCGGGTTGGCTGAGCACCTACTGTGTGCAAACAGCTTGGCTGGGCGTGGAGAGTTGTGGGGAGTCAGGCAGGCGCCCCTTCCAGCAGAGGGGCCAGCCCAGAGGAAGGGGCCCCACTCGGTGAGGGGGGAGCAGGAGAGGGGGTGTCAGGCTTCAGCTGAGGAGGAGCTAGGGAGGGGCCCAGCGCTCAGAGCTGCCAGGCAAGAGCAAGGGGGCTGCTGGGCCTGGACGGGGCCCAGGCCTGCCCACTGCTCACTGAGGGGCCACTGATAGGGCAGATTGGTCAGTGCGGTTGACACCACGAGAATGGAACGTTCCGGCAAGACCCAGGCTTGTCTCGCTCTGAAGGCCCCTGCTCACTGAGGGGCCACTGATAGGGCAGATTGGTCAGTGCGGTTGACACCACGAGAATGGAACGTTCCGGCAAGACCCAGGCTTGTCTCGCTCTGAAGGCCCCTGAGCCACAGGGCTCTGCCCCTTCCCTGGACTCCCGCATCTCTGTGGTCGGCGGCCAAGCATGTGAGCAGCTCGTGGGGTGCCCCTCACTCCTGTCTCCATCAGCACTGAGGTTCAGGGCCGGAAGCTGGAGAGGCCAGCGCAAGGGCCTGCTCAGGACCATGGACAGCTCACATGGTCAGGAAGTGGAGTTGGGTTTGGTGAGGTGCCTGCTCCGATCCTGGGCCTGGTGGTTACTCAGGAGGGGGCACATGTGGGGGAATGAGGGCTGGC
Organism: Hippopotamus amphibius kiboko; assembly: GCF_030028045.1. Taxonomy (NCBI): domain Eukaryota; kingdom Metazoa; phylum Chordata; class Mammalia; order Artiodactyla; family Hippopotamidae; genus Hippopotamus; species Hippopotamus amphibius. Next base: position 589,145 of record NC_080197.1, read on the forward strand.
GCCATTCCTGGGGCCCGGGAGGGACGCAGAGCACTCCCGGGGGAGAGGCAGCACTGTGAGAGGTGGGAGGGCAGACGGGTTGGGATCCCTGAGGCAGCCCCATCCCACGGCGGTGTCTGAGCAGAGAGAGCCGGGACTTGGGGGCTGCCCTGGAGAACAGGGCCACCTTAGGGGCCGGAGGGTCACCAGGGCTTCTGCTGGGAGGGGCTCGGGGCGGGAGGCTGTTGCCGGCCTTGCTGCTGTGGCTTCCACCAGTCCAGGGCTCACGGATAACCCACCGTGGGCCAGGCAGTGCAAACCCAGGTGTGCAGGAGGCACTGAGCGGGAGACCCTGCCCTCCCTGGGCTCAGTCCCCAGAGGATGAGAACGTGCTATCACAGCACCAGTGCAGGGAGGTGCAGAGGCCCCGGGGCCGGAGGGAGCCCTGGTGCCCTGGGCTGTGGGTGTGGGGAGGTTGAAGTCAGGTCCTGCCTCCTGGTGTCCCAGCGATCCCCGGGGGGATGAGGGTTGGAGGGGGGAAGCGTGTGGCACCTTTGTCACTCCACGCGGGCCTCACAGCCCGGGCAGTCCTACCCCTGGGGCCCTGGCAGCCTCTCCTCCGCAGGGCTCACGACCAGTGCCGGGCCCCCGGGACAGCCCTGACGCAGCCACATGCCCATCTGTTCCCCGTGGGGCCCAGGCCCCTGCATCCCTGTGGCTCCCTGGGCCTGGCTCAGGCCTGGGCAGCTGGGGAGGAGGGTTCAGGGAGACGGGGAGAAGTGCCGGGCGGTGGGGTCCTGACACCCCTCCTCTGGGCCTCACGAAACCACAGGGTCTCCATCCCCAGGCGGAGCTCAGCTCCTGGTTAGACCAGAAGCTTCCAGCCCTCGCAGGAGAGACCTGGAGGAATTCTCGGGCTGCCCCCTCTCCTGCCTGGAGCTGAGGCGTCCCTGGGGCTGTTGCTGCGTCCTCCACTTTCAGAGCTTGGTCCTCACCTCAGTTCCATTCTCTCCACCGCGGGCCCCTGGCTCCAGCCCGCAGGGCCCTCCTCAGACAGAGCAGGCCACGTGACAGCCCTCGCTGGGCGGGGCCTGTGAGCCTGTGCCCGGGGGCCAAAGGAGAGGCCGGCCGTGCCCCGGGGTCGCCCTTGGCATCCCGGGTCTGGGGACCGGGGTCCGCAGGGCACTCAGCTGCGACCTGCTGCCTGAGATTCCCTCCGGTGCACGTGTCACAGGCCAAGGTCTTGGGAGCGGCTCTGAGGCAGAGGTTGGGGTACAGGATGTGTGTTGGTGACCACACCTGCGGGGGGGGCTGGGAGGAGGCAGGGCTGGGCGAGGGGTGGTGCCAGCTCAGGCGGATGCCCCGCGGGGATGCGGCGCGGATGCGGGGAGCTGGGCCCCAGGCGGCTGCTGGGGAGGGGAGCCCTCGGGTGCTGCGGCTCTGAGGCCCAGGCCGACCCTCACGGAGGGGGCGGTGGGGGCGGTGTGCTGACCGCTCCTGGCTGGGCAGTGAGGCCTTCCCCGAAGGGGCCCTGGTGGGGGTGTCTCCCACCTCCCCAGGCCACCCTCCAGTGGCCCACTGGGCCACCCTGCCCCCGTCCACCCCACTCTCAACCTCACCAATGACTACAAGATCGCATAATCTGAAAAAAACCGTGTTTTTTGTTTTGTTTGTTTGTTTTGAAGCAAAGGTGTAAAGGCTGCATTTACTAAACCAGGAAGTGGGGGCTCTCCAGTCCCTCCCCACAGCTGGCGTCGGGGACCCTGAGCGGATGCTGGCAGGTCCTGGTTAGAGTGGGGAACAGGCAAGGGGTCTCAGCCTCCATCTGGTCCCCCCCCAGCCCGTGCGTGGACTGCACGGGACGACCCCCAGATGGGCTGCACGCCAGTGTGGTGTCCTCAGAGGTACCGAGTTGACCTCAGGGTCCTTGTCGTGTTGGCCGCCCCCAAGTGTGGCCCCAGCATTGGGGGAGCGCGGGCTCCGGGGCCTCGAGACCTGGGCTGGGGCTGCTCCGTCTTTAGGGTGGGTGGGGACGGGGTCTGGGACAGGGGCCGAGCCCGGGAGAGGTCAGCCCTTCCCTTCCACTGGCCCCAGGGAGGGGTGGCCCGTGCGCTTGGAGGCTCGTCCGGGGCTCCGGGTGGGCGGGCTGGGCACGGGGGCAGCACGCAGTGCCTGGGCCTCCAGCCACTTGGGAAGTGGCGACAGGACGCCCGTTCTGGGGGCTGGCGACGGCCGCTCGCAGGACGTCTGGGAGGGCAAGGCTCGGGCCCGGGGTTCAGGTCCCAGCTGTGCAGCAGGGCCGCCCGCCGTTCCTGAGCCCCATTCCCTCCCGCGTGGGCTGGGGTGGCGAAGGCACCTTCCGCACGGGTGTCCCGGGAGGGGCCAGCTGCCGCTCGAGCCCGGGGCTGTTGCTGTCATGTGCCCTTGTTGTTGCTCCGGCCGCAGGTGTTCGGGGGGTGAGGTGACGGCTCTACCAAAGCCCGAGCAGGACTGGGGGGGCCCAGGGCTCCTGCGCCTGCTGCTGGAGAACGGGGATCCCCACCAGGACGGCCATCCACCCTCATCCCTTCCCCTTCCCCGGTGGCAGCTACTGCCAGGCCCTCTGGCAGGAGCTGGGGCCCCTGTAGGTGATGCCGCCGTTTGCAGAAGAAATACAGCTACCGACTGATACTGAATGAGTGCCTACTCTTGGGGGGGCACTTTGCGTGGCCGGATGACCCCTCGGGCAGCAGCAGCCGGCGCCCGCTCTGCCCCGGTGTCCTTGCTGGTAAAACGGGAAGCACCAGGCCCTAGCACACTGCAGGAGCTTAGTGAAAGTCGCTGTTTATAGCACTTTTCACTACTGGAAATAACCTAGTTGGTTTTTTAGCTGGTTGAGTAAAATCTGTGTTAATGTTAGCATCTGTATTTTCAAAAATGTTGTTGAGATTTGTATTGGAATTGCACTAAATCTATATATCGGCTTGGAAGCAGCCGACGTCTTTACTGTGCTGCGTCTCCACTTACTCAGGCCTTCTTTGACTTCAAGATATGTATTTGATGAAGGGTGAACTGTGTAGTAAAAGACCTTACAGGTTTCCAGCGTGAAGGAGGGAGGAGGTCGGAAAGACTCTCCGCCCCAGAAGCAAATACAAACTTGGGAACAACTGTCAGAAACAAGCACTTCAGTGCCCTGGAATTCCACCCACGGTGTGCAACAAACTGCAGTGTTTATTCATCAAGAATTCTGAACTTCAGGATGCGCTCTAAACTTACTCGGCGAGGGAATTCCCTGGTGGTGCAGTGCTTAGGACTCCGAGTTCCACTGCCCAGGGCCTGGGTTCAATCCCTGGTCAGGGAACTAAGATCCCAAAAGCCTCACAGCGGGGCCAAAACAAACAAACAAACAAACAAAATAAAATAACCTGGCGACAGAGCACCAGGAGAACCTCAGTTGGCCTGAGAAACGACACGCGGCCAGCAAGCACCGCTGCTGGGACGCAGATGCCGCGGTGACCGGGAAAGGCTCTGAGGCAGCTGTTGTGTAAATGCGCCAACACGCAGTTGTGAGCGCTGGTGTCAAATGATGGAGAATGAGCTTTGACAAACCCACTCATGATGGGACCACGCAGACGAGGCACAGGAGAGGGCGTCCTCAACCTCGCAAAGAGTACCGTTCACACCAACCCGCTCCCAGGAAGCACGGCCAACATAGTGCTTGATGAAGGAAGACAGGGTCCTTCCCCAGGGACCAGGCACGGAGCAAGGATGTCCACTCTCGCCGGGAATATTCAACGTCTACTGGAAGTTTTAGCCAGTACAATGAGGGAAGAGAAAGAAACAAAAGGCCTCCTGACTGAAAGTGAGAAACAAGACTGTCTCTCTTCACCGACAACGTGGTGGTCATCAAGGCATCTGCAAAACCCTAGCGGAGCAACTGCCATTAGCAAGGTACAGAGTCACGGGCAAAAGTCAACCACAGTCCTACTTACAAGCGATCTACGACCAGAAGCAGAAACTTTCAAAACACCATTTATATCAGCTGCGCTCGCTCATGAAGCACTTAGGCATTAACCTAACAAGACACGTACAGGGTTTGTGTGCCCACAATTAAATGCTGATGAAAGAAATCAAAGAGGGCCTAAGTAAATGCAGACCCAACGCAGTAAAGACATCGGTTCCCGCCAAACCGATGCAGAGATTTAGTGTAATTCCAATAAAAATCTCCACAAAATTTTTGAAGATGCGGATTCTAACATTAACACAGAAAGACAAATGAACTAGGATAACTAACATTTTTGAAACATAAAGAATGTAGAGATACTACAATACCCAAATATTGAGGTAAAAATACCCATAAACTAAAAGCAACCATTTTAAATTTCAGTGACAGCCGTTGAGTACATTGACAATGCTGTGTAACCATCACCTCTATCTAGTTCCAAAACATTTCATCACCCCAAAAGGAGAGCCTGTATCCATCAAGCAGCTCCCCCGCCCCCACCTCAACGGGCAACCATGAATCTACTTTCTGTCTTATGATTTTACCTATTCTGGACATTTCATATAAATGGAAGCATACAGTGTGTGGTCTGGTCTTTTGTGTCTGGCTTCTTTCCCTTGACATACTGTTTCTGAAGTTCATCCACATTGTAGCAGGCCTCACTCCTCTCTTTTTTTCCAAAAAAATTTTTTCTTGTGGCAAAATACACATGACAATGTACTGTCTTAAGCATTTTCGCCCCTTTGGCTGGGCTGCACGGCTGGTGGGATCCTTGTGACCCAACCAGGGATCGAGCCCCGGCCCCGGCAGTGAAAGCACCGAGTCCCAACCACTGGGCTGTCAGGGAGTTCCCACCTTAGCTCTTTTTAAGGGCGTGAAACACATTCGGAATGCTGTGCACCCATCGCCACCCCCGTCTCCAAAGCTCCTCATCTGGTAAAACTGAAACTCTGTCCCCATTAAACGATCCCTCCCCGTTCCCCCTCCTCCCAGAAACACCGTTTGGGTTTCTGTTCCTATGACGTTCATGACGCTCAGTGTCTCGTGCAGGGGGAATCACGAGAACCTCTTTGGGACGGGCTTCTGTACTTGGCATAATGGCCTCAAGGTTCACCCATGTGGTAGCCGGTGTCAGAACGCCCTTCCTCTTCAAGGCTGAATCCATTCTGTCGCGCGCATAGACCGCATGTTGCTTATCCATTCATCTGCTGATGGACCCTGGGTCCGCGTCCACATTTTCACTACTGTGAATGCCGCTGCTGTGAACACGGGTGTACAGACATCTCTTTGAGACCCTGCTTTCCGTGCTCTAGGGGATATACCCAGAAGTGGAGCTGCTGGATCATATGGTAATTCTATTTTTAATATTTTGGGGAACTACCGTTATATTTTGCGTAGTGGCCGTACCATTTTACAATCTTACCAACAGTGCACAAGGGTTCCTGTTCCTCTACATTCTCTCCAGCGTGGTAGCTCAGAGCTTTGGTTTGAATTTCCCCAGTGATCAGCGATGTTGAGCCTCACTTCGTGTGCTTCTTGGCCATTTGTAGATCTTCTTTGGAGAAATGTCTATTCAAGTATTTTTCTCATTTTTGAATCAGGCTGTTGGTTTTCTTGTTGAATTTTAGAAAGTTTTTTTTTTAAAGACATTTATTATTTACTTATTTATTTTTGGCTGTGCTGGGGCTTCATTGCTGCACGCAGGCTTTCTCTAGTTGCAGCGAGTGAGGCTGTGGTGTGCAGCCTTCTTGATGCAGTGGCTTCCCTTGTTGTGGAGCACAGGCTCTAGGTGTGCGGGCTTCGGCAGTTGTGACACAGGGGCTCAGTAGTTGTGGCTCGCGGGCTCTAGAACACACGCTCAGTAGTTGTGGCGCACGGGCTTAGCTGCTCTGCAGCATGTGGGATCCTCCCAGACCAGGGATCGAACCCGTGTCCCCTGCATTGGCAGGCAGATTCTTAACCATTGTACCACCAGGGAAGTCCCCATTCTTGTTGAATTTTAGGAGTTCTATACATATTCTGGATATCAATTCCTCATCAGCTATCTGCTTTGCAAATATTTTCTCCCATCCTATGGGCTGGCTGGCTTTTTACTCTGTTGATAATTTCTTCTGATGTACAAATTAAAATTTTTTTTCATGAAGTGTAATTTGTCTATTTTTTTCTTTTGTTGCCTATGCTCTTGGTGTCACATTCAAGAAATCATTGCCAAATGCAATGTCATGAAGATTTTTTTCCTGTTTTTCTTCCAAGAGTTTCATAGTTTTAGGTCTTACATTTAGGTCTTTGATCCATTTTGAATTAATTTTCGTATATGATGTAGGTAAGCGTCCAGCTTCATTCTTTCGCAGGTGGATAGCCAGTTTCCAGCACCATTGGTTGAAAAGATGGTTCTTTTCCTGTAGTCTTGGAATTCTAGTCAAAAACCTTTGACCATATATGCGAGGGCTTCTTTCTTTCTTTTTTTTTAAAAAAAAGATCATTTGCTTATGGGTTTCTTTCTGAATTACACTGCTGCTTTTACTTATTTATTTATTTTTTTGCTACATGGTGTGGCATGTGGGGTCTTAGTTCCCCAACCAGGGATCGAACATGGGCTCCCTGCGTGGGGAGCATGGAATCTTAACCACTGGCCCACCAGGGAAGTCCCTTATTTCTTTTTTTTTTAAATTAATTTTTATTGGAGTATAGTTGCTTTACAACATTGTGTTTCTAGTGTGCAGCAAAGTGTATCAGCCATATGTATACATATAATCCCCTCTTTTTTTTGATTTCCTTCCCATTTAAGTCACCACAGAGCACTGAGTAGAGTTCCCTGTGCTATACAGTAGGTTCTCATTAGTTCTCTATTTTATACATAATATAATGGTGTATATATGTCAATACCAATCTCCCAGTTCAACCCACCCCCTCTCCTGTTGGTATCCATATGTTTGATCTCTATGTCTGTGTCTCTATTTCTGCTTTGCAAATAAGATCATGTATACCATTTTTCTAGATCCACATATACATGTTAACATATGATATTTGTTTCTCTCTTTCTGACTTACTTCATTCTGTATGACAGTCTCTAGGTCCTTCCCCGTCTCTACAAATCAGGCAGTTTCGTTCCTTTTCATGGCTGAGTAATATTCCACTGTATATATATATACACCACATCTTCTTTATCCATTCCTCTGTTGATGGACAAAGGTGCAAAAGCAATTCAATGGAGAAAGTATAACCCTTCAACAAATGATACAAGAAAAATGAATCTTGACCTAAACCTCACACATTATATGAAAATTAACTCAAGATGGATATTGTATCTAAATGTGAAATGAAAAACTATACAACGTTTAGAAGAAAATATGGGAGAAAAACCTTCGTGACCTGGGGTTTGCTAATATCAATGGATCAGTCCACACAAGAAAAATTCGGGTGCTTTGGACTTCATCGAAATGAAAAACTTTTGTGCTACGAATGACGGTTAAGTGAATAAAAAGACAAGCCACAGAAGGGGAGAAAATATTTGCAAGTCAAATATCTGGCAAAGGACTGGTATTCAGAATACATAAAGAGCTCTCAAAACAACACTAAGAGAATAAACAACCCACTTAAAAATCGGGCTAAGGATCTGAATAGACATTTCTCCAAAGAAGATACACGAACGGATGACGGCACATGCCAAGATGCTCAACATCATTAGTCTTCAGGAAACTGAAGGTCAAAACTACAAAGAGGCACCACTTCAAACCCATAGAATAACTGTACTCCAAGAGACAGACCCATAACAAACGTCGGCGAGGATGTGATGTCAGAACCCTCCTGCGTTGCTGTTGGGAATGTAAAATGAAGCAGCTGCTGTGGAAAACAGCTTGGCAGTTTCTTGAAAGGTTAAATATAGTCACACATGACCCAACGATTCTATTCCTAGATACCTACTCAGGATAAGTGAAAACATATATCCACGCGGAGAGCTTGGGCAGGAATGTTCATGGCAGGGTCATTCCTATTAGCTAAACAGTGGGAACAGCTCAGTTCAAATGTCCATCACCTGGAGACGGTGAACAAGTGTGGTGTAAATAAGGAATGAAGTATTATTCGGCAAAGAAAGGACTGAGGCACTGACACATGCTACAACGTGGATGAGGCTTGAAAACACGCTGAGCCAAAATATCCAATCAGAAATGACCACATTCTGTATGATTCCATTTGTAAGAAATGTCCAGAACAGGCAAACTCACAGAGACAGGACGTAGACTAGTGGTTGCCAGGGGCTTGGTTGGGGGTAGGGGAGTGAGTACCTAAAAGCTGGGGGTTTCTTTTGGGGGAGATGAAAATGTTCTGAAATTAGATTATGGTGATGGTTGCACAGCTCTAAATACACTAAAAGCCCTCATACTATGCTTTATATATATGTTCTGTAAATGGATGAAATTTATGGTATGTAAATGACATCTCAACAAAGCTGTTTGTTTTTCAAAGGATAAAAGACCTGAATGGAATTTCACTAAAGAGAATTCACCATTCAGCAGATGGAAAGTTCTTCACCATCATGTCATTAGAGAAATGCAATTAAAAGCACGGTGGGACAGCATCGCATGGTTAGAAGAGCTAAAACAAACTTCCCGACAAAAGACTGACAAGAACAAGTGCTACGGATGGCACAAAGCAACTGGAATGCTCACAAACCGCTGTGGCGTGCAAAATGGTACCAGTACTCCAGAGACCAGTGTGGCAGCGTCTTAAAAAGGCGGTCACACACCTGCCAGATGATCCGGCAAGCCCATTTCCTGGGATTTGTCCAAGAGAAATTCAAATTTATGTTCACAAAAACTTGTACACAAACGTCTACTGTGGCTTTATTCATAGCTGCCCAAACTGGAAACAACCAGAACATCATCCAGTGGGTGAAGGATACACAAACTGCAGTCCATCCACACACAGAGCATCGTTCACTGATAAAAAGCGATGGACCACTGAAACACGTGACCACCTGGGTGACTCTCAAAGCACTGTGCCAGGTGAAAGAAGCCGGACCCAAAAGGTAGCATACTGTATGCTTCCATTTACATGACATCCTCAAGAAGACAAAGTGATGGGGAATTCCTGCCAGAAAAATAAAATGTGAATCAATTCCTGCAGAAACATCAGAAAAACTCCCAACAGAGGGACATCCTGCAAAACAACTTGTCTGCACTCCTTAAAAATGTCTGTGTCACGAAAGACACAAATGGCCAAGGATCTGTCTCCGATTAAAGAGACTAAGAGGCTTGGCCACTAAAACCAGCCGGCGATCCTGGACTGGGAAAGAGTAGAGCTACGAAAAATATCACTGGCACAAGTGACACAATTAGAAGCTGGACTGCAGACGGAGGTATTGTATCAACCGGAAACGTGCACCGATGTATCAGGGGGTCGAGGCAACGCTTTGTGCAACCTTTCCTCACGTTTCAGAGACAGTAATATAACCAGACACACAGGGAGACAGAGAACAGTGACGCAGACGGGGCAGGTATGGAGAATTAGTGATGTGGGCGCGGGGCAGAAGGCAGCGCCCTTGGTCCTATTCTTGCAACTTTTCTGTAAGTTTGAAATTGTTTCAGAAAAAAAGTTGACGTGTGGAGTCAACTCCTGCCCCCAAACATTGGGAAGTGGCAGGAAGGCCAGCCTGCCCCCAGAAATGACTGTGAGACTGGAAGGAGTCCGGCAGCAGCTGCTCCAGGCAGTGGGCCCTGGACCCTCAGGGGTGTGAGCTCTAGGGGACGGTCTTCTGACCACAGCCCTGCAGCAGGGCTCCAGGCAGAGCACGGTGGTCCCCTTGAGCTCAGAGGCCAAGGCTGGAGCGCAGGGCGGCTGCAGGTAGAGAGCTGCTCGGGGCCTAGCAGTTCACGTGGGGTCCCACGGAGTGCGTGGCTGAGGGTGGGGGGTGGGGGGCTGCCGGAGGCCTCCCAGAGAGCAGACACCGACGGGTGTGTACGAGCTATTTATTCCTGCATAGCAAATTGCCACAAATTTAGTGGCTTTAAAAAACGCGCGTTTACAAATCAAAACTGCAATAAAGTGCCACCTCACACCAGTCAGAATGGCCATCGTTAAAAAGTCTAGAAACAACAAATGCTGGAGACGGCGTGGAGAAAAGGGAACCCTCCTGTGCTGTTGGTGGGAATGTAAATTGGTGCAGCTACTGTAGAGAGTAGTATGGAGGGTCCTCAGAAAACTAAAAATAGAGCTACCATCTGATCCTGCAATTCCACATACCCAGAGAAAACCATAATTCAAAAAGGCACATGCACTCCTATGTTCATAGCAGCACTACTTACAATAGCCAGGACGTGGAAGCAACCTAAATGTCCATCGACAGATGAAGGGATAAAGAAGATGTGGTGCATATAGTATGTACGATGGAATATTACTCAGCCATAAAAAAGAATGAAATCATGCCATTTGCAGCAACACAGATGCAACTAGAGATGACCATAGTGAGTGAAGTCAGAGAGAGAAAGACAAACACCATATGACAGTCCACTTATATGTGGAATCTAAAATATGACACAGATGAACATATCTAGGAAACAGAAACAGACCCACGGACACAGAGAACAGATGGGTGGTCACCAAGGGGGAGGTGGGTGGGGGAGGGATGGATTGGGAAATTGGGATCAGCAGATGCAAACTATTATGTATAGAATAGATAAACAACAAGGTCCTACCATAGAGCGCAGGGAACTATGTTCAATATCCTGTGACAAACCATGATGGAAAAGAATAGGGAAAAGAATGTACGTATATATATGTATGTATAACAGAATCACTTTACTGTACAGCAGAGGATTGTAAGTCAAAAACTGTAAATCTGCTATACTTCAATTTTAAAACCCCCACCCCCACCCCAACACACACATTTACTATATATACCCAGCTTCCTTGGGTCAGGAGTCCAGACACGCCTTTTTTTCTTTTTTGGCTCTGCTGTGCAGTATGTGGGACCTTAGTTCCCTGACCAGGGATCAAACCTGTGCCCCCTGCAGTGGAATCATGGAGTTTTAACCCCTGGACCACCAGGGAAGTCCCCAAGGCCACGTGGAAAGGGTGGGTGTGCCTTAACTGGGTTTCAAAGGGGTACAATCAAGGCACCAGTGTTCCCTTCAGAGGCTTGGAGTCCTCTTCGAAAGTCATGTGGCTGTCGGCAGATTCAGTTTCTGTGGCTGTAGGACTGTGGTTCCTGCTTTCTTGCTGGTGGACAGGGGAAGCCTCGGAGAACCACCCACAGTTCCTGACACACAGTCCCTCCCAGGCCTCTCACAACCTGGTAGCTCACTTCTTCAAGGCCAGGAGGAGAACCTCTTGCTTTGGTCTGCAAAGACAGAGTCTTAAATACTGCAGACCAATCAAGAGAGTGGCAGCTCATCACCTCCAACATATGCTATTGGCTAGATGCAAGCCACAGGTTCCTTCTGCACTTGGGGGGAAGGTATACCAGGGCATGACCCCTTGGAGGACTCCTTGGATCCTGTCCACCAGGAGCTGAGATTGAAACAAAAACACCGGAAGACAAGCTGTGCTGGGCAGCACCGGCACTTGGGCCCAGCCAGAATGGAGAGACCTGCTGACATTTTTTAGGGGAGAAGACTACAACTACAGCAGTGCCTACTCTAGGCTCATCTAAGAAAAGTTAAAACTGAGCCCCATAAAGAGCTTTGGGAGGATTGATCCTGGAAGCCGAATCTTAGCAAGTCGAGGGTCTTGGGAGGCACTTTGGAGTTTCCAGATTGCCACCAACAGAGCATGAAAACAAGCCCATTAAGGTCCAGTAATTGAGTAGCTGCTAAAATGAGAACCAACAATCTCCCTAGGAAGATAACAGAATCCAGAGCCTTTACAGAATGTTCAGTATTCAGCCAAAAATCACCAGACGTGTGAGAAAAGAGCAAAATTTCCTCCTTGTCAAGGAAAAATGACAGCTGTCAATTAATCTCCTCTTAGATGTATATACACTCTTCATTGCCTGCTCTGTAAAAGTGGTTCTGCTCACTCTAAAGGTGAAACGCATAACATAATTTTGTCCACTGTCACGGAGCAGGTATCAAATGATGAATTCACAGCCAAGAGGCATACAGGAGCGACTGGCATGACGCACACACACTACGGCTCAAAGCTACCCCCATGTCAGCAAACAGAAGTGCTCACACAAGTGGCACGCGGGGAGGCTCACGGCAGCTTCACTTTCAGTAGCTCAAAACTGGAAACGGAATACTACACAGCAGTGGAAAAATCCAAACACCTCCCAAATGCAGCAGCGTGGGTGCATGTCACAAACATGATGGCAGGTAAAAGGAGCCAGAAGAAAGCACACAAACTGCATATACCATTCATGCGACGCTTAAGCGCAGGCAGCGTGATGTGTGGCGGGAGACGCCAAGACAGTCGTTGCTTTTGAGGGTGTGACGAACGCGTGTTCTATTTCTTGATCTGATGGTCAGGCACGTTTGTCACTTGTGCACGTTCCTCTGAGTTGTTCAAGGGCAGGCTGGAGCCCTGTCTCCCCTGGTGCCTGGTCCTTTCCCCACCACAGCTCACCCTCCGGGCCCCTGAGGGCTCCAGCTCCCGGGGCAGGTTATTCCCAGCTGCCCAGGTGAGGGGAGCTCTGTTCAAAGAGCAGAAAACGCAGGCTCCCGAGTTGCTACGGCGCTTCCTGTTCCCTAGGGGCTGAGGCCTCTCCCTCCCCCACTCCGGGGCAGGGGCCCAGGGGATACAGTAAATGCGCCCCCCTCCCCCCCCGCTCCCTTCTTCCTCCTGGGCCCAGAGAAGGCCGACCCTGGGGGGGGTCAGCGGGCCTGCAGACCCTCCCCTGGTTCCCCGGTGATTCCCGCCGCACTGCAGTACTGCCGTTTCTTGGCCCCGAGGCTGGTCCCTCCCGCTCTCTGATTGGCCTCCTAGCCTGCAGGGCCAAATGCACCCCCCCAAACCCGCGTGCTAGCCAGGGGCCAGGGCGCAACCCACCAGACCCCCGTCTCTGCTCCGCGGAAGAAGGACCGCCGGCCCCTCCAAGCGTGGGTGCCCCCGCCGGCCGGGCTCCTGGGGAGCGAGGGCCTGGGGGGAGGAGCCTGCGGGCGGCTGTTCCTTCACCATGGCAACGACTCTCTACTGCGGTTCCGGCACCGGTGGCCCCAGCGGGTGGGGGCGGGGCGGGCCAGCCCCCCTCCCCCTCTCTGAGGGGCTGTGTCCCCCTCTCTAGGCTTCCCTGGCGACTCAGGTCGGCCTCACACCCACCCGGACACACTGGGTTTGGCAGGTGGCGTGTTTGGGGGCCTGGATTGTCCAGTAAGTCACCCCGACTCCCGTTTCACTGGGCTCAGCGCTGGCAGGCTGGTGGGGCCTTGGCTGGGCTTGGGGTCTTGCTGGTGTGCACGTGGCCACGGCCGGCCCCGCCCCCCGCTCTGATTACAGGCCGTGACCTTGCTTTTCTGCGGGGCACGGGTAGCCAAGAGCTCTTCTGCACCACGGAGACCACGTCATTTGCGGCCTCAGGGGCAGCGCAGTCTCCTGGGTGTCCAGCCTGGAGAGCTGGGGGCGGGGGAACGTGTCCCCGGGGCCGTCCAGGGCCCCGCTGCCCAGGTAGGCTGGGACACAGGTGCGACTGACCCCACACGTGAGGGTGCTCACCGATGCCCAGGGGTCAGAGGGCAGCCCATGGCCCAAGGCCGGGGGCGGGGGTGACGTGGTTCTGAGACACGCTGCAGCCCTGCTCCCCATCCCACCCCCACCCTCCCCTCAGGCTGCTGTCCGGACCCCTGCGACCATCCCCCGGGGGGCGGGCACCCACCTGCTCCGGCCACGGCCCCCCGGGGAGGCACCCGCACAGGTGGAAAGCTCTGCATTCACAGGTTCTTATTAACCCGGCGGTGACATCACCGGCAGCCAATGGGAGGCGGGTTTATTTCCAGGGCTGACAGCTTGATCGCGGTTACTTTTAGCTGGATCTTCTTTCCTCTGAAAACCCCCGCCCGCCAAAGAGGGGGCTGCCTGCGTCTCCCCAGACAGCTCCGGCTGGGCCTGGGCGCCACGGGAGGGGCTGAGGAGGCGCCCGGGCAGGCTGCACCAGCCTCCTCAGCGGAGTTCCTTCCTTGCCTGTCCCCTGAACCCATCCCCTCGGCTGCTCCGGGCCCTCTGCGGCCCGTGGCTCAGATGTGGGAGAGGGTTACGGGGTGGAGCCTGACCTGGGAGAGGGGAGGGGCCCGGGTGAGGCCTGGGCGGGCGTGTCCAGAAGCAACAAGCAAGCGCCGCCCTCCTCGCTGTGTGACCTTGGGAGCTGTGCTTTGCCTCTCTGTGCCCGGTCGGCTCTCGGTCCGCAGGTCCTCAGACGGCTTGGCAGCCTCACCGCACGAGGCTCGGTGACTGCGGCTGCTCAGTACATCATGTAGTGGTCAGTATTGCTTAGTATTTTGTAGTTATTAAGTGCCGGTCAGTGATTAGTAGTTATTTAGTACTATTCAGTGGTTATTAAGTACGAGTCAGTAGTTAGTAGTCATTAAACACTATGCAGCAGTGAGCAGCTGCTTACCAGTCAGTTGTCCTGTGCGACGGTTAGCAGCCCAGCCCTGCTTGCCAGGGTTACCTAGCTTCATACCTCCCTCGTCTCACTGCAGTGTGGGCCCAGTGTCTCCAGACGCTGAGTCGTCCAGGCTGCCAGGGCCCTGCAGGTGGTCCAGCTCAGGACAGCGGGCACGTCCTGGGAACACGGAAGCCCCCTGGAGAAACCACTGGAGACCCCTCCCCAGGGTCAGTGCACCAGCCCTTGCGGAGGACGCTGCCTTCCACCAGCGGCGGCCACTGCTCCGGACAGCATGGCCTCCCAGCACGGGCTGGCCCCTGGCACAGGCACCCCAGTGCGGTTTGGTTCCTGCCAGCCGACAGCTGCGGGGCGAGGCCCAGGCCTGTGCGGGCATCTGACAGACACCCTCTGAGGCCGCAGGCAGCTGGGGGTCCCCAGGGGAAGTTGGGGTGCCATCCACAGGGACCCGGGCCTCCTGCCGCCCTTGGTCCATCCCCTCCCAGCCTCCGACGGTCACGGTGTCCCCCAGATCCCGCCTAACCTTCAGCAGGAGGGGACGCCCCGACACAGAGGCCAGCTGGGCAGGGCGGGCCGGTGGCGCCTTCCCCGCAGGCGTTTATTTTTAATTCCTGGCTCCTGTCTGATGGCATCAGCAGCGCGAGGGCAGGCCGGGTGACTTGCCAGCCGCCCCGCGCCCGGTCTGTGGGGCAGACACAGGGACAGCCCGGCGGGAGGACCCCTTCCCTCCCTGAGAGACCCTGCCCACAGGCCGGGGAGACCTGCTTGGCCCCCAACCCCTGCCCCCAGCCCGTCTTCACTCCCCGACCTGCTGGGGGTCCCAGCTCTGGGGGTCCCCGTGGGCACTGCCCCATCAGAAGGTGCTGAGCCCTGGGCCTCTGCTCCCACCGCACATGTTTCGAGACCCGCCCAGCCTTCTCCCAGACCCCAGCCCCAACCCCAGTGTCCTCGGGCTCTGAGGCCGATGGGGGAGACGGCCGCGTGGAGGTGGGATAATGGGTGAGCTGACAAGGTCGGCGGTCCCCAAGGAGGCCACGACCGGGGCCTTCACCGGCCCATCCCCCTCCTCGAAACCCGTTTTCCTCATTGCCCGGTTGGCCCAGGATGCTCAGGGCCCACCCCGCTCCCTGCAGGTTGCCTCCGCCTGGCGCTCTGACCTGCAGGGCGGGGGTGAGGGAGGCCTGGGGCCTCAGCGGGGACCCTCTCTGGGGGCTGATGTGCTTCCTCGGCAAGCCCTGTGTCCCTGGGAACCCTGCCCGTGCATGCAGACCAGGGCAGCCCCTGAAGGTGTCAGTGGGCTCTGGGGGCGGACTGCAAGGGTTCCCTGCACAGAGAGGGGCCCAGGTTGAAACACAGTTCTTTCCAGGGGCCTCAGAGGGAGCGCGGGCTGAGTGCCTCTGCTGACGGAGCCTCAGGCCACTTAGCCGAGCTGAGGGGACCCTGGAGGCCACAGTTTCCAGGCCACACCACGGGGCCTGGTAGGGAGAAGCCTGGCTTTGGGGGCCTGCTGGGGTGAGCCTGTGCGGCAGGCACGTGGGGGCAGGGGGCCTGGAAACAACAGATCCTGGGGTCCCATCAGGGCCTGCACCCCGGGCCACCCTGGGGAGATGCCTCAGAACACAGCACCATTGTAGATCAGGTGCAGGCAGGACAGCCGCCCAGACCCTGACCTCAGCCACCCCCCCAGGCCTGACCTGCTCCCCCCCAGCCCCCACCTGCCCCATCCCTGTGGGCTGGCCCCATCCCCAGGACCTCCTTTTATGATCCAAATGTCTTTCTGTCTTGTGCCCTGAGAAGCGCTCCTCTCTCCTCCCATGCCTGAGCCTGGCATCTCAGTCTTGCTTTATCTGTCCTCTGCCTCTAGCTGCGTTTCTCTCCTGGTGCCTCTCTCCATCTCCGCCCCTCCCTCCTCTCTGCCTCCCTCTCCCGGTCCAGGCCGCCTCCGCCTGTTTTTCTCTCCCTGCCTGAGCTCCCTCCGGTGGGTCTCATCTTCTCCTTTGTGGCTCGCTCCCTCGCTGCATCCTCCTCTCGCGCCCCTGTCGCGCTCGCGCGTGTCCGCGGGCCCGCTGTCCCCGCACCCCTGCAGCCCTGCACCCCGCGCATCCCCGCCCCCGGCCCCGCCCGCGCGGGTACCGCATTGCCGTACTGCAGGGGCGCAGTGCACTGCGCCTGCTCCGTCAATAGGTGGACCCCCTCCTGGAGAGATAAAACCGCCGGCGCCGGCGCCGCCAGTCCCTCTGGCTGAGACCTCGGCTCTGGGTAAGGACGCTGGGCCTCCGGGTCCCCACCCCCGCCCCCAGCTTTCCGCAGAGGGTCCCTTCCCCGGGGACCGGTCCTGGGAGCAGAGGCGGGCTCAGCTCGGCGCCTGGCGAGGCTGCGCTGCTCCCCGCGGAGATCGGCCTCCCGCCCGGTGCGCCGGGACCGCACCCGGGGTCAGTCCCGCGGCCGGCTCTGGGTGGGGTGGGGGCACCGCGGTAGCGCTTGTTTACGAGGCGACTGCGGCGAGGGCGAGTCTCCCGGAAGGTGGCGATCGCCCTGCAGTCGTGACCTTGGAACCGCCCCGAGGCCCTGGGGGTTCGGGAAGGGTCGTCAGCGCTGGGGGCTGGTGAGGGTGGGCACTGGGGGTGCTCCTCCCATCCCGACGTAGCGGGGGAGAGGGAGGCGGTGAGACCTGAGGGGTCCTTGCCACCTCAGCCCCACCCGGGCTGGAGGTGTCCTACCTGGTGTCCGCACCCTAGGGCGCACGGATTTCACCCGCTTTCCCTCCCCCAGCCACCTGTCCCCTCCTGGGCTGCCTAGGTTTCTCCACTGACCTCCAGGATGAGCCAGGGGCTGTGACCCTGTGACTAGAGGGAAGGGAGAGGAGATGGCCCCCTGCCTCCCACCAGGCTGAGGGCATCTCTGTCTGGCATCTGCTGAGCTTGGCTGCTGGGGCCGGATTCTCCCTCCTCTGGACAGAGCAGGGACCCCCACCTCCTGCCCTTCTGTCTGCCCCCGTCCAGATCCAGGGAGGGCCTGAGTTATTCTGGGCCCCTGATCTGGGCACCGCATCACCCTGCCTGAGCTCTGGGCCAGCCTGTCTCCCTCGTGCCAGCCTGCCGGGCAGGGATGAGGAGAAGATGGCGCCGTCCTTGCTCGAGGAGGGAGTGGGAAGCGCTGACCACCTCGCCACTGTGGCAGCTCTGCGAGGGGTGGAGACCGTGGGTGGGGGAGCAAGCTCCGGGGACAGGGCACTGGAGAGCTGGGCAGGGTGACTCATCGCCAGGCTCCTGACTGGTCATGGGCCTCACCCAGCTGGGGGGGTTCACCTCTCTCTGTCTCTCCAGATGGGGGTTAACTTCTTTCATGGGCGGGGGGGGGGGCGGCTCTGTGGGCACAACATGCAGACATTTGCAGCTATGGGGCTGTTTGGGGGCGCCCCCAGGCTCTGCTCAGCTGAACGCGGAGACCTGGCTCTGGCCTTGGGGCCCGGTCTGTGGGCAGGGTGTACTCCCCATGTGAGCGGGGCAGCATCTTGGCTGGGCTAATCTCTGAGGCCCCCCGTCACCTGTGCCCCCCACCTCAACCCACAGAGTCACTGCTCAGCGTCCCCCTCGCCCTGAGCCAGAGCGCCCCAGGCCGTGCCAGCCCCTCCCCACGCCCTGGGCAGAATGGGCAAAGAGAAGACCCACATCAACATTGTGGTCATCGGCCACGTGGACTCGGGCAAGTCCACCACGACCGGCCACCTCATCTACAAATGCGGGGGCATCGACAAGAGGACCATCGAGAAGTTTGAGAAGGAGGCGGCCGAGGTGAGCCCGGGGCGGCGCCCACCTTTGCAGCCACCGTGAGGCTGGGTCCCCGCGTGGCAGCTGGGCTGGTGCCTCCCTGACCCTCTGGCACGAAGCTCAGATCACCCTCTAGGGCAAGAGGGGCGTGAGCCCTAAGGACCCCGCATGGGGGTGTGCATGTCAGAGCGTCCAGATGGGAGAGGCGTGGGGGCAGCAGGGGGCACCCCTCCCTGAGGGGGGAGGGGGATGACCTGCTGGACCGGCCCCAGGCTGGGGAGGGGCAGAAGGTGCATTTCTCGGGCATAGGTCACTGTCTCTGAGCCCCCAGGGCTGGGTTCCCGTGTCCCCAGGGCTGAGGTCTGGAGCTGGAGGTGGCGCTGTCCTCGCCTGTCCCAGGGCTGGGTCGGGACTCAGAGCAGCTATTAATAGCTGACTGATGGGCATGCAGCCCACCCGCTCCATTTTCTCGTGCCGGGCTGGGGCAGGCTGCCTGTCTGGGGTGGCACCAGTTTTTTGGGGGGTCTTTGTCGCCTGGTGAGGATGAGAGGGGCCCCGAGGGCTGACCCTCTCAAGTGTCCGAGACCCATGGGTGGGAAGCGTCCATGGAGTGGGGGTCTGTTCTGTGCCCCCCACCTCCACCCCGAGCTCCGGGAGCTGTGAGGGGTCTCACCTGGAGGACCGGTGCCAAGGCTCAGGAGGGGGCAGCCCGGGGAGGGGGTGCTCCTGGGCCCCAAAGCTGTGTCCCTCCTTCCCTGCGGGGCTGGTGTTGAGGGGGGCCGAGGGTGTTTGCAGGGGGTCTGGTTCAGGTCTGGCTAGGCCCTGGCTGGGCAGCCTCCCTGGAGGGCAGAGCCCTGTCCGTGCGTGGCCCCGGCAGGGAGCTCTGCCCCGCTGGGCGGAGACCGCAGCTGCTGCCCTGACCGCAGCCCTGGCCCTGGGCCTGGGGTCTGGCCGGGCATCAGGCACAGGTGTTGGCAGAGGGCGGCCCCGCCTTGCTCCCCTGCTCAGGTGGGGGGGGGGGGCGGCGCCTCAGAGAAAGAGCTGGAAAGCCAGGCCCTTCCTTCCCGCCTCATCTGCTTGCTTGCTTTCTTTTCCCCTAAAAAACGAACAAACAAATCACAGAGGGGCGCTTTGGTTGGGCAGCCTGAAACCCCGCGGCGTCGCCGGCTGACACAGGGACCCGGGGGGCGGGGGGGCACCCCGGCTTCAGATAACGGGGAGCCCTGGGCCGGGGCGCCTGGAAACCGCCCGTCTCTGCAGGGCGGCGCCCGGGCCCCTGCGCCCCCTGCTGGGCCGGCGCCGCGGCGGGGGGCGGGGCGGGGGCGGGGCGGGGGGCGGGGCGGCCGGGCGGGCCGCAGCCCCGGGGTTCCGGCGGGAGCGCGTGCGGCCCCCGCGGCCTGAGCCCCGCCCCCACCCCCGCAGATGGGGAAGGGCTCCTTCAAGTACGCCTGGGTGCTGGACAAGCTCAAGGCCGAGCGGGAGCGCGGCATCACCATCGACATCTCCCTCTGGAAATTCGAGACCACCAAGTACTACATCACCATCATCGACGCCCCCGGCCACCGCGACTTCATCAAGAACATGATCACGGGCACATCCCAGGTGGGCGGGGCCTCGGGGCGGGGGGACTTGGGGGGGGCGAGGGCGCCACTCAGGAGGGGTGTGGTGGGGGGTGGGGGTGGGGATCGGTGAGCGGTGGTTGGGTCTCCTCTGCTTGCTTGCCGGCAGAGACCCCTCACATTCGTCCCCTCTCGCCCCCAAAGCACTGAGCGAGTGCTCCGCGTCTCAGCCAGGCGACGGTGCCTGTAAGGACAGCCGGCCACTCTCAGGGCCACCTTCACAGACAGACAGACAGACAGACATAGAGGCCAGGATGGGGACACTGAAATGTGGGCAGAAATGCCCCCAGACAGTCCGACACTGCCAGGGCGTTCACACAGACAGACAGACAGACAGGCAGACACTGTGCCTGAGGTCGAGACCCCCCAGGTTCGGAGGCGCCCGGGCCTGGGTACGGGGCAAGGTCTGGGCTCACCTTGCCTGACCGCCGGGCAGGCGGACTGCGCCGTGCTGATCGTGGCGGCAGGAGTGGGCGAGTTCGAGGCGGGCATCTCCAAGAACGGGCAGACCCGGGAGCACGCGCTGCTGGCCTACACGCTGGGTGTGAAGCAGCTCATCGTGGGGGTCAACAAGATGGACTCCACAGAGCCCGCCTACAGCGAGAAGCGCTACGACGAGATCGTCAAGGAGGTCAGCGCCTACATCAAGAAGATCGGCTACAACCCGGCCACGGTGCCCTTCGTGCCCATCTCGGGCTGGCACGGCGACAACATGCTGGAGCCCTCACCCAACGTGAGTACCCGGCAGCCGCGGGGCTGCTCAGAGCCCTCCTGAGGGCCCTGGGTCAGGGCGGGCGCAGACAGCCAGCGGGAGGTCGGAAGGCGTCCCCAGCCTGCCCTTGGCCCTGAGAGTGTGGTGCCGGCCCCCGCGGGTTTCCGCGCTGGTGGGAGCGCCAGCCTCCTTGGGGGCCAGGCGCTCTGCCCTCAGCTTAGCCTCCCCACAAGGCTGGCAGCAGCCGCTGCAGCCCCTTTTCTGGCCAGGGACACCCCCCCCAGGTTGACACTGCGAGGGCAGCTGCTGCCGGGCCGGGCCCACCTGCCCCGTCTGTCTCTGGGAGACCTGCGTGGCGGGGTTAATTTGCATCTCCCCCAGGAGCCGAGGGCACGGGGCGGCCCAGGCACCTCCCCGAGGCCCGGAGCAGGCCGGGACTGCAGAGGGCTGAGGGCTGGCTCTCTGGGGTTAGCTGGGAGCCTGGTGGCTCCTCTGACTCAGCAGGAGGTGATGCGCGGAGTCTGGGTGTTTTGAATTTGTGGAGCCCGAGACCCAGTGCCTCGCCTGGTCAAGCCAGAGGCCACCCCGGCCCAGCAGGGTCACTCGTTCTGGCCAGGCTGCAGCCGCCCACACTGAGGGAGGTGGGCTTGGGGGGCACCTTGGCAGAGCCAGGGGAGACTCAGCCCTGGCCCCGTGGTCAGGGGCCGCCCCATCTGGCTGGGCTGTGTGCTCGTGCCTGGTGGTTTGAGCTCCCCTCAGGAGATCTCACGTAGGGAGGGGTGAGCCGACCGCAGGCAGGAAGCTGTAGTGATCTGGGGGGGGCCGGGGGAGGTGGGCTCTGCAACGGTGCCTCCTTCCTCCTGCCCAGATGCCGTGGTTTAAGGGCTGGAAAGTGGAGCGGAAGGAAGGGAACGCCAGCGGCGTGTCCCTGCTGGAGGCCCTGGACACCATCCTGCCCCCCACGCGCCCCACGGACAAGCCCCTGCGCCTGCCGCTGCAGGACGTGTACAAGATCGGCGGTGAGTGAGGGCTCCACGGCTGCCGCCCGCTGCAGCACCCATCCAGCCACCTGGTCCGCTCTGCCCTCAGACCCCTCCCGAGGATGGGCCCCTGACCAGGAGTGTCTGGGGCTGGGTTAGTTTCGCCTCTCTCCCCATGCTGCACACTTTCCAGGGGACCGCCCATCTACCCATGTCCATCCATCCATCCATCTGTCCATGTATCCACCCACCTACCGCTGCCCATCCATCGGTCAGGTTTGCCAGATAAGCGCCCAGCCCTCTAGCAGAAGCTGGTGGCACAGGGAGAGTCGCATGTTACCCTCCACCTGGAGGGCTCCGTCTTCTG
Source organism: Hippopotamus amphibius kiboko (assembly GCF_030028045.1). Lineage (NCBI taxonomy): Eukaryota > Metazoa > Chordata > Mammalia > Artiodactyla > Hippopotamidae > Hippopotamus > Hippopotamus amphibius. Next base: position 611,109 of record NC_080197.1, read on the forward strand.
GGAGACATGATCCGCTCCAGGAATGATAAAAGCCGGTCATGAAATGATATAGACCCCTACACAAGCACAAGGCCCACGAAGGGCAGTGAAGGGGGACTCCCAGCCAGGTGCTGTGGCCAGAGATGCCAGGGGCTGTGTGCGGGGTGGGGTGTCCCGCTCAGCCAGCACAGAGAACCCCCACCAGCCTCCGGCTCCACAGCGCCACGGGAGCGTCTGTCACAGCCGGGAGACCAGGCTGGAGACGCCCGCCCCCTGCCCTGGGGGGCCCCAGACCGCTACTGGGCGGCCACACAGTGTGAGCAGATCCTGAGAAGTGAGGGGGCACTGACGCCCTTTTGGGAATCAGCCCTGAGATGGCAGCGCCGGCGCTGGGTGGTCTGGTCCTCAGCCCTCTCAGGGCTGCTGCCTCACAGGACGGGCCTTGGGGGAGGCGAGGGACCCCAGTGCCTTCTCCCGGGATACCAGCCCCCCGGGGGGAAGGGGGGACCCCTCCTTGCCCGTCCTCCCTGCGTTCTGGGAATTCTCTTCCTCAGTCCCTTCTGCCAGTGGAGCGGGGAGCCTCCACTTCTGTCCAAATGTCTCAGCGTCCGCCTCGCCCAGGGTCTCCCTGTCTCTCCCCTCCTGCCACGTGGCCACCCCCCGCCTGCCAGGGAGCAGGGGGCACCCCGGCCCTCGCCTGCCCTCACGGCCCCCTTTCTCTTGGCCCAGGCATTGGCACCGTGCCCGTGGGCCGAGTGGAGACGGGCATCCTCCGGCCCGGCATGGTGGTGACGTTCGCGCCCGTGAACATCACCACGGAGGTGAAGTCGGTGGAGATGCACCATGAGGCGCTGAGCGAGGCCCTGCCCGGGGACAACGTCGGCTTCAACGTGAAGAACGTGTCCGTCAAGGACATCCGCAGGGGCAACGTGTGCGGGGACAGCAAGTCCGACCCGCCCCAGGAGGCCGCCCAGTTCACGTCCCAGGTGGGCGGCCGGGCGGCCAGTGGGGCGCAGCCCAGGCGGGACCAGGGCTGTCCTCAGCGAGGCGGCTGCCTGGCGCCGGGGCAGCCTGGGGCCCCTGCTTTGCCGAGCAGGCCACTGAGGCTGCGCGGGGTGGAAGCCGGGCGAGGGCGCAGGCAGGAAGAGCAGGCAGGGCGCACCCAGCCTCCCCGAGCTCCCGTTTTGGTCCCGAAAATGCTTTTATCAGTTTGCTGTCTGGGACAGGCACTTTCACTGTGCCCTCCTTGGTCACCTCTTTATGTGACGATGCTTTTTTTAATTGGCTTCACTGAGCTGTAGCTGACACGTGATAATCAGGTCCGGTTTTGTCATCCCCCTGCGTCTGCTCTGGCTGCTGCCCTTTCAGACTGTGTCCTTGTCACTGTTTAGCTCTCGTGGCTTTCCAAATGCTTGAAGAGGACCTTGGGGTCCAGGTCTGGGGGCCTGGGTCCCCCCTAGGCTGACCTCCCACCATGGTCAGCACTCGAGGCTCCAGGGACCTGGGGGTGGACAAAGCCTCCTCTAGCTCAGCGCCATCCCCCGTGCCCACCTGGGCGTGCCTGATGGCCTCGTGCACCTCTGCCCACAGGTCATCATCCTGAACCACCCTGGGCAGATCAGCGCTGGCTACTCGCCTGTCATTGACTGCCACACAGCGCACATCGCCTGCAAGTTTGCTGAGCTGAAGGAGAAGATTGACCGGCGCTCTGGCAAGAAGTTGGAGGACAACCCCAAGTCCCTGAAGTCTGGGGATGCGGCCATTGTGGAGATGGTCCCGGGGAAGCCCATGTGTGTGGAGAGCTTCTCCCAGTACCCTCCTCTCGGTGAGCTGGCTGGTGAGGGAGGGGGGACCCCGGGGTGGTGGCCAGTCCCGGCGAAGGGCAGAGGACCACTGCAGGGGTGGGGTGGACGGAGGGTCCTGCACTTTTCTGCTGCGGCTTAGAGCTTAGCAGGAGACCCCCCCGCCCCGACTTGGTCTTTGCCTCACAGAGCACCGGGTGGGCCTGGGATGGTACCCGCTCTGCAGGTGAAGTCCCCTAAGTGACTCACCCGAGGCCCGTGGCTAGTGTAGTGGCAGAGTTAGGACTGACTGCCCACCTCCAGCTGGCCCGCCTCACGGGTACCCCCAGGATGACCCACAGGCCTATTTTGGAGAGCCTCCTCATGCGAGGTTGCTGGCCACCCTCAAAATAGCTAAAAGGGTGACCTGTATTCCGCGCGGGCTGCTCTAAGGACCGTTCGTGCGGCATTTCGTTCCCACAACGATGCCTTGGCGGAGGCCTGTGTGGGTCATTCCCGCCACCTAAGCAGACGGGAGCCTCGCACTCCCACCCCCCATCCCCGAAGCAGGCTGAGAGCTCCCCGCGCAGCGCGAGGGTCCCGCCCCGGGGCCGGGGGCTGGGCTGGATGCTGCGGGCGCGAGTGCGCCTGCGCGCTGCATCCCGGGCCCCGCCTCACGCCCCTTCCCCGCAGGCCGCTTCGCCGTGCGCGACATGCGGCAGACGGTGGCCGTGGGCGTCATCAAGAACGTGGAGAAGAAGAGCGGCGGCGCCGGCAAGGTCACCAAGTCGGCGCAGAAGGCGCAGAAGGCGGGCAAGTGAAGCGCGGGCGCCCGCGGCGCGACCCTCCCCGGCGGCGCCGCGCCCCGCCCCCGCGCCCCGCCCCCCCGCCAGGCGCACGTCTGCACCTCCGCTTGTAAGAGGCTCTCGGTCAGCGACTGGCTGCTCGCCATCAAGGTCCAGTGGAAGTTCTTCAAGAGGAAAAGCGCCCCCGCCGCCCCGGCTTCCGCGTCCAGCCTTTGCCACGCTCAGTGCCCGTTTTACCAATAAACTGAGCGACCCCAGAGCCGTGTACGCCTGCTGCTGGGGGGTGGGTGGCCCGCCCCGCGGGAGGGCCCTGGTCAGGACCCCTCCTGGCCCCCCACCAGGCTGCCATCCTCGTCCCGACCGGCACCCACCACGCCTGCGAGCGACCTGGCCAGGTGTGCACCCGCGCTGGCCAGGTGGGCGGTGGGGGGCTGGATCCGGAGTCCTGCTGGTGAGGGGGCTTTGGCGTTCCCCCAGTGGGGTCATCCAGGGCAAAGAATGGGTCACTTCGCATCCGCAGAAGGGGGTTGAAGGCTTCGGGGGTCTCTCTGAGAACGGGATGAACTCAGGGCTCCTCCCCCAAGAGTGACTGTCACACACACAGTGTTCTTCACCCGGGTTTTCAAGCTCTCACGCTCTTGGAAGCCCGTTCTTAATCCCCCCCCCCCATCCCACCGCACCCCGGCCCGGTCACTTGTGGCTGGAGGCAGCACCCCATCCATCCTGCTCCTCGGTGGGGCCCTAGGCACAGCCCGGAACCCCAGCCCCAGGAACCCCAGAACAGGCCCTGGCCTCAGTCAGCAAGCGTGGGGTGTGGGGGAAGGATGGCTTGCTGCCCAGCCACCCCTGCTTCCAGAAAGCAGCCCCCAGCCGAAGCCGGGTGTTGGTGCAGCAGACCGAGCTCAGGGTGGGCTGAGCACATCGCTGACGGGGGGCACAGAGCAGGCTCGCCGGCCTGCAGCGGGGCGTGGGCTGTGGGCCGTCCCTGCGGGGTGAGCAGCAGGCCGACCACAGGCCCCTCATGTCTGAGTCCCCTGGGGCTGCAGCAGCACATGGGCCTCCAACTGGCAGCTTAAAACGCCAGAAACAGACTCTCTCACGGTTTGGTGCCACTGGGACAAGATCCAGTGTGGGCAGGGCCCGTTCCTTCCAGAGGCTCTAGGGGAGGGTCGGGTCCAGGCCTCTTGCAGCTCCTGGTGGCGGCGCAAGTCCCTTGGCTTGTGGTCACATCCCCCCCAATCTCTGCCTCCACGGTCACATGGCTTCCTCCTCTCTGGGTCAAATCTCCTCTGCCTCCCGCTTATAGGGGAGGGCACTGAAGAGCCCCCCCCGGATAATCCGGGATCATCTCAGCCCAAGATCTTAATTTAGTTGCCTCTGCAAACACGTTCTTGCTACTTGCATGGCGCAGCCTTTAGGGCCTGAGACCTGAGCTCTTAGGAAGCATGTCCAGCCCCCGCCCCCACGCCGGGTGGGGGGGGGAGCTACGCCGCCGAGTGAGGGGCCAGCCGGGACAGATGGGTGCTGGGGTTCAGGGGTGTCCGTGGAGGGGCTGTGGTGTTTCCCCGCCCAGTCCCAACGTGGGGATGGGCCCCCGGAGGCCGCAGGAGGGGAGAGTAGGACCAGAGGAAGCGTCTCCCGTGCTGGCGGCCTGCGGACCCCCACGGGAAGGGTCTGCGCTGACCCTCAGAGGCCTCCAAGGAAGGCAGCTTGAGTAGGCAAATACAGACACAGAAGCCCCAGTCAAATTTGGATTTCAGATAAACAGTGGATAATTTGTTTAATGTAAATGTGTCCCATACACTGTTTACACTGGAAAGGTATTTGTTGCTTACCCGAGACTCAGACTCGATGGTGTGTTCTATCTGGTGGCCCTACTCAAGGAAACCAGAGCCTTCTGCCGCTCTCCTGAGCTGTGGCCGGTCCTGGGCCCCCCGGACCAAGCCAGTGTGACCCTGCAGGTTGTCCCAGGAAGCTGTCCTTACACACTTGGCCCAGTTAGAATTGGGGTCAAGACGGAGAAACCTGTCAGCATGAGACAGGGTAAGAATGAAACCAGCCCCCAGATGGGGTCAGAGGAAGCCCCCCAGTGTGGTCCCTGAGGGGACCCTCACCCTCTGGCCCCGGCGGCTGTTGCAGACTCTGGTCATCCAGACGTGGAGGGCGGGGGGATGTCAGCCTGTCCTGCTCACCAGCCTACCCTTGGGGCCACACTGCCTGCCCCCCAGACGAGCGCGTTCTGGAGTGGCGACACAGGTCATTCCAAGCTCACGGGCTCCGTGCGGGGAGCAGCTCCCTGTTCCCACCAGAGTCGGAGACAGACGCGGGCCGCTGCCGTGGTGGAGGGTGGGGTTTCTCCGAGGGTCTCGGTGCCTTGGGCCCCCTTCGGGGATGCCGGTGCGCGCTCCTAGTCTGATGCCTGGCTGGGCCCCGCACCTCGCTGCATGCGCGGCGCCCTGCTCAGGCTGGGGTCCGCGGGCCGCAGGACTCCGGACCTCGCCGGCGGGGGCTGCAGTGCCGCCGATGTCCACGTGGGGGCAGCGCACGCGGCAGTCTCCCCGGATTTTTCCGCGGACCTCGCGGCGAGCGCTGCCCCGCCATCGGCGCCCTGCAGAGCGGGGGTGCGCGGGCGCCTGGGCCTCTGGGCTGCTCCCCGAGCCAGGCACACTCAGCGGGAGGGGCTGCAGGGGAGGGCGGGCGCTGGCGGCGGGGAGGCGGCTGTGGGGCGGCGGAGCCCGGGCTTTTCGCCCTGGGCGTCGGTTCCCAAACCCTCACCGGTTAGATGCCGCTGAGCCCGCCGCCGTGGACGCAGTGCAGCGGAAATGAGAGCCGCGGTGTGGAAAGCTCAGGGCCACGGCGTGCAGCATCACCGCCCGTGGCTGCGAAAACCTCATCGTACCGGGGGCGGGGGGGGGGGGGGGCAAGAGGGGAAAAGACACGGCCTCGGTGTTACTGGGGAAACAGTTTTCATCTTCTGGAGGGGTCCCGGGCCCCGGGGTGCCTGGACGGAACTTTGAGAACCTGTGATCTGGGCAGCAGTGCAGGCGGCGAGGGTGCGGGCTCCTGCCCCGTTGCCCCCGCTGCCAGAGGGGACGAAGCCGGTGCGGGGTGGACGAGCCCCCTGTGCTCAGCTGCTCGCAGGGGCCGCGCAGCGGCATCCCCACCTGCCTCCGTCGCTGCCCGGCCCCTGGCGCGGCCATGGGAGTCCGGGCTGAGGATGGAAGGCGCGGTTCGATGGAGGGTGTGGGGGGCCCTCCCTTTGGTGTGGTGGTGGGTGGGCCCTTTCCCACCGCAGGCTAGGGCAGGGGAGCAGGGTAGGGGGCAGAGTCCACTGGGCTTGGGGGCGGGGCGTCAGCCTCAGAGGCAGTGGACGGATGGAGAGCGTGGGCATGCGCGGGGTGGGCGCCACAGCCGGGGCAGTGTACCCTGGGATGGGGGGGGTGGTACAGCGTCAGGGCCGAGGCCCAAGCAGGGGATGTAGACCAGCGCTCACACCTGGCTTGGACGCCAGGGCTGCTGCGGAGGACTTGGGGGCCCAGAGAGGTGCCCTCCCTACCAGCCACAGGGCTGGCGCTGGAGCCCAGGCTCTGTGAGTGGCCCCTGAAGCTGGGGCCTGGGGCCGGGTCTCCCCCCTCTGCTGGGCTGGTGAATAATTGAAAGCAGGATCCGCCAGGACCCGACTTGCAGCTTCAATCTGCACTTCGGGTGCCTCTGAAAAATTCATGAGTCCTTGGGTCGGCAGGGTCCTGCTGAGCCGGCCGAATCTGATCTGCCTCCTGCCCTGTGTCCCCAGGGCTCCCGGCGCCCTCCCCTAAAGACAGGAAGCATCTCCCTCCTCCTCCAGGGACCCGGGTGACCCTGGTGGTGACAGTCCTTGGCTGAATGGCAGCCTCAGACCCCAAGGCTTCTCACCAGGGAGTGGCCATCCCTATGGGTGGCTGTGGGTGTGTCTCCTCCTGGGTGCCCTCGTGTGTCTCAGGGTTGGATTGCGAGTGTGCCAGGTTACACGCGTGCCCCTGGTGTGTGTGCACAGCTGTGCACACCTGTGTACATGTGACCTGGATGAGGAGCTGTGCACGTCTGCGTGGGCCTGTGTGGGGTGTGGGGAGAGTGTGGTGTGGTGTCTGGGAGCCTATGGGAGCGGGGGCGTGACGGTGTGCAGGTGTGCGTGCATGCGTGCATCTCGTGCTTGCACACGTGTGTGCATGAGTGTGCATGTGCGTGTGCGCCACACGAGCTGTGTCTCTGCTCTACCTGCGCTGCTGGCTGCCTGGCTGCCTTGAGTCAGCGTTGAGCCCCCGGGGGGGCCGTGGGTGGCTGGATGCAGGCCGCGTGGGGCAGCTTTCTGGGTCCTGCAGCCATGCAGGGAGAAACTGGCCCGGCAGCTGGTCCCGACTTGGCTGGGGTGGGTCTGGGTGGGTCAGGGAAGAATGGAGCTTGGTGTCCAAAGGAGCTGCTTCCTTTCCTGGCTTCACTTGTTCCTGGTGCCTCTCTGTGGGGTCAGCTGGAGAGGAAGTAGAGGGGGTCCAGGGGCACCTCAGACGTGGGCTTGTGGCTGGGAGCCCGGCTGAGTCAGCTGCCAGCACGGAGGTCCAGTCAGCCACACACCAGGGGCTGGGCCTGGACTGTGGACTGAGTGGAGCCGGAGGCAGGGGTGGGGGAGGCAAGAGCATCTAGGCCCTGCCTGTCCCGTGTCCACCCTGGGCAGGGTGGGCGGACCTGGAAGGGTCAGGGGGGCAGGGACCAGATCGTGCTGTCTGGACCATCTCTCTGACTGTCTGTCTGAAGATGCTCAGTGAAGTGTCACCTGCCTCCAAAAGCCATCTTGTCAGGGATGCTGGCAGCTCTGGGGGGCATAGGGGCCATGGCCGGGCTTGTGCCAACCCTGAGTGCCTCATGGACCCAGCTCCCTGGCCCAGAGAGCCCACCCTGGGCTCTGGTGACAAGGACCATGCCAGCTGCTGTTTGAAGCTGGGTCTGTCAGGCTGGCGGTGTCCTGGGGTCCAGGGCTCAGCTGCCTAGAAAGGGGGGGGCAGGTGGCAAAGCTGAGCCAAATGGGGAGCTTGAGGACAGGACGTGGGAGGGAAGATGGGGGGGAAGAGGGGCAGGGTCATGCTTATGAATGCCATGGGGGGGGTTGTGAAATTTCACCTTCCATCTCTGGCCCCTGAGCAAACCTCTTGCCCTCAGAGTGGGTGGGACCTGGATGGGTGCTGCATGTGCCTTTGGGGCTGGGGTCTGCGTTAGGTGGCTCCCCTGAGTCCCGGCTCTCTCTCGAAAGCTGCAGTTGCCTCTGCTGGGGTGGGGGTGGGGCTCCTGGGACACTAGGCGCCTCCGGTATCCTCGCATCCCTTTCTTTGCTGTGTGTCTCTGGACACCCAGGGCCCTCATCCCCAGTGGGGAGGAAGATGGTACGTGTTGGAAATGCGAGATTGCAGAGCCAGCCCTGGAATTGATTCACTTATTTTTACTTTAGAGCTTATATAACGCTTGCTCATGCCAGGCATTGTTCTAAGTGCTTTGCAAACCTCGACTCTGTGAGTGGTCATAACAATCCTTGGTGTATCTTCTGTGACTATCCCCAGTGTACAGGCTGAGAACCGAGGGCCGGAGAGGTCCAGCACCTTGCCCAGTTGCACACAGACATGAGCCATGAAACAGAAGCAAACACTGCACTGCTCTGTGATGGTGTAAAGGTAGATTCTGTCATCAGGCCAGAAAATAGCCAGAAAACCCAGGCTTCCTTTGCTGAACTCCGATGATGAGCTGTCCTCTTGCCACTTGGCAAGTGTGCCCCTCACGCAGATGCTTGCCCCCCCCCCCCGATGCCCTTCCTGGGGGTGGGGGGAGTTGCTCTCCTTCTCAACACCCCAGACTCCTGCCTCCTTGCCCATGAAAAGTCTCATCTGTTGGCTTGGGTATTATTAGGAGATTTAGGGAGAAAATCCCTTTGTTGGCACTACTTCTTGCTAAGGGGTGAATGGCTAACTTCCCAGAAATATTTGCAACTTAAGAGAAAACCTTGTTAACCTAAATCATGGTGTCTTACCCTCAGCACCGTTGACATCCGGGGTGGACAATCCTCTGGTGTGGGGATGGGGAGCCTGTCCTGAGCCTCCTCTACCCATTAGATGCCAATAGCACCTGCTCCCATCACGACAACCAAAAATGTCTCCCGACATTACAGATGTCCCCTGGGGAACAAAGCTGCCCTGGGTAAGAGTGATTGGCCCAAGTGGATCTTATCTCTGTGGGTGGACGCCAGGAGGGGAGGGGGTCCACGTGTCTGAGCCGGGAGATCCTCCCATGGGGGAAGGGCTGTAAGAAAATGAGGAAGAGTGTGTTTCTAAGCCAGGACTGCGGTCATCCTGCATCTCCCTGCGGTTTCCTGGACGCTGCTCTGTGCTGGGGGGTGCTTTACAGGGTCGCCTCCGTTCAGCGTCTCCCGGCAGCCCCGTGAGGTGGGAGCCATTTCTCTTCACTCGACCAGTGAGGACCCCTGGGTTCTGCAAGGGTCATTTGACCTGCTCAAGGTCACACAGCTCGGATGAGCCCGGGGGGCTGCCCCAGGGCTATGATCTGCAGCCGGCAACACCCTGCCTCCGGCAATGCTGTAGGGTGGAGCCGCGTTTGCTGGTGGAGTGATTCATCGGGGCCACCCTGCCAGCGTCCGGGTGCTGGCTGAGGGCTCCAGCTCTGTCCAGGCGGATGTGTCCTGGTTTGATGGTCCAAGAGTCCAGCGTTTCTGTCCCATCTCCCTGGCTTAGTGTGTGGTGACCTTGTCCTGGTGAGGGGGCAGGGGGAGGACTCTGACAGCCCACGGGCCCTGCCCCAAGCTGGACAGCTCTGTCCAAAGCTACTGGACATAACATCTGGCCAAGCGAGCAAGGCACTCAAGCGAGCCGGGGCTGGCAGTGGGCGGGCAGCCAGGACCCAGCAGCCGACGCCTGTGTGTGGGCAGAGCGGCTGACCGCTCTGCTGTGGGGAGCCTGTCTCCACGGCCTCACGTTCCAGCTCACATCCGCCCACGGTCTACCCGGGCAGCCCCTGAGCCACACAGGCCTCCAGGCTGGCCATCGAGGGCGCATCCTGGCTCGAGGCTCCAGGCAGCATCCAGCTCTAGAAAAGTGACTGTTCACTCATTCAGGGAATGTTGACGAGCAGTTTCTGTGGACTGGGCCAGGGGCGGTGAGTGTGTGCACGGGCTGTGTGTGCGCACAGGGGTGTGTGTGTGCACACGGGGATGTGAGTGTGTGCACGGGGATGTGAGTGTGTGCACGGGGATGTGAGTGTGTGCACGGGGACATGAGTTTGTGTGGGGATGTGAGTGTGCGCGGGGATGAGAGCATGCGCGGGGACGTGAGCATGTGCGGGGACGTGACTGTGCATGGGGATGTGAGCGTGCGTGGGGACATGAGCGTGCAAAGGGATGTGCGCGTGCAAGGGGGTGTGAGCGTGCAAGGGGACGTGAGCGTGCGCGGGGATGTGACTGTGCGCGGGGACGTGACTGTGCATGGGGATGTGAGCGTGCAAGGGCATGTGACTGTGCGCAGGGACGTGAGTGTGCGCGGGGATGTGACTGTGTGCGGGGATGTGAGCGTGGCACCGCCCCCCTCTTTAGCTCCCTGTCTAGTGGGTGTGGGGACGAAGAGGAGGTGAGCCAGTAAACAGCACAGTTTCCGACCGTGACGCGGAAGCAGAGCTGAGAGCTGGGGCTGGGGTCACAGCTCAGGGGTGATGGAGCAGGGCCTCCCTGAGGAGAACCACAGGGACCTCTGGTGCTGATGGAAGGAACAGCATTCCTGGCAGAGGGAACAGTATATTCAAAGGCCCCTTCACCTGCCTGAGGGTCCTTGAAGCTGCCATGTGCCCAGGGTGGGGAGCTGGGAGGTAGGGGAGGTGGGGGTCTGCGAGCCACCGGGCCTGATCACACAGGTGAAGAGGCCGTAGAGAGGACAGTGGGCCTCAACTTGCCACGGGAGCCCTGACACGTAGAGAACCCCGTTGGGGCCTGGGTCACCCCTCGGCACCAGAACGCAGGAGCTCTGGGGCCTGCGTTACCTGCCATGGAACGGGAATGAGTGTGACAGACTCCTCATTTGCCCGGAGGTGTGGGAAGGGGCGTGTGGGGTGACTTGTAGGGAAGCCATGGGCCAGAGGTGACAACATGCACAGTCCCCCTTCCCACCCCCCACCCGCCGGAAACTGGCCAGTGGAGTGTGCGGGCAGGGCATCACGGCAGAGTGCCAAGAGGGGGTTCCCTTGAGAGCCCAGAGTCTACACGTTGATTTCCACCCACCTGGACGTGTCCAGGGCCACCTTTGCTGCCCGGCCTGTCTCCGCCGTCGCAGGCGACCATGAACTCCTGGTGTCAAGGTGCTATTGGTGGCTGAGAAATACCAGTCAACTCCCACATACAATTACCTAGTTTGCCAGGGTCTGGGGAAGCTTGTAGAGAGTTCTGACCCTTAAAAAAAAAAAAAAACCCTATAAACTAAATTTATACTGACTTTAGCATAAGATGTTAAAAAAAATCAATGCTCTCATGTCTTGAATCTTTTCCTTACTTCCCTGCTCCCTCCATGAGCTGGATAAATAATACAGCCCTTCCTCCTAATAACGGAAAATTCCTTGCGGGAGGGCCGGACTTGCTATCTGGGTAGCCGCTTCCTGTTGCCCAAATTACAGCACCAAGACGGCAACAGCCCTGACCCAGGTTATCTGATTGAGAACCTGTCTCTTCTCATTTCCCCAAATTAAGTCTTGTTCTCGGCTTGCTGGAGCTTTCCCTCTGGGCCTCTGAGGGCCCATCTGTTTTTCTGAAGGCGCTGTGGTTGGGGAAGGAGCTTGCTCCTTTTCTACTGGTAGGAAATAGGGTGGTGGTGTCCCCATGTCCTTGCGGTCACTGGCCATGAACTCAAGTGTTCTTGAACATAAGTATCTTTTCTTGTGACTGTAGAGTGTCAGCAAAGCACCCGATGGGGCTGAACCGAAAGGGCTCCCACCGCAGGGTGCCGGAGCCACCTCCCCCGGGGACGGCCCGCAGGACCTCGCTGCTGACGGCCCTTGGCCAGGATGGACGGCCAGGGGACGCCTGCTTCCTCTCCACTCGCTCCCCACACTCTGCTGTCTTCTGGCCCCACTGTGCCATGTTGGGTCGGTGACGCTAGAGTCACGATCCCCGGCTCATGGAGAAGCGGGTTCCCGGGAAATGCTGAGCCCATGGTCTGAGCCGTGGGAAGGGTCACCACGAAGGTTCCCAAAGAGGGGATGGTCCAGATGTGCTTCCCTACGGCCCCCGCCACCAGCAGCAGTGATGTCCCCTGAGCACGCAGTGGGCCCCATCTGTGCCAGGCTCTGGGGGACACAGTGGTGGGTGAGATGCACCAAAGGCAGGGGAGCCCGGCCGGGAAGCAGGGTCCCAGCCCTGCGTGGTGAGCTTCCCGACGGGAAGGGGACGCACAGGAGTAATGGGGGCAGGGGTTTGTAGACTCTGAGCTGGCCTCTGATATGACGGCTCAGTGTAGCCAGGCGTGCGGGGGACAGGAGGAGGAGGCCAGAGGAGAGGGCAAACGAAGAGGGTGTTGGGCTCGGAAGCGTCCGGGCTGGTGCTGAAAGGACAGCGCCCGGCTTGGGCGACTGCCGCCCGAAGTCCCGGTGAAAGCTCTCTCCCCAAACTGGAGTTGGGCGTCGTGTGCATCTGGATTTTTCCACTCTGTCTCTCTGGATCCTGTCAGTGCGGTCTTGGCAAAGATGGCTTGAGCCTGAAAGCTTTTCCCATCTATTTTTAAATAAATGGAATTCCTGTCGCTTGCATGAAATTCACCCCAACTGACTGTTTTCAATGACCTGCTTTGCCTGGGTGGCAGGGGTGGGGGCACTGGTGTCCGGACCGCTGACAGCGCACAGTCCATGGTGTGCAAGACACAAAACTGAAAACACGGATGATCACGGAAAGGACACGCGAAACAGAGGAAGCAGAGGTTTTCAAACCTTGAGGCAGGGTTCGCCTTCCAGAACCTCGGAGAGATGCGGTGAAGCTGTTGGTGCCGATTCCACTGTAGACAAGTGAGCAGGGGGTTGGGGAGGTGGAGGCCACCTGCACCCGGCCCGGTCCCCTTCTGGCTTGGTGGGGGGCGCCCTCTCGGCACCGCCTCCCCCAGGAGATCGTGAAGGCAGCCAGAGGCCCCTCGGGCCTCAGAGACGTGCCCTCCTTTCTTCCTGCTCGGTGTCCTAGAACGCAGAGCCCACACCTAGAATGCACGTGCAAAGGTGACACCTTCATCCTCTGTGAGTCACCCTAACCATGGGCCCACTTTGCTCTCCTATCCAACCGCAGGAGGGGCTCCTCCAGGGAGGGACCGTGCCCAGCTCAGGGGGCACCCTGGGGTGTGGGAGGCCTCCCCTCAGCAGGAAGGGGTGGCCCTGACCTTGTGGAGTCTGCCCGTTTGAGTCACAGGCACTTGGTCTAGTTTCTGAGGCCTGAGCATGAGTGTCCCCCAGATGCCACCCCTGTGCAGACCCAGTGCACGTGGGACGCAGTGATCCCTTCCTTCCTTTCGTAATCCAGCTCCTCCTCCTGCCCCCTCAGCCTGGGCTCAGCGGGGCGAACCCGCTGAGTGATTGTAGCTAGTGACCAGACGCGGGGCAGGGAGGTGGGGCCTGTGGCCCCTGGGACGCACCTGTGTGCACAGGCGTGTGTGGGGCATGCACTCCAGTCCCCCAACATTCTAGATGACTTAGCACCGTGCCTGCATTACCCATTACGTTTTCTGCCCAGGTAAAAAAAAACAAACAAACCAGGCCACTGGCTTTGGAACCCAAAGGGCAAACAACACGGCTGACCTGGTGCCAGGGTCCTGCTGTTTTAGGAGCTCAGTTACGGGTGAGGGCAGCGCCAGCTACTGAGCAGGGTCTTTCTCTTGGTAGATCCCATGATGCCGGGTGAATGTGGGAGGGTCTGGACGTACTCGAGAGGGCCACCTGCAGCCAACACCATCCCACGTGTGCAGAGGGGGCTCCGGGGGGCACAGTGAGGAGCTGACAGCATCGAGCGTGCAGGGGCCCCTCGGGGGCTGAGGAATGACCCCTCTGGTCTTCCAGAGCAGGTGCCCCCAGGACGCCCACGGCTAGGGGAGGCCACCTCTGCCCATTCCCCCAGGGGGACACCCTGCCGCCTGTGTCCAGAGCCTGTCCTCCTTTGTGCTGGACTGTGGCACCAGCATCCCCACCGGCCTGAGGTCAAGGTCTTGCCTTGAGTCCCACTCTCCAAGCTCCTGTCCCTGCCACAGGCCCCTTGGGGGACTTCCAGGGGCCCCTAGGGTGAGCTTCTCAGGCCTCACCTTCCTGACCACCCTTGCCCCTCTTCCTGCCAAGAGGCCTCTGCAAACCCCCACCTTTCCCCTGCTGTCTCTTCTCCTGCACTGCCCTCTCCCAGGCTGCGTTCATGCTGCCTCTTTGGAAGTCTCCCCGGATGCCTCCCCTTATGCAACCAAGGGCCTGGGGTCTAGAGGGTCCTCATGCCTGGTCCATCTAGAGGCCAGGAGCATAAGGCCCCTGGGGTCTGGGCCTTATAACGGAGAGCCCGGCAAGAGCTGGTGCCTCGTGGCTCCAAGGTGTGCAGTCCGGGCCCAGTTGGTAAGACTTCAACTGGGGCCAGGCCCTGGTACCGCCTGGGGATCCCAGGGATAGTGCCTGGTCCTGGCCACACAAGAGGGGACCAGGCGTCGGATTCCCTCGTCAGCGCACACGTGGTCGGAGTAGCGGGAAGGGGTCTGCGGGGCGGCCAGCCGGGCCCCCCCTCCCCCGTCCTCCCCTCCCCCGTCCTCCTTTCCTCTCCCCCGTCCTCCCCTCCCCCGTCCTCCCCTCCTCTACCCAGTCCTCCCCTCCCCTTCCTCGTCCTCCCCTCCTCTCCCCTCCTCCGTCCTCCCCTCCCTCCCCCGTCCTCCCCTCCCCTCCTCCGTCCTCCCCTCTGTCCTCCCCTCCCCCGCCCTCCCCCGCCCTCCCCTCTCTTCGCCGTCCTCCCCTCCTCTTCCCTCCCGCGGCCGGCGCGGCGGCGCAGGCGTCAACGGGGGGCGGGGCGGGGCGGGGCGGGGCGGCGGGCGGAGCCGGCGCGGCTTCGGGCCAGGCGGCCAGGCGCGCGCGGAGCGAGGCGGCCGCAGCGTCCCCGCGCGCGGCCCGGGCCCGGCAGGAGCGCGGAGCCGCCGCCGCCGCCGCCGCCTTCTTCTCGGCCATGCGGCTCCCGGGCCGGGGACCTGGGCTCGGGCCCGCGCCGGCCCCCGCGCACCGCCCCCGCTGAGCCCGCGCCCGCCCGGGCGCCGCCCGGCACCATGGTGCAGAAGTCGCGCAACGGCGGCGTGTACCCCGGCCCAGGCGGGGAGAAGAAGCTCAAGGTGGGCTTCGTGGGGCTGGACCCCGGCGCGCCCGACTCCACCCGGGACGGCGCGCTGCTCATCGCCGGCTCCGAGGCCCCCAAGCGCGGCAGCATCCTCAGCAAGCCGCGCGCGGGCGGCACGGGCGCCGGGAAGCCCCCCAAGCGCAACGCCTTCTACCGCAAGCTGCAGAATTTCCTCTACAACGTGCTGGAGCGGCCGCGCGGCTGGGCGTTCATCTACCACGCCTACGTGTGAGTGCCCCCCCTCCCCCGGGCGGCGGGCACCGGGGCGACCGGCCGCTGGCGGCCCGCGGGCCTCCGCGCGTGTGCCCCGGGTCCCCCGGTTCGGGCCAAGGGCCGGGGGCTGGAGAGCGACTTTGGAGACCTCTGCTTGGAAGGAGCGTCGGGGTGGGGGCGCCCGTGCCCTCCCCCGCCCGCCCGCGGCCTGGTCGGGTTGCAGCAGCCCCTCCCCCGCAGCGCGGGGAGATGTGCGGCGCCCCAGCCGCCCCTCCTCAGCCCGGGGGGCCCCTCCCCACGGCCGCTGCACCGAACAAAGGGCCGGCCGGAGGGAGGGAGGCGCTGCCCGTCCTGCCGCTGGATCTGGGCTCCTGGGGGGCCCCCTCTAGAGGGGTTCCCCCAAGGAAGGGGAAACGGGGGGAGGGGCTGGCCGACCCTTTCTCATCCCCCCAAGCCGCTCACGCTCCGTCTAGGGTGAGCCTCTGGGCGGCTGACGCGGGGGAGGAGTCCTCCCAGTGCCCCCCGCCCCCCGCCCTGCGCTGAGGGCGGTTAGTTGGCTGCCCTGCCCCAAGGTGCCGGCACCCACCCCTGGCCTGGCCCGCACCCTCCCCTCCCCCCCACCCAGCGCATCCCAGACCCCTCTCTGCAGCTGCTAGCTGGAGGAGCAGGTGTGTGCCTGACGCCCAGTGCACATTCTGGGGTCCAGACCCCCTCCTTGGCAGAGCAGACCCCCAGGAGGAGGAGGGGGCCACCATCCTGGGGCCACCAGCCCTGGCCCTGGAAGGACTGTTGGTGTCCCTGGGCTGGTGGCCACGGGCCTGCCTTGTGTGCACATGGGTGTTCGCGTGTGTGGCGTTTGTGTCTCTGAGTGTGCGTGTGCCCCCGTGCCGTGCCGGTGGCGAGCGCGGCCTCAGAGCCTGCAGGCGCTCTCTCCCATCCCAGCTCCACTGGGGCCGGGACTCGGCCATTTTGTGTGAAAGAGGCATTTTGGGATGGGAGAGATGGGTGGATTCTGGGAAGCCATCTCTGACCTGGTGTCCACCTGGGATGAGGGGGTGTGTGCCCTGTGAGTGCACCTGGGACCTGTGAGTGTGTGCTCTGGACGGACCCTCTGTGGGGTGGGGGAGAAGACCCTGGGAGGGAAATGCCAAGCTGCTGGAGGGCCGGGTGTCCTGGGGGTCACCGTAGCCCTGGCGGCCTCCTAGCCACTGTCCCCACCCCAGCACTGGGCCACCCTGGGCGTCCCGAGAGCCAGAGGCTCCCCCGGCACCGTGTCAGTCCCTGCCTGCCCCAGGGGGGTGGCCCTGGCTCTTCCCCGGGCGGACATGCGCAGGTGTGCTCTTCATCCTCGGCAGAGCCCTGCGTCTCCTCTCCCTGCTGGGCTGGACCTCAGGGGCTCCCAGTGGGGCCAGCTCTGGTCAGCCAGGTCCGGCCCGAGGTGAGCTCTGGTACGTGGACACAACCCAGCGGCGCCCTGCTCCTGTCTGACCTGTGGCGTGGCTGCCGGCGGGTTTGCTGTGCTTTGGGTACGAAGGTCCCTGCTGGCGGCACTTCCCGGGTCCCCTGTGTGTGGCCTCTCCCTGCCCAGGCCTGGAGTGCCCAGCCCTCAGTGCCTCCCGCATCCCAGGAGCTGCGGCATCTAGAACAGGAGGCGGAGTGTGTGGGGAGCGGGCGCCGGGAGGCTGCTCTCGGCTGTGGGGTCTGTGTTGCCTCCTCAGGAGCCCGAGTCAGGACAGGTGGGCCTGCAGCGTGTGGGGCTCCAGGGGCAGTAGAGGGGCCACAGCTGCCCCTGCCCCCAAGGTGTCGTGGAGGCAAAGCCCGTGGGGCCTCCGCGTGCCCAGGGTGGCCGGGGCTGCTCCCTGGACGGCCACGTCCCTGTCCCGCTCTCGTTGCTCATGGGTGCCACCCGGGCCCCCGGGCGTGGACTTCACCACTGTCCCAAGGCCCAGCCTGTCCTCGGGGCCCGGCGCCCTGGACTCGGGGGGCCTTCACAGCCCCCAGGCTGGTCCCCCAGGGTGTGGTCTTCCCTGTGGGCCCCGTCCCCCGGCACGGACCGGCCCTTGTCTGTCTGGTTTGTTGATTCATTAGTTAAGCCAGTTTGAGCCCCTTCTGCACTGGGCCTGGGGGGGCCGGGGGGCGGGGGGCAGGGAGTTGTCCGGGGCTGGGGCAGCGCTGCCCTCCTCTGCCACCTGCCTCTGCTTTTGCCACCAAAGCCTGGCTTCTGGAAGGCAGAGGTGTTCTGGGCCCTCTGGGTGTCAGAGGTGGGGAGGGAGGCCACTGCCCTGTGGCCCCCAGGCTTGGTGGGCATCAGGCCAGGCCCCCCCCCCCCCCCCCCACAGCGGACGTGCCTCTGGGCCCAGAGCCATGGCCATCACTGCTTCCGCCTGGGAGCAGCTCTAGAAGCCCTTCTGGAGGCAGGAGGCTTCCCTGAGTCAGGAGGGATCCCAGACCAGGCCGACGGGGGCCCATCTGGGCAGAAACAGCTCGGGCCACCCCTCCCAGCCCAGAGGCCCTTGCAGGGGCCCTTCCTCGGCTCCGGCTGGAGGGAGAGCGGTCCCTGGGTGGGCAGACCACACCCCGCGTGACTCCTCACCAAGATCTGGGTAGGGTTCTGGGCGGGCGGGCTGGTGTCGTCTGCAGGGGCTGGGGGCCCCGTGGCGAGGCGCTGCGCCGCGTGGGGGGGGGAAGGGGGGCACCTCAGGCCTCCCCTCACAGCCCCGGGCAGGTCTCGGGGCTCCGAGGGTCCCTGTGCCCCAAGAGCGGGGCGTCGTCACGTGAGAGGATTTTCTAGGTACGTTTAGAGTTTTCATGACTTTCTCAGGTGGGGGGTGAGCCAGAAAAAGACCGAAACCATTTTGGGGATGTGCGTGCAGGCCAGTGGGGCGCCTGTGGTTACTCATCTGCTCTCGGCACGCCCTCGGGGGTCCTTTGAGAGCCCAGGTTGGGCACGCTGCCCCTTCCCCGCTCGGGGTGGGAGCGGCAGCTACTCCATCCCGGTGGCGGGGCTGGGGGGTCTCCTCGAGGCTCGCGCTAGGAGGGGAGGGGAACCTCACGTCTCCTGGGCCCGCTGGCTGCCGGTCTCGGATGTCTCGCTTTGTGGCCCCATTTTCACTGGTGGGGAAACCAAGGCCGAGGCGGTCGAGTTCCAAGGTGCCCCACTCACGCCGAAGGTGGTCGCTGTGCCCAGTGATGAGAGCTTGGGGTGCAGATTGGTTGACTTTTCCAACATCCAAAAGCCACTTTGAGTTGCCAGGGTGAGGTTGTGTTTAAAATAGGCTGGATGGAAAATGCTGGTGACTGCAGGACAGGGACTGACCCCTGGAGGCTGGGGCTTGCCTGACCGGCCCACTTCTGTGAGTTACCTTCTCTCGGGTTGGTCCGCCGAGCCCCCTTCGTCCTCAGATGGCATCCGGGTGGGACTCGGGAGGTCTCTGATGCTTCGGGGCCCGTGGCTGGGGCATGGCCTCGGATAACCCACGTGGGGTCCCACGCTTGGTCACGAGCAGGCCGCCCGCTGCCTCCTCTCACTCGTCTGCCCTCGGATGGGCAAGCCTGGGCCCAGGTGCCGGCTGCTCTTTTCCTCGGTCTGACTGCATCTGGGGGCGCGTGTGGGCCCAGGGCAAGTGGCCAGGGTCTCTGCTTCTGAGAGGAGACTGGAGCCTGAGTGGCCGTATTCTCAACTTCTTTCAGCTCCCAGACCTCCCTGCAGTCCTGGGGAGGAAATGTCTATTGACTGAAGAGTTGGAGAATCTTATGGAAATTTCCCCAAAGGTGAAAACGGTAGGAGGGTGGTGGTTTCCAGGGAGACCTGGGCTCGGCAGACCACCTCAGGCCTCCGTGTAGGATTTCTTACCCGCGACAATGAAATGTAATTACACTGTGTCGTGAATCCCAACAAACGGTCTGTCTTCAAGGTAACGGGGTCGGTCGGAAGCTCCGTTTTTGACAGTTTCACAGATCAGAACAAAGAAAAATCTGTTTTGTTAGAAATCAGTACAAATCAGACATCGAATCTAGTCACTGCGGAGACTCAGAAGGGGGCCTGGGAGGTGGACGCGGCACCTGAAAACGCCTAAACCGGGAGTGTTTGTGAAGAGACGGTCGTTTCCGAGGGCGCGGTCGGAGTCCGGCGGTGGGCGGCGGGCGGCGTGTCTAAGGGGGTGTGTGTCCTGGTTCATTTTACTCAGTAAATGAACCCTCAGGCTTTGTTCATCCCTGCGCGCCTGCTCGTCCGCGGTGAGGCCCGGAGGCTGCTCCTGGCCAGAGCTCACAAGATGCTCTGCGTCCTTCCTAGTGAGCCCCCCAGGCTGCCTCCACCGCCAGGAGCTGCATTTGGCACGCACCGGAGAAGGAATGGGGCCAGAGGACTGAGAGTGCCCTGGGGCCTTTCATGGAAGGCGCTGAGGGCAGGGTGGGCGGCCTCAGGGGAGGCCACGCGGAGGGCGGAACTCCGGACTCCTTTGGCTTGGACGGGAGGGGTGGGGCCAGGGCCGGGCCTGGGGCTCAGGATGCTGGGTGAGCCCTGGGCTGGGGGCTGCTGCTCCTTCCAGAGGCGGAGCTTGTGGGGGACACTGGCCTGTGTCCAGTATCTTTTTTTTAAAAAAGCATTTATTTATTTATTATTTGTTTATTTAGCCTGCACCATGTCTTACTTGCAGCACGTGGGAGCTTCGTTGTGGCATGCGGACTCAGTTGCGGCATGCGGGCTCTTAGTTGTGGCACGTGGGCTCTTAGTTGCGGCATGTGGGCTCTTAGTTGCGGCACATGGACTCAGTTGTGGCACGTGGGGCTCTTAGTTGTGGCGTGCGGACTCTTAGTTGCGGCACGCGGGGCTCTTAGTCGCGGCATGCAGACTCTTAGTTGCAGCACGCGGGATCTAGTTCCCCCATCAGGGATGGAACCGGAGTTCCCCCATCAGGGATGGAACCGGGCCCCCTGCGTTGGGAGCGTGGAGCCTTAGCCCCTGGACCCCCAGGGACGTCTCATATGCCCGATAGTTTATTATAAGCTGTGCCGCCGGGGTTACCTCATAGGCGGGTCACTTCAGACATCCTGGAGTATAACCGTAGGCTCTTCCCCAGGTGGAAATTGCTGGGCACGTGCGTCACAGATGTCACCTCGTCACCCTCACGTCCCCGTTGGCAGGGGCACGAGGTCATGACCGGTGAGGGTTCAGAGGGTGTGGGTGGGCAGAGGATGGGGAGCCGTGGGGACTGGGGGCTCTGGGTGGGCCTGGCGCGGATCCTGCCTCCACTGTGGCTGCAGGTGTGCCGGCCCCGTGTCCCCTCGTCTGTGACGTGGGGACGCAGCTCTGTGCTTGTCTCCTGTGAATCACTCAGCACGGTGCTCGGTGTGTGTGACATTCATGGGGTCCCGGCCGCGTTGTTTGTCGCTCCGCAGGGAGGAAAACCAGGCGGGGCGGTGGTTGGCGTGGCCAGCACAGCACCCTGGGCCGTCCGCCTTCAGCGCAGCCCGGGCACGTTCTCAGTCCCGTCGGCGGGTGGCTGGGCCTGGATGGAGGGGTTCGGGGCTGCTGTGACGTGGCCGCACGATGAGACACGGGGCCCCCGTCTGACGCTGCGCGTTTGTCCAGGGGGACTGGCCGTCTTCCTAAAGGACCTCCTCGCTCTGCAGCTGCCTGGGTGTAGGGAGAGGTCCTCCTTGCACGGCTGAATGGTGCCAGCACCCTGGACCTCCCAAGCCTGGAGGCCAGAATGATTTTGGCTTGAAAAGCACCGTTGCAGGTAGGTGGTACCCATAGATCCCCAGACCGTAAAGGGGACCTCAGGTTGCCGTGTGGGCTGCGTCCTGACGAGCTGCCCACCCCTCCCTTCCCGCCCCAAACTGTTGTGTGATGACTTAGTGCCACGTGGGCCAGCGGGCCGAGCCCACCTCCAGCCGGCACTGCCCCGGAGGGAGGGAGGGGCCTGCCAGCACTGGCGCCCGGATGCGCTTTCCGACAGTGGTTTGCTGACAGCTCCGCAGGCTCGGGAAACGGGCCTCCTCCGTGCCTTGCCGTGCCCTCCCGGTTGCGGGGCACCTGGCCAGCAAGGCCGGGCCAGCTTGGTGAGATCCGAAGTAGAAGGAAGAGGGGCGTGCAGCCCCGAGGTTGTCCCCTGAGGACTCTGCCTTCCACGCCGAGGGGAGGGTTTGACAAAGCTACCCCTGGCCCCCCGGGCCCTCCTCCCGCTTTTCTGCAGGTGGCCGAGGCCTGTTGACGGCTTTCAGCTCGCTTCCCTGGCGGCTGGTGGGGTGGTGGTGAACCCCAAAACCCCTCTTGGTGAGGTGGGTGTGTGTGAAGGAGGCGGTTGGGGCAGAGAGACGACTGCTTCTCAAGCCTGTCTGTTCCTCGTGTGCATTGAGACAACCGTGGCCAGAGCTGGAGGGAGGTGGTCCAGGGGCCGTTTTGCCAGTGGATGGTCTGGAGTTAGAGAGAGGGCTGAAGGCTTTGTTGTTTGAAGCTGGGCTGCACCAAGCCTTCCGTTCATGCAGGAGGAGGAAGAGCTGGGGATGCCCCTGGATGGTGACCCTGGGAGCTTCGTGCCTCCCAGCGTGGGGTGCAGGGCGCATATTCCCCGACTTGCCCTTCGTGAGTTTGGTGGCCTCCTTCCCAAGCCAGCTAGAGCCCTCGGGGGGTGCAGGCCCCAGAGTTCCCTGCCGTGAAGGCCTGGGCTCCGCAAGGGTGGGTTCTGTCACGGCACGGGGGTTCCCAGGGGACGGGCAGGATGGGGCCCGTTGGAGGGAGAACAGGGATGGCGACAGGACTGTCACCAGGTGTCGTGAGGCTGAGGTGCGGGGCCCAGGTGAGCTGGGCTCCGTAACGGACCCGAGGCCACGGCGCTGGCGAGCGGGGCCACCGACACTCAGGCCCGGCAGGTGCTGGCTGGGGCCGTGCCTTCTCCAGCAGCCCCGAGGACAGCGGCGAGACCCCCGGCCTGGCGCCGGTGCCTGCCCACGAGGCGGCGCCCGCTTCTCTCGGCCACCAGCTGCTCAGAGCCTTGGCCCCACTGCCCAGCCCTGGGATGGGCCAAAGGGAGGGGACAGCGGGCGGGCAGGGCTTTGCGGCGGCTCCTTGCGGAGGCCGCGGTGGCTCCGCCTGCGTGAAACGTGAGGGTGGGTGTGTTCTCGCCTCCAGCCCTGCGTCTGACCTTCATCCCCAGGACACACCGAGAGCACTGAGTGTCCTTAGGCTCTGCCGGCTGCCCGGCTGGAATAAAACGAGGTCTTTAACGTCTTTGGATTACCAGGAATAATTTTGTGAATGTACAGAGCCACGTTTGTTCCAGAACGTCCTCCTGGGCGTCGTTGGAAACAGTGTCCCCGGAGATCCCCTAATCACGTGCGCCCGTGGCAGCCGTCGGCTCCCAGGCCGCTCCCCGCTGTCTGCTGCGCGCTGGGGGCGGCCGCGCTGCCAGGCGTCTGCTCCGCCCCTTCCCTCCCTGGAGCCTCAGCCTTGACCTACCTGGAGAGCCTGCAACTTGTGAGTTTGCGTTTCCATTAGGCTTGGGGAAGATACTGGAAGGGTTTGAGGAGAAGGCCAGTTTCTCCCGGGATCCCAGGCTCTGGGGGAGGAGGCGAGGCCCCCGGGGCGGGCGGGGCTGGGGGGATGTGGAGGTGGGAGGAGCCTGGGCAAACGCCTGTGGATTTGTTCCTGTCCCTGCGAGCAGCGCGCCTGGGCCCCTGGCCGCGTCCACAGGCGTTTGGGAAGAAGCCTGTTCACCCCGCGACAGAGCCTTGACGGGGGTGGGGCGGGAGGTCGGGTGCGCGGGTGCTGGCCGCGGCGTGGACCCCGAGCCCACCGCTGTCTCTGTGCCTGGACTCCCTGCGGGACCGTGGAGAGTGGGGCGCTCTGCCCACCGCTGGCCGGCGCGGGGAGGGCGCTCTTGGGGCAGACGCACGGCCGTCCCTCGTCTGGACCGCTTGCTTCTGTCTCCCGACGCAGCCGTCTGCGCTCTCAGGGCCCGTTCCTCCTCAGTTAATGTTCCCCAGGACAGTCCTCTCTGATCGGTGCGGTTTAACCAGCTGAGAGCTGAATTAATATCCTGTGGATGGAAATCCAGTGTTTCAGGCCAGGCGGTGGGCAGACAGCACTGCACGGTCTGCGCGAGGGGGGCTGGCGGCCTCTTGGAGAAGCACTTGGTTGTGGTCCGTTGTCTTGTCTGATTCTGAGAATTACATACGTGGACTGCAGGAAGTGGGGAAGATGCAGGAAGCCCGAGGAGGAGCGTTTCTCTCTCCGGATTTGCTTCTGAGCACCTGTGCCCGTCTCTGCATTTCTTCAAGGAGATTGGATTCAGGCTCTGTCATCCTCCTCCCTGCTCACCTGTGTGGTGGGGATTTACCCGCGGAATCAGAGAGGCCTCCGCTGGGCAAGTGTTGGGCTGTGGCTCTGTGGTCAGGGTGGCCGGCGCCCGCTGAGAGCAGGTGCGGGACAAGGTGGCCCTGTCCCCGACCCCTCCCCCTGCACCCTCGGGGGCTCACAGCCAGGGAGCAGACAGTGGCTCTGGCCTGGAGCGGGTCCCCAAGTAAGCACATGCCTGGTGGCCCCCAGGTCAGGACCAGGGCTGGTCCAGGAAGGGGCTGTGAAAACGAGGTCCTGCCCGTGGCTGAGCGCTCCATCACTGGAGGTGTGCAGGTGGAGGCCGAGAGAACACCAGGGTGTTTTTAGGGGACCGGCGAGCTATGAACCGTGGGAGCACAGCGGGGTGGGCCAGCCCGAGAGCCGCTCGGAGGTTTTTCAGGAAGAGTCCGGGGGAGCAGGTCTGGCAGTGCTGTCAGCCTGGGGGCCGGGGGTGGGGAGGCAGGTCTGTGAGGGGCCCTGGGTCGGGAGTGCTGTTGTGGGGGTGCCGAGTGCCTGCGTGGGTTCCTGTGCCCACGAAGGGGCCGTCAGATGCCGGAGCTGTGGTCCAAACTGACAGCCCGTGGTGGGCAGGAGCAGCTCCCCCCAGCGCTGGGGCCTGCCCTGTGTCCGGGTTCCAGGCGCCCGTCCACGCGAGTGCGGCCCTCGGGAGACCCCTCCCTTCCCCACCCCCTCCCGTGCAGGTTTCCACGTGGCTGTGGAACTTGCAGGGGCCAGAGTCAGCCGTGTTGACCGTCTTGTCAGGCCAGCTCCCCGGACAGAGCAGGGCACTTGAGGGACCCCAAAGGTGGCCGCGTTGGTGGTGCGTGTGGCAGGCCTGGGGGACGCACCCCAGGACGGGGACCCCCAGCGTGAGCCGGGGCCGAGGGAGACCAGGACGTGCAGGGACAGAGCTCAGTGTAGACCACGGAAGGAAACACGTCTGGAGGGGACACCCCCCACAGCTCAGGAAATCAACCGGCCAGTGGTCGCCTGCTCCCTGCGTGTGGATGCGGAGGCTTCCGGACGGGCAGCTGTGGCCCTTCTCGCCCCCCAGGAGGCCTTAGGGCAGTGTCCTTCCTTGAAGGACGGGGTCAGGTCCCCTGCAGGCAGGGGTGCAGGGCAGTGTGTGTGTGGAGGGCTGGGCTCTCCCCTACCAAACCTGTGCTGTTACAGAGGGAAACTGAGGCACAGGTGGGGAGGGCTTGTCTGGGCACAGACAGGCAGATGGGGCTTTACCTGCTGCTTCAGACCCTGACAACCCGGCCCGTTCTCGTCTCTTCTTTAATCGAGGTGGAATTCACAGGACGTACAATTACTCAATTTAATTCTAGGGAGGCCTTGAATGCCAATGCTGGAGCCGGACCGTCCCAGGGTCTGGGATTTCCCGGGTTGGGCCTATCAGGGCCGAGGCACTTGCTGAGCACTTGCCGTGCACAAGGGTCCCGCCTGCCTTCCTGTCTGTCACCCCGCGGCCTCAGGCTCAGACGGGTGCTGTCCTCCCCTCAGCAGGCTCCGAGGGGCCTGGCTGGACTGCAGAGGGCCGGGGGGTGGGGTGCCCTGTGGGCGGGCCTCGGCTCCCGGGGAGGGGTCCGCACGCGGCTTCCTGCGGCCTCCGACCCTGGCGGGATCTCCAGAGTGACTCTTCCCGTCTGGTTTGCGCCGGGGCAGCCATCGGGAGTCCAGGCTTCCCGTCCTCGCAGAGGCTGGACGTGGCGGCGGGTCCCGGAGGCACAGCAGTGTATGAGGGGTGAAATTAGATCGCAGGCTGCAGCGCCAGCCGCTGTCCTGACGGCCGAGGCAGCGGGAGGCTCCCCGGGGACCCCGTGCGGGTGCCTTGGCCTCACACTGTGGCTCCTCCCCCGGCCTCTCCTGGGCTCCCGCGCCCGGGCCCCAGCGAGGCACAGCCTTACTGCAGTGGGCGTGTTTCTGGGGAGACCCCGCGAGTGGAAGCGGCGCTCAGGCTCGGCCCACGCGGCCGCGGCGAGGGAGCTGCTTCACGGCCTCCGTCTTCTCCTCTGTAAGAGGCGTGAGCAGCTTCCCGTCGGCGGGGTGGTCGCCTGCCTGGCGCGTGGCAGGCGCTGTGAATTCCAGCCTGGGGGGTGGTGCCGGACGTCAGGGCCCCTCCGCACCCTCCTCTCCCGGCTCTGCCCGCCAGGGGCTGGGCTGAGCACCTGAGGTGCTGACACCACCCTCTTTCCTCCCAGGCCTGCCGTCCGCGCATAAAAGGTTGATTCCACTAAATACGTAAAATGAGATGAATCATCCCAGCCGTCTCCCAGCATAGACTCTGAAGGGGGTGAGGGAGTCTGGGCTGAGGGGCCAGCACCACGGCACCCACCCCGGTGCCCTCCCAACAGCGAAGCGGAAGTCAGACGTGGGGATGGTGTGGTAGAGGCTTTGTTATGTTTTTCCAGAAAAGAAACATTCCCCGAAGTCAGATGGGCGGAGGGGTGGGAGGGGAGAGCGGGAAGCTGCGGGGTCTCCCCCGGAGGTGGGGGCCGCCCTTCCCGAGATTGCAGGGGCAGGTGGGACGCACACGTGTGCACCCAGGATCTGCGGGCACGGCCGTGGGTGGGCTCGCCGCCTCGAGGGCTTTGTCAGGCCCGGACTGGGGGGCTCTCCTGGTTGATGCCCAAGCCTCCACCGCCCTCGGTCCCTCCCGTCACCTCCTGCCTGCCCCCTCTCTCCGTGCGTCAGAACCCCTGCCGTGCCTCCACCTGTTTCAAAGGGGTCCACCTCTGCCCAGAGCGCAGGCTGTGGAAGTCCCTCCTGGCGTCTGGCGGAGGTCTCTCCTGCTGCTGTGGGTGGTCAGCGCCACCTCATGGCCGCTCGTCCGCTGGGTGCTCTGACGGGCGCAGGTCCGGCTGTGCATCGGGACGGGGCTGTTCTGACCGATGCTCGCTCTCCAGGTGAGCGAGGTCCGAGGTCCCTGGGTGCTCTGCCCCCGCCTCACCACATCACAGCCCCTGGAATCTGGGGCTGGGGACCAGCTGCTTGAGCTGCTCGTCTCCTTGGCAACCGCTGCCAGGGTAGCATCCTGGTTGAATTTATTATCATAATTAGCCACCACGTCCTCCCTTTGACCCACCTCCTGCCTCCCCTCCTCTCTTTCCCTGCAGCCCGAACAGTCCCCGGGCTGGAGGCTGTGAGAACGCCCCTTCCCCAGGGCCTCGGTCCGGGTGCGGGGAGATGTACAGGGTGGTGCTGGGCATCGAGCTGAACCGTGCAGCAGATGGACGGGTCTCCCAGCCTGTGGGTGGGTAGAACGACTCACCCGTCCCGTCCGGGGAGGACGCAGACTCAGCTGCCAGCCACCACGTTCTCTGGGGCCTGGGGGGTCACTGCTCAGCAGCTTGCCTCATGGGGGGGGCCCGGTGGTGCCAGCAGTGTCCCCCGCACCCCCCAATGCCTCTCCTGAGGAGGAGTGAGGAGGAGGGGGCCCTTCTCATCCACAGCTGCCAGCTCCTGTGAGCCCTTCCGCAACCGGAACTCAGGTCCCTGAGGCAGGAGAGGCCCCTGCCCGGCTCCGATTCCCCAGGGTCTCCAGGATGCTCCGGTGCCCAGGGCCCGGCATAACGGCGGTGGGAGACCCGCGATGGGCCGCAGGGCTGGGGGTGATCACCCGCGTGGTCCTGCGGGAGGGCGGCGCCTGTGTCCGAGCTAGCGACCCCCACCCCCACCCCGGCTCCTCAGGGCTGGGCCCCAGTGAAGTGTCCCCTGTCACGGAGGACGCCGTGCCCAGGACCGCGAGGCCAGAAGCAGAGCCCCCTCCTGGGCTCGCGGGATGGGCATGGGTGTTGGAGGTCATGAGGGCCAGGATGTGGCTGTGCACTTGGGCAGGGGTGGTCGCCAGGCATGGAGACAGGAGGGGGCCTGGAAGTAAGTGCCTTTTCTCCATCGTGTGTCTGCCTGCGAGTGACCGAGGGCGCGGGGACGTCATCGCACTTTGCAGGTGTCCGTCTCTTGATCTGCGGGGGCCCTGCCTGGACCCAGAGGCGTGGCTGGGGTGCCTGCTCCCCACGGGTGTCCGCTGCCCGCCTCTCCTTCCTCCTCCTCGTCGTGTGGGCGTCCATCCTGCTGCCTCCCTGCACCCCCCCCCCCCCCGGTGGTGCCATCTGTGGCCATCTGTCCCAAAACATCAAAAACAAAACTTGGAGTGTCGCCGGCGTTTTCTGGGGCAGGGCCGTGGGGAGGTTGCCGGCTTGGGCACGGGTTTGTCTCCTGAACTGTGGGTGCTCCCGACAGTCTGGCCACAGCCTGCTGGGAAGGGCTGTGCTTTGTTCAGTGTGGCCGGGCCATTCTGGAAGGTTCTGAGATGCTGGGCAGAGCTGCCCTGGGGAAGCAGGGCTGTGAGGGCCTGGTCACTGTGGGACCTGGCCTTTCCTGCTTTTCTTTAGAGGAGTGTTTTTTTTTTTTTTTTTTTCGGCACACGGGCTTAGTTGCTCCGCGGCATGTGGGATCTTCCTGGAGCTGGGATCGAACCCGTGACCTGTGCATTGGCAGGCGGACTCTCAACCACTGCGCCACCTAGGAAGCCCTAGAGGAGTGTTTTTATACAGCACAAGGAGCTGGCCTTCATGGCCGCAGCCCTGGACTCGGTCTCCCTGACGGGTGACGGTGGCGCTGGGTATCCCAGGGCCTCGATCTCCAGCCTGGTCAGAGTCACCTGCTGCTGGGTCCTGGACACACTGTCCCCCTCCCCTGCCCCGGGGCCCCCACACTTGCCCCTTCCTCTGCCAGGAACACCCGCCAGCTCTTCACCGTGCAGTGCTGTGGACACCTCTGCAGGGAAGCCCACCAGGTTACATGTCCCCCCGGCTCCCCTGTCCAGGTGCCGAGCAGAGCTGGGTCCAGGTGCCCCTTCTGAGATGGGGATCCTGTCCGTCTCTCCCGCCATCATGGCCCCAGGGCCCTGACCCACCTCCCTGGGGCCCTGGCTCATGGCCCCAGGACCTCCTCCGCGACCCTGGCAGATCCGCTCTGGGCACGTGGCTCCTGCCCACTGATGGAGTCGGGGGGATACCGTGGGCAGAGGGTTACAAGGCGCACGAGGAATCCGGACGTTTTTCCCAGGGCGCGGCTAATTGAAAAGATTGGCTGATGAGCAGAGGAAATTAATTGTGGTTTTGAAATGTGACCGTTTCCCTGTGTGCGTCTTGTCTGTGCCAGCGGCCCTTGTAATCCGTGTCCGTGCCTCCGCCTGGGAGCTGGGGGCACGTCCGGAGATGTCCTGGGGGCCACGCTCCAGGGAGGAGCCGGTCAGCCGCATGGGGCAGGTCTGCGCCTCTCTGGGCCTGGTCAGTCGCCAGGCCTCTTCGGGGCATGTGTGCAGGGCTGCCAGAAGTGCCCCAGGATTGGATCAAGGCTTGGAGTTCTTGGCGCTGAGCGCCTGATCGGTGACACTGGCTGGACTGGGTGGGGCGCGAGTCACTGTCGCTGCTGCTGGGCTGAGGCTGGACCACACGGCTTTGGCTCTGAAGGGTCTCATTCCCCGCCCCCTCCACCGGTGGTCCCGACTCCCAGGGCCCGTGGAACTGAGTGGATGGAGGTGCCCAGGGTGTGATGAAGCGGGAGGGGTGAGGTGTGCGAGAGGTGTCCCCCACCGTGGGCTCTGTGCCTCAGGAGCCCTGGACCCTGTCCTCGGTCCTCGGGTCTCTGCTCCCCGGGACCCCAGCCTCACCCGTCCCCTCTGGCTGGACACCTGCTGCCCAGCGGCTCCCGGCTCTGTAGGTTGGCAATTGACAGGCCCTCTGTACCCCCGCCAGCACTGCCCGCAGACACAGGTCCGGTGGCCGGGGGGTCTGGGAAGGTGTGCGTGAGGCCGGCATGAACTGGGAGACAGGAATTGTCTGGTTGTGAGCCTGGCGAGGAGAGAGCTGTGGACGGGGAGAGGAGCTGCCGTGTGTGGTGCCCTGCGTGGGGGTGGGTGGGTGGGCTGCGGCGTTCCCTCCTGTTGTGTTTGCCCCGCGGCCCGGGAGGCAGGGTCCCCCGTTCATGTGTTCCCTCTGTGAGCTTTGGGGACAGACAGGCGAGGATGTTGGCGGGGGGGCATGTGGTGGGCGTCCTGGAGAGCGGCTGGGCCCCTCATCTCCGCGGAGCCCCGGGCGCCTGGCTTGGCTGACCGCCCTCTGCTCCGGCCCCAGGTTCCTGCTGGTCTTCTCCTGCCTCGTGCTGTCCGTGTTCTCCACCATCAAGGAGTACGAGAAGAGCTCGGAGGGCGCCCTCTACATCCTGGTGGGTCCCGCAGGCGGGCGCAGATGGGCCAGGTGGCGGCGGAGGCCAGGGGCGGCGGCCTGCCCCCCATTTGATCCTGTTGGTCTGACCTCCCAGAACCCCACCAGCCGGGACCGCCGTCCTCCTGGCACCCACGGCCGCTGCTCTTCCTGGTGGCCCTTCGGCCCCTCCCAGCCCCCCCACGCCCCCAGCACTGGTTGCGCTCCAGTTCCGGCCGGCCCCTCCCTGTGTCGTCACAGCGCCTGACAGCCCCTCCATGCTGTCCCTACCCCCTTTCCCACCTTCCCTTCTCACTAGAGCCTGAGGCCCCGGGTGGCCCCCTCCACCTGGGAGGGTGCGGTGTTCCCCCGCAGATGTGGGCGGGGGGGTGGGGGTTGTGAAGCTCACAGCAGCCCTGTGATGGGGAGGGGCGGGTGCCATGGCAACCACAGGGTAATTTCTGTGTTGCTATTGGTGATGGAGGGGTGAGGCCACAGGGGGCTAATCCCACACCCAGGCTCCTGTGGGGAGCCCGCCTCCGCTGCCCACCCTGTCCTGTGTCCTGGGGCTGCCCCAGGCCTGGGAGCCCCACGCCCTTGGCAGTTACCTGAGACCCTCCATCAGTTCTGCCCTCTGTGTCCCCTCACCCACACCGGCCACACAGGGTGGGGCCCCCGCCCCCACCGGCCACACAGGACGGGGCCCCCGCCCCCACCGGCCACACAGGACGGGGTCCCCTCCCCCACCGGCCACAGAGGACGGGGTCCCCTCCCCCACCGGCCACACAGGACGGGGTCCCCTCCCCCACCGGCCACACAGGACGGGGCCCCCTCCCCCACCGGCCACACAGGACGGGGTCCCCGCCCCCACCGGCCACACAGGACGGGGTCCCCTCCCCCACCGGCCACACAGGACGGGGTCCCCTCCCCCACCGGCCGCACAGGACGGGGCCCCCTCCCTCCCACACCGGCGGTGGCTCAGCTCGGCTTCCCCTGCAGGAGATCGTGACCATCGTGGTGTTCGGCGTGGAGTACTTCGTGCGGATCTGGGCTGCAGGCTGCTGCTGCCGCTACCGCGGCTGGAGGGGGCGGCTCAAGTTCGCCCGGAAGCCCTTCTGTGTGATCGGTGAGGCCTGGCGGGGTGGGGGCGGGCGGGACCGCAGGACCGGCCCCTCCTGGAAGTCTGTCCTCACCGGCCTCTTGGCGTCAGAGCCCGTGCGTGGCTGACGTGGCCTGAGTGCGGGGCGACGAGGGGCCGGGCGGCCGTGCCCGCGGCGGGGCAGGCGCGCGTGCGTCCGCGTGCGCGTCCCCCGGGGCCCCGGCGGCACCGCCCCCCGCGGCAGAGGGCCCGCCCCAGCTGCGCCGTCTCCCGCAGACATCATGGTGCTCATCGCGTCCATCGCCGTGCTGGCCGCCGGCTCCCAGGGCAACGTGTTCGCCACGTCGGCGCTGCGCAGCCTGCGCTTCCTGCAGATCCTGCGCATGATGCGCATGGACCGGCGCGGCGGCACCTGGAAGCTGCTGGGCTCCGTGGTCTACGCGCACAGCAAGGTGGGCGGCGGCGGGACCCCGCCCCGGAGCCTTCCGGGCCTCGCCCCGGGGGCGGCCGTCTTCCTCGTCCCTCCGGCTGGTCTGCCGGGCCCGGAGCCCGTGGAGCCCATGGCCGGCGGGCCTGCGAGGGGGCGGCAGCCCCGTGGCCCGTCCGGATCCCGCCCCTGTGTTCCCAGCAGCCCCGCACGCCCAGACCCCGCCCTGCCAGGCTGTGCGGAGAGGCCATCCCGCGGGAGGGTGGGCTTATTTGCCCTGCAGCCCCCTCCCCACTGTCCTTCCTGTCTGAGTCCTGAAGCTGGGGCTTGGTTGGCAGGACGGAGAGGGTGTGGGTCCCCCGGGGTGCTGAGGTGTCGGCCCCCCAGGAAGGGCAGTCAGTCGGGGTCTCCCCCCCAGGCTCAGGGAATTGGGGGTAGGGTCCCAGCAGGCCCAAGGTCCTCCAGCCCGACTGCCTGACAGCTGCCTGGGGACACTTCCTTCCTGGGTGGATGTGGCACCGGCCATCCCACCTGCCGCCCTCCAGGGCTGAGGTGCACAGGTGTGGGACCGCCCAGGGCTGGGACTGCAAAGCCAGCTGCCCTTCCTGTGTGCCCCGGGCTGGGGGCTGCTGGGTGCTCTGCTGCTGGCTCTTGGGAGGGACACCGGGGGACGCAGAGCCCAACAAACCTCCAGGCAGGCCGGCCTTGTGCTCCCGGGGATGGCCTGGGCTGGCCGCCAGCCGGGCAGCTGTGACGTGGCTGCTCTTTCAGGAGCTGGTCACCGCCTGGTACATCGGCTTCCTCTGCCTCATCCTGGCCTCGTTCCTGGTGTACTTGGCGGAGAAGGGAGAGAACGACCACTTTGATACCTACGCAGACGCGCTCTGGTGGGGCCTGGTGAGTGCCCGGCCGCTGGGGCTGTTGTCCTTTACCCAGGATGCACTCGCTGGGCGTGGTCTTCCTTGGGGTCCCTCCTGCCCAATGCCCAGGGTGTGCCCTGACCCCCCGGGCCTGGACAGGAGACCCAGAGCTCTCCCTGGCTGACCTGGCAGGAGACGTCTCTCTGGAGCCACCTGCTGGCCACTCCTGACCACGATGCTACAGGGAGGTGGTGGCCCCGGGCGGGGAAGTGGTAGGATGCACCGGTCTCGTGCTGGCTGGAGAGAGAGACCTGGCCCTCAGGGACCCTGTGCCCAGTCATGGCCGGTCACCTTCCCTCCTTCCTCATTGACCACCTGTGTGACCTCGGTGGTGGCGGGGAGGGATGGTTCTGCCCGTCATGTTGATGGACAGAAGAGTTTGCGAAAGGGGAACTGGAGCTCCCGGCTCCCCTGGTTCAGCCTCCCAGGCTGCCCCTGCCCGGGGACTGAACCCAGGCCCTCGGCAGTGAGAGCGCTGAGTCCTAACTGCTGGACCTCCAGGGAACTCCCTCCCCTGGGAACTTTAGGTTTTAAAGGTTCACTTTGTTCTGTGATAGGGTGAGATTCGCCCCCCTGCCCCGCAACGCCGTCCCTGTCATTCTTGGAGAGCATCCTGCCTGAGCTCCCCTTCTCCTCTGTGGGTCTGTGGTCCGTGGGGGGGGCCTCAGTGGCACCGGGAGTGTCCCCCCACTGCTGCACTGTTAAGCCAGTCTCCTGGACGCTGGCCATGAACGCTGACCCCTGAGGGCTGGGCCCCCAAATGCTGAGTCTCCCCCCCCCCCAAGTCTGCCTTTGGTTTGGAGGCCACGACCTTCTGAGGGAGGAGGTTTGGGAGGCCGTGTGTCTGGCTGCCCCGTTCCTCGCCCCTCCTGGCGCCGGGCTCTCCCTCTCTGATTCTCTTCTGGAACGTGGGCCTTTGGGGTGGGGGCTTCCTTCCAGGAGGCTGGTGCCTTTTGTGGCTTCACAGTCTGCAGTTTTCTCCCCCCACCCCCTGGGGCTCTGAGGCCACTGGTGAGGCCGCTGGACCTCAGGGTGTGTCCTCCTGTTTTTTGGATTCCTCCTCTCTTTGTCTACCTCCCGGGAGGCATCCTCACCTGACTCTGTATGATTTTGGTCTCATTTTCAAGACCCTTCTCTTGTGGACACACTTTCTTCTTCTCTCTGTCATGGAATAATGGAGTTACCCACCACCCTGCCCGCCACACCCTGGGGAGGCACCCTCCTCCTTCCCCGCGTCTCTCCCCTCCTGTCGCCTCCTCCTCCTCCAGCTCCCCCCGGCCCCTCCCTCCCTCCTGGCCTCAGCTTGCAAGCCACCCTCCGAAGGCCCCCGGAGGGTCCCTCTCGGGCCCCTGGCTCTTTGCGAGCCTCCCGGCTGCCCCTCCGGCCGGAGCTCAGGCCCAGAGCCGCTGCCGTCTCCTGGGCGCTCCTGCCCTGCCAGCCTCGGTGTGAACCGAGAGCAGAGCCTGACCCCACCCCAGCACGTGGGGAAAGAGCAGAGCTTTGGAGTTTGGATGTGGTTGTTGAGGGGGAAGGGCGGCCGACGGGGACCCTGGTCTGACGGCCCGTGCTGGTGGCAAGGTGCTGGGGTGGGCGGTGTCTGTCCAGCTGCCCTGAGGCCTCAGGAGGAGGGCCCAGCTCCGCCCCTGCCTCCGCGCAGCCACTGCCTGGCCTGGCTGAGCGACAGGCCTGCCGTCCGCAGATCACCCTGACGACCATCGGCTATGGGGACAAGTACCCCCAGACCTGGAACGGGAGGCTCCTGGCGGCAACGTTCACCCTCATCGGCGTCTCCTTCTTTGCTCTTCCTGCCGTAAGTCCTGTCCCTTCCTGCCTTTGCTGGGGACGGGTTCTGGGCTTCCCCGGTGACCACAGCTGCCCTTGGGGCACGTGGGGCAGGGGCACGGCTGCCAGCAGGCCCACAGCCCCCAGGAGCGGAGGCGGCAGCTTCCATAGTCTGGCAGGCTGTGCCTTCTGACCCGCGCCTGTGGGTCCCCGTCAGCGCCTCCCAGCCCCACGGGACTGGCCTGTTAGGTCCTTGGGAGCAGGAGCAGCACTGCCTGGTGACACGGCTCCATCAGGTCTCCTGCAGAAGAGACAAGGGCCCTGCTAACCCCCCACCCACAGCTGCACAGGGTTGCGGGGGGGCCGGCGGTGCTGCTTTCCAGGGTCCCTTCTCTGGGACCCTGGGCCTCACCCCTCCACTGACTCCAGTGTGGACAGATCAGGGAGGAGGATTAATCTCTGGGCCCAGATGTGTTCAGAGTGGACCCTGCCAGGCTCCTGTACGCCTGAAGTTCCCTTTAGCCCCCATCCAAGTCTTCCCCAGCGAGCCTGTCTGCCGGCGATTAGGGACTGAGGAGGCGGGAAGGCGGAGCCAGGAGTGTGCAGACAAGGGTGGGGGCTGGGGTCCCCGGGACGGGGTCTGACCCTGATGAACTCAGTGTGGGGGGTGGGGCCTGCGGTCCCCAGGGCACCGTCTGACCTCAGTGACTTGCAGGGCATTTTGGGGTC
This sequence comes from Hippopotamus amphibius kiboko, assembly GCF_030028045.1. Taxonomy (NCBI): domain Eukaryota; kingdom Metazoa; phylum Chordata; class Mammalia; order Artiodactyla; family Hippopotamidae; genus Hippopotamus; species Hippopotamus amphibius. Next base: position 645,795 of record NC_080197.1, read on the forward strand.
TGGCTTTGCCTTGAAAGTTCAAGAGCAGCATCGCCAGAAGCACTTTGAGAAGAGGCGGAACCCTGCAGCAGGCCTGATCCAGGTGAGTCCAGGTGGCCCCCACGTGGGCCCCCACGTGGACCAGTGGAACCCCTGGCCGGGGCCCGTGCTGTCAGAGCGGAGCCCTGCTAGGCATCTGTCTCCCTGTCGGGGGACTGACTCTGTGCTGAGAGCCAGCTTAGATGCCCACAGCTGACCGGCGGCTGCAGCACAGGCAGCACCGAGGTGCCCTGCAGGTGTCCCTTCACAGCACGGACACCCATCCTGCACTTGTGGGGTCGGGGTTCAGAGGCCCTCAGGCAGGTAGGTGCCAGAGCCATGTCTGTGCTGCCCAGCTCACGCTGCTCACCCACTGCTGAGGGTCACCGTGGCCACTCGGCATCCAGCAGTCCTAACCGAACCATCCTGTACGTGTGGGCCCAGGCACAGGCTGCCGGAGGGGCCTGACGTTCCTGCAGCTCCTCCCAAAGCCCAGGGGACCCAGTGGACCTTTGGAGTTGACTGGCCTTTACTGCTGGCTGGACACTGCCCTGGCCCCTCATGTATCTTTCCTTTTTAAAGACGTGGTCTTGCCCTGGGTGCAGCCTACTTTCACGTATATATGTTTGCATGTTTCTTTCACCGTAAGAACTTCACATGGCTGCTTCTTTTAAGTGGAAAAGCGTATTAAGGGGGACAAAAATGCTCTCTAGTTCCACCCACTATTGACAATAAAGTCACAGCACTGTGTGTGGTTCAGAGGTTTAAGTAGCTCAGGGAAGGAGCACAGCCTGAACACACAGCACCTCCCCTCTGTCCCTCTCCTCTCTGAGAAGGTCAGAGGTTTGGGAAGGAGATGTGGAGGAATTAGGGCTTGGGAAGGACCCCCATACTCTGGGATATCTAGGAGACCACACACATGCCCAGTGCTGGACAGTCTCAGAAGTGACTGGAGAAGACCCTAAGAGCTCACCTCAGGCTGATCTTCAGGCTCTGTGCAAGCAGGAAGCGAAGGCTAAGGCAGAGTTGTAAGTGGTCTTCCTAGATGATGGAGGAGTGCCCCAACGTAGGGCCGGTCTGCAGAGGCTGAGAGGATTTGTTTCTCTTTGGTTCTTTGGGTTTAAGGGTACCTCTGTTAAGTCACTAGCTGACCACTGAGCTAAGGGAACAAAGACTTCAGCACAAGAAAGAATACAGTGTTTACAGAAGATAGGATTAAGATGGCGGAGTAGGAGGACGTGCACTCATTCCCTCTTGCAAGAGCACTGGAATTGCAACTAACTTCTGAACAATCATCAACAGAAAGACACTGGAACTCACCAAAAAAAAGACACCCCACATCCAGAGGCAAAGGAGAAGCTGCAATGAGACGGTAGGAGGGGCTCAGTTGCATTAAAATCAAATCCCATAAATGCTGGGTGGGTGACTCACAAACTGGAGAACAGTTACACCGCAGAAGTCCACCCACTAAAGTGAGGGTTCTGAGCCCCACGTCAGGCTTCCCAACCCGGGAGTCCAGCAACAGGAAGAGGAATCCCCAGAGAATCAGACCCTGAAAGCCAGCGGGATTTGATTGCAGGGCCTCCACAGGACTGGGGGAAACAGAGACTCCACTCTTGGAGGGCACACAAAAAAAATGTGCTCACCAGGACCCCGGGGGAAGGAGCAGTGACCCCATAGGAAACTGAACCAGACCTACCTGCTGGTGTTGGAGGGTTGCCTGCAGAGGTGGGGGGCAGCTGTGGCTCACCGAGGAGGCAGGGGCACTGGCAGCAGGGGTTTTGGGGAGTGCTCATTGGTGTGAGCCCTCCCAGAGTCCACCATTAGCCTCACCAAAGAGCCTGTGGGCTCCAGCGTTAGGTGGCCTCAGGCCAAACAACCAACAAGGTGTGAACACAGCCCTACCCATTAGCAGACAAGCAGATTAAAGCTTTACTGAGCTCCGCCCACCCAGCCCTACCCTCCCATCAGTCCCTCCCATCAGGAAGCACCCAGGAGCCTCCTAGACAGCTTCCTCCACAAGAGGGCAGACAGCAGTATCAAACAGTATCAGCAGTATTTTGTCTTGCAGAACTGAAAACCACAGCCACAGAAAGATAGGGAAAATGAAAAAGCAGAGGACTTTGTATCAGATGAAGAGACAGGATAAAGCCCCAGAAAAACAACTCAATGAAGAGGAGATAGGCACCCTTCCAGAAAAAGAATTCAGAATAATGATGGTGAAGATGATCCAGGACTTTGAAAAAAGATTGGATGCAAAGATCGAAAAGTTTACCAAAGACCTAGAAGAATTAAAGAGCAAACAAACAGAGATATGCAACACAGTAACGGAAATGAAAAATACACTAGAAGGAACCAATAGCAGATTATCAGAGGCAGAAGGGCGAATAAGTGACCTGGAAGACAGAATGGTGATCATCACTGATGTGGAAAAGAATAAAGAAAAAAGAATGAAAAGAACTGAAGACAGCCTAAGAGACCTCTGGGACAACGTTAAATGCCCCAACATTCGCATTATGGGGTCCCAGAAGGAGACGAGAGAAAGGACCTGAGAAAATACTGGAAGAGGTTATAGTTGAAAACTTCCCTAACATAGGAAAGGAAATAGCCACCCAAGTCCAGGAAGCGCAGAGAGTCCCAGGCAGGATAAACCCAAGGAGAAACACGCCAAGACGTATAGTAGTCTAATGGACAAAAATTAAAGACAGAGAAAAGTTATTAAAAGCAACAAGGGAAAAACGACAAATAACATACAAGGGAACTCCCATAAGGGTAACAGCTGATTTCTCAGCAGAAACTCTGCAAGCCAGAAGGGAGTGGCATGATATATTTCAAGTGATGACAGGGAAGAACCTACAACCAAGAATACTCTCCCCAGCAAGGATCTCATTCAGATTCGATGGAGAAATCAAAAGCTTTACAGACAAGCAACAGCTAAGAGAATTCAGCACCACCAAACCAGTCCTACAACAAATGCTGAAGGAAATTCTCTAAGCGGGAAACATAAGAGAAGAAAAGGACCTACAAAAACAAAAACAGAACAATTAAGAAAATGGTAATAGGAACATACATATCGACAATTACCTTGAATGTAAATGGACTAAATGCACCAACTGGAAGACACAGACGGGCTGAATGGATACAAAAACAGGACCCATATATATGTTGTCTCCAAGAGACCCACTTCAGACCTAGGGACACATACAGACTGAAAGTGAGGGGATGGAAAAAGATATTCCATGCAAATGAAAATCAAAAGAAAGCTGGAGTAGCAATACTCATATCAGATAAAATAGACTTTAAAATAAAAAATATTACAAGAGACAAGAAAGGACATTACATAGAGATCAAGAGATCCATCCAAGAAGAGGAGATAACAATTATAAATATCTCTGCACCCAATATAGGAGCACCTCAATACACAAGGCAAATGCTAACAACTATGAAAGAGGAAATGCAAGGCAGAAATAGAGACACAGATGTAGAGAACAAACATATGGACACCAAGTGGGGAAAGCGGGGAGGGTTGGGGGGGAATGAATTGGGAGATTGGGATACCAAGTTGTACACTCTAAATATATGCTGTTTATTGTCTGTTAACTGTATCTCAATAAAAGTTCTTTAAAAAAAAAAAGAATATGTTGTTTACAGAATAGCTTAAAAAGCCACTTAACAAACAACTACAATCAACAACAGGCAGCAACAGCAAACTCTGGGGGTGGGGGAGAATCTGACTTCCGGAGGCGCCATGTTGCAATACTCAAAGTGTCTAGTTTTCAAAAAGAAATTGCGAGGCATGCAAAGAAACAAGAAAGTGTGGTCCAGTCACAGGGAAAAAAGTAGAAACTGTCCCTGCAGAAGCCCAGATGTTCGATTTCCTAGACAAAGACTTTCAATCAGCTGTTTAAACATGCACAAAAGACTAAAGGAATCCATGAAAATGAACTAAAGGAAATCAGAAGAATGAAGTCTCACCAGATAGAGAATGTCAATAGAGAGAGAAATTGTAAAAAGGAAACATAGAAATTCTGAAGCTCAGGAGTACAATAACTGAAATGACAAATGCGCTAGAGGGTTCAGTGCAGATCTGAGCAGGCAGAAGGAAGAACTGGCAGACTTGAAGGCAGGTGAGCTGAAGTTGCCCAGTCTGGGGAGCAGAAAGAGAAGAAAGGTAGAAAAATCAGCAGAGCCCATGAGACTGGTGGGACACCGTCTAATGCACCAATATTTGCATAATGGGAGTCCCAGAAAGGGAAGGGGGGGTGGACAAAAAGAATATCTGAAAAAAGAAGGCTGAAAGCTTCCCAGATTTGATGAAAGACATGAATCTGTACATCCAAGTCATGTAAAGTCAAAGAGATTCACACCAGGCCTCATCATGATCAAATTGCTGAAGCCCACAGACAGAGAAAGTCTCAGAAATGAGGAAAGAGAGGGACTCTTGGTGCCCGAGGGTCCTCAGTAAGGGGTAATTGCCAATTTCTCGTCAGAAACCATGGGGGCCAGAAGGCAGTGGGATGATGTATTTAAAGTCTGCAAAGAAAAACTGTTGACCAAGAATTCTGGTCTCTTTTGAATCCTTCAGAAGAGAAATCGTGACATTCCCATAAAAACAAAAGCTGAGGGAATTTGTAGCTAATAGACCTGCCCTACAAGAAATGCTGGAGGGAGTCCTTCAGATGGAAGTGAAAGGACGGTGGACAGTGACTCGAGCCACATGGGCACTGGTGAAAGTGAAGGCGAGTAGTATAGTATTTTTGATTTGTAACTCATTTTTCCTTTATATGATTTAAAAAACAAAAGTATAAAGCAATAATCATAAGTCTGTTTCTGGGCACACAGTGTAGGGGGTGGACTGCACAGGAACGGAGTCTCTGTTCACTATTGAATCCGAGTTGGTGTTAATTCAAACTAGATTGTTATAAATTTAAGATGGAATTAATCATAATCCCAGGGTAGCCCTTAAGAAAACCACTAAAAAATACTCAGAAAAGGAACAGAGAAGGGACTCAAAATAATAACTAGAAAAAATGAAACCCTACCGAAGGTAATAATGGAGGAATTCAGAAATAAAAACACAGCAGAAGCAAGTCCTTCTTTATAAGTAATTACTTTAAATGTAAATGGGTTAAACTCCCCAATTAAAAGGTCGAGATTGGAGGAATGGATTAAAAATCTGTTCAACTCTATACTGTCTGTTGGAGACTTATTTTAGATCCACAGATGACAATACGTTGGAAGTGAAAGAATGGGGACTTCCCTGGTGGCACAGTAGTTAAGAATCCACCTGCCAATGCTGGGGATGTGGGTTCCATCCCTGGTCTGGAAAGATCCCACATGCTGTGGAGCAACTAAGCCCGTGCGCCACAACTACTGAGCCTGTGCTCTAGAGCCTGCGAGCCACAACTACTGAAGCCTATGTGCCTAGAGCCCGTGCTCTGCAACAAGAGAAGCCACCACAATGAGAAGCCTGCGCACCACAACAAAGAGTAGCCCCCGTTCGCCACAACTAGAGAAAGCCTATGTGCAGCAACAAAGACCCAATGCAGCCAATAAATAAGTAAGTAAGTAAGTAAGTAAGTAAGTAAATAGAAAGTGGAAGAATGGGAAAAGATATTCCATGCAAGCAGTGACCTAGAGAGCCAGGATGGCCACACTCATACCAGACAAAACAGACAAGACAGAGAAGGCTTGTTTTGTATTGATTAGTCAGTTTATAAAGACAGTCAACAGTCATAAACATTTATATCAGCAGCAGAGTCCTAAAAATATATTAAGCAAAAACTAACAGAATTAAAGGATGAAATAGACATTTCTACAGTAACACCTGGAGACTTCAGTACCCCACTTTCAAAATGGCTAGAAAAACCAGACAGAAGATCCTGGGGAGATAGAGGACTTGAACAAACCACGACCCAGCTAGACCTGCAGACGTGTGTCATCTGTGGAAGGGTTCACCAGCCGCAGAGAACCTGTCCTTCTCAAGTGCATGTGGAATGTTCCCCGGGACAGACCGTGGGTGGGGCCAAACAGGTCTTGGTCCTTGGATGCCACGTGGATCCAGTGAGGAAAGGACAGTCTCTTTGATGGTGGTGCTGGGATACTGGATGCCCATTTTTAAAGGAATGAAGTTTGGCCCTTACCTCACACCAGTGCAAAATTAACTCCAAATGGATTAAACGCCTAAATTTAAGAGCTAAAACTAAAATTCTTGGAAGAAATTTTGGATGTAAATCTCCATGACTTTGCTTTCTTAGATATAACACCAAAAGCACAAGCAATAAAAGAAAAAATAAATAGGACGTTAGCAAAATTAAAAATTTTTGTGCGTCAAAGGACACTATTTACAGTGTCTCTTTAGAGAGTGAAAAGACAACCCACAGAATGGGAGGAAATATTTGCAAATCATAAATCTGATGCGGGTCTGGTACCCAGAATATATGAAGGACTCACAGCTCAACAACAAATAAACAACCCAATTAAGAAATCCGCAGAGGACTTAAGTAGCTGTCTCTCCAAAGAAGATGCACAGTGGCCGGTGAGAACACGAAAAGGTGTTCGACACCATTTGTCATGAAGGGAATGCAAATCAAAAGCACTTCACATCCACCAGGATGGCTAAAAAAACAAAACCAAAACCCAAAACCAGTGTTGATGGAGATGTGGAGAAATCAGAACCCTCGTATGTTATGGGGCAGGGTGGGGGCGGGGGATGTGAAATGCTGCAGCCACTGTAGAAAACAGTTTGGTGGTTCCTTAAAAAGTTAAACGTATCACATGACCCAGCAATTCCACTCCTAGGTATACATACACCCAACAGAGTTGGAAACAGGTGTTCCGCCAAAAGCTTTGACACAGCTGTTGGAAGCAGCACTATTCACAGGAGCCGAAAGGGGAAACAGCTCAGATGTGCCTTGGTGGGTGAAAGGGTGCACGGGGCATGGTCCTTGAGTGGTGTTCAGCCTTAAAAAGAACGAGGCTCGGACGCAGGCTTCCGCAGGGACGGGCCTTGAGGACGTGCTGAGTGAAGGAGGCCAGACACGGAAGGCCACACGCTACGATTCCATCGCCAGGAAGTGTGCAGAGTGGGGAAACCCACGGGGACGGATGCAGATTGGGGGTGGCAGGCCAGCGGCGGGAGGGCGTGGGCGTTCACGCTGGCGGGTCGGGGCGCTTGCCTTTGAGGTGGTGAAAATGTGGGATGGGCTGGAGGGGACGGTTACACAGCATTGGGAATGGGCTCAGTGCCAGTCTTGCACACTTTAAAGGGGTGACTTTTATTCAATGTGTATTTTACCTTAATTAACAAAGAGCTGGGAGCAGAAGCCCAGGCCAGGTCAAGGTCGGCGTACGGGGCAGGCCCGCACCCTGCAGGGGCTCAGTCTCACAGTGGGAGGGTGAAGCCCGTGTCCCTGGCTCTGTCTCCCCACCGTCCCCTGGGGAGGGCAGGCAGGTGACCGTGATGCCAGGTGACGGTAGGACAGATGGGAGGGAAAGAGCCGAAGCTCCCTGCAGGCTCGCCGGGTCTCCATCCTGCAGAGGCTACTGCGGCCCCTGGGGGTGGGAGCAGTCCAGGGCCCCGTGCACAGGATGCGCAGGGGTGAGGCCCTGGGAGAGGCGGGAGGGGCCCTTAGCGCTCGCCTGACACCCTGTCCTCCCTGCAGTCCGCCTGGAGGTTCTACGCCACCAACCTGTCGCGCACGGACCTGCATTCCACGTGGCAGTACTACGAGCGCACGGTGACCGTCCCCATGTACAGGTACCCCTGCACCCCAGCGCTGCCTGCGAACCCTCTTCGGTTTTAAACCCCGTTTCTCAGCTGTTGTTTTTCATTTTGGTTGCCTTTTGTTTCTTTTTCTTTAAAATGTATGTACTTTTCAAAAAAAGGAATTGTGCGTGATTATTTTATTAATTTTGTTCTCTGTTTTGTAGTTTGTGGCTTTTATTTTTCACCTTCATTCCGTCCCCCGCTTAGTGTCTTGCTGTCGGGTGCGTAGTGTGTGAGCTTGTGAGGAAGCCCCCCAGAGCTCACGGAGGTAAATGCCGGCGGGTTCTGCGGACCCTGGCGCAGTCCTGCCAGGGGGCCCCGCGTTTAGAAGTGAAGGGATGACCTTGACCCTCTGACCCCCAGCGAGGGCCAGGGTCTCTGCTCAAGGAAGGAGAGCACCCCAGACCACAGCAAGGCCCCGATAGGACAAAGCACAGACGCCCCCAGGGGCCCTCGGGGGAAGAGGAGGGGGCCGGGGCGCCCTCCCGGGGGGGCACGTGGTCAGCAGGCGACTTTCCAGGCACTGCTTGCGCCCCCGGGGTCTGTCTGTGCCCGGCTCTGGCTTCGAACGAGGTCTGAGGTGAGAAGTTGAGGGCTGGCTGGCGTCCACACGGGTCAGGTGCCCTCCGGCGGGTGCCGCCCTCCACTCTCGGCAGTGACCCTGAGCCCTGGGGCCTCTCGGCCCAAGGAGTCCCCTTACCTGCCCCTGGGGGTACCCACCGTAGAGCCGTCTCCCTGGGGCAGGGTCCTCTTGCGGTCCCCGCCGGCCACCTACCTCTCCAGGGACTCGTGCCCGGGGAGACGGTGCCGCCTGCTCCCTCCCCGGTGCTCTCTGGGGGGCGGGGCCTGGCGCTGCGCTCTCCCCGGCGGTGCTGAAGGCGCCTGCTCTCCGCCCGGGCGCGAAGCCCGCAGCCCTCCTGCCGCAGTGGCACCGACCTTCCTGCTAATTTCCTTGGTTCTGTTCTTTCCCCCACTTTCCTCCACTGTTTTTTTTTTTTTCATTTTCTTTTTCTTATCCCGTTCTTTTAAACTTTTCCGTTCCTTTCCCTCTGTGTGTGTGCGAAAACACTTGAAAGCTCGCAGACTCAAACCTACGGGGCCTCCAGGTAGGACTGCATGGGCGGGAAGCGCGCGGTGTGGGTCTGTTCTGTCAGGGACTGTCCCGGGGCCGCCCCGCCCCGCCCCGTCTGCGGCCCCTACCTGGGGCCACGTGCACCCTCCTCGCTGCCCTGGTTCCCTCTCCCGACTGTCCCCGCCTCCAGCTGCTTTCTTGTGCCGAATCTGTCTGTCCAGGTGTCCTCTGTTCCTTGTCCTGCTTTCCTGCCCGTCTCAGTGGCTGGGGTCCCGCCCTGTGCCTCCGCCCTGCCCCGTGGGCCCCACTTATGCCCAGGGCAGAGGTGGTGGAGGCGGGGCCTCGGCCATCCCAGTGTGGGGGCGCCCCCAGGTAGCAGCCCCCGGTCCTGGCAGGCAGCTCTGGGCTTGGGGTCTGCCTCTCTGCATCCGGTCCCACCCAACCCCCCGGTCTTCTCACTGCAGTGAGAGGGAGACGTGAGGCCCGGGGCGGAGGGGGCCTGCGGTCCGTCCTTGGGGCCCCACTGTCCGTCTGCACTGGACGGCGCGCCTCCTGTGCACTTTCCGTCTGGGGCCCCGTGCCCAGACTGGGGCGCCGAGGGGCTCCAGGAGGGGCCCCCATGCCTGGGGCCAGGTCCCTCTGTAGGCCCCGTCCTCCCCCTCAGCGTGGTGGCACCCTCCGCCCTGCAGGGCCAGGGCTCCCTCATCCTTCCCTGGCGCCCTGCGTGGGAACCGTGTCAGAAAGTTAACCCCTCCGCTCCCAGGAGGGACGAGGGCGCCGTACTGGGCAGTGCAGGCCCAGGCTCTGCGGGCGGGAGGGTCCTGACCCTGCGACACCTCCGCCCCAGCAGTGTCCGCCTGTCACCGTGGGCCATGGGCCCCCGGGGCCTCACTCGGAGGAGGAGGGGGCAGTGGGAGCCGTGTCCTTCCCCATCAGCTGACCCTGGGCTCCTGGGGCTCCAGGCTGCTGGGCAGTTGGGGGGACCCTGCTTCAGATCCTGACAGGCTCCTCCCAGACCTGGTGGCCCCCTCGGTCCCTCTTCTGCAGCAGCTCCCCCTGCCCCCCAGCGTCTGTGGAAGCAGCCCATCCCTGCCCGGGGCCTGGGGGCTGGCACCGTCCTGCAGCGGCGGCTGACCCCAGGCTAGCCGCTAGCCCCCCGAGGTGTCGCCCACTCCCGTCGCCCGCCGCACCCTCGTCCTCCACGACTGGGGCTGCGTGCGCGTGGCCCTCACGTGTGTGGTGCCTGCACGTCCCTGCCCGCGGCCCCGCCCACCCGTGTTCTGCCCTCTGCCGCTGTGTGTCCGAGGCCTGGCGCCCTCACTGCGTGTCCCTGCCCCGCACCTGCGTGTGTGGGGGCCGAGCGGGGCCTGCCGCCCGGGCTCTCTGCTCCAGCCCTGTGGGGGGTGCTCAAGGGGGTGGGGAGGCCAGCTCGGCCCCCCGTGTCCAGTCCTGGGGCTCTGCTGCGCCCGTGGCCTGAGCCGACCTGAGTGCCCAGGCCTCCTGCGTGGTCTGGACCCGCGAGGACAGGGGATATAGCCCTGGGCCGGGGGAGGGAGAGGGCGAGCTCCCCAGGATCCAGGCCCGGCCAGGCTGGGGCTGCAGAGAGAACAGAGGGGCGGGGCCGCACCTGCGGGCCCTCCGGACGGCAGTGACCCGGGCAGGCCGGGTGGAGGGGTCGCTCCGCTGGGCGCTAGGGGGCGAGACTGGGCAGGGGAGGAGTCAGGACTGCGGGCGGGCGGGTGCTGCAGGGGTCAGAGGCCCGCTTGCTCTGGAGACAACGGGGAGCCTGAGCAGGGGAAGGACAGAGTCACATGGAGAAGATGGCGTCCAGGGAGGCCCAGGGAGGCGGGCATGGGGGGTGTGGGGACAGGAGGGGTGAGGGTGGAGCCAGGGCTGTGGGGGGGGTGGCGCTGCGGGGCCGGGTGAGCACTGCCAGGTGCCCGGGGGGTCGGGTCCCCAGGGCCACCAAGGCCTGAGGCTTAGTGTAGGGTTTGGGGGCTGGGGCTAAGTGAAGGGTGTCACAGAGTGGGTGGAGGTGTCACACACAGTGGGGGTGTCCCGGAACAGGTGTGAAAGTCACGGAGCAGGTGGGGGCTGAGTCAGGAAGGAGAGACCAAGGCCTGAAAGCACACGGGGTGACTGCCAAGATGGGAGCTGTGTGAGGGCAGAAAGTGGCCGGGAGCTGGGGGGTGGGTGGCGAGAGGGGGTGGGGAGGGACAGAAGTGTCCCCGGACACCACAGGGACTGAGTCTCTGGGTGAGGCTCCCCGTGGCTGGAGGCGGGGGCCTGGGCTTCCCCAGGAACCTCCCTGGCGTACGGAGTCCTGCCCGGCGTCCCAGGGGCACTTGCTCGCCTCTTGGCTTCCTTGCCGGTGGCCGCCATGCCGAATGCTGGCCCAGCAGGCGGCCAGCTGTGCGGCTGTCCTGCTGGGTGTGACTCGGTCTGGGGAGGGGGCTCGGAGCAGGGCCAGGCCCGCCATCCGGGAGGCCCACCTGCCGCCCAGGGGGCTCTGTCCAGCGCGGTCCTTTCCTGCGGCCTCGGCCCCGCTCAGCTTGGGCGGAGAGGGGTCTGGGAGCGCCCCGTGTTGGGGGCCGAGCCTGCGACTGTGCTGCCCCTGGGGGTGTTGGGGGATTGGGAGGGGCGGGGCGGGAGGGCGGGAGCCCCCTCCTCCTCGCAGGACCCGCTCCGGCTGGGCCTCCCCTCCGGGGACGCGCAGGCCCAGGGCCGAGGCCCCGGGGGAGCCGAGAGGCCCCAGAGGTGGGGGCCCAGACCCCCCGGGGCCCGCCGCCGCCCCGGCCGCCTCCCCGCTTTCCGCCTGGGACGGGCCGCCGCCGGCGAGGGCGGGGGAGGGTCCCTGGGGCGCCGGCGGGCGGGGCCCCACCCCGCTGTCCTCCCGCCGCAGGCTGATCCCGCCGCTCAACCAGCTGGAGCTGCTGCGCAACCTCAAGAGCAAGTCCGGACTCGCCTTCCGGTGAGCGGGGCGCCCGGCCGCGCCCCCCGCCCCCCACGGCGCGGCAGCCGCCCGGTGCTCCTGGGGAGGGGGGGGGTCCGCGTTTGCTGAGCCCGGCCTCGGCTCCCCTCCCGGGCCGGGCCGGTGCTCCCGCTGCGAGGGAAGGGGGAGGGGAGGGGAGGGGAGGGGAGGGGAGGGGGAGGGGCGGGGCGGGGGCCCGGGCGGGGCGGGGCGGGGCGGGGCGGGGCGGGGCGGGGCGGGGCCCACCCCACGTGTCCCCGGGGCGCTTCCGCAGAGGCCCGTGGGAGGGGGCAGGGGCGGTGCCTGCCGGGGTCCCGGGCCCGGGGCTGTGTGCCGACCCCGAGGAGCTCTGAGCGGGCGGAGGGGCTGCTGTGGGTGGACGGTGCCCCCCCCCCCCCCCGAGAGACGCACCCCGGCCCTGGCGTCTGTGGAGGCGGCCTCATCTGGGGAGAGGCTTCGCGGGTGCGACGGAGCGAGGGACCTCAGCTGCCCCGCGCGCGCCTGTGGACGTGCTTCCTTCGCACGTCCTCTTGGAGAGTTTGTGAACACGGGTGACGCGGAGGAAAACGGGGGTCCGCAAACGGCGTAGCCGTGACCCCAGCCTCATGGCTCCTCACGGCCGCCTGCCCGGGTCCCCCGGCCCCCGGCCCCGCCTCCTCGCGCCCCCGGGGGAGCTGTTCCTGCCCCGCCTGGCACGCAGCCCCCGGCCCGTGGGAGCCCGGCGGGGTCGTCTGCCCGGGGTGGGGGGGGGGCCGCCGCTCACGGCCTCCTGCTTCTGTTCGCAGGAAGGAGCCCCAGCCGGAGCCGTCCCCAAGGTCAGTGCCGCCCGCCTCCCGCCGCCTCCGCGCCTGCTCTGCGTGGCCTCGGGGAGCGTGGGCTGCCGCGGGGCCGTGCGGGCCACCGGGGCCGCCGGGTGCAGACCCCTGCCTGGCGGTGACGGGGGCCCTTGAGTCACGTTTCCCGTGTCCACGGCTCCCTCGCAGGCCCCGGGCCTGCTCTGAAGCTGAGGGGCGGCTCCTGCCCGCCCGCGACTGCAGCCGCTCGGGCCGGAGGCTGGGGGCTCCTGGGCTGTTCTGAGCCGAGGGCGACCCAGGTGGACACTCCCACGGGGCGTGTCCCCCCGACACTGCGGGTCAGGCCCAGGTGGTGGGAGGAGGGGCCGCTCTGAGGAGGGGTCTTCGCACCCCCCACGGCAGGTCTTGGTTTGTGGAGGGTTTCTGGAGGAGGGGGAGAGGGTCCCCTTGGGGCGGGGTCTCCTGCCCTCTCCTCCCCGTCATGGGGGCCGGTCCCCCCCCCCCGTGTCTGTCCAGGCGCGTTCAAGACCGGGACCCCGTGTGGGGACTTGGGGGGTGATCTCTGCGGGGGGCAGGGGAGCGGGGAGAGCACCCTGGTGCTTTCCTAGTGTTGAAAAGCAAATCCAGGTCCGCTCACGACGTGCCAGTCTGGTGACCTCCAGCCTGCCCGTGTCCCGCTGTGTATCTCCGAGCTCAGGCGTCCCTCCGGCGCCCTGTCCACACCTGCAGAGGGAGTCCTGTCCCTCAGGCCGTGGGCCGGGGACGCTGCTGCCCCGTGTTAGTGCCCTCCTGGACTGAAGGCGGCTCGGCCGGCCCGAGTGGGGGGTCAGCACCCATCAGAGGGGGGCACGTACCCCACCCCCGAGTGCCCAAGGGGGGTGGCAGCCGGGGCCTGGGGTTGGAAAGGTTGGTAGTGCTTTTGCTCCAGACCAGCCCCAAAAGCAGCAGTGCCGAACCCCTCAGACCCGGGCCAGAGTGGGTTCAGCCTGGGCAGTGACCTCTGTTCTCACGGGCAGACCAGGAGCGAGGGGGGCCCGACGGGGGGCTGTGGTCAGGGCGGGCTGGGGGGGGGGCGTGCGGCAGGGCATGGCGTGCGGGGCGCCCCAAGGGTGCCCCACTTTGTCAGGTCCCGTCGGTGCTGCCGTCCGCCCCTCCCGTGAGCCCCGGGACCCCGAGGCCGGGGAGGTGGGTGTGGCTGCCCTCGGCTGTGCCCGGCGGGGGGCGTGTCTCTGGCCCTCCGCCCGCCCCGTCCGGCCCCCGTGGCCTCACGCGGCCTCCTGTGCTCGTGGCCCTGCGTTCCTCTCCCTCCTGACAACGCTCGTCTCAGCCTCTCTCTCTCTCTCTCTCCTCTCCTGCCCTCCCCTCCCCCAATCTGGAAAATCTTGCCTGCCCCCCCAAGTGCCTTTAATCATGTCACTGCCCTTCTCGGGCCCCTTTCACGTCCGCTCTGTCTTTGGGGATGAGGTGGCTGACCTTGAAAAGCAGGACTCAAGGTGAGGACACGCGGGAGTGCCCGGCTCTCCCTGCGGCACGTTCTGTGGCTCCCCCCACCCCGCTTCCTGCGCCTCCCTCCCTCCCCCTGTGTCCGTGTGTCCCTGCCTGTGACCCAGCGGCTTCCCCTGGGGGCCTGGGGCTGAGGCCCTGGGACAGAGGGCCTGCCTCTCCTGGATGCACACCTGTCAGCCAGGTAGCAGGCGGCATTTCTGTCCCCTGACTGGAGCAGCCACGAGCCCCCTTGTCGCACCGGGCGCGTAGCCGGTCTGCAGGAAATGGTCCTGCCACGGGACCCACGGCAGAGTGGGCCTGTCCCTGGGTTGCCTGGCCAGGGGACTCTGTCCCGTAAAGCACAAGCGGACGGGGTGGACGCAGGGACCCTCCCTCAGCTGCCGTGAGGCCGCCCGGGCCTGGCTCACGGGGACGCCCCCCGTGGCTGTCAGACCAAGGCGTGGGGCGGGGGCGGGGCAGGTGGGGTCTTGGGCTGTGCTGCTCCGGTGTGGCTCTGACCTGCCCTTGGACCCACCCCATTTCTGACTGCTCCCCCCCGTGCCTGGGGGAACCCCTGCGCCCCCGCCGCTTTGCGCTCCATTCGTGTGGCCCCCTCCTCGTCGTGGGGGACGGTGTGCCGTGTTCGGGTGCGTGTCTGTCCAGTCTGGTCTTGGTGAGTGTCCGTGGGCACCTCTTCCACCCGCTCGAGCCCGGCCGCCCGGGCTTGCCTGCCGGCAGTTCTGATGGGGCAGAGCTCCACATGGCTGATGTGGGCCGGAACCCCCCGCGGCGGCCTGCATCCCAGAGGCAACGGGCTGCAGGTGGGGCTCCGCTCCTCCCTGAAGCAGAGGGGCCGTGCTGGGGGGCGGGGCCTCACTGCCAGCACCGCCCCCCGCTCCTGTCCCGCTCTCAGACCGTGCTGTCTCATGCAGGGGCTCCTGGCCCCGTTAGGCTCTTTAAATTTTCATGAAAATTCAAGCTAGCCAGTGAGCTCAGAGAGCCTCTTGAGCCCAGTCCTGTGTGCGTGGGAGCCAGGCGGGGGGGCGGCTGCCTGTGAGACGGTGGGTTCGGCGGTGCTAGGCTGGGGGCAGGCAACGGCTGGGCGTTTGAAGGCAGCAACGCTGGCTGGGGGCTTGGTCAAGGCTGGGGTCCCTCAAAGGAGCTGGAAGCAGCACCCCTCCCCAACTTTGCTCCTTTTTCCTGGGGGAGGAGCCTGCAGGCGGGGCAGGGCTGGGGACCCCTGGGAGGAGCTGCCCATGGGGGTCCAGTCTTTAGGGCCCTTCTCTGTCTGGCAGGTCCTGGTGGAACTGTGGCTGCCTCGGGGGTGCCCTCTGGGAGAGCATGTTTGCCCTAGGTTTGAGGGGCTTCTGTGAGCGTCGGGGCAGGGGCTCTGAGTCCTGGGGAGGTTTGCCCTGCGTGGGTGCGCTCGGGGGACAGCTGGGCCCCAGCTCCCTCTGCCCGGGGTCGACCTCTACCTCATTATGTTCTGCGACCCGAAGCGATCGGGGCAGGGCCCACCGGGGAAGCACGCGCGCGCAGGGTCCTCTGCGGAGGCTGAGGCCGGGCGCCGAGCGAGAGCGCCCCGAGGAGCCTTGACCTTGGCTGGCTGGTGTTGGGTAGGAAGACGCTCGTCTGGGCGCCGGCAGGTGCCGTCGGTGTTTAAGTGAATGTGTGGACGCTGAAGGCTTTTGTGAGTCGAGACCGTTGGCCCCATCTGGGTTCTTCAGGCGCACAGTTTGAGAACCACCGTCTCAGAAGCAACAGCTTCAAAGGTGGAGGCAGAGAGTGGGGCCCCAGGGAAGCCAAGGGTTCCTTGAAGTTCTTGCTGGTTCCTTTTGCTTTTGCTTAAAAGTTTGCAGGTTCTAGCGCAGAGCTGAGCCTCGCTCGGGCCTCTGGGGAGGTTCTTGGGCAGGGTGAGCGTGGCAGCCTTTCCTCTGGAGCCTGCAGGTCTGTCTCTGCCCTCTGCACGGGTGGCCTTCACCCAAGGTCCGGTCTTGACGGCCCTTTCAAGTCCAGGGGCCCCAGCCCCTTCTCCTTAGCTCCCCACCGGGTGGAGGCGGCCACTGCCTCCTGGGTTGACCGAGGCCACTTCCGATCGGGCCGCTGGCGGGGTTGGTCTCTGAAGCCAAACTTGCACGTTTTTCCTCTGAAAACGTGAGCTTTCTGGAATCCTGTTCCTCTAGAATCACCGAAGCCTTAGCCCATGTATTATTTTTTTGTTGGCATGAATATAGCAAAAAATAATACATCTTTTGAAAGACGTGGCCCCAGAGAGATGCTGGAAGAAAAAGGTATTTTTGGAGGAAAAAAACGGAATTTTTTTCCTCCAAAAATAGGGACTATTTTCTTTTCCAGGCCGGCGGACGACTTTTCGCGCGGCGCCGCGCCCCTCGCGCGGACCTGAGCCCTGCGGCGGGTGCGGGCTGGGCACGGAGCCGCCGGGCGCCCGGTGCCCGCGTCCCCGCGCCTCCCGCCGCGCGCCGGCCCAGGCCCCCTCCGCTCGCGGCCCGCGGCCGGCGCCCCGGGACTAACTGTCCTCTCCTCATTTCCAGTAAAGGCAGACGGCGCACAGAGTCCCTGTGTGGATGCTGCCCAGGACACGCTAGGTACCGCGGGCTCGGCGCTCGGACGACCATGCTGCACGGCTCTTGTCCCCTCCCGCTCCAAACACTCTGCTTATTAGAGGTTCTAGACGCGCCAGGGAGAGGCTGGCGCCCGCCTGGCCCCCCAGGCCCTGATTCTGATTGGCAGCTGCCTCCCGGCCTCTCGGTGGAGCCCTAGGCCCCCTCTGAGTGCAGGCGACCTCCTGGGTGACGGTGGTCGCGGAGCCAACGCCCTCCTTCTCCC
The DNA here is from genome assembly GCF_030028045.1 of Hippopotamus amphibius kiboko. NCBI lineage: Eukaryota > Metazoa > Chordata > Mammalia > Artiodactyla > Hippopotamidae > Hippopotamus > Hippopotamus amphibius. The sequence continues at coordinate 662,750 of NC_080197.1, forward strand.
CAAGCCAAACGACGCTCTGCACCAAGCGGGAGGGGGGCCGGCCAGGGGCTCTGAAACCCAGAAGGGCACCTTCAGGGACCTGACCGCTCTCCCACGAGCCTCGTCTCCGAGGCGCGTCCATCTAGCACCTCTACTATGCACGGGAGGGCCGCTGCCCTCAGCCCGCTGCCCGCCCGCGGGAGGCAGCTCTGTCCTGTGTGTGCCGGACTGGCCCCGGTCCTGACACACCAGACGCACCGGAAAGCCAGAGGTCCACGGCTCCCCCTCTCACGTACAGGCCTGGTCTAGGGCACGCCGGAAACGGGAGGCTGAAAGGCCGCCCGACCTTCGCCCCGTGGGCCCCCTGACTGCTGGCACGTTTCCTCCCTCTGTCCCCTGTCTGCTGTCGGGGGTGTGGAAGCGTCTGTCCTCCTGCTTGCTCCGGGCCCCCTCCTGCCCGCCCCCCTCCCCGTGCGGCCCCGCAGGTGCTGGCGGCTGCGCTCGCCGGTCCTCGTGTGCATGTGGTCCGTGCTGGCCCTGGAGGCAGGGGCGCGGAGCGGCGGGCGTGGGGAGGGGCCGGCAGCGGGCGCGGGCGCGGGCAGCGGCATGCGTGCGCACCTGCATGCGTGCATGCTCTGACCCCTTCTCTCCCTGGAGAGGCACGCGGAGGGTTGCCTCCCCTCCTGCCGGTGCTGCCCGTGCTGCCCGTGCGCTCCCAGTGCAGGCGCTGTGGGGGAGCCTCGGGGCCCCGGCAGGAGCTGTGCTGCTTGCCCAGAGCTTGTGTCCAGGGCGCTTCTGACCACAGGCTGGCCCGTTGGATCGTGGGCTGTGGTCAGGCTGCTTGGGAAACAGCAGGGCCAGAGGTGCCCACGGCTGGGCCGGGAGCCCAGGCCACGCTCGGTCCTGCTGGGCGAGTCTCCCGGACGTCCCTTCATCCTGCCCACCTTCCCCGGGCATCCGCGGCCCAGCCGTGGACTGGGCGGCTCTCTCTGCGGGTGCTGGCTCACGCCCCCGCCCCCCACCCCTGGCCGGGCCCCGGCGGCGCAGACTAGGGTGCGGCCAAGCTCCGCCGGGCCTCCTGCTCGCCTGTCCCTGTCGATGGCTGGCTTCACTTGGGGACTTCTCCCTGGGGAGGGTGGCAGTCAGGGGAGGAGAGGCTGGGCCTCGCTTTCTCCCCCCCGACCCTCCTGAACTCGCCCCGGCCCTGTGTAAGGGCCTTCTCACTCGGAGGGTGGGCTGGCGCGGGCTCCTTCCCTGGGGGCAGGCGGCCGGAGCCCCGTCCTCCATTTGCTTCTGTCCTTGACCGGTGAGGTGAGGGCGGGCCTCTCTCGACACCTGCAGGGCTGTCAGCATTCAGGCACCTGGAGTTGGGCAGGTCCGGGGTGACTGGGGGGCTGCGTGCCTGTGGGCTTTGGGATGTGATGACTGCGCAGGTCCAGACGACCACCCGTGGCCTCCTCCAGGGTGACCTTCCTCCAGGGTGACCGTCCCCGGTCTGAGCAGTGAGAGCCGGGGATGGCTCCTTCTGGCGGCTCTGTCCTTGCCCGCAGGTGCATGGGGCCAAGTTCCAGGGGCCCTGGTATGCACAGGACAGCAGGTCCAGCAAGGGTGGCGCCAGCAGTCCCGGCTTGGGGTGGGGCCCTTGCCTCGTGGTCTCCCTGGACCAGCTGGTGGTCTCCTTCGGGAAGGAGGAAAGGGGAGGGTCGTTTGCACAGCAGCCCCTGTAGCCTGACTCCGGTGTACCTCAGCTCCAGCCCCCGTCTCGGCCTCATGCCAGGCACAGCAGTTACAGGCTGGGGCCAGCATCCTGAGTGAGCCCACGCCCTGGTTCCTGGGCTCGCGGCGACACAGGGTGTGCAGGGTCTCTGGCGGGGGGCGGTGGGGGGCAAACCCCTCAGTGGGCTTCGCGCCTCGGGCCCGGGAACTAGCACAGGTGGTCTCCGCTGTCCGGGGGTGGGGCGGGGGCACCAACCTGGACTGCAGTGTCCGGACTGGGGGGACCGGGCTCCGGGCTGGTTCCCATCCCCGGCCAGTCATCTCTGCGCCGTCTCACGACGTGTCTCGGCTGTGGGTCCCTCTCGGGCCGATGGAGGCGGCCGAGCCGAAGCGTCTGTGGTGGGGCCGGCGCTGGCTGGGGGATTAACTGGCAGCAGTGGCTTCCCAGTGACAGCACAGGCCCTGCCGGGCACGCGTGCGGGCCGGTCCCAGGCCCCAGGGCGGCGCAGAGGCCACTCCAGGTCTGGGGCCCCCGAGTGTGGTGGCGTGAGTGGGTTGACAGTTCACGGGGGCCTCGCTCTGCTCCCGGGTGGGAGGGTGGTGAACCTGTCTGCGGGAGGAAGTGAGTGGCCTCCTGACCCTGGGCCTGACCTGACTCCGAGCACAGGGACCGCCCCGTCTCCTGCCTGCCACCTGGAGAGTAATAGCACTGACAGGCGCGGGTGTCAGACCTGCCTCCATGGTTACCAAGAGGCGGGGGCAGGGAGGCCCAAAGACCCTCGCAGGGCTGTGGCTGGACAGCCGTGGTCGCCCCTCCCTGAAGCCTCAGGCCGGGGCTCGGCCGGCACCCGTCGCATCCCTCCGGAAGCGAGGCCGTTCTGTTCCCCGACTGTGCCCTGGTGGGGGTGGAGCCTGTGCCGCCCTGGGTGGAGGGGTGGGCAGACCCTGCCCTCCGTGCTGAACTGCTCCGCCGGGCGGCTCCCCAGGGTTCGGCCGAGGGGCCCAGAGGTCAGCTGCAGACCTCACTCTCCTGACCCAGGGCAGTTGTCGGGGTGGAGGGGCAGGCGCGGTAACTGCTGGAGTGGCCGGGGGGCCCTCAGGAGGTGCCCAGGGAAGAGCTGTCGCCGCCCAGGGCTTTTGGAGAGGGAGGCCTGGCCGGACAGTGTGCCAAGGGCTCAGGCGTCTCTTGGTGGCCGCTGAGAGAGATTTCAGAGTCCATGACCACTCCCGGGCCAGGCCGAGCACCGAGCAGGCCCCGGGGAGCCTGTGGTGCAGCGGACCGCCCACCAACATCTCTGCTCACCGCGGCGACCCGCCCCGGCCCGTGCTCCTCCCCGCGGCCACCCGCCAGCAGCCAGCAGGCGCGCGTGTTCTTTGCAGAGTGACCTCTCTTGCTGTCTTTCTGTGTGTCTGTCCGTCTGTCGGTTCTCGCGGGAGCAGTCAGAAGGTCAGTTTGAAAGCCCGTGTCTTCTCCAGCCCCCGAGGCGTGGCTGCCAAGGGCAGGGGGTCCCCGCAGGCCCCGACCGTCCGGCGGTCGCCCAGCGCCGACCAGAGCCTGGAGGACAGTCCGAGCAAGGTGCCCAAGAGCTGGAGCTTCGGGGAGCGCGGCCGCGCGCGACAGGCCTTCCGGGCCAGGGGCACCGCTTCCCGGCAGAACTCGGAAGGTGGGTCGGGCCGCCCTTGAGCGGGGGTTTGCTGCCGTGGGCCTCCATGGGGGGGGTCACACGTGTGTGTCCTCTTGCGTCGGGCTGTGCTCCCCGAGCTCCTTGTGTTCCAGGCTTGTCCACGGAGCTAGTGACGGCGTCCCTGCTTTTACAGCTGACGTTCCCCGAGCACTGTGTGTGGACGTATTGCATTCTGTCCATCCGTCTGGGCGCAGGGAGGCCCCCTTACACCCTCGTGGTGGCTGCTCCCCGAGGAGCACAGGGGAGGCGGGCAGGCTGGGAAAGCAGGACGGGGGTGGGTCTGGAGCGCGTGTGCCCGGCGGAGGCCCCCGCTGCTGCGTGCGCGCTGCGGGGCTGCAGCCCTAGGCCTCCTTTGTCCTGGGGGCCGCCTGTCCCCTCACGGGCTGTGTCCTTCCACCCAGAAGCAAGTCTCCCGGGGGAGGATGTCGTGGATGACAACAAAAGCTGCAACTGCGAGTTTGTGACGGAGGATCTGACCCCGGGCCTCAAAGTCAGCATCCGGGCTGTATGGTGAGGACCCGGCGGCCTCCCACGCAGAGCCGCCCGCAGACACGGGGCCTCGGGGGCTGGTGTGAGAGCACGTGCTCCCGTGGGATGCCTCGCGGCAGCTCGCGAGGCACTTGCTGTCACGCCCGTCGCCTGCGTCCGGGTGCCGGTTGCCCAAGGCTGTTAGTGGACGGCCGGGAGCTGCTGCCGCACGGGGTTCCCAGTGGACGAGGGTCCTCTGCACAGCCAGGCCCAAGGGTGGCCAGGGTGCAAGGTGGGTGGGTGGCTGGCGCAGGTAACAGGGCCACGTCGTCCGGCGGACTTTCTCGGAGATGCTAGAAAGGCCACAGGGAGGGGGACGTTGTGGGGCTGCCGTCGGTGGTCTCGGCCCAGGGCTCACAGCCCCCTGCCCGCCCCCTCCAGTGTCATGCGGTTCCTGGTGTCCAAGCGGAAATTCAAGGAGAGCCTGCGGCCCTACGACGTGATGGACGTGATCGAGCAGTACTCGGCCGGCCACCTGGACATGTTGTCTCGCATCAAAAACCTGCAGTCCAGGCAAGAGTGCCTCCCCCTCTGCCCGGCCCCAGGGGCGTGGAGCCGTGTCCTCTGGGCCAAAGCCGGGCGCGGGCCGGGGCTGGGTGCCGTGCAGGCCACGCGCTCCCGCCACAGTGGGGGCGGCAGACGCGGCTGCGGGCACCGTGGCCAGCCCGGCTTGCTGCCACGTCTGGGCCCTTCCTTGCCGGCCCGACGCCGGCCCCGTGTGGGCTTTCTGCTGTGTCCTCGTGTGGTCTGTCTGTTTTTAACCTTTCTGTTGTCTCTCTCTCCTCTCCTGCCTGTTCCGTGACAGGCAAGCAGGGGTGTGTGTGTGTGCTCACACACGAGTGTGCAAGGCACGTGTGTGCTTGCACGTGTGCACGCCTTGGGGGGGTGTGTGTGTGTCCGTGTCTGTGTACAGCTGCATGCACGTGCATGTGTGTGGGTGCTCGCGGATCTGTGTCATGTGCCCACGTGTGTCGTGTGCCCGTGTGAGCTGGGGGAGAGTGTTGTGTTGAGAGGTGAAGGTGCAGCTTTCCGTGGGCCCGGCAGGCAGCAGCTAGGCCACGTGACACCTCTTCCTCCAGGACAGAAGGACCGGTCCTCCCCGTTCTACGGCTGGAGCGGGCGGTGGGGCGGACGCGTGCCTGGCGTGGCCGGGGCAGGGCCCGTGCACTCACTGGCTCGCTCACTGCAGGGCTCCGCTGGCCGTGCCTGCACAGAGACGCAGCGAGGGCCCACGACTCGCATGCACACGCCCACAGCCCCTCCCACATGCTCACGTGTGCTGGCATGCGTGTGTACGTGTGTAACCACGTGTTGCATGTACACACACGACCGTGTGTGTGCCCGTAGGCCCGCGGCATCCACACACAAGCGAGGGTGCACAGACGTGTGTCTGTGGTGCCTTTGAGGAGCCCCGTGGCTGGCGGGCGTGTCCCCCGGGGTGGCCCCGCCCTCCTGCCGGCCGGCCCCTTCCAGCCGGGGCGCTTCCAGCGAGGCTTCTGCCAGTTCTGCACCCCGAAGCCCGGGCTCTGGCCGTGGAGATCCGGGCGGTCGGGGCGGCCCTGGGGGTCAGCCCAGCTCCCGGCTGCGCGGCGGGTGGCGTCCACCTCTTCCTGCTCGGGATCGGGGCGGGGGGGGGGCCCTCTGGACCTCCAGCTGCTCCCGTTGGGTGGGGTGAGTGGGCTCAGGCTGGGAGGCCGACCCCTCAGCGTCGTCCTCGAGCACTGAGTAGACGTGTGCGTTCGGGCGCACGTGCGTGCAGCTGTGCGTGTGTAAGTCATGTGTGAGAGCGTGCTGTGTATACACGGGTGTGTGTGCCAGTGTGGGCAGGCGTGCGGCCCTGCGCCGTGTGTGTGAGCGTGCACGCGTGTCCACGTGTGCGGGCAGCTGTGAGCACACGTGTGCGCGTGAGAGGCCGCCCCGGGCCTCGCCGGCCTGCCCGCCTCCACCTCTCACGGCCGCTGTGTGTGTTCACCAGGCTCTTCTGTCCTAGGTGGCCCTCTCTCCCCCCCTTTCTGTCTGGAAAACAGCGGCAACAGCCGACCCCGCAGGAGCTGGATGTCTGTCGCTGGCGGGCAGGGCCTTCGTGTCCTTCCCGGGACCGTGGCGCTGTGCTGCCGGCCGCCAGGTGTCCCGAGTGTGTGCACACGCGCCCGGCCCCACCCGGTGCCCGCGTGAACGCGCGCGGGCCCGGGGGCGCGGCGTGCCTGCGTCCCGTGCGCGTGAAGGGTCACCCCTTCAGTGTCTGCGCGTTTCCAGCGCGTCCCTTCGCGCTGCTCCACGCTGCCTTTCCCGGTGTCTCTTTTCTTGTTTACCCGCCAGGATAGATATGATTGTGGGCCCCCCACCCCCTTCAACTCCCCGGCACAAGAAGTTCCCCAGCAAAGGACCCACGGCCCCTGCGAGAGAGGCACCCCAGTACTCACCTAGGTCAGGACGCCGAGCCCCCGCCTGTCTCTGTGGAATGGCCAGCCCCGCCGCTCCAGCCACATGACGGCGGTGCCCGCCCTGCTCGACGGGACGCGGGGGCTGCTCCTCTGTCCCTGAGCGCGTGACGTCCTCCGCGGGCCCCGCGGGGCTGGGTTGAGTGCCCCTGAGCTGCTCCTCTTGGCGGGGTCCTGGGGAGGCTGTCCCGGGGGCTCCTTTCCACTGACCGCTGGGGGTGGGGGCTCCCCGGGCGCAAGCAGAGGGCGGCCCCCCAAGAATCGGATGCGTTTAGAGGTGGGGCCCTGCCCCAGCACCGACTCAGACCCCTCACGCCTGCCGCTGGGCTGCCGTGTGGACTGCGCAGGCCCTCCCCTTGCGTTTAGACGCGCGAAGCGTGACTAGGAACGTGCCTGGCAGGCTGGCGCCCAGCCCCGAGCCGGGCTCCCGGGGGGCCCCCAGAGCTTTGGTGGCTCTACCTCCAGTTGTCACCATAGTCAGAGGGACTGAAGAAGGAGGTGAGGGCCGCGAGGCAGCCGGAGGGGGTCGCTGGGGGAGGACTCGGGCGTCGGAGCCTCCCCGCTCCCCAGTAGGTCTGGGAGAGCAGAGCCCAGGGCAGGGATGTGGCGTGAGGGCAGACCACCCTGGCCGTGCTGGCAGAGGTCCCGGGTGTCCCGGAGGGCGGCAGGGATGCTGGCAGCCGGCCAGTGGAGCGACTGGGGGCGTCTGAGCCCCGCAGGCCAGGGTTTCTGTGCGTGAGGCCAGAGGTCAGCGTGCCGGGCATCTCGGCCTGGCAGCCCTCCCACGAGAGAGCAGGTTCTGGGGCAGCAGGCCTGACCCGGGGCAGTGTTGCTGACCCGCTCTGCCCGTGTCCCCCCGCCCCGAGGAAGCTGCGCCCCGAGACGGAAGCCTGCCCTCCAGGCGCCGATGCGGGGCGCAGCGGCTGGGCACTTAGAGCTCCCCAGACCTCCCAGACCACCGCAGCCAGAGGACGTGCAGACTCCCACGGCGAAGGGGCCAGGAGGACACACCGGGCACGTGGGGCTAAGCCTGGCTCCCCAGCCTGGGGCCCGGGGGGTGGGGCGCAGGCCCCGCGGGACACCCGCCAGCGGCAGCTCCAGGCCGCCTGGGCTGAGGCTCCCGGGGAGCAGCCAGGCGGGCGGCCCGTCATGTGGCAGGGGTGAAGGCGCTGAGTGCCCGTGCCTGGACTGTGTGGCCCCCCCGGAACACCGGAGACCCCTCCTCCCGCTCCGTCCCCAGCGGCGTCTGCTTGGAGCCCGAGGGCGCCCCGTCCCCGCCCCCCTGCGCCCCCCGCATGAGTCCAGCATGGTGCCCGCGGAGCATGAGGGGCTGCCCGTGGCTGACGCGAGCCTGCTCCCCTCCTGCTTCCCGCGACGGAAAGGACAGACCCCCCCTGAGCCCCGGCAGGCGGGCAGGGCGGCCGAGCGGGCCGGCAGCTCCCGGGGCGCTGCGTGGCGGGTGGGAGCGGGCGGCCCTCCCCAGCCCGGAGTGGCGGGGCTGCGTGGCTGTGCCCGGGGGTGGTCCCGCCCGGCCGCACCCTGGCCCGTGCGTTTGCCCGGCGTCCACGTGGCTGCACGTCTCGGGCTCGGAGCGCCTGGCGGCCCCGCTGCCACTCCCGAGCTCCTCGGTGGCCTTTCCTGTTCAGCACGGGGCTCGGGGTCGCCGCCCGGGTCGAGCCGAAGCCCCCCTCTCCGAAGGAGGCCTCCTCCCCCCGGTTGGCATTCGTGACCGATGGCCTTGTTTGAGGTCAGCTCGGCTGCGTTCTGCAGCCCCCACACGTGTGCACACACACAGGCACACACGCGGGTGCACGCACGCACACGCACAGTAAGCACACGCGTGCTCTCTGGCCGCAGCGGCTCTGGCCACTCCTCCTCTGGGTGTGTGGGCGGGTCCTGTGTTGGTCCGTGTCCCCTCCCCCGTCTGGCGCATGGAGCGTGGTTGTGCCCCTGCTTCTGTGGTTCCCGCTGCAGACGTTCACCTCCGTCCCCTCCAGACCCGGGTGGGCAGGGGCCTCAGGGGCACATTATCCAGGAGCAGAGCTCGGGCGGGGGCAGGGCAGTGGGGGGGCAGGGGAGCCGAGGGGGCACGGCCCCCGCTCCCTGCTCTTTCCTCCTTGCTAATGTGCTGGCCCCGCGGGAACGCAATAGTCGGGGGACAGGCCCCAAGGGCGGCCGAGAGCAGGACGAGGACCAGGCGCACGGCGTCCTCTGTCCTGGGTCCTCGCTGCCCCTGGTCAGCTCTGGGCTCACCCTGGAGCCTGGATCTGGGGGCCTGGCCTGGCCCAGGAGGAGCGGGCCGCGGCCCTGCCGCTCCCCCCCAAACTCACGCTGGGGGCGGGGTCTCTTCCCGGCAGAGTGGACCAGATCGTGGGCCGGGGCCCGGCGATAGCGGACAAAGACCGGGGCAAGGGCCCGGCCGAGGCGGAGCTGCCCGAGGACCCGAGCATGATGGGACGGCTGGGGAAGGTGGAGAAGCAGGTGGGAGAGGCTGGGGCCCCAGTCTCAGTGTGGACCCTGTGGGTGGGTGCTCGAGCTCCTGGGGGCGCTGAGGGCAGCTGTCTGGACCCCAGGCACCCCGTGTGCGCCCCCCGGCCTAGGGCACTGCCCTGCTGCCGGCCAGCACCCGCACACCCAGGGCCTGGGCACTGGTTCCCTCCCTGTCCCCTTGCCTGGGCGGGGGCTGCCGTGGGGCCTGCAGGGTCGCTCTCTGTCCCACCTGCCCCGCCCCGTCCCCCTGCCCAGCTCCCCTCTGCTCTCTCCCGGGAGCGCGTCCTCTCTCGAGCCACGCACGAGACCCTGCACGCAGGGTCTGCTTCTGGGAGCCGAGGAAAGGAGTGGCTGCTTCCTTCTCTCTGTAGAGTTTCCTGTAAGGGGTGAACCCACAGTGGACACAGGGTGGCCCAGAGAAGCCCATGCTCTGAAGCCCTGAGGCCACCCACTGGCGGGGGAGTTAGAGGCTGAGCTGCTGGGGGCCTGTCCTCCGTTGGCTCTGCACCTCTGTGGGAAACACCCAGGGTCCCCCTGTCTGGTGAGCAGCCCAGCCGCCCCCATGTCCAGGTAGCATTCTGGGCAACCCCTCCCGGGAGCAGCCCAGGCCCCCTACTTCCGGGGAGCATCCCATCCCCTCCCCAACCCGGGGAGCATCCCAGCTACCCCCCCAGAGCAGCCCCTCCTGCCCCCCGACCCGGGCAGCGTTGCAGCGTGGCCCAGCAGCCCCTCCTGCAGGTCCTGTCCATGGAGAAGAAGCTGGACTTCCTGGTGAACATCTACATGCAGCGCACGGGTGTCCCCCCGACAGAGACCGAGGCCTACTTTGGGGCCAAGGAGCCGGAGCCGGCGCCGCCGTACCACAGCCCTGAGGACAGCCGGGACCACGGCGGCAGGAACGGCTGCATCGTCAAGCTCATCCGCTCCAGCAGCGCCATGGGCCAGAAGAACTTCTCGGCGCCCCCGGCCGGACCGGCCGCCCAGTGCCCGCCCTCCACCTCATGGCAGCAGCAGTGCCACCCACGCCAGGGCCACGGCACGTCGCCCGTGGGGGACCACGGCTCGCTCGTGCGCATCCCACCACCACCCGCCCACGAGCGGTCCCTGTCCGCCTACGCTGGGGGCCCCCGGGCCAGCACGGAGTTCCTGAGGCCGGAGGATGCGCCGGCCTGCAGGCCCCACGAGGGCGGCCTGCGGGACAGCGACACGTCCATCTCCATCCCGTCCGTGGATCACGAGGAGCTGGAGCGCTCCTTCAGCGGCTTCAGCATCTCCCAGTCCAAGGAGAACCTGGACGCCCTCAACAGCTGCTACGCGGCAGTCGCGCCCTGTGCCAAAGTCAGGCCCTATATTGCTGAGGGCGAGTCGGACACGGACTCGGACCTCTGCACCCCGTGTGGGCCCCCGCCGCGCTCCGCCACGGGCGAGGGCCCCTTCGGGGACATGGGCTGGGCCGGGCCCCGGAAGTGAGGCTGCCTGCCGGCCTCCCCCTGACTCCTGGCCTCGGTCTCTACGCGGACCCTCCAGGACCCTTTTCTTAGAGTCACGAGGTGGGGGTGCCCGTGTGGGGCCGTGGGCAGGCGCGGCCCTCGGTCGCTCGCCCTGAAGGTCGGCAGCAGTCCTTTTCCAGCAGGGGGCAGCCAGGCTGGCCGTGCCCGCGCTGCAGACCGTTGGCCCGGCTGTGACAGAGGCTGGCGTCAAGGCTGAGGACGGGGCCCCGGCAGCCAGGGGGAGGCGTGAGCCAGGAGCAGGGCCGGGTGAGGGTGGCAGCGAGGGGCAGGCCTGTCTGGGGAGGATCAGAGGCCGTGAGGCCTGGTGGGGGGGCTGCCCGGGGGGGTGTGGCTTGTGTTGCCCCCGTTCCTGTCCCGCCCTGTCTGTCCAGAGCACCTGCCCGGAGCTGCTGGGCAGTGTCACCCTGCCCTGGCCTCCGGGTGTCCTGTGATGGGAGCCGGCCCAGGTGCAGGACACGGGCCTGGAGGGGGCGCTGCGGTGAGGCGCGAGACCCCCGCCAGCGCAGAGGGACCCTCAGACCTCCTGATACTGGCTCTTGGGAGGGGCCGGCTCCACAGTCTGCTGGGTGGGGGTCCTTGGGGGCTCCCTTCCAGATCTGGACGATGGGGCGCGTGCCCCCACGTCCTCTCCCCGCTGCCCTGGCTGGGTGCCGGTCACCAGGCTGTGGCCAGCCCTGCGGGGAGGGCTGCCGGGAGGCTGGGCTCCTGCTGTGGGCTCCTGAGCTGGGCTGGCTGTGCTGAGCAGATGTGCACGCTGTCCTCTGGGGACCCTGCCTCGCCTGTCCCCCGACAAGACCCCGGGCGGGACAGTGCCACAGCCATCGGGAAGATCCTCCAGTAGAGCACCCCCTCCATCCAGAGACGAAGGCAGCTCTGTCTTACAGGTTGTCTCTCCTGTCCCCGCGGAGCTGACCATCCCCCCACCCGCGCTCCTGCACTGACCAGCCCCTTGGCTGTGGCCTCTTGGTGTCTTGGGAGTTGGAGACGTCCACCTCCACCCCGGGCCCTGGGAGGCAGGGGCCCCCATCCTTCCTGTCCTGGGCATCTGGGCTTGAGGGGCGGCGGCTTTGAGCTGGGAGCCCAACCCCGAGGGGCAGCGTGGACCCTGCCCCGGGCCCCCTTTTGTCAGTGCGCGGGGGTGTCTTGCGTTTGGGGTGAGAGGACAGCCAGCCCGGGCACCTAACACCCTCCGAGGCAGCGACCTTCCTGTGCACCAGGGCTGGGCCCGCTACGCCCACCGCCGGCCACTTCCCCGAGACACTGGGCCTGGGGAGAGCCTTGCTGTCTCCTCAGGACGCTCAGGTCCATCCTGGTCCATGAGGGAATCCGCTTGGCCTCTGGGAGGGACTTCGAAATCAGTATCTGGGGGTCACGTGCCCCTGGCTGTCAGCGTCCTGGCACCCTGAGATCTCTGGGGAGCAGCATCTGCTGTAGCCTCTGTGTGCGGCCCCTGCCCTCGCCAGGACGCCTGGGGTCCCACCGTGCACACCTCTCTGCTGGGGCTGCTGGCCAGGCAGCCGGGGGACGGGCTGGGCCCAGGGCAAGGGGACCCAGGCTCAGAGTCGGACAGCGTGGTCTGTGCCCAGGGCCGTGGCCCAAGGATACTCCTCTCTTCCTGCCTCCTGGGGTTGCACATGGAAGCTTCTGTGTGGCGCCGCTGGTCCCCTCTGCCCGGTGTGTCTGCTCTGTGCCCTCTCTCGTTCTCGAGGGCAGTGTTTCTCCACCTCAGACCCTCAGTGGCGAGAAAAGCCCCTCCCGGTGTGGACAGGCATGCACTTGGTGTGGCTGGCGTGAAGGGGGCCCCGGCAAGCGGGCTCTCCTCTGGGTGAGGTCTGAGCGCCCCTTCACCCTCTTGTTGTGGGAGAGGAAGGCCCCACTGCAGGCCGCCCAGTGGGGCAGTAGCTGGCTGGGCCCAGGGCGTCCACGTGCCGCCCAGCCCTGGCCGCTGCCTTCCAGCCCGGGGAGAGTCAGACTCGGGTCGCCAGCAGCAGGGACACTCCCCTGTCAGAGCAGCAGGGACCCTCCCCTGTCAGATCCTGGCGGGTGTGGGCCCCCAGCCTTGCTGGGAGGGGCCCTTGGTTCCTGGAGCGAGGTCTATGTCCTGTCCCACGCGCTCCGTGTGCCGTGGGCCCCTGGCGACGGGAGGTGCCGGCTCAGACGTGCCTCCTGTCCCCAGAGCTGCTGAGCTGGACGCGGGTGCGAGGCCACCGCCGGGAAGGTCCCCGAGGTTGCAGCTGGAGGGCTTGAGGCTAGACTGGCGACATGCTGCACTCAGCAAGGGGGTTGTGACGTCTCCTCTGTAAAATCCCAGGCTCTTGGAAGACAGGAGGCCAACGTCTCTGCTTGGGGGATGGCTTGGGGGGCACAGTTTTGGGAGAGCATGAGGTGGAGGCTCCTCCTCAGGGGCCCCCAGACCCTGGCTCGAGCAACGTGTGGTCCTCCCAGCGTGCCGCACTGCCCTGGGGTCCCCACCTTCAGGAGGGGTAGCGGGGACACAGGCTGGGTGCTTTGGTGGGTGGTGCACTTCCTGGGTGTGCGTCCGTGGCTGGCTGGGGGCCCGCCCTGGCCCGCGGCAAGCGTGATGGTGTGATTCCCTAGACAAGCATCTTCGTTACTAGAGTCCCCCCCCCAAGCCCTTTGCAAACCCTGTGCTCACATTCACATCTGCAAACATGCAACGCACACCTGCGTGCACACACACCCGTGTGCACACGCGCCCTGCACGCACACTCACGTACACCCGCGTGCACACATGCGCGCCCCCGCAGCACACTCACATACACCCACGTGCACATGCACGCCCCCCCCCACTCATGTACACCTGCGTGCACACGCGCACCCCTGCATGCACAGGCACAGGCGCCTTGACTGACTCTGGTTCTGCCGCTTTAAGCCAGAGGAATGAATGACGTTGGAGTTGCAGATGGTCCTGCGGTGTCGACCCCTGGGTGGGGGTTCCAGCTGTCCCAGGCTTCTGGGCAGCACCACAGGTCCCACCTGCCCTCCTCCTCCTCCTCAGCTGTCCCAGAGGCCGGCCAGAGCATCAGCTCAGCCAGATGCCAAGACGGCTGGGGCTGGGCTGGGGAGGACCTGGCGTCCGTGGGTGTCCCACGGTGACCTGGGGGCTCTGGCGGCTCCCTCCGTCTCCTTAGCTGCGTGGCCCGGCCTCGGCACCCTCCCCCTCCTGTGGCCCAACATCCCCCTTTCTGTCCACGTGAACGTGTGCCATGGCTGCCTTGGAGGATGGGGGGGCCCTGGCCAGGTGGCAGGGGGCTTCCTCCTGGGCCTGCCTGGCCCCTCCCCATGGGAGACCAGGGCAGCCACCCCACCCTCCTCTGGGGGCATTCGCCTGGGGGTCCACACTGCGAGGGGCCCCCCTGGTTAGAAGGAAGAGCCAGCAGCTGCCCTCTACGCACACGTCCCGTCTGGAGCACAGTCACCGGCCAGGCAGCTCCGCACGGCGTTCACCCACTGGTTTGTTTTAGTGTCTCCCTTGCCCGGGCCGGGGTCCCTGGTGGTCACGGATGTGAGGTGTGAACACGGGGAGGGGGAAGCCTCCTCCCTCTGCTGTGTCCCCCGCACCGTGAGGCAGACGCCCCGTCCCTGCTGTTTGTGGGCAGGACGTGGCCCCGGGACGTCTCTGGGCACTTCCAAAGCCCCAGGTGGTAGAGGCTGCAGGGAGGCCTTTGCAGGAGCCCTGCTGTTCGTACTGTTTCACACTTGTCCCAAATGTAAAGGAAGTGCCAAGTGCTGGCGGAGGCGTTGTCCCGGGTTTCCTGCTGCAAAGTCGGTCAGTTCTGCCCCTCGTGTCAGACCCAGGGGTAAACGAGGTGCGAAGCGGGCTGGTGTGACAGTGCGGCCCCACCAGGAGGGTCTGGGGCACCTTCACCCAGCGGGGCAGGGGGTTCTGAGCAGCGGGAGGAGCTTCGTGACTCTGGGACCCTCCGTGCACGCTGGCTCTGAATCAGACACGTCCTTCCTTGGCTGGCGCTGTGCTACGTGGTTCTCAGCTGTCCTCGGTAGTGGCGTGGACAGCCCTGCCCCTGTGACCCCCGAGCTGACCTCCAGGCCGCCTGATTGGATGTACGGGTGGTGGTTCAGTGTGGCGCAGGAGGGCTGGTGGGGCCCCGTGGGGCTGAGCTGCCTGCTCGTGTGCCTGGGGGAGCCTGTGTGGCCGTCTCAGGCCAGCTGCCCTCCTGCATTCCTGCTCCCAGGGGCAGGCTTCTCTTGGGTCTCTGCCAAGTGCTAAGTGGGAGAGACAACCAGGGAGGGCTTCCTGGAGGAAGCGGTGTGCTAGGATCAGGGGCTCATGCCTCCTCTCTCTCCAAGGGCCTGGGATAGCCAGCTGCCCAGGCTGGACACTGGAGCCCACACAAGTGGGGCCCACAGTTGGCTGGACTCTGCCGTCTTGTGAGGGGTGGGGGCTGGTGGCAGATGCCAGAGGAGGGGGTGCTGGAGGGGGGGGAGTTTAGGAAGCCGGTAGGGAGCGTGAGAAAGAGGTGTTCCCTGGGAGGAGAGACCCCTCTGGGTTGGAGAAGCTGGGTGGTCTCGTCTTGGACACTCGCATGGGTGTGCCCGTCTGACGGAGGTGTGGCTGGATGGCCCTGTCCAGAGAGACCCTTGGGACGGGCAGATCAGGTGCTGGGTGAGGAGCGGACCTTCCTGGGGGCCAGCCCTCAGTCCTGGGGTTTCCGGGTGGGCGTGTGGACTTTGCTGAACGTCACATGTCCAGCTCCGACTGGGTTTCATAAAGTTGTTGCCTTAATGCACGTTGAGGAAAATTCACCAAGGTCACCCCCTGCCCCCTTGGCATCCGCCAGGCACCAACGCGGGACCCCGCTGCCCCCTCCGCCCGGGGTCCGCGGGACCAGGTCCACAGCAAGCGCGGAGAGGTTGACAGAGCTCGCGGCACCGCTGCTGCGGGGGCCCCCCCGCCCCGTCCCACGCGTCCTCGCTCCCCCGCCCGAAGGCGGCTGCAGCCCCCCCACCCGCGCCGCCGCCTGGGCTGTCTTTGCACTTTTGTTCATGTTCATGCTCCAAAGAAACGTCATGATGCCTTCAGTACTGATGAGCGGCGTCTCACCGCGTCCCCGCGGCACAGCCGGGCCTCTTCTGGACGTGTCGCCCCCGTGACAGGTGACGTGTGCGCCGTCCGTTTTCTGGGGACAGACGCCCGGGGAAAGAACTCTAGTTTTCTACGGACCAGCAGAGAGTCTCACTTACTCCACTCACTGTCAGGTTGATGCTCGTGCCGATGGGCGGGCCCAGCGCGGGCTCGTCCCAGGACTGCAGGTGCGGAACCTGGCGGCAGGGACGCATGTGGGACGTTCTGGAAAGTTCTGCCACGGGGACGAGTTTGGAAGCCCAGTGGACCTGTGCACTTAGTAAAACACAGTGATTCAACCTGGACAGCGTGTGGCCTCTTTCCTCGCGTCTCGGGGCTGCTGGCCTGTGGCAGCGCTCACGCGGGGTCTTGCCCTGCAGGGTCAGGGCGCAGGGCCCTGTCGGCGTCCTGTCACTGCCTTAACGAAGGACCAGAGGTCGGTGGCTTACACAACAGAAACCCACACTCACGACCCTGGGCCTGGGGCTTACGCCCGCCGAGCTCCCCGCCTGGCCCTTCTCGCTGCCGTTGGGAGCAGCTGGGGTTCTGGGACCAGAGCCTCCGGTCTGGGGCCCTCAGGAAATGCTGTTCTCGGGCATGGGGTCCGCGCACGTGGTCTGCAGGGTGGGTAGAGGCCGGCGACTCACTGCTGGTGCCCGGCCTGGGCTCCGCCGTCCTCAGAGCCCCTCCTGCAGGGTGTGCACCCGCTCGCTCACGGCGCCCGTACCTCCTGTCTGGCGGTGGGGAGGGGCTGGAGGAGGGGGGACGAGGCCGTCCCACCTCCCACCCGGAGGGTCCTGGCGAGAGCCTGGCTGCAGGTGGGTCTGAGACACGGCGGCGAGCTGAGCCTGTGAGTGTTCTCAGCTTTGCTGCACGCCGCCTTCTGGAGTTTTCCTCCCGCTGGGCCCTCCCTGGGCCTCCTGCGGGTCAGCTGACGGCGGCCCGAGAGGCAGTGACGGGGCCGGGATGCCGCCCAGCCAGCCCGCTGACCACGGCAGGGCCCCAGGCCTGCCACCCCCACGGGCCCTTCCCCGGCGACCTGGTCCTGTAGCCGTGCGTCAGGGAGAGGCCTGGCAGGCCCAGGCCACCCAGCAAAGACCTTTGGCCTGCAAGACTTCCAGAAAGTTCTGGGCTGGGGTGTGTTTGGGTTTGGAGGGGAACCGGGCTCCAGGGGCAGGGGGGCTCCGGCCTGCAGGCCCGGATGGTCTGCTGGGCTCACCTCTGTCCACCCGGAATGCCAATCAGCGTCCTGCCGGGTCCCTGTCCATCTGCTGGAGCCAGAGGGCGGCAGGGTCCAGAGACAGGGGCGCCGAGCTCTCCCTCCTGGCGGGGCTGGGCCGGGGAGTGCCTCGCGCCCACCAGCTGGCCCGCTGCCTGCCCGCCACAGGGCTGGCCCCACCCCATCCTGAAATCTTGCCCCCCCCCCCACCCCGTCCTGCCCCTTCCACCTGCCTGGACGAGCCCTCCGGGGCCGGGAAGGTGAGGAGCACGCCCCCGTGGTGCATTCTCAGACACCTGACGACCCCCCACAGTCACGTGCCCCTGCCTGTGTGACCCACGTTCCCCCAGGGGTCCTGGCACACGGGGCACCTCTGAGTGCCCGAAAGTGAACGGGGCAGGGGACCAGCGTGTGAGCGCTGGCCTGGGGGGTCAGAGGGCGCTGTGGTCACGAGAGGGAGGACACAGTGGGCAGAGGCCGTGGGCAGGGGCAGGCTCTAGGGAGGCTGCTGGGCAGGGCTGCCGCGTCCGGCTGCACCTAGGTGGCAGCACTCACCCGGAGGAGGCGCCTCCGCGGGCGCCCGGGCCGGGCAGGAGCTCCCGGACCTGGAGCCCATCTGGGGCGCCCCGCGGCTCCCAGGGACCCGTCAGTCCCGCGGCTGGCGCTGGGCTTGGAAAGGCTGCCTGGTAGCTACCGCCCAACAGACCCCCCCAGGCCTGGCCCTGGACTCTGGAGCCTCGGGAAGGGCCTGGGGGTCCGAGCAGGGCTCCTGTGGGGGGATTCTGTGGGGGTGGGCTGGAGGGGGAGGGGTGAGGATGCCTGCCGGGCCCTCTGGCCTCAGGACGGTAAGAGGTGCTGCCTCATCCCATCTCCCTCGGCCTGCGTCCCTGCGTCCTTCGACTTGCCCCGTGCCTGTCGTCCGGCTCCTTCTGCTGCTCTGGGCGCCGGGCTCACACAGCCGGGTGGTCACAGCCCCAGCGCTGCCTGGACCGCACGCCTGCAGCCCACGCGGTCCCCGGGCCAGGAGGGGCGTGGTCTCGGAATTGGCCCCGGCTCCGCCTACGACAGGCCTGAAGGCTTCTCTGCGAGTGGCGCCCTTCATCCATTCACCCACTCATCACGCATTCACAAAATCATTCATTCACCAAACCGGTGTGTGTCGGACCCCAGGGGCCGCCAGGAGAGTGAGGCAGACACGGGCCTTGGGCTCACGAAGCCTGAAACCCGGACCGTGGACACCACTGGTGAAGCCTGACCTTTCACGACGGCTGCCGGGGCACAGACAGTGCGGACAGAAATGCCGCTGTGCGCGTGAGGTCAGAGGGCGGCCGGCTCCTTGGGTCGGTCTCAGGATGCCCTCGCCGGCCTGTCGGGCACATCTGTCTCAAGGCAGAGCCCGCTCCAACCCCGGGTCAGCAATCCTGATGCGTCCTTGGTGCAGCAGGCCCTGGGGCAAGCCTCGACCCTGGGCCCTCAGGGGGTCCAACGTGGGCCCAGCCAATGAGGTCCAGTGCTGGGAGGCGTGCAACCCACCCCCACCCCCACGCCAAGCCACCACGGAGCCGAAACGCAGGGAGAGAGCCCAGGGCACGGGGCTGGCTGGTGCCCAGGGCAAGGCCCCTGTGGGCACGGTCTCCCATCCGGAAGTGGACGAAGCAGATCTCCCAGACCTTCTCCCATCGTGGCTCAGCTCAGACGCTGCAAGAGGCAGGCGGGGGCGCTGGGCTTGTCTGCAGCTCGTTACCTCTGTGAGGTGGGTCCTGCAGGTCCGGGCTCTGAGCTCTGGCGAGACCCAGGGAGGGAAGAGGCGGCGCCGCCCCGTCCGGCTCCCCACCCGCAGCCCCACTGAAATGCGGAGCTTTCACAGGCAGGACAGGGGGTTTTACCGAGCAGGGACCCAGCCCGAGTGGCTGCCTGGCGTTTCGGGAGCCCCTCGACCACACTGCAAACGCAAGCGTGGGGATTCGCCGGAAACTGGCTGTCCACACCCACCCACCACGCCACTGGCTCAGAAACTGCACAGTCACGCTTGTCCCAACAGAGGCCGGCCGGGAAGCTTCTTCTGTGTGTGAGCAGACATGTGTCGACCTCGCCAAGTCCATGCCTTTCTCCCCTGTAACCCCCTCTGCCTGGCCGGCCTTGCCCCTCCTGCAGCCCCGGCCCCAGGGTCCTCCCTCGAGGCTTCTGTCCCCTGCCCCCTTTGACCTGGGCACTGTCCTGCTCTGAAGCCTTCCATGGCTCCCCAGTGCCTGCAAGAAAAAGTCCAAACCCTTCCTCCCCAGGTCGGGACTTTCCCCAGGGGCCTCCGCCCCTCCCCCCAGCACACAAGGATCGAGCATCTCACTGTACGACCCCCTACACCTCCCTCCCCGGGGCGCTTTCCCAATCCCCTGGTCCTTCCAGGGCCACCTGCACTCCTGCGTCCTCCTTGTGGCCTCTGCTTTGCCCTACACCAGGGCCCCTCCCTCGTGTGGACCTGAGTCCTATAGGTGGCCCTCAGACCCCTCCGTCCCCCTCCTTTTCCGTGGGTTCCTTCTCCTGAGGCCCTCCCGTCCGTCCAAGGCCAGCAACTTGAGCCTGGGCACCCAAGTCCCTGCAGACTCCCTGGCATTAGACACCAGGAAAGTCCCGAAATCCGGGCACCGCTGGGTCCTCAGGAAACCCGACCCGTAGCAGCCAGCATCTGCTTTCACAAGATGCAAAACTGTAATTTCTTATTCAGTTTAAGATGAAACGGAAAAAAAAAAAAAAGATGAAACGGTTTAGCTCAAGCGATTGGCATTTTACTTGCGCACGTGCAGAGGGAGGTCTAGCGGGTGAGGCTGGCACGTGGCCTGTTTTTCTCAGACACTTTTAGGCGGAAAATGCCTGCCGGTCCTCAAGGATGGCCTTGAGACTGGGCCCGGCTGGGAGCAGTGAGCCCACTCCTGCGTGGAGTGGCCCTGGGGGACGTGCCCAGAGCGGCTGTGGCCAGTGGACAGAGAGGGAACTGGATGCAGGACTCATGCTCACTGGAGCTGGAGACCACGTGGCCGAGAGCATCTATGGAGCACCTACGGAATGCACCCTTTGTTCTCTGCACTGTGGGGAGGCAGGGGAGCAGGCATGGCCACGCCCCTGAGCCCCCCAGCGACCTGCTGGCCTGGGGGGGGGCGGTGCTGAGGGGACGATGGGTGCTCTGACAGTCCAAGGGCGAGTCTGCGCCCAACAGTGGCCTCGCTCCAGCCGCCTCCTCCCTCGGCCCCCAGCCCAGGAGCTGGAGAAAACAGCTCAGCCCCGTCCGCCCTGCCTGCCGGAGCCAGACAGCTGGGACTGGGACTCCCTTCTTGACATTCAGAGCTGCTAATGTTTCATCACAGGTCTGACATTTGCGTTGGGATCGGCTTGTGTTACCTTCCTCCCTGCAGCGGCGTGGAGACCGAATCCTCCCGCCCGCGGCACTGCCTGCTCTCCACCCCGCCCTTGGTGCTGGGGGGCCCCTGGAACCCCTGTCCTCCACCCGACCTCTGCCCCTACCTTTCCCCAGGCCGCGCTCCAGGGCAGACTCCCCCACAGGGGGTCCTGGCGGGCCCTGGCCCCGGCGCCGTCTTCCCTGGCAAAGCGGCATCACACCTGCTCCTCTATCATTTCGGCGCCCGAGTCTGCGTCACCTGCCTTGGGTCGGGGGTGGCTCCGTTCTTCCCATCCCAGTGCCCGCACATGCAGGCATCCCCTCGGCACCCAACCAGCCGAGGTGCACCCGGCCGTCGGCATCCGTGCCCCGCGCGCACGGCCCCTTCGCGCTCTCCTGGGTACTGCTGTGCCTGGACCCGGAGAGTGGGTGCCCGCCCGCCCGGGCAGGGAAGGCTGGCCCGTCTTGTAGACAAGGGTCCGGCGGGGGGGGCCTGTGACCCCCAGCCTCGCCTCTCCCCAGGCTCTGATAGGGGTTGGGGTGGGGAGGGAGAGGGCCGCCTAAGGAGAGAGGCGTAGACGGGCGAGCAGAGGAGGGCTGGGGGGAGGCTGTGCAGGAGGGAGGAGGCCCGCGCGGAGCCCCCTGTTGAGAGCCCAGGGCCTCCCCCCCCAAGACAGCCCCCGGAGCCCGGCCCCGCGCCCGCCCCTCCTCTCCCGGGACACGTTTGTCCTCTGTTTGCCGCTTAGAGACCCCGTCCTTATTTAGAGGAGGAACCGAGGCTCAGAGACGCCAAGCAACCTGGCCGGGGGTGCCGGGAGCCGGGGAGACAGGGGGCCCTGACGGGGACACGGCAGAGAGGGCTGCCGGCTGGGCATAGCGTCCCTGGGCTCTCAGAGAGCCACTCGGCCGGTGGGACCCCCTGGTTTCCGGAAAGCTGGGTTCACAGGGTCTGAGAGGTTGGTTCCGGCAAGACTGTGCCCCCTCAGGGGCTGTGGGCTCTGCCTCGGGACAGCCGGGCCAGCCCTCAGGGCTCAGAACCTGCGGGCAGCAGAGTGAGGGAGCCGGAGGAGCCAGCTGGGGGGGGGCCTCGGACCCCTAGGGCCCCTGGAGGCAGAATCTGCGGGGCAGACGCCTGGGCTCTTCTTTCTGTGAGGGGGCGACCCGTCCCCAGGCCGGAGGGAACCCGAGGGGCCTCCCCTGGGCACTGCCGACTGGCACCCTCCGTGGGGATGGGGTCCCTGTCGGAGGGGAAGGAAGGGCTCTCCGCCCACCCAGGGCCTGGCCTGGACCCCCCCCAGATGCGCCCCCCAGACTTTCAGAGGCCGGGAACCCCGGTCGGCACCCTGCGGCGTCCGCTGTACTGAAAATACCCAGAATGCGGAACGTGTGGCCCTTGCGGGAGTTTACAGGACAAATGAACGAGGCAGAGTGTCTCCTAGTGGCGGCCACACTGTACCCCCCGCGGGTGTCCACTCACAGGAGACCCTCGCCTCTGGACGCCAGCCGAGGCCGCGAGGGGCCCGGTGGGGGTGCTCTGACCGACAGCCCGTGCCAACTCCAACCTGCGGGTGAAGCTCCCAGTCCCCGGCTAAGGCCCAGACCCCGGGAGAAAGACCTCTGTCCCCTCCGTGTCCTGTCCAGATTCCTTCCTGCTCTTCGGAAACCATGGGAGATAATAAATGGATATCGTTGTCTGAAGCCACTCGGTTTTGGGGTAATTTGTTGTGCAGCCACAGATACACAAACACAAGATCACGGGGCCGGGCCTGGGTCTTTGGCACAGGGGGAGAGTGGCGAGGTGTCTGCCGCCTCCCTTCTCGGAGACGAGGTTTGTGCCCTGGAGAGGGGCTTGTGGCGAGGCGGGGACAGTAGGTCTCTCCTTTTATTTTTATTTTTATTTTTTGTAGGTCTCTTCTTGAGTGGAAAGTTCTCATCATCAGTGGATGCTGAATTTTGCCAAATGTTTTTTCCGCATCTGTTGAGACGATCACAGGGTTTTTCTTCTTTGGTCTGTTAATACGTTGAACTACACGAAACACTTTGAGCGTTGAACCAGCCTTGCATCCTGGGCTGAGCCCGAAGTGGTAGGGACGGCTCACCCTCTCTGTCTGTGGCTGGATCTGTATGACGATAAACCCTACCCTCACCCTGCAGCGTGCTGCGTTCCGAGCTCCTCGGGGAAACGGACGGGAGTGTGTCCCCTCCTTCTGAAAGTGAGTGAGTAACACTGGCATCATTGCTCCTCACTTATTTGTTAGAATTTACCAGAGAAGCCCTGTGGGCCTGGAGTTTCCTTTATTGGAAGGCTTTAACCTCAGGTTCAATGTCTGGGACACGTGCAGGACCATTCTGGCTCTGCGTCTTCTAGACAAGCGCTGGTGGTTTGCGTCTTTCAGGCAATGGGTCCGTTTCCTCTAAATTATCGGATGTATGTAGAAGCCCCTCCCTTTTCGCTCCTTTAATCCCTGTGGCGTCAACAGGGCTGCCTCCCCCCGCCCCCACCCCTGATGTTAGGAACTGGTGTCTTCTTACCCCCTTTTTTATTGGTCAGTCTGTCTAAAGGGTTAGCAGTTTTGTTGCTCTTTTCAAAGAGCCAGGTTTTGGTTTGACGGACTTTCTCTGTTGTTTCTGTTTTCGACTTCATGGATTTCAGCTCTAATCTTTACTATTACCTACCTCCTGTTTTCTTTAGGGTTAATCTTCTCTTCTTTTTTCAGCTTCTTTAGGTAGAAGCTTAGGTCACTTATTTGAAATCTCTATTCTGTTCTAATATAAACATTTAACTATGAATTTCCCTCTGAGCACTGCTTTCCCTGCTTCCATACATTTTTTTCATTTACATTTTCATTCAGTATTTTCAAATTTCCTGTGAGACGTCCCTTTTTGTGGGTTATCTTGGGGGGTGCTGTTTGATTTCCAAGTATTTGTGGGTTTTACACATATCATTCTGCTTTGATTTCTCATTTGATTTCCTTATGTTCTAAGGCTGCACTTTGTATGATTTCTGTGCTTTAAGATGGGCTACGGTTTGTTTCATGACCCAGAATACAGCATCTCTTGGTGAATGCCATGTGTCTGCTGCTGTTTTAGAAATGTCAATTAGATCGAGATGGTTGATGGTGCCTGGTACCCACTTCAGTTCAATACAATCACAGAGAGTCTCTCATGGCGGCTGCAAAAGTGCCAGAGGGGAAGGTGGTGACTGCGGGCGGGACACAGGGGAAACAGCAACCTCGTGTTTAGCCCCCTGCTGCCCCCACCCCGGCCCCTGGCTGGTGCTCACTTATTACACAACAAACCTTGGACCTGGCTCCTCGGTAAGCAGGGTCCCTGGGAGATGCTGGCGCGCACAGACGGTCCCGGGCATCCTGGAGACGGCCCCCTCCCGTGGCAGTCCCTGCGAAGTGGCACCTGTGAGTTCTGGGTGCTCTGAGTTTTCCCAGGGGCTGGGATGGATCAGTGGGTTTACAGACGGTGCACCCCACAAGGACGGGTGCTGGGAGAGCGGCTCCCAGACGCAGATCTCCTTGGCCCCTGAGTCAGAGAACACCTGCCTCCTCGGAGCCACACAGAGAGATCCTGGCGAATCCTCAGCACCCGGGTGGCGGGTGAGGCTCTGGTCATACCCGCCCTGCCCCCCAGGGAAGGAGCAGCATCAGGTGTGAGGCCCTGCCTGTGGTGTCCCGTGGGGACGTGTTGTTTTGGTGGGGGGAGCCGGGGCTGCCTGGGGGAAACCAGCTCCGCAGCCCAGGCTGCAGGGAGGCTGATCAGGGCTGTTCTGGAAATACCCCCTGCCCCACGCTCTCTGCACTCCAATGCCCGCATTTCTGCGTTCCCTGTGGCGGGAGACCGTGGGGGCTGCAGGCGCACTCGCCCACCCAGCGATGCTCTCCCCAGAAGCCCTCAGTTGTCTCTAATCCAAGCAGACAGTGGGGCGTGGGGACCAGGGAGGGGCAGGCGGGATGGGAGTGTGAGAGGGCTTTCCTGGCCCCAGCTCTCCACCAAGCTCCTTACAGGAGTGGTTACGGGCATCAAGGGTTAGATCTGTAATTTTAAAATGCCGAACAAATCTTCAATTATTTCACCACTAAGGAAATAAAATACAGTACAAAGAACAAGGCAGACTAGGCAGTGGAATGTGCCCACGCGGGGTGGACACTGAGGCTGGGCCCCCAGCCGGTCAGGTGCCTCGGGGAGCAGTTTGCTCGGTCTGTGTCCCAGGACCCTGGGGCCGAAGGGGCGTGGCTGCTGAGGACGTGAGAAAGAAAGGAATCCTTTTCTTCAGTGCAAGAAGGGATGGAGTAAATATTTCATGTGCCTTTTTAAACCATTTGGCCGAGAGAGGCCTCTGTTCGTCAGACAGCCCTGCAGCACTGACAGGGCCGGTGATGCGGAAGCCGCGGGCCTGTCATAGCTCTGAGGACTGCCTGTCACCCACCTGCTCCCCTGGGGCCGGGGGAGGGCACCCGGCCTCATGCGCCACTGGGCCGGGAGTCAGGGTGTCCCTCAGCTGAAGGGCGGGTGCCGGGTCAAGGGCAAACTGTCCGGGTGGGAGGGCGCCACTTAGGTGACAGCTCACACAGTGACACGGGGCTGGGATCCAGCTGCACAAACCCATTTGTCCACACAACTTGGGAGCCAGGGCTCGGAATGCAGGGGTCTCTCCGGTCCTGAAGCCCCTCACGGTGGGGGATTGCTTTCCCTGGGGGCAGACGAGGGATTCCTGGTCCTTCCCAGCGCCCTCTGCCCCGTGCCGCCCAAGGCTGGAAGGACCAGGGTCTTCGGGGGGCGGGGCGGTGCTGCCTTACCCCAGCAAGCGGGGCCTGAGCTCGGACCAGGTGGGAGCCCCAGTCCCGAGAGGGCAGCCCTCCCATCTCAATAAGGCCAGGAGGGCCCTGATCTCTGGTTTATTCATCTTTCCTTCCGACAGCCCCACCGACCCTGCCCAAGACATGCTCCCCAGCACAGGGGCGTGTTACTCCTGGGGTGCCGGAGCCCCACCTTAGAGCTGAAGCTAGGGAGCCCCCTGCCAGCACCCCGGATGCTGTGGGGCAGGTGGCGCTGCAGGGCACCTGCTCCTCCGGCTCTCTGGGGGGGGTGGAGCTGCCCAGGGTCGCGGGGTGGGCTGGGTCAGGGTCTCCGGCCTGCAGCCCGGGGTGGGGGGGCCAGGCTCCTCCGGAATGAACTGCGTCCGCAGCTGCCTTTTTCCAGAGGGGAGGAGACGCCCCGAGAGTCTCATGGGAAAATCCATCTTCCTCCCCAACTTGAAACCGACGTCTGCGTAAACCATGGCCTGGGTGGAAGGTGAAGATGCAGGGCACCCTGGGGTCCCGTCACAGAGGGTGCTCTCGAGGTCAGCCCTCCCCCGGGGGAGCCCCGCTGCAGCCACGCTCTCCTCCACCAGGAAGGCAGAGGAGAAGCCAGGTGCCTCCCTTCCCGGCAGACGTGAAAACTGAAAGGCAGGCAAGGCTGGGAAGGGAGGAGGGGTGGGGGGCGGGGGGGGGGGTGATGGAGCTGGGAGGGTCCGGCGGCCCCTCTCTGTCTCTCTGAGCTAAAACGTCTGCGGAGACCAGGCCAGGCCAGACGCTCCGCCTTCCGGTCAGGTCCACAGGCCCACCTTTCCCTCCTTTCTCTGTTGAATGTCAGGGGCCAGCGGGGAGATGAGCCTGAGACTCAGCTCACGGTGATCCGAGGACGTGGCGTTTCACGTCCAGCGGGCCACCCGCCAGCCCATCAGTCCCTGTGTGCCGTGGGCTTGGGGTTATGGAAGGACAGATGAGCCCAGTTTTTATTTGCAACTCAGGCAAATTCCAGCAATTTCTGTGGGCCGAGAAATTTGCATCATAAATAATGACTTTAGTATCAAGCATTGAAATGTAGCACCTGTGTGTGTCTGAAACGATGTTCTTGACTCAAATGCCCCGAGGAAAGAGCCCCCCGCCACCCACACCCCTCCTGCCCCACATCCACCCCCTCCCCCACCGCCACCCCTCCCCCGCCGCCCCCAGGGCCACCGAGGAGCTTTATCAGTTGCCTGTTCCTTCGTTAGCACAGCAGGTCGAGGCCCCGGGCTGGACTGCAGCTCTGCCTGCCCCACCCAGGACCCGGCGGCCCCTCTGCCGAGGTTTCCTGCCCACCATGGCTCAGCCCCTTTGCCGGGCCCTGGGCATCTCCTGGGTGGAGGCAGGAAGACTGGGCGCCGTGCCATGAGGGGGAAAGCCCACCAGACGGGAAAACATCTCCCCTGGACGTGTTCCTGGCA
The DNA here is from genome assembly GCF_030028045.1 of Hippopotamus amphibius kiboko. Taxonomy (NCBI): domain Eukaryota; kingdom Metazoa; phylum Chordata; class Mammalia; order Artiodactyla; family Hippopotamidae; genus Hippopotamus; species Hippopotamus amphibius. Next base: position 689,076 of record NC_080197.1, read on the forward strand.
CAGGGCCGACGGACGCTGCCCTCAGCAGCGGCGGGGGGCCGTCCCCGCCCCCCGTTTATCCTCGGCCTCCCCCAGGCTCGAAGCAGCAGATAACGGGCCTGCCTCCCGGCCTTGAGTCTCGGGGACTCCGGTGACCAGGGGGCCAGGGAAGGGGAGGCCCCCCAGCCCCCCTCTCGGGGGCCGGGGCCTGGCTTTCCCCTCCCAGGGACGCGCCCAGACTGGACCCTTCTCACTGGTGACCTCTGTCTCCCGTGGGGCTTCCTAGAGGGGGTGTGGGTGTCACCGGTCGGCATGTCCCCTTCACACACGGTCGCGAAGGGAAGGTTCCCTCTCGCTGGGCCTCGGTTTCCCATCTTCGAGACAGCTCTGGGGCGAAGCAGGTCCTCACAGATGGGCTGTAAGAGGCCCAGCAGCTCACTGCAGGCACAGCTGCCGAGCCCATGGCGGGCGGGTTCAGGGTCGCGGCGCACCCCCCTCTCTCGTGAGCCAGGTCAGGGCCCGCGCCTTCAGAGCGCTCACTGTTCAATGAGATGTGACCGACAGAGGCACCTCTGTGTTGCTATGGAAACACAACAGGCTCTGGGCTGGGGGTTGGGCCCGAAGGCTCTGGGATGACGTGTTGAACGATGAATGAGTTTCTAAGCCCAGCAGGGCTGGCAGGAGGCGGGAGGGGAGGTGTGTCCTTCCAGGCGAGTGAGAAGCTTCTAGGATGGAGGAGAAACCCCACACGTGGGAGCACTCAGCCTGGTCCACGCCCGGCACCAGGCACCTGCTTATCTGAAAACCTCTCAGCAAAGCCGGTCGTGGGGCTCGGGCCATCCTGTCCTCTCCCTGGTCTGGGTGTGCAGACAGAGCCGTGGCCGTGCACGTGGAGCCGCAGGCAGGCCGCTGGGCTGGGGAGGTTTGGGCGCTCCGGCTGCCGGCCAGGCCCAGCACAGGGGAACTGGGTCGCCCAGGAGTCAGGCTCCTCGACCACCGCCGCGGGGCTGCTCGGGCCTAGGTCGTGGGCTCGGGTCCACCGGCTGGGCCTCAGGTTGCTTATTTGCCCCCTCAAACCCCTGCCAGCCCATCCCCGATTTCAGGAGATGAGTAGGAAGCGGTCCTTCCCCAGGCACGGCTCCGTGGTGTGTCCCGGGGCGCCTTGGTCCACGCGGGTCCCCGGCAAGTGCCCAGGGAGCAGGTGGCCGTCCTGATGCCGCTGCGGTTGGGACAGGGAGACCCCGCGTGCGGAGGGTCTCGCCCTGGCGGCCTCAGCCCCCAGGTCACCAGCAGAGAACCCACCTGCTCGGGAGTGGCCTGGCATCATGCTGCAGGACTGCAGGTGGGTGAGGGTGGGCAGAGCCCCTCTACACCAGCCACCCAGCCTCGGCCAGCCCGCCTCCGGGTTTCAAAAGGTAAGCGGCCTTTGCACTTCTCCGCTTAAAGGGGCAGGCCCCCAAGGCCCCTGGCCAGGGCCGTGGTGGTCCGTGGAGAGACAGGAGGACGCCCTCAGTGCTCAGGCAGGCGGTTATGCGCTCTGGGGACTGGGACTCTGCAGAGGCCGTCCCGGGCCCGCCAGGACCCCAGCTCCCTCTGCCGACCCTTCCCTGGGAAAGCGCTCCCCCGTCGGGCCAGCCCTCCCCCGCCCCAAGGTACGTTCCCATCACGGGTGGCGCTGGGTGGACAGCAGGGCCCCGTGCGGGGCCCTGGTTGCGGTGAGCACGGTGGTTACAGGGACGTACCACGTTCAGCCCCAGCTGCCCGAGAGGAAAGGGAGGCTCAGGCCAGGTTACCGTTCGCTGAGGGCTGGACGCGGACCCGGGCCCCCGACACACGCTCTCGCCGTGGGGCCAGCGTCGCTCCCTCAGCGCCGCCCCGGGTGTCCTCTGTAAACGGCACGTCCAGGGTTCCACCTCCGGCCCATGAGAGGTCTGCGGGGTGAGGCCCAGGAGCCGGCCAGCCCGCCTGCGCTGGTCACACAGCGGCCCGCGGTGCCCACCATCGGTCTCAGCTGGGCCTGGGACACAGGGACCCTAGAGGGGAGGCAGGCAGGGAGAAGCGGAGCCGCACGAGGCCCGGCTGGGGGCGGCCTGGAGAGGATGCCCAGGGGGTCTGGGCCCTGGTGACGTCCGCCCGGCTCAGGCTCTGGAAGTGTCCTGGGGGCAGGGGCCGCCTTGACCGGAGGGCCTCAGCACGCGCGGCTGAGGATTCGGCGCGATGGATTTGATGGGCGCTGGTCCTGGGCCTGCCCTGAAGCCAGGTCCCCCCACCCCAGCCTCATCAGCCTCCCTGCAGGCTGCAACCAGCCAGGAGGAGAAATCCCATTAAAACTGCTCATCTCTGAGTCAACAGTCTGCCCTGGAGCCCAGCACCGGGCGGCAGCCTTGCTAGCGAGGGGCACCCCAACATCCGGAGCTGGAGATAAAGGACCCACACATTCCCTCTGCCGCTCAGCCTCCTGGCATCTCTGGGGGCAGAGGGGGCGTCGCGGCTAATTAGCTGGGACGCTGAGGTGCGGACCTTGACTGGCAGCCTCGCCTCCGCGGCACCTGCCTCTGCCGCCCCAGGTTTGCCAAGGCGTTTCCAGGTGGAATTTCGATCTGCAGGAGGATGGGCGCGCGCGGAGGCAGAGATGGGGAGCAGCCTGGCTCAGAGACCCCACTCCAGCCTGCACGCCCACTCCCGGGGGCTCTGGGGCTCTTCATGCCCTGCAGGAGTGCAGCCTGCGACCTTGGGGACCCCTAATTCCAGGGAACAGGAGAACTGACACTTGGGGGACCCCTCCCTCTGGACCTAGATTTTCAGAGGTCTTCTGGCTTTAACAAGCGAGACCCAGGACTTGCCCAGCACTCGGGGTTCTAAGTCTTTTAGAGCTGGAGAGCCCCTCCCCTGCTGGGGTCGCTGCACAACGGCCAGCCATGGGCCTGCGGTGTTGCCCCCACCGGGAGCTCAAAGGATCCGCCCGAAGGTGGAGAGGGTGGGCCTGGTCTGCACGCTCCCCGGCCCAGGGCCTCAGGATGGCTTTGGCCTTCAGATCCCAGGTCCTCTGGCTGGGCCCCCTGCAGCGTCCCCCACCCAGCCCAGCCGGTCCGGCCCTAGGCTGCTGTCTGCCCGAGCCCGTCCCTGTGCCCTGGAGTTGCTCTCAGGCCTGATTCTGAAGGCAGGCTCTCTTCAACTGCCTGCCTGCCAGGCTGGGTTCACACAGCGGGAAGAAGCCAGAGGGTCTTTGGGAGGGGCTGGGACGCACGTGCCACAGGAGCAGGGCACGGGTGGTGACACGCGCGTGCCTCCAGACCGGCCCTTCCAGGTGCGTGGTCAGCAGGCGCGGTCCGTGGCTTCAGTGAACCAGAGGGGGTCACCGGGGAGAGCAGACGAGACGGCAGGAAAGGCCTCAGGGGATGGATGGGAGGCGGGGACAGAGGTGGGACGTGGGGACGGAGCGCTTGCTGCAGGGGGCAGGGAGGCAGCTCTGTTGCAGAAGGCAGTTGCGGGGGCGGGGGCCGTGCCCTGGGGTCTGGACGGGGCTGTGATCAGCACCGGGCGTGGCCTCCTCGCCTGTGGCCTCCAGGCAGACACACCCCGCTCAGCCCAGGCAGGGGCTGCAGAGGCGGGATGCAGGAGGCGGTGAGGCGACAGGGAGGGAGGACGGGGGCTATGGGGGCAGCTGGAGGGGAGCCCGCCTGGCCGGCGGCCTCAGAGCTCCCGGCCTCCCATCACCCTAAGGGCTGCCCTCCTGGTGACTTCATGAAGGGGACCGTCGCGGAAGTGGGGGGCTCCCGGGTGGGCCCACAGCAGGTGGAGGCGGACTCAGTCCCTGCTGGACGACGGCTGTCGGAGCCTCTTGGGCTGGGAGAGCCCCCCACCGATGTGGACGCTGTGACCCGGGCAGCACAGGCCACCCCCCCCCCCCGACCTGGCCTGAGCCACGGTCACAGACGCCCACGGGCGTCCTGCGGCCACCAGCCCCTCACCCCCAGTCCTCGGCCCCCAACCACGAGCCAGGCCCGGTCCCGGGGGAGGGTCAGCAGGGGTCGAGGCGGAGCCATAGGGACCCGTCCTCTGAAAGGGACGTCGGGAGGCCTTTCCGGGAAGTGGCCTTTCATCTAAAACGCAAACGACAGGAAGGAGACAGAGGTGTGGGGGGAGGGGCGGGCGAGCAGGGAGGGGCCCAGCTGGAACCTTCTAGAACCTCGCACTGTGCACATGGAGGCGAGAGAGGGCCCTGGCAGATCCCTAGGGGTCCCCTTGGGCCTGGGAAGGAGGGCCGTGTGGCCCCAGGCACCCCCATCCCGCCGCCCTCGAGGTCCTCCTGGATTTAAGCTCCATCCGAGGGCAGGGGTGATGGGCCCGCTGGTTCCAGTTTCCTGTGGGGCCGCCCACGTCCAGGGAGGTGTTTGCTGGATCAGATGGGACGTTCGCAGGGCAACGGCTCCACCTGGGCTCCTGGTGGCCAGAGAGCAGCCTGTTTGGAGGGTCCTGCCGTCCGGCTGCGCAGCCAGAGCTGCGGTGCCCGTGTTGCTGTTTTTACAGAGATGGAGGCCGGGCTCCGCCTGGGACCCAGCGCTCACGTGACCGCTCCCAAGCCTGCAAACGCTCTGCAGCACCTCCCCAGCACCCCCCCCATCCTGTCCCCCCTCCCCCGCACGGTGTCCCAGCCCCCCGCCCCCCGGGGAGCCTGGGGGTGTCGCAGCACGGAGGGCTCATGGGGTGGCGGCGACGCCTCCAGCAGGGGAGGAGCCCCCAGCCCCTCCGTGGAGGAAACGGTCCTTCCTGGGGGGCTGAGCCCCCAGCCCCAGTCACCACAACCAATTCTGTGTTTCCCACGCCAAGAGGACGTGTTTAAACTCTGCAAACGGGCTTCCGGGTAGTTATCTCCACCCGCGACCAGGACAGGGTCCAGGGCCTCCCTGAGAACAGGCCAGGGACGTGCCAAGCGCATTGGGGAGAGAGCGAGCGGGAACGGGGTGGGAGGCGGGTGCCGGCCCTGGGGCAGCCCACACAGAGGCCGGCCCGGCCCAGGCTGGGGGGGGTGTTGAGGCAGCCCCCACACGCCCCGTCCCGCCGCCGGGCTGGAAGGAAGAGAAAAAAGACGGGGGAGGGGGAGCAGGAAGTCAGATGATCGGAGCCGTGGGGGAAGCTTGGTCGGCTTAGTTCTTGATCGCCGGGGAGCTGCTGTGAACACTCCTGAGTGGCCGTGCCCAGGTAGCCGGGGCCACTGGCTCGGCCGGCCGTGCTGGCGCCTGCCTCCTGGTTTTGGGGCCTGGAGGAGACATTTGTGGATGTGGCTTTGTGAACAGAAAGTAGATCCAGATTTGCGGGCCCTCCTGAGCCTCCAGCTCCAGGTGCATCTCAGGGAGGACGGTGGGTGGGGCAGCAGGAGGCTCGGCCGACTGGACGTCGGGCTGGGAAGTGGGGGTGTGGAGCTGCGATCCTGGGGTCCCTTGGCCTGGCCCTCTCCTCAGCCGGATGACCTCGGCTTTGTCATCGTGTGAGTGGAAGAATAATAATGCCACCCCAGATGCTGTGGCCATCCATCTGGTACGACAAACGTTAGAACATGCCCGAAATAGAGAAGCAGCCCCACCCTGCAAAGAAGCCCCTTTCCTTCCCCCCCAACCCCCTCCCTAAAATGACAGGCTTATAAACCCAAAGGAGTCGCGCTGCACCCCGCCCCGCCCCCCGGCAGGACCGAGGACAGATGCCAGAACGTGATCTCTAAGGGCTAATGGGTAAGCTCTGTCTCCTCCGGCGGCACCTGCGCAGGCCTGGATCCTGGCTCTGAGGCTGAACGTCCAGCAGCCCCTTCCAGGAAGGGACCGAGGCTGAGAGCCTGAGGGCCCAGCTGGACCTCCCTGCGTCCATGAACCTGGACAGAGCAGGCGGCGCTGGGCTCCCCAGGGGGGGCCGTGGCCTGGGGTCCAGCAGGGCCCCCAGGACCTGGTCTGGGGGCATCTCAACCACTCAGGGGTCTCACTGAGGATGGGATCCAGGGTGGGGGGCGGGGAGCGGCGTCCCGGCCTCCTGACGGCTCCTGAGCTGCAGGCGGTGGAGCGTGAGCAGCCTTGGAATCTCAGGGGCCTGCGCTGGGAGGACGCTGAGGATGCTGAGGACGCTGAGGACGAGGGCCTGCCCGCCGCCTGCTTCCAGCGAATGCGCTGATTTGAAAATCCGGTCAGTGGCCGGGGAGCCTCCACGCTGCCATCAGCCACTGGGCCTGGGGACGTGAGTTCCCATCGTGGGCACCCCAGCTTCGGGCAGGCTGTGCGTGTTGGGGGTCTGCTTTCCTGCTGAGTCCCCCCCTGGGCAGGACAGCTGGGCACAGAGTCGGGGGTGGAAGGGGGCAGAGCAGGCCAGGCCCAGGGCCACGGAAGGCTGTCTGGGAAGACAGCACGCGGCTTTCGCACGAGCTCCCTGCGCAAACTCACCAGGAAGCGGCCTGCGGCCTCGGGGGTCGTCAGCCTCTGGGCCTGCAGAGGCTGTGGGTGCAGATGCGTGGGCTTCCTCTCCTGACTTCTGTGCTGGGCCTCAGCTGGCCCAGGCCCCAGGGAGGCCCCACCCGCAGGAGACCCTCCGCCCGGTCCCTGCCAGCAACTCTCTTTCCATCGCTGGCAGTGGGGGGGGCGCCCACACAGCTGCCTTTGCCAGCCTGTGTTTGCGGGAACTCAGGCCCCCAGGACACTGGCCCGGAAGGTGCAGCAGAGGGGGTCCAGCCTGCCCTGAGGGGCCCCAACGGTGTTGCTTCCCAAGGGGCCTGGGATGGTGACAAAGCGCAGGTGGTGGTCTCAGCTGGGGGGCAGTGGGCCCAGCCCAGGCCCGGTGTCCTGGGGGCAGGGCCCAGCCCAGGCCCGGTGTCCTGGGCAGACACGCAGACAGCCCAGCCTGGGGCCCACTGTGGTGAGGAGCTTCCCTTGGTTAGGGGCAGCCTTGGAATCGAGGGGCAGTGCCCGACTTTACAGGTGGGAGGCTGAGCTGGGGAGCTGCCTGAGGCCTGTGGCCAGAGGGGAAGGATCAGGCCTGGGTCTGGGTCTCCTGGGTCACACATGCCTCCTGGAACGTGGGGGCCCCAGGCACCTGCCTGGGGGTGGAGGGGACAAGGTGGGGGGCTTCGCTCGGCCCCAGGTCTGCAGGGAACAGCCCCCCTTGCCTGGCCTGATTGGTCAAGCCCGGGGGCCATCAGGAGGCATGAGCTCAGCCGCGCTCCCCTCCCTCAGGGCTGGTGGCGCCCGTTTCTGAGGACCAAGTCCCAGTTCCCACCCCAGGAGGGGCTCCTCCACAACGTGGCAGCCCCCAGGCCATGGCCAAGTCTGGTCTGGACAGGATGTGCCCGGGGCCCAGGGCCTCCTCCAGGACCTCCTGGCAGCTGCCTGCCTCGAGGGGCTCAGGACCCCAGCCGGCGATTTGGGGCGAGGCCCAGAGCACGCACCCTGCTGTGCTCAAGGAAGGCTGTTCTGGGGTCACCCTAGACGTGGTGGGAACCCAACCGGAGCTGCAGCTGGGGGTCCGGGCCTCATGTGCAGGAGGAGCCCCGCTGTGGCCTTGCTCTGGCCTCGGGGCAGCGGGTCTCACGCCCCAGGCACTGCTCCACCTGGACCTGCGGGACCAGTTCCGGGCGAGCGAGGGCAAGGCGACTCAGAGGCAAAGGAGGAAGAGAACTTCCAGGGGGACGCAGCGTTCCCCTCGGAGGGTCATGGAGTCCCCGCTGGGCCTGCCCTCCTCACGCGGAGCGACTCAGCATGGCCCTCCCCGCCCCCCGCCCCTCCTCCGAGGGATGCTGTGACCCGCTGTCCCCCAGGCAGGAGCCGCATGGATCCTCCAGGCTGGGACTCATTAGCGGGTGGCCAGTTGGCTGGGACAAAGGGATTTTCTGTGCCAGGGGCCCGTCAGGACGTAATTCTTCACAAAGAGCTGGACCCATTGCCTCAGGACGGCAGGCATCCAGACACCTGCTGCTCGGGTCCTGGGTTAGGCGGTGGGGATGAAGCCAAGGTGCGGCGGTCCTTGGGCACAGTGCCCCTGGGGTGCTCTGCGGCCCCCGAGGCAGCGGGCAGGGCCCACGGTGGCGAGGAGCAGGCCCTGCGTCTGCGCCACACCTGGACTGGCCCCTTGGCCCCCCGCCTGGCCTCGGAAGGCACTTGAGTTGCGCCCGGCTTCCAGCCCTTAGCTGTCGCCAGGGCCTTCCTTTGCGCGCCAAAGGGCCACTGCCGGACGGGTCCTGTTTCAGGGTCATTTCAGTGGCGGCAGCAACCGTTCAGCACCTGCCAGACCACGAGCCAGGTACCAGGTGCCCGCGGGCCCACCCCCCACCCTCACAATGGCCCCATGAGTGGGGACTGTCAGCGCCCCCCTTAACAGCTGGGGGAACAGGCTCAGAGAGGTGCCGGCAGCTGGGGCCGTTGAACCTCCCGAACTCCCCACCGCGCTCCCTGGGCCAACAGATGACTTGGGAGCAGACATGACGGCCGGGGATCTCACTGGCCCCCAGCCGGGTCCTCACCCTGAGAGCGCTTGGCGCTCCCCTGGAGTGTGTTTATAGATAATTAACTGCTTAGCAGAGAGGCGGGCGGGGGTGGGGGTGGGGGGGGCGCAGAGGCACGCGGAGCTGTGGAGCTGGAGGCTGGCCAGAGGCAGATGGATACCTCTGAAAAGATGCTGCAAGGTGTCGGAGGCCAAAGTCCAGCTCCCAGGAAGCCGGCCTGTGGCGGGGGGCTCCTGAAGGTGAGGGAGCGGGGCTCAGGGGGAGGAGGGGGCCCTGTAGAGCCCTGACAGGAAGGGCAACTGTCTGCATGTCTGGCTCTGGACAGCACATTCCTCTAGGCCAGGGCTGTGGGACGTCAAGGGCGCAGGGGCCCCGAGGAAGCCTGCTGGGGTGGCAGGCCCTGCTGTGGCACAGCACAGCTCAGGCTGGTGGCTTCAATCCAGACCCAGAGGAGGACGGCCGGGGTCTCAGGAGGGCCAGGTCTCTGCTTCCTCTGTGCTACGGTCCACTCCTCCCCCACAAGAAAAACACCAATGTTTTCAGATTTCGAGGCCTCTCAGCTGCCCCCTCCCACCCCTCATCCCAGCGTCAGTGGCCTCTGGCTGACCAGCAAGGGCGCCTCTCTAAGGGGCCTGGCTGGAAGCACCTTCGAGCAGGGGAGACCAGGGCACGCCCCCTTTGGAGGCGTGGCCCCGATTCTCACATTCCTCCTGCATTTGATGACTTTCAAAACTTTTGCTGAAAGAAATGGGCAAAAGAGTCTCAAAGATGGGCTTTCTCCCAAGAGCCCCAGGGGAGGCATTTGGTCACGACTGAGGCTGGAGCAGGAGGTGGAGCTGTCCGTGGTGCTGAGGGCAGGGAGGCCGCAGGGACCTGCAGGACACCGGTGCTGAGGGAAGCAGACCACGGAAAGGGGAGCAGGGCGGGTCCGGGAGGGGCTCGGAGGGGGCCATCAGGGATGGACCACCCCCTCCCCTGTGGGTGGGCCTGGCTGAAAGGCTGGAGGAAGAAGGCCCCCAGGGGTGTGGGCGTACAGGCAGGACCCCCCCTCCTGGCCCGCTGAGCTCACAGCGCTGCCCTTGGTCATGTGCAGGGCCTGGTCCCCTTCCAGGCCTGCCCTGCTCCGCCCCCCTCAGCCCCTGACCCAGCCTAAGCTCCCACCTTCCATTCCAGTCCCTGTTTATGCCAACCACCGGTTACCATGGCAATGTCCTTGGGACAGGGTGGAGGCTGGAGAGGGCAGCAGAGGGAGAGAGGAGGCCGCTCCTGCAGAGGACTTTGCAGGTTAGCCAGCGGCCTGGCACTGGCGGGGGAGCTGTGGGGAGGGGTCTTTGGGGGGTCTATTCCACACCCTTCCTTCCCCAGGCCCCCACCCGGGATCAGCTCAGAGGACGCCATTCCTGCCGCAAAGGCTCCGGGACTCAGGGACGTGGAGGCGCCTGCTCCCCAAAGCTGGCCTCACACGCTTGTGAATCGGGGGTTTTCCTTCCCTCTGAAACAGCGGTTTCAGGAGCAGCGGGAGGGAGGGCCTAGTGGCCTGGAGTAGAATCTAATTCAGTGGCTACGATGACGACTAGGTCCCTGCAGTGAGTGATTTCCAGCCGGGCGCAGGTGGGGAGGGAGGGCCGTGCAAATTAATGAGTTAGCCCGATTAATCCTGCTGCATTAGCAAATCCGCGGGGAAAGCCAAACGAGGTTGGACAGATGTGTGTGTGTGTGCACGCGGCGCTCCGCCAGGCCCCACGCTCACCCCAGCCAGGTCGCGAGTGCCAGGGGGACAGGCCTGCTGGCCACGGCTGGGCTCTCTGGCTGGGCTTAGTCAGGGGAACGGCCGTCGGGAGCCAGCTCCTCGGCTGCGTGAGCTGGCCCAGTGCAGGGAAGGGACGCAGCGCTGACCTGGCTGTGGGCGGCTTCAGGCTGCTGCCGAGAGTCCAGGCTTCTCTCCCTGTTTGGACGTGGCCCCTGGGCGATGCCGGCAGCTGGTCCAGGCCAGGATGCCAGGCTGGGTGGGGGCCTGGCCTGATCCTCTGCCCAAATCCTTGGGCCAAATCAGCACTAAGCCTGAAGCCTCCTGCGTCAGGGTTGCCTGGAGACGGCTGTCAGCAGTTGGAGATGGGGGCCTTGGCCAGGCTGAGTGCTCTCTGAGGGTGGGAGGCCAGAGTCTGGACCGGAAGCAAACTCCCAGGTGATCCCTGTGCGCGGCTATGAGTGGGGTCCCCGGGGCTGCATTCCTTGGTGCCCCTTCCTCCAGGAAGCCTTCACAGATTGGCCCAGATCACCTCTCTCCTCTGACTCCAACCTAACATTCTCAGGAGCACCCAGATTTCACAAGTCCCGAGAGACAAGCCTAAAGGCACAGGCTTGAGGGAGCAACCCCGTTCTGAAAGGCGTGGGGGGTGCCACAGGGGGATAGGACAAGGCAACCTCGCCTCGACAGCTAGACAAATCCTGTCCATACCTCCCCTTCCTCGGCTGCCGGATGAGGGAACCCCTGCCTCCCACGGATGCTGAGATGGTTAGAGAAGCCTTCAGAGGCACCTAGAGTGCGGTTGGCCTCTACCACCAAGAGAAGGTCACTGAGCAGGGCACCTTGTCCTGGGACAGCACGGAGCCGACAAAGAACCGGCCCAGGAGTCACCAGGGCTTGTGCCCCTCCCCCACCCCTCCCCTGTGATGGGGAGCTTCCCTGGCTTTGAACTGAGCGCTCTGCTGTGTGTGGGGAGAGGTCCAGGAGAGGCAGCGATCCGGGTTCGCCCTCCTCACCCAGTCCACCATAGGGCCGGGCTTGTTCCCCAGCTCCTGGCTCAGTGCAACTCTTCAGCTAAGAGAAGCTTCTGGTTCCTGGTGCAGAGCTGGCTCAGGGAAGGGGCCTAGGTGTGCGAGAGGAACCCAGGGTTTGCACTGGTAGGGGGTGGGTGAGAGGGAGGAGAGGGTAAGAGGGGGGCTGCCAGCAGCCATAGGCCACAAACCAGCACCGGCCCGGGGCGTGGGCGGTGGTCCCAGAGGGCCGTGCGCTGGGGCTGGGCGGTCCAGCAGGTCTCCCAGAGGGCAGCCTCCCAGCTCCAGGAAAGGGCAGACGGTGGGCAGCTCCAATCTGCAGGGGCACAGGCCAGCCCTGCAGCTCACTACGCCCGAGGCCGGGGGAGGCCAGGGTGCAGACACGGACGCTGGATGGCCTGGCTGGAACCCCGGTACCGACGGCAACACCTCGACACGTGGCCTAACCCCTCTGTCCGCCCATTTCCTCACTGGGACACACGGGGAAATAAAGAGCCCACCTCACAGGGATGCTGTGGGAGCTGGTCCATGTGTCTCAATGGCTTGGGCCAGCATCCAGGAAGCCCGCGGACAGGGTGGGAGCCACAGTCACTGCTGAGACTGGCCACGGCTCAGAGCCATGCTATTGGAAAGCTCTATTTGTAGGCACCAGCCAGAGTGGACAGACAGCTCCCGGGAGAGGAGCCCTGGAGGCCTCAGAGCAATTGTGTGAGGTGTCAGAGTGTGTGAGGGCTGGAGGAGGGGCGGGAGAGATGGGGGAGGAGCGGGGGAGATGGGGAGAGGAGGGAAGGGAGGAGAAAGAGGGGAGACCGGGGAGACCAGCTGGGAGGGGGCAGGATTGGGGGCATGCGGAGGGGCAGGGGCCGTCGCTGATGGAAGCGGCCCTCTTGGGACCAAGCCTGTTACTTGCAGAGCCTCGCCTGTGAGGGGCGGGGACGAGGGGGCTCGCGACCGGCATTCAGCCGCCTCAAGGGCCGGTGCCGACTGGGGAGGAGCGCGGGGGCAGCTGCAGCTCCCGCCTCTCTGCCCCCATCCCGGGACCGAGGTCTCCGTCTGGGGGCTGGGTCCCGCAGAGCCCCGGGCGCGCGGGCGCGCGGGGATGGCTGCGGGGCGGCGCCGAGCGTGGGTCCGCCGCACAAAGCGGCTCCTGCTCCGAGCACCTGCTGCTCGCCGGCGGCCGCCTCGACCCACCTGAGGGCCGGGTCATCCAGCGCAGCGCCCGCGCAGCTTGGCGACATTGTTCAACACTCGTCCGGAGGCGCCGCGGGTCTGGGCCCGAGACCCTCCGCGGGCGCCCCGCGTGGCACGGGGGCTGCGCTCACGCCGGCGCAGTGCCCCCGCTGCAGGCCGTGCAGAGGTGGGGGCGGTGCACCCCGGCCCCGGCCCGCCCTGGGGGCACAAGAGGCGGCTTCGCCCGGGCGGGGGCTTAAGGGTCCTCCCCGCCCCCGAAGGGCCGGCCGCGGGGGCCGAGCTCCCCTGGACGCTTCCCGCCCCGCCGGGGACAGGCTGATAAGGGGTGGACTTTGTCCTGAGGCCTGGTTGGGGAAGATGGCGAGGGACCTGTGATTTCCAAACGGCAAAGCGGGACGGGGGCGATGAAGTTAACCGCATCAGTGCGGGGCGCCCCCCCCCGGCGCCCGGAGACCCTGTGTGCGCCTCCTCCCTCCAGGCAGGCGTTGGAGGCGCTGGGCTGGGCACAGCGCAGGGGTCCACGCCTCGTGGTCCGCAAACCAGACCGCGCCGGGACCCTCCGGAAGCACGCAGTGACTGCCGGGCCCCCCCCCGAGACTCGGGCACGTCCGCGGCCCCGGGAGGTCGAAGGAAACTTCGCCCCCGCGCTGGCCGAGCCCAGCCTCCGCGCCCCTCGCGGCGCGCGGTCTGCCCCTCCTCCTCCCTCCGGTCCTCCCCCTCCCCTCCGGTCCTCCTCCTCCCTCCGGTCCTCCCCCTCCCTCCCGCTCCCTCCGCCTTTCCCTCCTCCCCTCCTCCTCGCCGGCTGGAGGCGGGCGGGGCCGCGCCGCTGAGCCCGCAGCCCCGCGCTGCCGACCCGGAGCCGCCGCCACGCCCCGCGAGAGGAGCGGCGGAACCAGGCCCGGCGGACGGAGCGTCCCGCGCGGGGCGCGGGGCATGAAGTTGGGCGCGCGGGGAGCTCGGAGCAGGGGCGCGGCGGAGCCGGGAGCCGCCCGCATCCGGAGCCCGCTCGGTGCGCCATGGAGCTTGGGGGCCCGGGGGCGCCGCCGCAGCTGCTGCTACCGCTGCTGCTGCTGGCGGCCGGCCTCCTGCTTGGTAAGTTTCGGGGCGCTGGAAGGACCCCCGCTTTCGCCCGGTTCAGGGCGGCATCGGACCTCGGGAGCCAGAGGGAGGGAGGCTCCTGGCTGCGGTCCCAAGCCGCGGGTGCGCGCGACGGGGCAGCTGCGGAGGCTCCCCCACCACGCGAGATGCGAAGGGCCGTCCTGCGGCGCGGGCTGAGCCAGGCAAGGAAGGAGTTAACTTGCCCGCGATTCGGAGAAAAGGTTTGAGTGGGTGTGGGGGGGGTTGTTGTTTCAAGGGCGGACCCAGATGCTCCAACGTGGAGGGAGAGAGGCGCAGCCCGCCTCCCCCCACTGCCCCCCCCCCATTGATCCATTTTGCCCAATTTCCTTGCAGACTGCCCACCCTCCCGGGGGGTTGGGGAATCAGAGCGGTGGCCTGCCCTTGGCAGGGCCCCACCCAAACCTTTTCTGCTCCCCCAGGCTCACTGGAACAGGGGACGTTCCAGCCCCCTCCCCTCCCCATTCCCTGGGAAGCCACCTTGCCATTGCAGGGGTGAGTGGAGGGAATGTAATTCTCTGGCCTCCTGAGTGAGGAGTGGGCTACACCTACTGTCAGAGGGACCAGGCTGGGACTCTGGGCTGGGAGTTAAGTGTCCTGGGGGTCTAGGACTGACCCCAGGGGTACTTGTCCATGCCCTCCTAAGGTCCAGCCATGACTCACAGGTGAGCAGAACCGAGCTGAGAGGAGCAGGGAAGAGGGGTCCCCTGCCCCCCTCCTCAACCCCCCCCACGATGCAGTGGTCCCAGTGCAGGCACCCAGGAGCGGCAGGGAAGCCCTCAGACCACAGATTGGCCAATGGGCAGGGCTGAATGGGGGGACCCTCCGCAGGCGCACACCAGACCTGGTCATCGAGGGCAGGCTACGTGTCCGTCTAGGAACACAGGGTACCAGCTTCATCGTCAGGGTCTGCCCTTAAAATGCCCCTTACACATCAAGGCACGGTTCTTCCTGGGTGATCACGTGCCGTTGCCGCAGCCCCAGGAAACAGGCTCTCTGTGGCCAGATCCTCACTCCCCTTCCTCCATCTCCCTGCCTGGGTCCTGCCCCTGCTGTTCTCTGCCCCCTCCTGTCCTGTGGTTCCCCCCACCTTGTGCTTTGAGGCAAGGTTCTCAGGACTCTGCTGGTAGCTAGAGATACAGCCCTTGCCTCCCTCAGTCGTGGTCTGACGGGTTATCTGCTTTCATGGCAAGGGGCATGGTGCTAGGAAGTCTTCCCTCAGGAAGTTACCTTTACAGACCCAGGGAGTGGGGGAGAAACTGCGGCCGGAAGCAGGGCAGCACGTGCAAAGGTCCTGAGGTAGGAGGGATGTGCTCTGAGGAGCTGGAAGGGAGCCCAGGTGCTGAGCACGGCCAGGCAGGAGCCCTGAGGGGCAGCCCAGATGGCCACCGTCCCCCGCCCCTGAGCCATGCCCCTGCTTGTCCCTGCAGTGAGCGGCCATGTGGAGACACGGGCCCACGCGGAGGAACGGCTGCTGAAGAAACTCTTCTCTGGCTACAACAAGTGGTCCCGGCCCGTGGCCAACATCTCAGATGTAGTTCTTGTCCACTTCGGCCTGTCCATCGCACAGCTCATTGACGTGGTAGGTGCTGGGGGCGGGGTGGGGGGCGGTGACCCAGGGTGAACCTGGAGGGAGGCCTGCGTCTGGGAGGGGCCGGCCTAGAGGTGGCCCCCGGGCCGGGGGGTGGGGCTGGATGAGCTGGGAGGGCTGCATCAGAGCTGCACACAGGCTGCGCGGCCCAGCCCTGCCCGAGCCCAGCACCCACGCCTAAGCAAGTCGGCAGGCCAGGCAGGGTCTGTGCAGCAGCCCCAGGCCTGCCCTTTCCTCCCGCCACGTAGAAAAGCGCGAAGAGCCAGACTTGCAGCAGGGGGTCAGGGCTGTCCCCTTCAGAGGCAGAGAGCAGGAAGCATGTGTGTGGGGCCAGTGGCAGAGTTTAGGGGCTTTTGCATCAGCCGTGGTACCCAGTGGGGTGGGTGCGGCCGTGAGCCAGGTGCTGGCAGCACCCTGACCTCCACCTGGTTCAGGAGGCCCCCCACTGTCCACCGGTCTGGAGTGGGGGGTCTTGGCGAGGCTCAGACATGTCATCTGTCAGGTGTGTTTATCTTCCTGGTTGGGGACCGAGGGGGCTGCTGGGAAGAGGCCAGGAGTCCCAGTCCACGTGGCCTCGGCTCTGGGGGGCCCGGGGTGTCCATTCGGGCGGGGTGGGGGCCTGTCCTGCGGGTCTGATGTGGTGGTGGCAGCATAGCCTGGGGCAGGGTCCCAGGGCTTGGAGGGTGGGCTCTGGCCCGGCGGGGGGAGGTGGGGCCTGGGGGGCCTGGTTCACTGCCACGGGGGGTCCGAGGTCAGCCAGGTATGGGCTGGGGTCTCCGGCCAGCTCTGGGTGCGTGGGCGGAGCTGGGATGTGTGCAGCTGCAGGGGCTGTAGATCTCTGCAAACGCCCACCCCGCGCCCCTGCCTGGACCCCAAGCCCCAGCGGGCTCCGTGAGGGGGGAGCCACCAGCTTTGGAGTCCGGAGGCCATCGCTCCCGGCTCGTGCCGGCTGTGCGGGGCGGCCCTCGGGGCCCTGATCTTCTCACCCGTGAAGTGGGGTGAGTGTGGCAGCTCCCTCTGGGCCCGAGGCGGCAGCATGGGAGGGGCTGCGGCCACGTTCACGGGGACAGAAAGAGCCACGCTTGGGCCCCCATTAGCAGAGAGACCACTGCGTCCCCGTCCCAGCCTGTGCCCTCCGGCCTCCTGGAACCAGGCCTCAACTGCTTCCTGTAAAGTGCCACAGCCAGAGGGCAGCTCAGGGTGGCAGGGGTCCCGACCCACGGCGTTTGCAAATGCTGTTCCCAGTGGTGGCCGCGGCTTCGTGTCCTGGGGGGTGCTGCACCGGGGCTTGGTCTCCGACCTGCGCCCCCAGGGCGGTCTCACCCGCCCTCATCGCCGCGCCCCCCACCCCCACCCCCACCGCTGCATCTCCCGTTTGCCCAGGAGAGACAGCCTGGGGCACACCAGCTCCGAGACACCAGGGAGGGATCCGCCGGGCAGCACGGGAGCTGCTCCCAGGCTCTGCTGTCTGCAGCCACGCTGGCCAAGGACACTCCTCGTGTGTGCTGACGAGACGTCCTTGCCCGTCCTGGGTGCTGGCGTTTGTGGGAGGAGCCTCCTCCCTGCCCCCCTCTGTGCAGGGCTCAGGTGTTTGCGGCCGGTCCGCGCCCTGGTGCGGAGGGCTTGCCTGCGTGAGGTCACGCCTGCAGAGGAGGCTGGGGAACCCCTGGGCGCCTCTGGGCCCTGGGCTGACCTTTCAGGAGCCAGAACGTACAGAGGGCCCTTCACGCGGGTGCCTGGGGGGACAGCTGTGGGGGGAGTGGCGGGCGTGTGGGGAAGGAGGCCCGGCCCCGCTGCCTGGAAGCTTGTTCTGTGCCTGAGGGCGGGGGTGGCGCAGAGGTGGGCAGGCCGCCCACGTGGTGGTGGGCGCTGCGCCGCAGGACCGCACCGCCGAGGGCGTCGTGCGCGGCGTCCGGGCCCTGCTCAGGCCACACGCACCCTCGGTGTCCTCTGGCGGCCTGTCCCGGGCGGCCCCGAGGGAGAGCAGGACCAAGGGCCGTGCCCGGGGTGGCAGGAGACACGGTCCCCTCCTGTGACCTGGCCCACCGGGGGCTTGTCCCTGGGGGAAGCAGGAGGGAGGCTCCTGGGCCGTCCGACACCGGCCCCCACCCCCGGCCCTGGGCGCTTTGCTTGCTTGACCGCCCTTGGGAGTGTTCGGCCTCAGCAGGCATCTCGACGGCCTGTGTGTCCCTGGACCGGGGCGGATGAGGGAAAACCCGGGGCCGTCCGAGAGCGGGCAGAGGCTCGTGCAGGCACCGCCCCCCGCCCCGTGTCCGCTGTCCAGACCCGCCTTCCGCCCGGGGAAGAGCCCCTGCCCCTCGGGCCCCCGAGGGCACCCGGCCCTGTGCGGTCCCCCGACAGCTGCTGAATGCCCTCCCCCGAGCCTTGGGCAAAGCGCCAGCCGCCCTCTGAGTGGGCTGGGTGTGGCCGTGGTGCCTGGAGGTTGGTTCAGAGGGGGGCGTGAGGACGCCCGTGTCCCTGCACGGAGCCTGGTGGGCTTCTCCAGAGGCCTCCAGCCTGTGCTGGGCCCTGACTGCCCGCCCTGTGAGCCAGGAGGGCCCTGGAGAGGGTGGAGCCAACGGGGGGGGGGGGTAGAGGCGGGAAGGAAACTCACAGCGCGTGCGGTCCAGCCCTTCTCACCGGGGCAGGTGGCCGCTCCGTGACCTGGAATTGAGCCCGCCGGGCCTCCTGCTCCCCCCTCACCTGTTTTGGCCCCTCACCTGTCCACCTGCAGGTTCTGAGGCTCAGGTCCCGGAGGGGCAGCTTGGCCAGTGAGTGGGTGGCCCTAGGGAAGTGGGGGGGGGCAGGTGCCAGGTCCCCTGGGGCCACGCAGGGGGGCGGGGCCAGCCTGGGGAGGGCTCCCTTTGCCACACACCCGTCCCTCGCTGGGGGGGGCCAGGCCCGGCCACCTGTGAAGTCAGCCGAATGCTGGCCTCCCTTTCCTTCTGGCCCTGAGTCCCCTCCGGGCCTGCCACCTGGGCCTGGTGGCCTCAGGGGTGAGGTGCCCACGCCCCACGTTCAGCCCTGGCCCGCCCTTGTGGGTAGGGCGCCAGAGAGACCTGCCCTGAACCTGAGGGCATCACAACCTGCCTTCTCGTCTGTGCCCTAGGACGAGAAGAACCAGGTGATGACGACGAACGTGTGGGTGAAGCAGGTGAGCGGGAGGGAGCCGCCCGCCTCCTCCCACCCCGCCCCTCCCCCACCCTCCCCTCCCCCACCCCGCCCCTCCCCGCTCACCAGCCACCCCTCTCTGCCTGCCCCAGGAGTGGCATGACTATAAGCTGCGCTGGGACCCTGCCGACTACGAGAATGTGACCTCCATCCGCATCCCCTCTGAGCTCATCTGGCGGCCGGACATCGTCCTGTACAACAAGTGAGCCCGGGGCTCCTAGTGGGCAGAGGCGGCAGGTGCTGGGAGCCCGCTGTGCCCAGGCCAGGCGCTCTGCCCAGGCCAGTGTGAGCAGGAGGCAGGCTGCGTGTCTGGGCTCCCCCTCGAGCCGGGGTGAGAGTGAGCTCGGAAGGAGTGGGGGGAGCGAAGGGCGGTGCTGAGGGCGGGGTGGGCGGGCGAAGTGGCGGGGAGACGGGGGTCTGGGGGGGTCCGTCCCTGCGCAGGCCAGCCCAGGGGCCGCCGCCTGTCCTGGGTCTGGGAAGGGGTCTGAGCTCCTGCCAGGTGGACTGCAGGCCCTGCGGCTGCTCCCCTTGGGCTGCAGTCATGTCCAGAATCAGCCTCTTTCCGGGGAACGTGGGCCCTGCACGCACACCTCGCCGTGTCCTGGAACAAAGGTTGGGGTGCACAGGGGGAGGAAGCCCCAGGATGGCCCGCCCTCCTGGCTCGCTGCCCCCGCCCTCCCCCTGCTCCCCCATCTGTGCTCGCAGCCTCCCCGCACGGACGTCACCAGAAGTCCCCAGACCCCGGCTCATCACACTAGAGCAAACGAAGCCACTGTCTGGGCCAAGCGTCCCCGGCTCCAGGGAAGCCGAGCTGGAATCGGATCTCCTGTGCTGGAGACCGGGGTGTTACCGGCACGGCCGTGGCAGACAGTGGGCTCCGGAGGGCTGGCGTCCTTGAACTTGTCCTTTCCCGAGAACGTCGAGGGGTCCCTGACCTCGGGGGAGCCCGATGCCCTCGCGTGTCCCCGAGTCTCTGCTGTGTCACTGCTGGGCCAGCTCTCCCTGAGCTGAACCCACACGGGCAGATCCAGGCTTGGGCCTGCGCGGCTGCACAGCACCTCGGACATGGCAAGCAGAAGCACGCAGCCCCCTCTGGCCCCAGCCTTCTGCCCACAGCTCCCCCGCCCTCCCTTCAAGACCCCAGTGCTTCTGCACAAAAGTCCTCCCGGGCCCCCGGGCTTGGGCCTGACCTACAAACGCTGCCGTGTGATTAAGAACGATTGGCCTCCTCTTCCAGCTTAATTGATTCTGGTAACGGCAGCCGGACGAGCGGCTGCACGTGGGGGAGATGGTTTTCGGGGCTGCATTAAGGGGGGGGCACTCGGCGAGTGGAAGGCGGGGCTGGCTCTCCGCTCTCCCTCTGCAAGCTGGCCAGTCTGACCCTGGGCCCTGGAGTGCTCCAGCCGCCCGGTCCCCCCGGCGTCCTCACTCAGCGCCCCAGCCCCCTGCCCCCGGGGCCTCACACTGACTGCACCGGAGCCGCTTTGATCCAGGGCACAGGGGTCAGTCCTCCGGGACCCAGGGGTGCGTCGTCGGGGCTGTGCCGGCCGCCGAGCCGCACCGGGAGCCGTGCAGCCCCCAGGACGGACGGCAGCGCGAGCCCCCTCCTTCTCTGGCCTCCCAAGACCCATGGGGGGTAGTGGGGTGGGCCCCCAGCTTCTCTTGGGGGTGGAGATCGGCACTGAGGCCCCCTCTGGGGGGGCTGGGCGTGGGCGAGGACGGACCCCAGAGCTGGTGGCTGACGCTGGCAGGACAGCCACGGGGGAGGCCTGTTTCCAGGGGCAACGGGCAGCGGCTGGCCAGGCCCGTGTGCACTGGAGTGTGGCCGAGCGGTCAGGACAGACGGCCGGGCGAGGGCGGGACGTGGGGGGTGGCTTTTCCGGTAGCTCTGGGGCAGCCCTGCTAGGTGGGGGGCCTGCACGCGAGGCTGCGCTGTGCACGGGGGGCTTCCCTCCATCGGGCCCTCAGGCAGAGGGTCTCGTGTGGGTGGGCGGCGGCGGCCCGGGGCAGAAGCAGGAGCGGGACCGGCCGGGTCGGGCTCCCCTTCTCCCACGGGTGCCGGTGTACAGTCCCGCCGTCCACACCCCCCGGGCTTGCTGGGGGCACAGCCGTGCGGGGGCTGCTCTGTCCCCCAGGCACCGGGGGCACCAGCTGCAGGGGGAGGGGTGGGACTTCGTGTCGTGGTGACAGGTGGTGACAACGTCCCTTGGGGAGAGCGGCTCCTTCCTGGGGCTGCGCTGGGTATCTGGGTCCCACGTGCAGAGCCCTCGGCCTCTGAGCACCTGGCCAGGGCAGACACGCCCTCGGCACACGAGCGTGAAGACGCGGGGGCTCGGTGACCAGCGTCCGGTGTCCCTCGATCCTGGAACGCGCTGTCCCTGGGGGTATCCCGCTCCCGTCAGTGTTTCAGAGCCGAGGTGGCAGGGCTGCCGGAGGGGCTGGGGGGACGTTCGCCGCCTCGACCTGCCCGTGGACACCACGCACGGTCAGCGAGGGCAGCTCAGGCCTTGTGGGGAAACAGGCCAAGAGACGGGCCCCTGCCGCCCAGGCGACACCAGCTCGGGACAAAGCCCGGGGACCGGATGCTTCCAGCCGCAGAGGAGAGCGTAGCCAACCCCAGGGGAACGCAGGGCTCTCAGGGGCTGCGTGCAGGTGTCCTCGTGTCCCCACCCACGGCTGGCTGCCTCACCTGCCTCACCTCTCATGGTGTCCGTGTCCCCCCCACCCTGCCGTGGGCGTCTTTGGTGGAGAAAACTGGGGTGGACGTCCCTGGGAGGCACAGGGCCAGGGCTGCAGGCTGGGCGCTCTGCCCGCCAGGAGAAGGGCCGGGACAGCCGCCTCTCGCTCTGTCACCCGCCCTGCTCTGCGGACCAGGAGGCCGAGGGAGATGCGGGAGGGCTGAGGGCCTGCGATGTGACGTCTGGAGTCCACGTCCCGCTCGGAGGCCAGTCTTTGTCTTGTTGGGCCCCGCGTCCTCACCTGTTCGGGGCGGGGGGGGGGGGGGGGGTCCCGCCTCTAAGTCTGGGGAGTCAACGGGGAGAAAACGCCGGTCTGGAGCAGGGGAAGGTGGCCGGACAGGTCCGACTGACGCCCAGCTCCAGGGTGACCCGCAGGCGCTCTGCGTGCCGCCCAGGGGCTGCGTGCGCCTCCGGGGCCCCTGCCGCGGCTCGGACGGCCTTTCCAGCTGCCGAATAATCAGGGTCATCACCGCGGTCGCCGGGGCGTGTTGCCCCCAGGGTAGGGGCGGCCGCGAGGCGGGCAGGCGAGCAAGGCGCCCAGGGCCGCCCCCCCCCCCCCCCACCCCGTGAGGCCACGGCCACGCGGGGGCGCGTGTGGCGGGCAGGGGCGCGCGAGCTTCCCGGCTGCGGGTGTCGGGCACCTCACGCCCCCCCCTCTCTCCCGCCCAGCGCGGACGGGGACTTCGCGGTCACCCACCTGACCAAGGCGCACCTCTTCCACGACGGGCGGGTGCGGTGGACGCCGCCGGCCATCTACAGGAGCTCCTGCAGCATCGACGTCACCTTCTTCCCCTTCGACCAGCAGAACTGCACCATGAAGTTCGGGTCCTGGACCTACGACAAGGCCAAGATCGACCTGGTGAGCATGCACAGCCGGGTGGACCAGCTGGACTTCTGGGAGAGCGGCGAGTGGGTCATCGTGGACGCCGCGGGCACCTACAACACGCGCAAGTACGCGTGCTGCGCGGAGGTGTACCCGGACATCACCTACGCCCTGGTCCTCCGGCGCCTGCCGCTCTTCTACAGCGTCAACCTCGTGGTGCCCTGCCTGCTCATCTCCTGCCTCGCCGTGCCCGTCTTCTACCTGCCGCCCGGGTGCGGCGAGAAGATCACGCTCTGCACCTCCGTGCTGCTCTCGCACACCGTCTTCCTGCTGCTCATCACCGAGATCGTCCCGCCCACCTCGCTGGTGGTCCCGCGCGTCGGCGGGTACCTGCTCTTCACCATGGTCTGCGTCACCCTCTCCATCGGCATCACCGTCTTCGTGCTCAGCCTGCACCACCGCTCCCCGCGCACGCACGCCATGCCCGCCTGGGTGCGCCGCCTCTTCCTGGACCTCATGCCGCGCCTGCTCTTCATGAGGCGGCCGTCCGTGGTCGAGGTCAGCTGCCGGCGGCTCATGGCGTCCGTGCACGAGGTGGCCGGCGCCCCGCACTTCTGGCCGGAGCCCCGGGGGGAGCCCGGCCGTGGGAGCGGGGCCCCCGCCCCATCCCTGTCCCCGTCCAGCAGCCTGGACCAGCCGGGCCAGCCCCAGCCGGGCCGCACGTCGCCCGTGGACCAGGTCCCCGCCCCGCAGCCCTCAGAGGCCGAGCAGGCCGGCCCCTGCCCCGCCAGCACCCGGGCCCCGGGGCTCGCCGAGGCCCGGTCCCTGAGCGTCCAGCACGTGTCCGGCCCCAGCGAAGCGGCGGAGGGTGGCGTGCGGTGCCGGTCCCAGAGCATCCAGGACTGCGGGCCCCGAGAGCAGGCCGCCTCCCCGGCCGAGCGCCCGGCGGACGGCTCCCCCGCCTCTCCGACCAAGGCCCCCTCGGCCGAGCTCCCGCCGCCAGACCAGGCCTCCCCCTGCCAATGCAAGTGCGGGACGGAGCGGAACCCCGCGCTCAAGGCCCCCGGCACCAGAGCGCCGCCCCCGCCCCTGTCGCCGGCCCTGGCTCGGGCGGTCGAGGGTGTCCAGTACATCGCAGACCACCTGAAGGCGGAAGACACGGACTTCTCGGTAAGTCCCTGCCGGGGCCGTGTCGGACGGGCCCCGCTGCCCTGTCCACTCTGAAGGAGGGGGTGGCTGGGGAAAGACCCAGGAACCAGGGCTCAGAGCTGGCCGCTCAGCTTGGCGCTCCCGCCGCCGGCCCCCTCCGCCCCAAGCCTCCGACAGCAGCTGGGGGTCCCTGCGGCGGCGGAGCGGCTGGCGGGGGGCAGGGTGGGTCCCCGGGACCTCCGTGGGGCTCAGGGCACAGGGAGCCTGCAGGCGGGGGTGGGGCCGCCAGCCCCGCCTGTGCCTGGTGAGCGTCTCCCCAGACCGCGCGGGCCCCCCACCCTGCCGCGGGCCCCTGGGGAGGCCCTGGGGGGTGTCTGGGCCCTGGGGTTGGGGGGAGAGGGGCTGAAAGGAGACAGGATGGGGCTGAGGGGCCTCTGCGGCCTGGCACGGGGGAGGAAAATTCCAGCCTGGACACAGCCCTGCCCTGCCCCTCTGGCCGGCACCCCGATGCCCAACTGGGGAGTGGGGGGGGGGGGCGGGCTGCCCCCCGAGGCTCAGACCCCACGGGCCACGTCTCGGGGGGCCTGCGAGGGTGGGGCCGGGCTGGTGGCCGAGCCCCGGTTCAGGGCGGGGGGAGGGGGGAGGGGCAGGGGAGGCCCTGCTCAGCCTGCCTGGCCGCCACCCGCGGCTCAGCCTGGGCGCCGCTCGGGCCGCGTCCTCCTCGCCCCACGTCAGCGTTCTCTTGCCCTGGGACGTGGCCCCGGGGGCGGGCGTGACACGGCTGTCCCCGCCCCAGACCGCGCCCCTCTGCCTCCTTGGGGAACCGTCGGTGGTCGTTTCTTGGACGCGTGTGATCGTAGGGGACGGTCTGTCCCGTGGTGAGCCCCCCCCAGCGGCGAGCCGATCCCTCAGTCCCCCGCCCCGAATGCCAAGGGGCTGCGAGGCTGCCGGGGGGCTTCTGGAAGCTTCCAGCTGGGAGACGCCGGCTCTGGGCTGTTTTGCTGCCAGCTCTTGAGACGAGGGGCTCTGGCTCTGCTGTGCGGGCCTGAGGGTCTGCTGAGCAGAGGGGCGCCTTTGACGTGTCACGAGCTCCTCCGGGCGCCCAGCGTCCTCCTGCAGGGCCGGCCCCTCCGCCCCAGACCCCTCCGCCCGCAGCGCGGGCCCGGCCGTGTGACCTGGTTCTGGTTCCGAGCGTCGCCCCCGGGCTCTGGGGCGTGAAGCGACTTCACAGGAACCGACTGGGATCGGGGCCAGGGAGGCTTTGTCTGCGTGCGTCTCATCCTTGGAGGAGGGGGTGGCTTGAAAGGCGGCGCGGTGGCCTCTTCCTGGAACAGAGGGTCCTGGCGCCCCCCTCGCTTAGCCAGCGACCCCGTTTGCACTGCTTTCCCGAGAATAAACACCGCCCTTTCAGCTTTGGCTAAAAACCATCACGCCGCCTCTGATTACTTTAAAAATCAGAGCAGAAAACAGCACTGAAGAGTCCTCTTTCCCTCGATGCCCCCGAAACGGGGACGGGGGCTGAACCCGCCCTGGCCCGGGCCCGCCACACCTGCTGGTGTCCAGCTGGCCTGAGCCTGGGGGCCGCATCTTTTCTGGTCACTCATGTGCTGGCAGCTGCCCACCTGGGACCTGCCTGTGGCCTCCCTGAGCCTTTGCCCTGGGGTCACCCCGGGTGGAGGCTGGGACCTTCTCCTCCAGGGTGGACGTGTACACACGGCCCCTCCTGCGCCACCCTGGGCCTCCGGGTCCCACCTGCAGACAGGACGGTGCAGCCACCTTCCTCGTCGGGTCCAAGGGCGTGACCGCAGGTGCTGCGTGGAGCCCAGGGTACCCTCCTTGTGCCTCCGTGGAGCCCTCCACCCGGACAGCTGCCCGGCTCAGAGCCTGCTCGCAGCACGGGGCTGTGCCCGCCCTCACACGTGACCCTCACTTTCAAGGGGCTGAGGGACCCACTGACCCACGAGGGGCTTGGGCCACGTGGTCAGTTCACAGCAGTGTTGCTGCCGTGAACACTGCCCCAGGGCAGGGGGCAGGAGTGGAGGCCGTCAGGCCTCAGCTGCGGCTCCTGGGCCGCCGTCCAGCATGGAGCCCACCGCGGGCTTGTTGTTGGAGGTCAGGCCCCACCACCCAGGACGCGCGCAGCCCTTGCCCTGCACAGCCGGGGCCGTGGGCGTCCCTCCCCGGGCCTCACTTGCCCGTCCGCAAATGCAGCTGGGCTGGGGGGTGCCCCTGGTGCCACCAGCTTTAGCAAAAGCCAGAGCACATTTCACCGTGACTCGGCCTGGACCCTGGCGTTCCCCCAGAGGCGTCGCTGCGTCCTTGGGGCTCAGGCACCCTGCCGGGCAGTGAAGTCGGTGGGGCGCCCTGCAGGACCCCTGTCTCCCACGGTGGCCTTGCCTGCCCCCCCGGTAGAGGGCTCTGACCCCTGAAGCCCAGCGCCTCTGACCCCAGCCTTCCGCTGGCTAAGCCATTTCCCTGCGCCCCCTCCCCACCCCTCACCTCAGTACAGGTGTGCCTGGGCCCCTGGGGACCTGGGTGGCAAGCAGAGGAACAGAGAGGGGTTCTGGGAGGTTCTCCCTGCGGCCAGGCCTGCGGGTGGTGCCGGGAGTGACCGTGTGTGTCTGTCTGCAGGTGAAGGAGGACTGGAGGTACGTGGCCATGGTCATCGACCGCATCTTCCTCTGGGTGTTCATCGTCGTGTGCCTGCTGGGGACGGTGGGCCTCTTCCTGCCGCCCTGGCTGGCTGGCATGATCTAGGGGCCGGGACGCAGGGCCCCCCGCACTCGACGGGGCCATGCCACTGGCCAGGTTGCCCCCCGTCTCCTGTCTGCTGTGAGACGGCCTTGGGAGGAGCTGCTGCCTCCTGGGGACCTGCCTGGGGGGCTGCAAACGCCTGTCCAGCTGCAGGGCGGTGTCCCGGCCTGTCTTATTAACGTGTATCCAGAGCATGGCGACACGATGGCCTCCTGCCAGGATGCGTGCCTGACCACCCTCGGCAAACGTCCCAGCAGCCCTGACTGTCCCGGGGCCACGCCCCTCAGCCACGCTCAGCCCCCAGAGCCCCCGAAGCCCCGTGGGAACCCCGAGGCCCAGGCACTGAGCTGGGCCTGGCCACCTCTCCACTCCCCGCTGGGCCTGGGGCACCCCTGGGTCCTCAGACCGGCTCTCTCTGACCCCGGAGGCGAGTCAGCAAACACGCGAATCTCGTTTGCCAGGGGCGGGGCCAAGCAGGGATTTTATTTTGGTCGGTTCCGGGTGAATTAGCGAAAACCCAGATTTTGTGCCCGAGGAGCCTTGGAGATGGAGTGGGGAGAGGCAGTCCTGCTCGGAGGAGGGTCAGGTGGCAGGTCCCCCGCGGGTGAGGGGCCCTCAGCCCCAGGGACTCCAGACGTCTGCCTTCCAGGGGAGCTGGGGGTCTCAGGCAGGCACGTTGTAGGGGCCCGGTGATGCCCCCAGATCCCCCGTGGGCCCTGGCACTTAGCGAGGGACCCAGAGCCACCTTCAGGACACGGGTCCGGGCTCCCCGTGGGGCTCTCCCCTGACACCTCCAGCGGGTTCCCCTCTGCTCACAGCCCAAGGACCCCTCTGGGGCATAGACGCCGGAAGGACTTCCCTGACACAGGAGCCACGGTGACCCGGGGGCACCCGAGGACAGCTCACCTGGCCGACTCCGGGACCCGCTGGCGTGTGGCCCCCGGGGCTGGGCCCCTGAGAAACGTCCCGGGAGTGGAGGAGCCCCGCCTCACACCGTGCAGGGGCTGCCCTGCCCGAGGTGGTGGGGGAGGTCCGAGGGCAGTGGCCCTGGGGGCGCAGTGCCCCCCTCCCGAGGCTGAGCCCGGGGCGGCGGAGATAGGCCCCCGAGACCGCGGGAGGCACGGGCCCCGGGGGCGGCGCGGGGCGGGCCCTTGCTGCCACGCTCTCCGGACTCTGCCAGACGCGCTGGCTGCGGGTGCCAAGGAGGACACACAGGGCAGCTCCCGGCTCAGTGGGGGCGTCTGAGCCCCCCCGGCCCCTCCTCCCGTGAGGGTGAAGCCCCGGCCTCTCCGGACCCTGTGCGTCAGGGGTGGGGCCGGCAGGTTGGAGCCCTGCGTCCTCCCCGTCGGCCCCCCGCCCTGCAGGCCGTGTCTGGGTCACGAGGTGCTCGGGAGAATTGAATGAATAATTTAGTGGCGTTCAGAGATGTTGCTGTGGAGGTCCAGCCAGAGGGCAGCGCCAGGGCCGGGGAGGCTGGAGCCCGCAGCTCCACCTGCCGCCTGTGAAACGCGGCCCGGCCCGCGGGACACTCAGGACCCCACCTGCCCAGCTCTGATTGGCACCTGCCTTCTGGGGACTGTGGGAGCACCACTCCCAGGATGCGGCGGGCCGTGAACAGGGCCCCGGGGCCGGGTAGCTGGGCCGGGTCCCTGAGGATGCAGCCGGGATGCAGGCTGCAGACGTCAGCGCCTCGATCCTTGCGTAGGCGGGTCCTGCGCCAGGTGTGGGGCAGCTGTGGGGACCCTGGGGGCCCAGCTGCAGATGCTTTTTCCCGGGTCGGGAGAGCCCAGAGGCCCAGGGATGGGGAGGCTTCCCCTTTCTGGTTTCTGTTTTTCCGTTTTTTTGAAACCCAAAAACAAGTCAGAAAATCCACACCCAGAATAGATCACTCACATTCCCAGGAAATTAACCACGACCACTATTTTGGGGCACTTGCCTCCAGGGTTTTTTTGTTTGTTTTCTTATTTGGGGGGCTTTTGTTGCTGTTGTTATTGATGTAAAACTTGCCTGTGATGAAACGCCTGGTCTCAAGCCCTGGGCTCAGTGAGCTTTACCAGCTTCGACCCCGAGGCCCCGTCCCCCAGAGCCCCCTCCAGCCCCCTCCAGCCTGTGCCCGGTGGCAGTGACGGCTCTGATTTCCTCACCGGAGGTGGGCTTCGGCTGCCCCTGACCTTGGCAGGAGTGGAGCCCCTGGGTGGCAGGCTTCCATCCTGTCCTTCCACCGGGTGTGACGTGGCCAGCACCCTCCGTGGCCGTGTCTCCGTCCCTAACCGGCTTTGTTGTTAGCTGCTGTGTCGTGTTCTCCTCGTCCGAATAAACCAGAACCCGTCTGTGTCTCGTCAGCTGCGCTGGCCTCTGCCGGTCACTCTCGCTCAAGCCACTGTGTGCAGGCCTCGCAGGGCGTCCTCCTTTCTCTCAGGCTTGACTGCGTTTCATTTTCTCTGTCTTGTGATGTCCTGACAGCGTGGGGGCTCGCACACCCGGGAGAGGGTTGTTTCAGCCCCATGTGTTGAAACACGGACCCTTCTACATTAAAATGCCTAAAAACAGTTTCCCACATATTTCCCCTGCTTTTTAATGGGTTTTGATCCAGTATGGGTTACTGCATGATGGCGAGAAGCAGAAAGCTGGATCTGGTCTTTTAATGCAGTCTTCTGAACAGCTGACCTCCCCACTATCATAACTTAAACTACGTTGGGATGTGGGTAGGCCCTCTCTCTCATTTTCCTGTTTCCACGTGCTCTATCCCCTTCCATAGAGGGAAACTTGACCTAGTTGGCTAATCTTTTATTATTATCATCATCTTGGCCATGTTGGGTCCTAGTTGCGGCACGTGGGATCTTCGTTGAGGCGTGCGGGATCTTTCTTTGTGGCGTGGGCTTCTCTCTGTAGCTGTGGTGCACGGGCTCCAGGGTGCGTGGGCTCTGTAGTTTGCGGCACATGGGTTCTCTAGTTGAGGTGCATGAGCTCAGTAGTTGTGGTGCACAGGCTCAGTAGTTGTGGCACGTAGGCTTAGTCGCCCCGTGGCACGTGGGATCTTAGTTCTCCGGACCAGGGATCGAACCCGCATCCCCTGCATTGGAAGGTGGATTCTTTTACCACTGGACCACCAGGAACGTCCCTAGTTGGCTAATCTTGAAGGTTATACTTTCAGTGCTTTCCCTCCTGGTGGCTCTCCTAACTTAACCGTGTTTGTGTTTTTTAAGAGCTTAATAAGTTGGTATGAAAACTGTCTCCACCATGTCTCCCACCTCCAAACAAAGCAAGCAGGTCGGCTGCCCTCAGGGGTTCCGGAACAGCCTGGAATCTAGTTCTAGGTTGCTACCCACGTGATGGTCTGGGTAGGGCTTGATGATTCTGAGAGCGGCGAACATCACTAGGGTTTCCGCTCACCTGGGATCCCTGTGTATCGAGCCTAAGAGCTGGTTACTTTCCTTTCCTGCAGAAACACCCCCAACCGGGTTTCAAAGAGGATCCCGTGTGATGTGTGAGCTGCCATCTCAGACTTTGTGGGTCTCAGAATGTATTTTCACCCCATTCGTCTCAGTAATAATTCTTCCGGGTACAAACTTGAGCCTTCTCCTTCTGTATCTGAGGTCATTTCCTACTACCTTTTGACGCTGAGCGGCTCTTGTCCTTTCGTAGAAAAGGGTTTAAAGAATTTCCCCACCATCTTTGTGTTTGGCATCAATGAATCTAAGGGTATGTTTTAAAAGTCGGTCCCATTTGGCCCTCTGAGACTTTCAGTCTGGGGTCTTCAATCTTTCCCTAATTCTCAAATCTTTAAAAGCACTTATTTCAACATTCTGCCCCTCCACGGACTTCCTGTTTCTTCTTGGAGCCCCTTGTGCGGATGCAACGCTCACTTTCTCCATTTTTATCCTCCCCTGAGACCCCCTCCCCCGCCCCGGGGCGGCTTGTCTCCGCGACCTCACAGCCTGTCCGTAGTTGCCGTGGTTACTGAGCCCTTCCGTGCCGTGTTTCCTCGCACCTGCTCACTGCGGCGCGGTGTCACGACTACCCATCCTTCCCTCCTTGACTTAAAACTAATGGACCAAAGGGTACGGCTCGGTGGGCGGTCGTGCTGCGTGTGTGAACGCGTAAGAGCGCGTGTGCACGCACGGGGATGCCTGCACGCGTGTGCAGGAGGGGAGATTTGGGAGGGATGTTTCCTGTCTTGTGAGGGCTTCACGTCAGCCCTCGACACGGGCCAAAGTGTGACGCGCCGGGGCCCGCTGGTCGCTGTGCAGCCCCTGCGCCTGGCCAGAGGCGACGGCTGGACGGGGCGGTGGGCCGGCGGCCACTCCCGCCCGCCTCTGCCTTCCCACGGCGGCGGCCCCGGGGACAGGCGTCCCCGCCTCCTTGAGCGGGCGCGCCCGGCTCCAGCGCCTCCTCTGCCCGCACCAGCAGCGTCCCCCTCCTGCGGCTGCCCCCGGCCCTCCCCGCCAGCCGTAGAGACGCGAGGGCCTCAGTCCTGCGACGAGCCCGGCCCCGTGGTCTCCGCTCAGCTCGGAGATGGTGGCGCCCACACTCTGCCCCGTGAACCCCACGCTCACCTACCCACGCTGCCCCGGCCCCTCCACCACCTGCTCCCGGGCACCTGGACCCGCCGTCCCCCCACCTCACCCGGGGCTCGGCCCCCTCCTGCCCCGTTCAAGCCATTGCCTCCCCGGTCCAGCCACCTCCATCCCGGTGGGCGACGGGCACGGTCCCCGCCCACCTGGCCACGCACGCGCCCACCCACAGGTGGTTCACGCAGACGCCAGGTCACGGCAGCCCCTGCTCAGAACCCCCGGGGGCTTCCAGGTGCTCTGAGGACAAACCCGGACCCCTCCCTGCAGCTCCCTGCTCCCCATCTGACCCCTGCCCGGAATGTGGTCAGCTTGTTCATTCCTCGGGCTGTTTCTGGCTCGTGTCCAGCCAGGCCCAGCCCCAGGCCACTCCCGGGCGGTGCCCGGAACGCTCCACGGTCTCCCTCCTCCCACTCTGTGCCATCTCTGCCCCAGGGGCACCTCGGAGCCTTCCCTGGCCCCACCTCAGACGCTTCCTCGTGTTCAGAGAACTGCTTGCCATGGGCCTGGCCTCAGCAGGTGCTGCCCCGGGGCCCACGGCTGGCAGTGGGGGGTCCCTGACGGGGCCCATGACAGCCACACCAGCCTCTGAAGGTGGGCCGGCACGTTCTGCAAGCCCACCCCCACCCAGCTGACTCAACACGCGTGCAGGGCTGGCACCCCTTGAGCCGGCCCTGAGCTCTGGAGGGCCGGCCGGGGGCACCAGGGCCTGGGGGCTGCGGTGGCCTCACAGGAAGGGAGGGTAACCCCTGGGGTCACAGGGAGGCCATGGCGGGGGGTCCCTGAGGCCGAGGATGGATGGTGGCCCCTCTCTGAGAGGGGGTGGGGAACCTGGGCCTCCACCCGACGGGGCGGGCGTGGGGCCTGGCAGAGAGCAGCACCCTGGACGAGCACACGTGGTTTATCCGGGCCAGACGCGCACAGAGGAAAGGGTCCCAGGCCCGGCCTGCCTCCCTCCCCCCACCTCCAGACCCTCTTCTTCAGCCACTCGCTCGCTCGGTGTCCAGGGTCCGGGGGGACGTGCGGGCTCACTCGGGGCAGCAGGGGGACCGTCCTGGCAGGAGGAAAGGGTGGGCGGGTCTGGGGGAGGCAGCGGACAGCTCACGCCTGCCAGAAGCGGCACCTGGCCTGCCCGGTTGCGTGGCTCAGGCCCCCGGGTCCCCGCGGGCCTGTGAGCCGTCTGCTCGCACCTGCTTCTCAGGGCGCTGCCCCCAGGGGGCCCCCGCCCCCCAGCCGGCCCAGGTGCCCGCCCAGGTGCTGACGTCCACTGGGGCCCCCCAGGGCTCCCGCCGGGCCGGCTGGGGCCTCCCGCGCCCACCTGCAGTCCTGCTGGTCCCCCGAGGCCCGTGGGCCCCCGCACGGCCCGCTGCCCCCCCCGCTTTGCCTGCACCCGCACTGCGCCCCCCCCCCCCGTCTCCCTGAGGGCTCCAGGCTCAGCGAGGGGAAGGAGGGGTGCTCTAGGCCCGAGGGCGCAGGCGGCAATGCTTCCTTTCTCAGGGCCCCTGTTCTGACCTGGGGAAGGTGGCTCCTGGACCCCCCGGGCCTGGGGGCAGCAGGTCACGCCTTCAGGTGGAGGCTGAAAGCTCGGGGTTGGGGGTCCCTGACCTCAGACAGGAACGAATCCGCGTCTCAGAGTCGGGGGTTTAGTGGGAGGTGGGGACGGGGGTGGGCGCCCTGGGGGGAGAGGGGGATGTGCTAACGGGGGGCTTATGGCAAAGGCAACGTCCGGGGGACGGTGCTGGGCACTGCCGGGCAGGGGTCCCTCTCTCCCCACAAACGCAGGGCAATGTGCGGGGGGCCCCTCCCCCTCATCCCCCTCCCCCTCCCCCCACCGTCTCCTTCCTCCCCACCGAGGCCGCGCGCCCTGTCTCCCCTAATCAACCTCTCCGCCCATCTCGGCATCCGAGCCGTGAACACAGCCGCAGCCCCGGTCAGGTGGATGGACTCAAGACAAGGTCGCGGGACCGAGCCTCCCGTTGGGTTAGGGTTGGCGTCCCAGCCAAGGGGAGGGGGACGAAGCAGGGAGGACGGCGGGGGAGGGACCGGAGGGGAGGGAGGGGCCCCTAAGCTCAGGCTTGCTGGGAGGTTGGGGAAAGGGCCGTCTGGAGGACCCCAGGCAACACCAGGTGCGTGTGGGCTCAGGGGAGGGCGGGGGGCCTGGAGCAGGGGCTGCGGCGGGCCGCACGGAGCGACCGGCCCCGGGACCGCTCCGCACGGGGGCCGGTACCTCTGTCCTCAGGGCGGGGGCCGCCGTGCCCCCCTCCTCCAGGGACCCGGGCCTCGCTGTGCGTGCCGAGGGCCCTGGGGGCCTCCAAGACGGGCATGGGGGGCCGGGTGCTGTCGCGGGTGCAGGCGTGGTGCTTCAGCACGTGCGCTGGGGGGGGGGGGGGATGGTCGGGGGGGCGGGGCCGGGAGACCCTCCCTTGCTCCCCGCCCTGCTCTGGGGCAGGCTCAGCAGAACAGCCACGAGGCTGGAAGGAGCTGTAACCGGGCGCCAGGCTTCCCTTCCCTCCTGCGTGAGGAGAGGACGGAGGCTCTGGGGTCCTCGCAGGAGGCTGGACCACTCACCCTGGATGGCGGACTCACAGGCCTGGCCCACAAGCTGGTAGATGGTGGCCAGGGACGGTGGCTCGCCCTGCAAGGGAGGACCGGCCCCGTGGCGGAGAGCGCGGGCAGCATGGGGGCCGGCGCCTCCCTGTGCTCCCGTGGGAAAGGCCCGGACCCAGGCTCCCCACGCTCACCTTCTCTCCGCGCTCGCCCTTGGGCCCGGGCAGCCCCTGAGTGGGAGGAAAAGGAGAAGGCCTGGACCCCGAGGCTGTCCACCCACTGGTCGCATGTGTCCCCCCCCCCCCACGCACCGCCCCCAGGGGCGCAGGCTCCTGCTGGACCAATGCTGGGAGTCCCCGGAGGGCAGAGGACCTACCTCCCCGCCCGGGAGACGGAGGCGGCCAGGCCTGTTCAGGCTGCCCAGCCCCACTCAGCCTGGCAGGCCCAGGTCTGCCCCCAGGCCCCCACTTGCCCCCACCTGTCTGTGCCGGGCCTGGCAGGGGGCAGCTGGGGGCTCTCTCTGCTCCGAGCTTCGTGCCGGCCGTGGGAGGCCCCCGAGCGGTCAGCGGGGACGCGTCTACACGTTTGCACGCCCTCCCTCCGCTGGCTGGGTGGGGAGGGGACTTACCGTGGGCCCCACGGCCCCCGGAGGCCCCCGCTCCCCATGGCTGCCCCTGGTCCCTGCCGTGCCCCGGAAGCCCTGCAAAGGTGGGGTCTGGTGTGCCCGCAGCCCCCACCGGGTGCCTCCCCCCTCGAGGTCCCTCCTGCCCTGGACCAAGACCAGACCCCTTAGCTTGTCCTCAGCCTCCCACAGGCTGCGCCTCCTGCCCCCCAGCAGGCCCTGCTGGCCTCACCCGCGCCCAGGCAGCCCTCCGCCCGTCCCGCCCACGGGCGCTGGGTCAGCACGGATACGTCACCGCCTGCGTCCCGGTGGTCCGGGTGTGACCACAGGCTGGTCCCCCGGGGTGGCCTCCTGCAGGATGGGAACCCAGCGAGGGCGGCCCCCGGGAGATCCCGGCTGGGTCTGGGCTGCCCGCCCCCGACCCCACCTCAGAGCATCTCCCACCCCCTGAGCTCCGCTCGGACACTGGGACCGCCAGGCTGGGAGGGGAGGCGCTTCCGCGTGAGCGGCGGTGCCCGCGGCCCTCCAGCAGGGCGTCCTGGGCTGCCGAGTGGGCTGGGCTAGGTGGGGTGGGGCTGCTGCGCCCCCGGGCACAGGGCGATCACAGGCCCAGCGCCTCCCAAGAGGCCTCAGCCCAGGAAAGAGGCCTCCCTGGGTCACCACGTTCGGCTCAGCCCCAAGGAGCCAGGAGGGGTGTCGGGGGGGTGGGCGGGGTTGGGGGGCTCACAGAGGAGGTGCTGCCTACCCTAGGGCCAGGAGGTCCAGGCGGGCCAGCAGTCCCCTCCAGGCCTCTCAGTCCCTGGAGGCAAAGGAAGGGGTGGGTGGGGGCAGGGGCGGGCACCCTGCACGCCCCTCCCACGGTGACCCCCAAGACAGGCAGCTGTCGTGGGCACACGCTTGTGCCTGGCAGAGGCTGGCCCGTCTCAGGGCTTGCCCCGCCCTGGGCCGCGACCACACCTGCCCCCGGTCTGTAGGGACGGACTCCCCTCCCTGCTGGCCAGGCCGTGGCGGGACAGGATAGGGTGCGCGTTGGGCGTGGGGCAAAGAAGGAAGCCCCCCACAGCCTCCATCTCGAGACCCTCCCGGCCAGGCTTCTCTCCCACCTTTGGTCCCTGGACGCCAGCCTTCCCGGGGGTGCCCTGGAGGCCGGGGAGGCCCTGGAACAGAACAGAGGTGGCAGCGAGACGTCGAGTCAGACCCGGAGGAGGAGGCCCTGTCCCCAGACCTGCGTCCCGAGCGCACGGCCCTTATGCCCCGCGGGCGGTCTGACCTCCTACCTGCAAGCCTGGGAGTCCACGGTCCCCCTTCTCTCCTTTGACCCCTGGCGGACCCTGGAGGGGGAGACGGGTGGGCAGGAAGGCGGGGGGAGGGGGGCGGCGGGGGCGGGGTGGGGAGGCAGCCCCTACCACGGGTCCCTGGATGGCTCGGCCCTGGGCGCCCGGTGACCCCTGCGGACCTCCAGGACCCTCGGGTCCCCTCTGTCCGCGTGGCCCGGGCTCTCCCTGGAGACGCGGGGGTGGGTGGGGCCCCTCCTGCAGCCCCTCCTTTGATCCTGCCCTCCGTGGCCCTCCCAGACCCAGGCCCGCAACGGTCCCCCCGGGAGGGAGGGGTGCTGCTACGACCCCACTCTGCAGCTAGGAGCTGGGCCAACTCTTGACAGGCCAGTCACGGAGCTGTGAGCCCCAGACCCCGGAACATTCCACCACATCTCTAAGGGACGGACGACACCACTGCCGCCCGCCGTTTAAACGGCTCGATTTGCAGTTAAAAAAAAAAGGGGTGCTTTCAAATGATTGTTGTGAATTAAGCATATCAACACACCAAATTCTATAAAGAAAACCACAGGCGTTCCCTTTTGTGAGTATCAGTGGGAAAATCCTAAATAAAACATGAGCAGCAGAAGCCTGCAGCCTGTTACGTGGTCGGCGAGGGCTCGGCGATCGCTCCAGCCTCTCACGGGAGCGGGAACACGCCAGCATCTGGGGGAGACTAACGCGTTCCCCCGACTCATCGCTCCCGGAAGAGGAATGACGTGCTTGTGTCCACACACAGCAAAGAGGCACTAAATCTCACGTAACCCCCTTTCTTGATTTTTAAAATCTAATAAAATAAGGTTAGGATTTGCTCTCACGTGGTAAAATCTGTCTCAACCCCCGGGCCAGCCCCACACTCAACAGCAAACACGACAAGTAATTCCGTGAAGTCAGATGAGCCCATCTGCTGTCACCGCGGTTCTTTGACAAACTCTGGAGTTTCACCAACACCAGAGAAATAAATGAGAAAAATTAAAAAAAAAAATAAACGCGTGACGTAAAAATCAGAAAGGAGACAGGGAAGTGATATTTCACAGGTGATGTACATTTAAACCAGGAAATTCCAAGAAAACCATCTGAAAATAAAAAACTATTGCAAATAAGATAACTCAATAAGAAATGGGGCACAAAAATCATACGCAGAGAGGACAGAGGACTTGGGGGACTTGGTGGTGGGGCCGGACACCAGGACCCGTCTCCCACGGGGACCGCCGCGTCACGGGCGGCGTCTGACGCAGCTGTGTGGACGCTGGGGTCCGTGGAAAGCTCCGGATGTGATGAGACTGTATGTGGCATTGGGGGTGGGGGGGGGTGGCCACTCAGTAAGTGGGAGGAACGACGGGGCGGTGGTCTGGGGAGGAGGGAGGAAGCGCAGTTCTGTGTTGGAAGGTGCTAGAAGCAGCGGGAGGAACCGTGAGGAGGTGTGTCCTCTCAGACCAAGGAAGGCCTTTAAATAAGATGCAAACGCCAGCCGCCGCAGAGGCAGACCCAAACAGCTGACTGGACAAAGGTGATTCTAAAATCTGCCTGGAGACAGGCATCGGAAGCCTGGTCAAAACACAACGACACGGTCAACGCGTCACAGCTCAGGGATGTTTCCGTACCACCTAGAGCCCCAACGAATAAAGAAGGATAGAAAGAAAGAACCCAGCGGAGCTGCGGCCAGGACACTCGTCCAACAAGAAAATGCCAGCAGCTTTCAGAGGGGGTGGAGCCGCTGGTGAGCAACACGTGAGGGCAGAGGACACGCGGCCCGGCCAGACGCCCCAGGCCGTCCGTCACGCGGTTCCCAGGCTGAGACCTGCGGGGAGGGCACCACGCCCCCCTGGGGTTGGATTGGCGGGGGGTTACTCCTGCACCCACCCCCCAGGACGCCCCGCGACTCACCCTGGGCCCCGGGAAGCCCTGCCCTCCTGGGGCTCCGTTCCTCCCGGGGGGGCCCTGCAGAGGCACAAGCAGGGCTGAGGCTGGGTGCACGTCGGCCCCCCAGGCAGCGCCCTGGACTCCAGTCCCCAGCTCTAGGGGAGAAGAGGAAGGGGCTCCGGGGGCGAGGGCATCCTTCCCCCCGCCCCTAGACGCTGGTTCCCGCGCACACGGCTCAGGTGGGTCTGGCTTCCAGCCCTGGCCCCTCCCTGGTGAGGCCTGTGGACCACCAGCTGGAGCGGGTCCTGGAGCCTCGTGGCGGCCAGAGGGTCTGGACCTGCCCCACAGCGCGGCCCAGCCCTGGCGCCACCTCCCTGGGGGCCTGGGGTAAGGGCCCCCCAGGACGACGCTACAGCCCGGAGCCCCCAGGACAGAGGCTGCCTGTGTGGCCGTGACCCGTGGCCAGGCCACGACCAGCGTGATGCAGCAGATGGCTGGGCCCAGGCCCCACCCCAGGGGAAGCTGTGGCTCCCACACCAGCAAGGGGCCGGCCCGCGGTGGGGGTGGACGAGGACACCCATGACGTCTGTCCCATCTGTGTGGCGGGTCTGGGATGGCTGCTGGGGGGGGGGGCACCCCCTTCGCCACGGGCTGCGAGATGTTGCCAGGAGTCCCTGGTCACCTCAGGGAGGAGCTGCTGGACTCACCGGAGGTCCTTGGGGGCCCGGGGGCCCGGGGTTCTGCGAGGAACACACACAGGCAGAAGGGAAGGCGGGGCAGGTCTCTGCGTCCTTCTGGGAGAAAGGAGACCCCGCCACTCCATCGACACCCCCCCCCCCCCCCGGCTCCTGTTCGACCCTAGAGTTCAGCGTCCCCACGGACGCCAGGGTCCAGGGTCCAGGGAGGCTGGGGGTGAGGGGTGAGGACCCGGTCCTGGGAGCCCACCCCCCTGGCTGCCTGGCACAAGCGCCCGACAGGACTGCAGCTCTCACTCCCTTGCAGGCCCCCGCCTGGCCAAGCCCAGTGTGGGCACACAGGGGAGTCGGTGAGGACCCCTGCCCACGCCTGCACCCACAGAAAAGGGTGGTGGCCCTGAGTACGTGGAAGCAGCCATCCCTGGGGCTGGGGGCTTCCTGGCCTGCTCCAGCCTGCCTTGCCCCAGGGCCTCCAGGACACCCATCCAGCTGCCCTGAGCTCCAGCTCTGGCCCCGGGGGCCACCTCCTCCAGGAAGCCTTCCCGGATTTCTCCCAGAGCAGCGATGACCTGGATGGCCGGCCTGCCCAGGCTCTTTTGCTGTCAGTGGGCACATGCCTGCCTACCGATGCTGGGAGCTCGCAGCACCTGTCCTTCTCCGCCCAGGAGTCACCACACAGGATCTGCAGCGTCCGGAGCTGGAACTGTTGGGGTGGGGGGAGGGACGCAGTCGGCTGGGCACAGCTGGGGCCGGGGTGGGAGGGGGTCCACCAGCCCCGGGTTGTCTGGCTCACCGAGGCCGAGCTGCTCCGGGGGCCCCGAGCCTTGGCCAGCCTCCCCAGCATGACGAAGCCGGCGGCAGGCAGGCTGCCGGCCTCCCCAGCGGGCCTCTCGGCCACCTTCCGGCAGTCCACGTAGAGCCTGACCTTGGAGCGGCCCACGGCCACGTGCACCCGGGAGACACCAGGAGGTCCCCCACGGTCCTGGCCAGGACGGACTCCCCTCCGCACCAACAGGCCACGGTGGGGAGGGGCAGGTGACCATCCCCCGGGGCCTGGGGTCAGAAGCCTGACTCTACCCCCCGTCCCGTGGGGCCCCTCCCGGGGCCTCAGTTTCCCTTCTGTAAAATGGACCAAATGACACCCCCCACACCCCCTCCCAGGGGCTCGTGGGACCCAGGAAAAAGGGCTGGGTGCTCTTTGACCCAAATTAAGGTGAGGACGTCCAGGGCAGAGGGGACCACACGGGCAGAGGAAAGTTCTAGCATGCTGGGGGGAGCCATGGTGACGGGGGCCGCCTGTGTCCTGCAGAGCCCCGTGGCGGGTCTGCCGCAGAACCTGGGAGCTGGGAGGGTCTCAGGCAGGGAGGCACGTGCTGTGGTCCTTCCGGGACCTTTCAGGACCTTGTGGAAGCTCCCAAAGAATATCTTCCTCACTTCGGGCAGGTCGAAGGTGGCCTCCTGCAAGGGGGCCCTGGGGTCGCGGTTGAAGTAGGTCAGCGGCTTTCTGCCCGCTGGGGGTGGGGCCAGGAGCACGCGAGACCCCTGTTCGGAAGGTGGGGGGACCCACCCAGGCCAGAACGGGGCCGGGGTGGGGGCGTGACGGGTGTGCAAAGCCTCAGAGGCTGCGCTGCGGCAGTGGCCCCTGCCTTCGCGGGGTGACCTGGGCCCACCGCTCCGCCTCCAACTCACCATCCAGCAGGACCCCCAGGACGGGCTGCAAGTCCTCGGCCGCCACCTGCCACAGCGCAAAGGCCTCGCGGGGCGTCTCGGGGAGCAGGCGCAGGAGGAAGACCACCGTGTGTTCCGTGGGGAGGGTGGCCAGGTGGATGTCGCTGTAGGGACACAGGCGGCGACCACAGGCCTGAGAGGAGGCCGGACCCTCGGGACCGCGGAGTGGGGTCCTCGGGGCCAGGCTGGGGCTCTCCTACCTCAGCTTCCCCGTGAGTGACGCGGGGCGTGTCAGGGGCAGACCCCCCCCACCCCCGCGGCCCCCCGGCCTGTCGGATTTCAACACGGCGGCTCCGGGACCCCTGGGGCTGCACGCAGCCCTCCCCACCGAGGCCCAGCAGGGACGGGAGGCCGTCCCACCACAGCCGAGGTCCCTGGCGATCGTTCTGCAGGGTCTCCGCGTGGGTGGGGAGGGTGTGGGGCGAGGGTCCCAGAAGTCTCTGAGCCTGTCTCCTGGGTCAGGAGCCCCCAGGCCCAGCGCAGCTCTGCCCTCGGGAGTCGCTCAGACTGGGTGGGCGGTCGGGGGTCTGTGCGCGTGCCTGCCCGCCGGCCGCTCAGCGGCGGGAGGGGCAGTGACAGAGTCCCGAGTCACCCAATAAACTTGCTGCTGACGGCCTGCAGCCTCCCTGTTTGCCCTTCCTTTGCTCCTGGGATAACCAACAGCCTGCAAGACACAGTGCAGCCTCGCTGCTGCAATTCTTTAGGCAAACTGACCCCAGGGCCTTGGCACGTGCTGCCGCTTTTAACTGCGTGCCCTCCTCTCCCCCATGGTCTCCCTAGCGGCTCCTACTCTCTGCCACCTCCTGGGGAGCCTTTCTGACCCATGGAGGAACTCCTTCCACTCTTGGCAGCCCCAAAGTCACATGTTGTATTTTTCAAATTTCTATTATAAAGCACATGATTTACCTTTGCAATTTAAAACGTAACTTAAGAAAAAATGACGCTGTGCGTGTGGAATTTCCAACGTGTGATCAAAGACACCTCCATGCACGAAGGGGGTGATTCTCAGACACCAGGGGCGTCACGAGCCTTGTTTGTGGTGAGTCACAGCGGCTGCTCACACACCCCGGACAGTCGCAGAGCCCAGTCAGAGCCCACAGGAGCCAGGAGCTCCCAGGGAGACAAACTGGGCGGCCCCCGCCCGGAAGTCTGCAAGTTTGGTGAATCCCTGGGCCACGTGGGGAAAAGGACCACCCCCCGTGGCCTCATCTCACCCACAAGAGATCTATCAACTTGTGCAACTCGGATGCTTGGAGCCCACGTGCCCCCTGGAGTCTGCCGGGTCGGCTCTGGGGGCGGAGCTGCTGGGCCTGGGGGACTCCTCCTCCCACGACCCCCGGGGGCCCTCCTGCTCCCCGGCCCGCCCCGTCCCCACCTGGCCCGGCGGGTCAGCGGAGCATCCTTGAAGAGTGTGAAGGTCCTGGTGGGGCCAAAGGCCGAGGGCTCCATGGCCACGCCGCGGATGGAGGTGTGTCCCTTCTCCACCAGCCCGAAGGCCGCCATCAGGTCAAAGCCTGGTGGGGGGGGCCGATGAGGGACACTCAGAGACAGGAGGTGGCGGGGGGGACGGGAGGCGGAGAAGAGAACCAGGTGCTGGGCGAGAGGAGGGCGCAGGGCCTGGGGAAGGACACGCGGCAGCCCCCGCCTCCCCGGGACCCTCAGTGCCCGTCCCACCGCCTCCCCCACTCAGCCAGCCCCGCAGCCGGGTCCGAGCAGCCTGCTGGACATCCCGAGGAGACCCAGCCGGCCCCCCACGGCCCCCACCTGCCGGATCACCCTGACCACGGGACCGCGTGTCAGCCTCCTCCCTGGGGAGGGCCTCAGACCCACAGCGGTAAAGAGGCGATGCCGTGGACCCCCGCGCGGCCCCTTGCCCGCCCAGCTCCTGGTCAGCAGAGGCTCACAGGGGCCACACAGGACCCAGGACCCCCAACACTGCGTGACCCTGGTCCCAGGCCACCCTCCCCAAGGACCCAGAGGAGGGGAGCAGCCGCCTAAGGGCAGGGGACCTACCTGGGAGGGAGCTGTCCGGGTGGAGGGCCGGGCAGGCTGCTGAGAGGTGACAGATGTCAGGGTCAGCGGGGAGGGGCCCCTGGTGGCAGGATGCCGTGCCCTGCGGTCCCCACACCTCAGGGACGGGACGGGACGGGGATGGTGTCCTGCTGCCTCAGGTCCCATCCCTGGGAAGACGGGGCCGGGCCAGGGTGCCCCCCCTGGGCGGTGATGAGCCGCAGGTGGCAGGCCCAGGGAGACGCCTGGGTGGGCAGACGTGCCTGGGGCCCCGCTGCCCTGGGCCCAGCTGTGCAGGCCTGCTCCACTGTCGGGCACCATGCGGGCCCTCAGGAGCGTTCACAGGTGAGTGCGGGCAGGAACTGGAACCCCCTCAAAAATAGGAAGGGTGCTGAGCCTCAGGGAGTGAGGCCCCTGTCCTCAGAGGTATTCAAGCCCAAACCAGGCAACCCCATGGAGGGGACACAGAAGGAAGCTGGGGCGGTCGGCTGACCAGCCTCTGAGGGCCTTCTGCTCTGAGTGTCTGACTGTCCAAGAAAAGCAGCACGAACACCAAAACAAAAGCAAAGGCTCCTCTCAGCTGGGTTCTGGCCTGCAGGTGGTGCACCCCGGAGACGACCGACGCCCCGAGGCCGGGGCCCTGGGCTCCGCTGGGCTTCTTGCTCCTGCAGTCCCCCAGATGCACATCCAGGAGAACAGCGCCCGTCCCCCAGCCTTGGGCACCTGCAGGCGGGCCACAGCGTGATCCCGCCACCCCCTGACCCCCGGCCCAGCCTGCATGCGTCCAGCTGGCCTGTAGCGGCTGGCATTCCACACTGGGAAGGTCTCCCGGGCAGCCCTGACCCCGTCTGCTACGCTCTGCGGTGCAGGGTGCGGCCGGGGCTGGCAGGGCCCAAACGTCCTGGCCCCCAGGGGCCGGCCAGGGTCTGCTGGGCTCTGGGGCTCTTTGTGCCCACTCACCCGTCCAGCCCGTGGCAGACACTGCCACGCTCTCCCCGGCTCCATACACAGCTGAGACCAGGACCCGGTACTTGGTGGCCGCCAGCAGGGCAGGGAGAGTCACATGGCTCCTGGGTCCTGGCACGGAGATCTGGGGGGGGGGTGCGGTGGCACCTGAGCGTCTTTGCTCACTTCGGGCTCTCAGCTCCCTGTCTGTGGGTCCTGACATGGGAGGGCGGCCCCTCAACAGGCAGCGTAGGACGTGCCTCCCCCAAGGCCCAGGACCGGGGGCCCGTGAGGGGCGATGGCTCCCCAGCTCCAGCGAGACCCACCGACGTCTCGGGTCCTGAGCCCGAGGCCGGTGCGTAGGAGAGCCGGTAGTGGAGGACGTGGCCGCTCGGGGGCGTCCAGCTGACCCGCAGGCTGTCAGGCGACTCCGAGGCCAGGGCCAGGTTGGAGGGCGGGCTCCGGCTGACTGCGGGGGAGCACGGGGCGGGGGTCCTCAGAGAGCAACACGCCCCCCGCTCTGCACCACACCCGCCACCTCCCACTCCACAGCCCCAGTGTGCCCGCCACGCTGCCCAGCAGCCTCGGCCCAGACAGGGTCAAGGCCAGCTCCAGGACCGTCCGGGCACTGCGTCACACCAGGTGACTTGGACTCTCGGTCACCCCAGGGATGTCTGCCTGGAGGCTCAGGGAGGCCCTGTGGACCCAAGCGGTCCAGCTGCAGGGTCAGGGACGCGGGGGGTCTGCGGCAGAGCAGGGGTCACCTACAGGGGGTGTAGTGGAGGGACACCGGGCTGCTGCGGGCCCCGTTCCTGTAGTAGGCCAGGATGGTGATCTCATACTCCAAGTGCCTCCCCAGGCCCGGCAGGATGGCCACGCCCAGGTTCCCCGGGACGGAGACCTGCGGGGAGGAGGGGCCGGGTGTCCACGAGTGGTGGCCTCACGTGGGGCCCCGGCTCATGGGCCAAGGGCAGGCCAGTGCCCCCAAGGTGCAGCACGGGGGTCTGAGCCCCAAGAGCTGGGGTGGGGAGGGTCTTGTCCCCCACACCTCACGGGCCTTCCCCTCTCCCAGGGGTGTGCACGTGATCTGGTAGACAAGCACGCCGGACGCCGCTGCGGCCACCCACTCCAGCCGGACTTCGTCCCCAGGCAGCTCCGTCACCGACAGTCGGCTCGGGCTGGGGACTTGCCCTGGAAGAGGGAGACTGAGGCTGGGGTGGCAGGGGGCCCCCAGGCCCCACGCAGGGAGCCCACCTTCCCC
Organism: Hippopotamus amphibius kiboko; assembly: GCF_030028045.1. Taxonomy (NCBI): domain Eukaryota; kingdom Metazoa; phylum Chordata; class Mammalia; order Artiodactyla; family Hippopotamidae; genus Hippopotamus; species Hippopotamus amphibius. The sequence continues at coordinate 732,397 of NC_080197.1, forward strand.
TCTCCCGGGGAGGGCTGCGGGCTGGGCACTGGCTCTGGGCCCCCGTCACACCTGTCCAGGTACCCACCCTCCCCTGGCTCGCTGCTGCACAGAGCACACACCGAGCAGATGTGTTGATCTGAACCGTCCAGGGAAGCAGAGGGAGGCGGCCCGGGGACACTCACGGGTGGTCAGGCGGCCAGTCAGGGTGGAGGAGTGGCCTCCAGGGTGCAGGCAGGTGACGCGGACCGCGTAGGTGGTGGAGGAGCAGAGGGGGCCTAGAGTGGCCCAGGTGGCGTTCCCAGGAGCCTCCGTCTGCGGGGGGCGGGGAGGGGGTGGACGCGGGAAGCTGGGGAGGGGGCAGCCCCCGCCAAAGGGAGACCCAGGCCTGTCTCGTGACCACCCCCAGACTGGGGAGACGGGGACGGGCTGTGGAATCCACGGCTCTGGGCTGGGGTCCCGCCCACCCTCCTGCCCTCTCGTGACGCCGTGCGCCCCCAGCACGTCCCGTCACAGCTGCCATGTACAAGGACTTGTACGATTCTCTGCTTCACGTCTGTCCCCCTCCCCAGGACTGGGGCCCACAAAGGCCGGGGTGCTGTCAGCTGCCCTCCACACCCCCCGCACCAGCCAAGGCTGTGTCTGGGGGGACGCACCACACCCACCGACCCTGAACGCAGGGTGCCCGGCAGGGGAGGCCGAGGGCGCTGGGCGCCCGTGGACAGCGCATCCCCCTGGGCGGCCCAGGACGTCGGGCCCCGCGCCGGGCCCGGCCTCACCTGTCCCGAGTGGCCGCCCCCGCTGGAGACGTAGCTGACCCTGAACAGGCGCACAGGCCTCGAGGGGCCCTCCCAGGACACGCGGGCTGAGTTGTGGCTCACATCCGAGAAGCTCAGGTGCCGGGGGGCGGCCAGGGCAGCTGCAGGGCACACCGAGGCCTCAGGGATCGCCCCATGCAGACAGGGGAGGGGCGGGCGATGGCCGGCGGGGTGGGGCTACCGGAGGGGGTCGGGCGTCCCCCCACGGTGGAAGGCGGGGGACGCGGAGGGGACCACAGCCTGTGGGCGGGCACTCACGGGTCCTGGCGCGGATGCCCTGGGCCTCGCCGGCCTCTGCACCTCGCAGGCTCTGCACCGACACGTCGTAGTCCCTGCTCGGGGCCAGCCCGTCCAGCAGCACCTCTGGCTGCCCCACCCGCACCTGCGGGGACACTCACGCTGGCCCTGCCCGTGCTGCCCCGTCCGTCCACCCCAGGTGGGCGCCTCCTCCCCATGCCCCGTACCTCTCTCCCCTCCTCCTCGCCCTTGGGGGCGGCGGGCGAGCACCGCACCAGGTACCGGGTGGCCCCTGCCGAGGGCTGCCACGTGAGGCGGATGGTTCTGGGCGTCACTGCGGCCAGGGTCAGCTCCCGGGGTGGGGGCAGGGGTGCTGCGGAGACGGGGCGGGGGGAGCTTTAGAGATGCCGCACCGGCAGAACTCAGACCCACGAGCCAGCGGGACGCAGGGCCTCGTAAGCGCAGGCCAGGGGTGTCCTGACGGAGACACGGATGGGGCAGACCACCAGGGGCAGGGGCCCGCAGACAGCTCTAAGTCTCTTTCCCAATTTCACCCTAGGCCACCCTGCGGGTTTCCGTTAAGGCCTTGTCCCTGAGGGTGGGAGAGCCGTGGCTTCGGCGTTAAGAGGGCCACGTGCTGTGTGGTCCTATTTATAGGGTCCAGGAATGGCAAACCCCAGAGACAGAAAGCAGATTAGGGGTCGGCAGGGGCTGTCGGGGACGGGTTAGGGTTAGGGTTAGAGCTAGGGTCTTCACGTGTGCTCAGAAGAGGACACTGAGGGTCGGAGAGGCTCAGTGCCTTGGCCTCGGTCACACGCTGGAGGCGCTACCCCGAATCGGGCAAAACCACCCTCGCTGGTGCCAGGCTCCGAGGGGGGCTGCAGGTGGGGGGAGCCCCTACAGCCCGAAGCCCCGGTCCCCTCACCCACCTGTGGTCGCCAGGCCCTGCAGGCCCTCGCCGACCCCGGCCTTGTAGACAGGGAACACGGAGACCAGGTACTCCGTGCTGGAGGTCAGGTTGTGCAGCTCTGCGGACGAGGTGAGCCCCTCCACCGCCGCCTGCAGCAGGAGCCACGACGGAGCGGGCACGGCGGGGCGGGGCGCCGGGGGGTGGGCTGCGGGGCTGCGTCAGGCCCCGCTCCCCGCACGGCTGTGTCCCCGGCCGGGTCCCCGGCCAGGTCTGGGCCATCGGCCGGTCGCGTGGGCGCGCGCTCCCGCCCTCGCCGCCTCTGGGCACGAGGGGCCGCGGTGTGGCAGCGCCCCCCCCCGCCCCGCCCCGCCCCCTTCTTCCTCTGCGTTGGCTTTGTCACGTGCGGGCCCCCCAGCCCTGCCTGCCCGGGGAGGCCCCCTCACCTCCCTGGGGGTGCCGCCCTGGGAAGGCCGCCACACAACCAGGTACGTGAGGGGTGGCTGCAGGACCGGGGTCCAGGACAGGCGGACGCTGGAGGAGGTCACCTGGGTCGGGACCAGGCTGCTGGCAGCAGAAAGGGCGTCCAGGGCCGGAGCGGCTGCTGCTGGTGTAACAGCTGGGGGGGGGGGCTCCCATCAGCGGCTCCGCCTGCGCCCCCCGGCGGCCACGTTCCGGAAGCACAGGGGTCCCCCAGGAGTCCTGGAGCCCTGAACCCCAGGGGGCGGGGGCCTGGCGGGGCTGCGGCCCGTGGGAGTGACTCTGCCCTCGCACGAGCCCTGCCCGCTCTCCTGGGCACCCCCTCCGGCTCACCTGGGCCCCCACGTGGGCTCCTGCCCTGGACCGCCTGGCAGACGAGGCGGCTGAGCAGGCCGGCCAGCGCGCCGAGCTGGGGGACGTCCTGCACGCTGTGGACGGGGATGTCCCGCGGCTGGGAGGCCAGCAGCCCCAGCTCGGCCCCATCCGCGTTCTTCACACCTGCCGTGGGGGGGGTGCGGTGAGCCCACGCGGCCCCCGCGGGTCACCCCGTGGGCAGAGGCTCCTTCCCAAGCCACAGACCCGACCCCACAGGCCCCAGAACGGGGTCACCCGGCCAGGCCCCCGTGAGAGACAGGCTGGTGTGAGGGCCCCTCGCAGAGGGGCCCGCCTGGGTCTCGGTGGGGTTTGGGGCCAGGAGGGCGGTCAGCGTGCTTCCCTCGGGGTCCTAGACACCAGGGGCTGGGGCCGGGCACCGAGGAGCGTCTCTGCTTGCAGGCATCCTCACCCCCACGTCTGGAGCTCCCTTCCAAGGGAGCGTCAATGACTGGCCAGTGAAGGGAGCAGGGTGAGCCCTCAGGGGTGCGGGCGCCCATGGTACGGGGAGCGGGGCCCAGGCGGGTGGCAGGGGTGCAGGAGTGTCTACAGACGACGCTGCCAACGGGTCACTTCGCCAGGGAGCGGCCGCACCGCCCAAGCCCACGTGTGTGGTCACACTCCGGGCATCCGGGTGGGGCTCCACCCGTCAGGGCGGGGGCTTGTCCCCCCATTCGCAGACGGGGGCCGAGGCTCGGAGGCCACAGGACCTGCAGCCCGGGGCGGTGGCGGGGGCGGGGCGGCCAGGAGCCAGCCTGCTGTGAGGACTCCCACCGCGAGCCCGGGGGGTGCTCACCCACAGCAAAGACAGTGACCCCCAGATCCCTGAGCGCGTGGCCAGCGGCGCGGGCGTCATCCTGGGACTTGCCGTCCGTCACCAGAACCACCAGCTTGGCCGCCTCCGGACGCAGACCCGCTTCGGGCTTCAGGTTCTGCTCCAGCACGTGGGTCAGGGCCAGGCCTTGGGCACAGTGAGAATAAAGTGCTGGCGGCCCCTAGCAGCCTCCCTGCGCGCCTGCGACGACGCCTCCACAGCCACTGGTCCCCTGCTCTGCCCACCAGCTCAGGCCTGGCCCCTTCAGCCTGCGGGCGCCTGCAGGACAGCGACACTCCCTCCTTCCCTCAAAGGCACCCAAAGCCCAGGGGCTGGCACCCCACACCCTGCTGCCTGCCTGAGAGCAGTGAGGCCCCGGGACTGGGAACAGGGAGGGGACTGTGCGTGGAGGGAGGGGTCTGCCCGGGGGAGACTTCTTGGGGGGGGGGGGCTGCTGCCAGCAGGGCCCCCCCAAGCCACTGGTGGGCCCTCCTTCTCCTCCAGGGGAGCCGCTGTTTCAGCAGGCCTGCCCGACGCACCACGTTCACCATGGACGAACGAGGCGGACTCGCCCTTTGCAAAAGTGTGAGTACGCAGCCCTCGGGCATGGTTCACACACGTTTCCAAATCTGAGAGGGTGCGAGGAGGGGTGACTGCAGAACAGTGGGGGCTTCAGGACAAGACCTAAACGGACCCCCAGGGTGGGGCCGGGGCTGGGCAGACCTGTGAATGTGTTTCTCCCTCTGTAGTGGAGGCCACGCACAGCTGCCAGCACCTCCTCCTTGGTGCCGAAGGCACTCAGGTCCCACTCTGTCTGGGGGGTTCCGCTGTACTGAGTCAGGCCTGGGAGGGGAGGGGTCCCCGCTGTACTGAGTCAGGCCTGGGACGGAGGGGTCCCTGCTGTACTGAGTCGGGCCTGGGATGGAGGGGTCCCCGCTGTACTGAGTCGGGATGGAGGGGAGGGGTTCCCGCTGTACTGAGTCGGGCCTGGGAGTGGAGGGGTCCCCGCTGTACTGAGTCGGGCCTGGGAGGGGTGGGGTCCCCGCTGTACTGAGTCGGGCCTGGGAGGGGAGGGGTCCCCGCTGTACTGAGTCGGGCCTGGGAGGGGAGGGGTCCCCGCTGTACTGAGTCGGGATGGAGGGGAGGGCACACAGCAGGTGGGCAGGACACACACAGCCTCACCCAGGTCACCAGGAAGGCACATTTGCAAAGACCCACTTTCCACACAATGTCCCCCCAGGGGCCCGCTGTCCTGCCAGTGCAGGTGAGGACCACCACAGGTGGGGCACAGGGCAGGGCTGGGACCCACCTACTTGGACTTTGTCTGGCCCGATTTCAAAGGGCTCGATGATGCTGGCCAGGAATTCCTTGACCTGCTGGAAGTGACCGCGGCCGATACTCCAGGACCCGTCCACAAGGAAGACCATGTCCGCGGGCGTGGGGGGCATGCAGCGGAACTGGGGTCCAGCTGGGCCAGGAGGGGAAGGAGGTGAGGTGCCGGGCAGGGCCCGTCGCTGCTGCAGGACCCTGGGCTGCCTGGGCCCGGCTCCAGGCCCCAGCATCTCCCGCCCTGGGTTTGGTAGAGGGTGAGGGGCCACGGGGCTCTGGCCTCCGGTGAGGTGGGCAGCTGAGTGCTGGGGGACAGGCACCTGGCTTAGGAAACCCCACGTGAGCCTCGGCCCATCAGCCCAGCCCCTCGGAGCGCCCCCTGCAGGCCGTCCACAGGACGTGCAGCCGCTCCGGCAGCTCTGCCCTCCATTGGCCTGGGCAGTGCTGGTCACTGTGCCATTGTCTACGGAGGGGGGGTCCACCTTCCTCGCCTGGCCGACATCCAGGCTCAGCACTCTGAGGCTGCCCGGCGGGGTGCCGATGGGGGCGCGTCGGCGGGTCAGCACCACGGACAGCTCCAGGCGGCTGCCCATTCTGCCAGCCCTGGGCTGAGGCCTCACCGTCTGGGGTAGGGGCTTGTCCTAAGGCCCCAGGAGCTCTTTGAAAACAAAGCCATGCCCCTTGGCCTGGGGCTCCCTGGGTTTTGCACAGACAGTGCCTCCACGCCAAGCCCTAGCGCCAGGGCCCAACCTCACCTGGAAGCTCCCGGATAGGGTAGGTGTGGTGAGACCCCCACCTAACGGGGGAGGCAGGCCCTGGCCTCAAGGCCCTGCACTGTGGGGGAGACCATCTTGTGAGCCCCCAAGTCCACTGGGAGACAGCGGGGGTCCCGGACCCCAGGACCCCATGTGAGGTCTAAGGAAGGAGGTCTGATGGGGGAGACAAAGCCAGACACATCCCAGGTCTGATGGGGGAGGCACAGCCCTATCTCCAGGGCCTCGTGGGAAATGCAAGCTGGCCATCTTACCTGGCTTCCCTCTCCCTCCAGCCGAGGCCCTGGCGCGGTTCTGCCCCTCCAGGTCTGGGGTGGGCTGAGCAGGCGCCTCCCCCTCAGTGCCCCTGGGTGGGTGCTGCTCTTCACCAGGTACTCCTGGGGCGGGCGGTCGCAGCCGTGTCAGCTCTCACCAGCCACAGTCAGGCTGGGGGACTCCTGGGGGGCTCGGGGTGGTGAGACCAGGCACTGGGGCCCCGAGGACACCCCCAGCAGATGACCTGCCCCAGTGGGTTTAGTGAAGCCCGGAGCGTGGCAGCCAAGCCTAAGTGAAGCTAGAGACTCTGAGGTCAGATGGAAGAAGGACTTCCTGGCCACATGGAGAGAATCTGTGGGAAGCTGAAGGCCACCCCCTCCTCCCAGGCACTTACCGTCACCCCACTTGGACCCACCAAGTGTGGGCGGGTCTTGGCTTGGTGCCAAAGCCACTGGCGGCTCAAGGTCTGGCCTCCCCACGTGGGAAGGGGTGGGCTCCAGGGCTGCCCCCAGTGGCCTCTGCCCGCTCCTGCTCATGGAGTTCCTCTTCAAATCCTCAACTGCAGAGAGGTGCGAGGGGCTGTCAGGACCCCACCCCCCAGGGAGAGAACGGAGCCCTGGGGACTGCACACCCAACCCTCCCCGCGAGGGCACGTCCAGGCTCCGCGGGCCCCCAGCCCCCTGGGAGGCGAGCAGGGGCGTCAGGTACAAGCAAGGCTCCCGGGTGGCTGTCAGGACTGAAGCCCAGGCCTAGGGCCCCCAGCCCAGAGGGGCTGCCGGGGCTCAGCTCCGGCCTCCTCTGCACACATGGACCCCTGAGGGACTTACTCATAAACTCCCTCCGAGCCAGCAGGACGTTCCCTGAGTCGGTGAGCTCGAAGATCTGCAAGGTGTACCCCTTGGAGGGGCTCAGGCCCCCCACAGTGGCCTTGGGGGTCTTGGAAATCAGCATCACCTCCTGTTCCAGGTCCCCTGCGTAGGGGTGGGGAGAGCTGCCGAGGCCACTGAGGTGGATGGTGTGTGCATGCGTGCAGGCACACGTGCCTGCAGGTGTGTCAGGGGGTGGTGAAGCCCTCCAGGTGCCTCCTCTTCCCCTCCCCCAGCTCCTCCCCTCGGGGTGGGGGAGGGGGAAAGGGGAGCGGTCTTTGCTGCTCTCTCTAGGACCTGATGGGAGGGGCCTGCACTCCTGGGTAACACATGCAGAAAGAACGTCTCTCTGTGGCAGCAAAATAATACGTCCTTTATGAAGCCTCCCCAGAGGGACTTATCCTTGGTGAGGAACCATAAACCCTCCAGATGCCCAGAGTCGTCGTCTAGGCGACACCATGAAGGTGTGAAGATGGGGCTGCACACGGAGAGAGGCCCCCCTGCCGGGGCACAGGGGACTGGACGGCACACGGCAGTAAGCCTGTAAACACGTCCAACTGTGACTCCATGAGTCTATGCAAAAAAAAGAAAAGAAAGAAAGAAAAGAAAGAAAGAATTCCAAAGGGGACACTGCTAAGCTCTCAGGGGAGGCAGCTGTAGAGCCGATGGAGAGACTGCAGTCCGGGGTCAGAAAGCACCTGCAGATTCTTGGGTCTCAGGTGCTAGAAAGGGGACTAGTGGAGGCAGAATCCGCACACCCACCCCATCACCTGTCACCTTGCAGGGCGGACAGCCCCTAGCCTGGGCCCAGCCCTGCGTGGGGAGGTGGGACAGGCTGGGAGGGCGAGGGTGTCAGCGCCTCACGTGATTGAAGCTACGTAACTGTCACAAACCCATGCCCCCATTTTGTAGATGGGAAAACTGAGTCACACAGTTATGTGGTAGAATCGGGATTTAAATCCAGGTCTGTCGGGTTCCCAGGTCCGCCTGCACAGGGGAGGGATGAACGGGCAGGCCCTCTGAGGCAGTGAATCCTTGGCACATGTCCCCCCCCCCCCCCCATTCTTTGGGTTGAGACCCTGAGGAGCTCCACCCAGGAGCAAGGGTTAATGGGGATAGACTGGCTCTTGAAAGCACAGAAGCCCAACTCTTAACTTCTAAAATGGGGTGAAGATGACCCCCAACTAGTTCACATCACTATCTGTCAGAAACAAACAAAAACTGTTTCTGAAGGAAGACAATGTTATCAAAGGCCATAAATTATTTCTATAAGTTGTCACAATGTCTGGCATGCAATAAAAAATAACTGGGTAAGCAAAGGAGCGAGACAATGTGATTGGAAGTTAAGAGCAACATTAGACAACAGAAAGAGACCCACAGATTTCCCAGATAATGGAGTTATGAGATTTTAAAATAACTATGCTAACTAGTGTGAAAATTCAAAAGATAAGCCTATGAATTCGGATATCAAACCATAAAAAAAAAAACCAAACAGAAATTTCCAAATGGAAGTTCTAGAATGGAAAAACACAAAACACGAAGTTAGAAATGCAAAGAATGACTCGACAGCTTGTCACACACAAATGACAAGATAAATGGTGGAAAGTCTGAATAAAAAACACAGAATTAAGAATGGAGACATAAAGGGATTGAAAATATAGAAGAACGAGTAAGAGGCACAGGTAAAGGGAGAACGGGGCACAAGCAATGATGGAGGAAATGTGGCTAAAGAACTTCCCCAAACCGCAAGACAGCAGATACCGATTCAAAGTCCCATGAATCTGAAGCGAGAGAAAGCAGACCCTCAGCCATGAACATCAGGCTAAATGTGCTGAGAACTAAAACAGAGGGAAATCTTAAAAGCAGCCTGGAAAAAAAAAAAAAAGAAAGCAAGATATTACATCTAATGGAGCAGCAACTGGGTTGGTAACTGGATTCTCAAGAAAAACAGCAGAAACCGAGACAATCAAAGGCGTCTTCAAGGTGCTGAAGGAAAGTTCCAACTTGAAATTCTATACCCAGCAACAATACCCCTCAAGGATGAAGGCAGAGTAAAGACATTTTCAGACAAACAAACAACTCCCCCCTCCCCCTAAAAACCACAGAATGGGTAACCAGCAGAGCCTTACTAAAGGACACATTTTCAGGCAGGAGGAAAATAACCCCAGAGACACTGGAAGGAATAGAGGAAAATGAAAGGGTGACCATGTGAGCTGGTCCAAATTAACGCCGAGTTTACACAACCGCACAAATGAAAATGCCTGGCGAGGGTTAACATGGACACAGACGTAACATGCATGCAAAGGGGGCAGACGTGACTGTGCCGCTCCCGTGGGGGAAGGTAACATAGCCGTCACGGATGCTACATGTAGATACGTTACGGGTGGCGCTGTGGTCCCTGGGGTGATGACTACACAAGTAATGGGATACGTGACTACCACGCAGAGGGGATGATAAAACGTGCTCAATCCTCCCCCACCTTCCCGTCAATCTTAACGTCACACACAAAAGAGACAGCAGACACTGGACCTCCAGCTGCGGGGCAGCAGGAGTAACACAGAACCACTTAGAAAGGGTTACTGTCAACAAAATATAATCAAACCTGCATCTGACCAAACCTCTGGGACCTAACTGGGGAGGGGTGGGGTGGGGAGCAATTAAAGTGGCACCACAGGGACGCCCCCAGCAGGACACGGAACGTCGGACGTTCCGCCCGACGACCCTCTTTCTTCAACAAATAAGGGTCGAGGCAAAGGAGAGAGGAAAGTGCTGCAGATGGAGAACTGCCTGAGACATCGGGACAGTACCGCGTGAGGACTCTGTCGGACCCCAGTGCAAAGAAGTCAATTGCAAAAGGTACTTATCAGGCAAGCTGGAAGAGTTTTAACATGACACATTTTTTATTGATGGTTCTGAAATATTGTTTAGGCATGCTAGTGGTACCGGAGTTATTTTTTTGGTCCTTCCTCTTAGAGAAACATACTGAAATATTTATAGACAGAATTATATGACATCTGAGATTTGCTTTAAGATAATACAATATAAGGACGGGGTTGGAGAGACAGACACGGAACAATATTGGCCACATGTTGATCACTGTCGAAGCTAAATTCTGGGAACATGAGGCTTCATTTCATCAGGCTCTCTTCCTTCGCGTGTGTTTAAGTTTTTCCGCAAAATTCAGTTCCAGAGAAGACAAGAAAGGAGAGGAAAAAATCATAACTTGTGTAACAAAAAGAAAAGAAACAGGAAGATAGTAGATTTAAACCCAAATATATCGGTAACTTCCTTAAATGTACATGGAAAAATGTTTCAATTAGAAGGCAAAGAGAGTAACATAAAAACAATATAAATTGTACGCTTCTTAGAAGATGCATCTAAAATGAAAGGCTAAAGAAAAGTTGAGTAAATGAATGGGAAAAGGCTTTCAGTGCAAACGCTTCCTGATGGACCAATACTGATCTCACAAAAAGGAGAATATAAGAAAAGACCGCAACCACAAAGATAATGATGGAAAAGGTTCAATCCACTAGGAAGATATGATAAATCTGAGTTTGTATGCACCCAACATCGGAGCCTCAACGTATGAAACAAAGGTCCGGGAGAAACCACAGAAAGACGTCTCTGTGGTCACAGTGGGCGATTTAAAACACTCCTCTCGGTAACTAACAGCATACGTAGACACACAGACGCAAAATCAGTAAAGACATAAAAGATGTGAGAAACAAGGTAAATAAACTTGGCCTAGTTAGAATATTAGAAAACCACAGCCAAGTCGAGAAGCGGGTTCTTCCCGGGAGCAGAGGGGGTGGAGGCCAGGGTGGGGGGCTCTCCTCACCCTGGGAGGGAGCTCGGGTTCGCGGCCGCACCCTCCCTCCGCCAGTTCTGCCATCACACACCCACGAGGGCGTGCTGGCCGGCGTGGGTCCATCCACAGCTTGCGAAATGCGTGAACACTTGCAGCCCTTGTCCTGCCTGCGGGTTCGTGCTGACCCGCCAGGTCTCTGCCGCCCTCCCGTGAGCTGTGGTCTCGTGCTGTGAATCTGTCCTCGCGCTGGGCACTGGCGGAGCCCTAAGAGCTCTAAGCTTGAGGAGGGTCCTCACTTCCTCAAAGTCACTAAGTGCCTGGGGCGTGTGCTGGTGCGGGGATACAGCGGCGGGGACGTTCCAGGCCCTGCTCTCCTGCCACAACCTCCCCGTGTTAGTGGGGCAGACGGGGACGAGGAAGGCGGAGTCGCGGAGACTGCCATGCTGGCCGTGGTCACCGCCTGTCCGCACAGAGCCCCTACCTGCCCTGGGCTTCACCTGCACCAGGTAGCCAAGGCTGCTCCCCTCCGACTCCCTCCACCTCATCTGCAGCCGGTCCTCGGGCAGCACCACCAGCCTCAGGCGGCCGCTCGCTGGGACAAGCAGGACAGGTGGTCAGAACTGACCCTCAAGCCGCCACCCAACCAGCTGTGGGGGCGCATCCTGAGAGTCCAAGGAGGCTGTGGCCCCACTGGGGGTGAGAGGCAACCCCAGTCCCACTCGGGGGAACTTGAGGAGGCCGCACCCAGGGCTGAAGGAGGGCTGGGTCTCCTGGGGGTCTGAGGCGCCGGGGCCGCCAGGCAGCTCCGGGGGGGAGACTTCTGTCCAGGGAGGCCCCCGCTCGGCTCTTCTAGGGGTGACCCCTGCCCCTGCGGACTAAAGCTCAGGCCAGCACCCCGGAGCAGCCGCAACCGCCCCCCCAGAGCCGCAGGCGCTGAGCCAGCACAGCTGCCACCCAGCCTGGTCTCCCTGCAGCGGGAGACGCAGCTGTGCCACTGCAGACCCCAGCTTCCAAGGTCGCCACTGGGCTCACACAGCCCACGAGGGTGGGGCTCCCTGGGGGGGTGCCCTTGGCTGGGGGGGGGGTCCCTGGGGTGGGTGCCCTGACTTGGGGGTCCCTGGATGTGGGGGTGCCCTGACGGGGGGTTCCCTGGATGTGGGCTGCCCTGGGGTGGGTGCCTGGACAAACGAGGAGGAGGACAGGGCAGCGGATGCCTGAGCTCTCAGGCACAGCCTGACCTCAGCTTCCGGGAGCTCCTTGGTGGAAGCGACTATTTTTGGAAAGTGGGGACAGAGAGGGGCTTCTTCTGGCCGCCCCCTCAGAGCTGGGCACGGGGGAGGGGCAGGGCTGCGGGGAGCCCACGGCGGATACAATGACCGCTTCAGAGCAGGGAGCAGCTGAGCAGGGGGCCCGCTGCTCCCTGGAGCCTGGGCTGAAAAGCAGGAATGTCTCAGAGGTGGAGGCTCTGAAAAGCCCCTTGTGAGCAGGGGCGCAGCTCATGAAGAGCCTCTGTCTCCCAGCACCCCTGACATGTCCGGGCGCATCCCAAGCTGCCTTCTGGGTCTGCAGGTCGGGGCCTTGGCAGGGTGCCAGGGGAACCATCCTTGGGGAAGGGCAGCCTGGGCGTGGGGGCCCTCCCCCCGCTCCCCCAGTCTCCCCAGAGCCTGCAGGCACCGCGTGATGTCTGCACTCACGTGTCTGTGGGGTCCCGTAGTGACCTGGCCCCCCCGGGGTGATCCTGTCGGAGCCCCCGGAGAGAGGGCCCAGCCACCTGGGTGCAAAGTACATCCAGGAAGACGCACCACCCGTAAGAAGGCGGTCAGCAGAACGGGGGCTCTGCGCGAGTGGCTGCACAGCGCGCCCCCGCCGCCCCCGTGAGGCCGGGCCTCGGCGGCCTCCTGGCCCCTCGGCACCCACGGTCGCCAGGCACACGGCAGGGACGCGGCCGGCGGGGTACGCGGTCACCACCTCCCCAGGTCGGGCCACGCAGTCTTCCCCCATCGGTTTGGGGTGTTTCACAGGACACTGCGAGCTGACGCGTCCCCTCGCTGGATGGGGTGCAGCCGCTCAAGGAGCTACCTGCGGGGGCGGGGAGCGGGTATGACGGGGCCTTACGTGAGCGTAAGAGAGCCGGGGACCTGCTGGAGGCCGCATCTCGGGCTCTCCTGGTTGGGGGTGGGCATCATTTTTTATCCTAGATTCTGCTGTTTGAAAATTTCACACTGAAAAGGGGTCCGGGGAATGATGAAAAATATTGACGTAAGAGGGAATTAAATGCACACACAGTATGTTAATAACTTAAGAAAAATGAACCGGAAAACACACACAACAAACCCAAGTGAAAGGAAAGACCACAGGCCGAAGGTCACGCCACAGCTGAGGGCGGCGCTGCGGGCAGAGCTGCCCGTCTTCCCGTCTCTGCCCCCCGAGTGCCTGTCCCCTTGCAGCAGCTGGGGGCTCGGGGCCAGAGCGAGGCTGGTCCTGCAGGGGCCTCGCCCTGGGCAGCGGCCTCGCCCTGGGCAGCGGCCTCGCCCTGGGCAGCGGCCTCACCCTGGGCAGGCACGGCCTACGGGGGGCAGGCAGGGGCCACGGTCCCGGGAAGCCCCCCGCCCGCGTCCTCACCTGGTCCCTGGCCGAGTCCCAGGGTGAGGCCCAGCCACAGCCAGAGGCTGACCCCGAGGTGGGGGCGCACGTGGACGCTCATGCCGTGTGGCCTGCGGGGGGAGGAGAGGCCAGCCATCTGTCTGTCCGTCCCTCTGTCCCCTCCTGACGCGAAGCCAGAGCCGCTTCGTCTGTGCCCGTGTGGGCCGGGGACGGAGCCCACGCCGGAGGCCTCCAGCCACCCGTCCTCCAGTCCACGGGGGCCAGCGTCCCACAGGCCTGGGGCTGCTTCCTGCATCAGGAGGTCAGCGGCCCTCCGCCTGCCCTCCCCAGCCTCCGCACCCCGCCCTCAGGGTGCTCTCCACAGGCCGGCGCGGCCGCCACTCCGGTCACCGCTGTTAGACCAGACTGGGGCGGCCACTGCCAGCGCCGAGGGGCCTGGGGAGGAAACCGAGGCCAGGTGGGGGGCGGCCCCGCCCACAGCCCTGAGCAGCGAGCGGGTTGGAGCTGGGACCAGGACCCCAGCTGTGCTGTCCCCCACCTGCCTCACGAGGGGATGTCCTGGCTGAGGACCGGCCGCCCAGGACGCCAGCCTCCAGACCCCAGAGCCGGCCTCTCAGTGAGGCAGGGGACGTCCCGAAGGTGGGGTTCGGTGCTGGGGGCTGCCTCGGGGCCTCCACTGACAGAGCGGAGGGGAACACAGTGAGGAACCTCAGGCCGCCGGCCTCCCCAGCCCAGCCACACCCAGGGTGGTGGAGCTCACGGGGGTCCTCGGGGCTGTGGAGTCTAGAAGGCGATGCATGGGTTACGTGGGACCCCCAGGCCCACCCCCTCCCCGCAGAGCTCAAGGCTGTGAACAGGACCGCTCTACGGAGCCTGCTCTCCTCCGCCCGTGACCCTAGGCGGGCCAGCCGCATCCCCGCCCCAGCCCTGTGCACCCGGTCCTGCCACGCCCTCGAGGAGTTCCGCTCTCCCCCGTCTCTCTGGAAGGTCGTCATCCCCACATCACAGACCTGGGCACATCCCGTGGCCCCTCTGTCTCCCCCCGGCCCTGAGGCGTCACCAACCTGCTCCCGTCCCACGGCAGCGTCCCTCGGTCCTGCGCGCTCCCGTCCACCTGGTCCCCCTGCAGCCGCAGGGAGGCCACAGCTTATGAGGCCCCTCTCCTCTGATGTCACCACCCCGGCCCGACCCCCTCCCCTGGCCAAGCCCTGGCCCACCCCGCGCCCCACCCCCCGCTCTCCACTCTGCCCAGGACCTCTCTCCCAGCGTGGGGGACACAGGTCCCCGCGTGGAGGACCCCATCACACTGCAGGGCAAGGATGCAAAGCACCAAGGGGCCGTCTCCCCCTGCCCCCTCCGCCCACGAGGTCTGTTCCGAAGAGGTTCCCGGGGAAGTCACCTCAGGGACCAAGGTTGCCACGTGGGGTCCTGGGCGCCACGCTGTGGGTGGCGGGCCCGGGGGGCTCCAGCAGCCTGGAGCGGCACCTGGACCCCAGGGTCACACGTGCCTCCACATCCTCCCACTCATCCAGCACCGCCCCCCAGGACCTGTGACCCCAAACCTGAGCCACTGGTGGCGTCTCCCCAGTGCCCAGGCCCACGCCCGCGCTGCCTGCCTGCCCGCCCGCCCCTCCCCGGCTCCTCCACACCTGCCCGTTCTCTACAACCCTCCCCCGTCTGAGGGCCAGCCTAGGACGGCCCCTCCCCGAACCCTCCCAGCCCAGCCCTGACTGCCCAGCTGACAAAGCTCCCCGCAGGCTGGGCCTGCTAACCAGAGCTTGCTGCGAGGGCGGGCGGGGGCGTCCACCCTTACTGGACTCCAGGACTCCCCCCCGCCCCCCGCCGGAAACGCCCCACTCCAACCTGGACCAGCTCCTCCCCCAAGCGCTCTGAGGCTGCCTGGCCTCCTCTGGCCTCAGCTTCTGCTCCGGGGCCGGGGCCGGCGGGCACAGCAGATATTCGCAGGAGACTGGGAGAGGCCAGAGGGCAAAGGTCGGGGGCTGGATGCTGCTGGAGGGGCGGGGCCCTCCCAACTCCCGTGGGGGCGCGTGGCCCCTCCTCCGGACCCCCAGCCACTGGGCAGGCGCTGCAGGACCCAGCCAGCCCTGCCCCGCGTCGCCCAGAGCCCCTCTCGGCCTCCCGTCCTGCCCCGTGGTCGGTGCTCCTGCAGCTGGGAGGGGCCCGAGAAGCCGAGGCAAGGGCAGTTCTGAGACCTGCCGTGGCCTGGGAGCCGCCCGCCCACGCGGACCCACAGCCGGACGCAGCAGTGCTGGTGGATGCCCCGCTCTGGGTGCTGGGCGCGCAGGCCAGCAGAGGGCGCCTGGCCTGGTCTCTGCAGACACACCCACACTGGCACTCACGAGTCTGTCCACGTCCACGGTTCACAGGCACTCAGGACACGTGTGTGCATCCCCACACAGCCCACCAAGGCACGGCTCTCACCCTCACAAGCCAGTCAGGTCCTGCGTGCTCTGGGCTGGACCCTGTGCAGCCCCTCACCCGTGTGCCCGCCCAGGAGTCCCTGCACCCGGCGGCGCTCCACACCTGAGCCCCAAGACCTCACGGCCCACCCAGTGGGGGTCAGGGCTCCGCCAGGGCGTGAGCTGCCCATGGTCACCGCTGAGAAAGGGCAGGACAGAGCCAGGCTGGCCCCCCGGGGCGAGTCCTGTCTGCCTTCTGGAAGCTGCACAGCCGTCCCTCTCTAGAGTGTTGGGGGGACCCCAAGCAAAGGCACCACTTCTCCCAGCCCCAGCAGTGGGGACATGGCCCCAGGAGTCCCAACCCTAACCACTTGGTAAGCCGGCCCTCAGTGCTGAGCAGGGCCTCCCCGGCCCCTTGGGGAGGTGGTGCAGAGGGCAGGGCCGCCATTGCCCAGGAACCTCCCTAGACAGTCCCCAGGAAGCCCTGCTCCCCATCTTTCTGCCAGGCCTGGCTCAGGGTGTGGGGTCCCAGGAGAGCCACCAGCAACTGACTCGCAGGCCTGAGCCCACTGGGCATGGCCACTTGGCTGGGAGCCATTGTTAGGGTGGCAGCAAAGGTGGACGTAAGGAGGTAAAGGAGGTGGCCGGGAAGAAACGCAGGTCTCCTGAGAAAGGTTCTGGAAAAGGAAACTAAGTTGGGTAGGGGCTGGCCTTGAGGATCTACTGGTCAGTCCTCGCATCTTGGCCAGGAAGTCTGGGGCAAACAGGGAACAGGCTGGCCAGGCCTCAGCTGCCCCACTGGTCTGCCCTCCTGGAGCCGGAGTCTGGGGGGGGGGGGGGGCGTGGAGGGACGGACAGCACGCAGTGGCCAGCAGGCCAAGGGCAGGTTCATGGCTGACGCGAGTGCTGTCCAGAGAGGCAGAGGCCTGCCTGGTCCACATGACTGGGACTCGGCTGAGGACAGGCACCAGAACACCTGGGACCACACCGGCCCGAGCTGCCTCTCTACCCAGACCCAACTGCCTTCACCCCAGGCCCTGCCTGCCCCAAAGCACTGCCCGCGAAGACGACACAGAGCCACCCAGGAGACAGCTCTAGTCCCGGAGCCTCCGGTCAGCCTTGCGTGGCCACAGGTCCCTGTCAGGCCCAGCGGGCCCCACGTCTACGCCGGTCTGTCCTGACAGAGCTGCTCTCCCGAGCAGACACCCGCTGGGGACGTCGCTCCCCCCGAGCCCCGGGTGCCTTCCTGTGACGTTGGTGCCTGTGCAAGGCCTGGGAGATGAACGCTCAGGCTCTCGCTGCCTGCCCAGCCGGGAGAGGGCCTGCCACCGTCCTGGGCCCAGTGTACGGACCTGCAGAACAGCAGAGGCATCTGTCCTCTGCCCGTGAGGGTCTCGGACGACCCCACCCAGCGTTCTCAGGCGGCTCTGGAGAGCAGAGGCCTCCCCACGGAGCCCGTCTCAGGCCGGTCAGTTCCAGGGCTGCGCTGAGCAGCGCAGGGGCTCCTGGCAGAGGGCTACTTACTCCAGCTGGATGTGGCCTCCGGGGCAGGGCCTCCTGGACCAGAACCAACAGGAACAAAGTGCCCTTGAAGCCTCCAGGGCGGGGGCAGGATCCCAGAGTCCCGATCCCAACAGACTGGCGCTCCAGCGCGGAAACAGGAGCGTCGGGACGGACCGCACCCCTCACCCGGCCCTCGTCCAACCTGGTGCTGACCTGACGGCCCGCTGCCGTGCAGCCCGCCAGCCCCGTGGGGACCCTCATCTTGCGTCCGGTGCTCTGAGCCTTGCTCCCAGGCTGGCAGATCACGTGTGACCCTGACCCTCGGGCTGACCTGGATCTTCTCATCACCCTAAGCCTGGCCTCTGACCTCAGATCTGAGCACGGCAGACTGTTTCAGCGACCGAGACCCTCAGGGTCAGCCAAAGGCACAGGTGCCGGCCACTGGGCAACCCGTCCCCCGTGGGCGTTCCTCAAGGAGAGCTGCGGGCGGCAGGGCTGCCACTCACCACTGAGGGACGCGCCGCAGGTGGCCACCCACGCCGGGAGGGCCCGTGCTGCAGGGCAGGGAGCAGGGACGTCACATACAAATCACACAGGAGACCTGAGGGAAGCCTGGCTGATGGACCCGAGAGCCACAGAAGCAGGTGTGGGGATGGAGGACGGAGCACGGCCTCGTGTCACGTGGTCGTCAGCGCCAGACCACAAGGACCGGTGGCCGGCACGCAGCCGTCAAAGTCACGTGGGCTCAGGCGACGGTGAGATCCACCTACGGTGCAAGGAGCCGGGAGGCGGGGCCCCGGGGAAGGCAGGGCGAGGGGTGCCCGGGTAGGGCTGACGCAGGTCGGCACCGGTGCAGACGGAACGGCGGAGCGGAGGGCAGGCGGCCGCTCTGCCGCCCCAGGCAAGTTCTCCCAGAGGAAGGAAAAATGAGAGGGGAAGCTGGAGTCGACTCAAGGACACAGGCCTCCGTCACGGGCGCTGCCTGGCCGTGGGCGCCGCCGGAGAGGGCGTTTATTACCGAGGGCCTGGGGAGCGGCTCGGCGCGGCCGGCCTCCCGCAGCAGCAGGGAGCCCTTACTGCAACAGCGCCGGGGCCCCGGTCCCAGGGACGCAGGACCGTGGCCCCCGGGGTCCCGGCCGAGGCTGTCTCCCGGTGGCCGGCGCATCTGGGATTGCGAGGAGGGAGCGGGCAGGCCGCGTGGCCACCTGCCCCGGCGGTGGGGGCCCTACCAGTCCTGGGTGTCCCAGCCGTCGTCCACCACGGCCGGCGGCGCTGCCTTCTTGGCGGCCTTGGCCCTGCCCTCCCCGCCACCCCCCCAGGCCCGCCCGCCGTCACTGGTGTCGCTGTGCCGGCTGTCGGACGCGGAGCCCGAGCCCCACGCGTCCCAGCTGTCCGAGCTCCTCTTGTCAGCCGAGGCGTCCGCGCACGTCCAGCTGTCACTGCTCGGGGACCCGCGGGCCCTGGCGGGGTCGGCGCTCCCGAAGGCCTCCCAGAAGCTCCGGTCAACGGTGCCCTGGCAGCTCTGGCCCTCCGGGGGTCTGGGGCGGACAGCGTGCTCTGAGCGGCTCCCGGAGCCACAGGTCGCCACGTGGCCCCGAGCCACCTGGCCTTCCCTCGACGTCTCCCCAGAGAACGAGCCCCCACCCAGAGCCCCGTCCCCAACCAGGGCGCTCAGCCGGCACCCCTCACGGCCCCGGAGCCGTCGTTCTCGCTCAGGGCGGAGGAGACCCAGCCTCGGGAAAGGCTCAGGTCTCCTGCCTCCAGAGCCCACGCTCCACCAGCCCCGTCCAAGGACAGGACGTTTTGAAGGAAAATGTAAAATGCTGGTTTCCCACAACGATTAAGAAGAAAACCCAGAGACCTGACCCTCCTCCGCCACGTGGAGTCAGCTCAGGACGCGAACCCCTCACGCAAACCGCAGGCACGTCACTGAGCACACCCAACAGTACGTGGGGAGGGAAGCGCGTGGCAGCCCACCCGTGAGCAAGGGAAACGCGCCCAGGTGGCAAGGGCAGACGGACGGCACCCGCCACGGCCTGAGTGGCCGCTGCTCCGGGCCTGGCCCGAGGCCGCCCCCCATCAGATCCCCAGGACCCCACCTGGGGTCACAGAAGGAGCAAGCTGGCCAGCCTGGGTTCCCAGCAGACAGGCCTGGGCGAGAGCCCCGAGGGCCCCAGACGCCCCGGAGGTGGGCCGGAGCCCAGCCGTAACCTCCTCTCCCTCGGCCTGTTCCACGGGGCGGGGCTGAGACCGCCCTCCCTTCCCCAGGCCTCGGCAGCGCGCGGCAGCTCCCACAGGGCTGAAGGCAGGGCTGCAGAGCAAGAGGCCAGGGGGCCGACGTGCCTCTCTTCACCTTCAGGGCTGCAGGGGCTTCTGCCCTGTGACCCTGAGCCCCTGGGGAAACACACCTACCCCCCCAGACCCCAGGGGAGAACGCCACGGAAGGAAGCCCGCTTCAGGAAGCGGGGCTGCCATACCTGTCCGATGGGTCCTCCGCTCGCCCAGAAAAAAAGGTGGTGACGTCCCGCCATCCTCTGCTGCCGACGCCCTGGACCTGCAAGGAGACGGCGCAGGTGCTCAGCCTGGGCTCTGACACAAAGCGCGGCGTCGGGAGAGCCGGGTGCAGTTCAGAAACGCAGCAACCCCGCGGAGCTTGGGCCAGTCCACCCCGGACAGGACTGCTGGGGACGGCGGGACGCCCGCCGTGTGGATGTGACAGGCCCCCGGGCGGGAAGCAGGGCCAGTGCTCCTCCCCCCACCGCCGCAGCGCTAAGGCAGAGCAGGCGGCCGCCCGGCACACTCACCGGGAAGGTCGGCAGCAGCGAGACAAGGACAGAAAGAAAAGCAACAGGTTAGTGGCTGTGACGGGCGCCCGTCAAGCCGTCTCCATGCTCCTCAGGCCGTCGGCACCGGAGCGTCCACCTGACCCTCCTCACATCCTGTGGGCCCCGCAGGCCGAGAGGCGATGGGGTGTGAAACGCCCGGGCCCTCCTGCTCGCGGTCCCAGGTGCCTTGGAACATGGAGACGCTTCTGCGGAACCCGCGTGTCAGGCGGGGCTGCCCTACCTTGGCTGCCAACTCAGAGAACCCACTGGACACGTCATCAAAAACCTTTCCCTCCTTCACCTGGTGGGTGGAGACAGCGTCACTGCAGCTGCCCGCTGCCCGCTGCGGACAAAGGACGACGCCCGGGCACCTGTCCGGGGGCCTGTCTCAGCGCCGCGCCGCCCCCTCCCCAGAAGTGAAGGTGAGGAGCGGGCCGGCCACACTGCAGCCCGGGCCGGTCCAGCTCAGACCCTCCCTGGTGGTCTCCTGGGCACAGGCTGGCACTGTTCCCGCCCGGGGAGCGTCTCTGCCCTGTCTGGACCGCCTCCGGGGCCAGGGGTCGGGCGCACATCCAGCCACGTGGGAGCACGGCCCAAGGCCGGGCCTTGCTGAGCCGGGCACAAGAGCCACAGGCACGGGGCACCCATGGAGACACGCGGAGTGTACACGCGAGTCTAAACCCCCGAAAAGAGCTCCAGCACCAACTGCCCCCCAAACGAGGCCCCCGGGAGCGGCACACAGCTGAGCACCGACGTCCCCGTGTTACCTTCTCCTGCGCTGGTTTGAGGACACTCTCGTTCAGACTGTGGCCCAACTCCGACGCCTGTTGGGTGGAAAAACGCAATGAGAAGAAGCTGCACCTGCAGCGCCACGCTCACCCCAGGACCGCGCACCCTGCCCGCAGAGGGGAGGCAGCGCACGGCGAGCAGCCCGCCAGCACCCGAGGCTCTGTGCTGTCGCGGAGGCTGGAGACCGCTGCCCCGGCCCACGCACCCCGGGAAGGGGCCCGGACGGCAGCAAGCCCCCGGGGGTCCACCCGGTCCAGCGGCCACCGTCAGGCTCTGCCCACCTCGGCCCACGCGACCCACCCCGGGAGAAGAGCCCCGGCGTCCCCCCCCGACACAGACAGGCGGCTCCAGCCCCACTGCCCCCCAGGGCCCTGCGGGAGGGTGGACAGCAGGACGTGGAGCCGGCAGCGTGCCCGGGCCGGCGGCTCCAGCGGGGGCAGGCAGGACGGAGAGGAAGCACCCAGGGCGCGGGGCCCTCGCCGCCGGGACAGGACGGCCCTGGGTTACCCGGCTGAAGGTAATGGCACCACACGGTAAAAAGCTCCCCGAGGACTCAGGGTGCCTGGCCCTCGGCGCCCCTGCAGCAGCAGCCGCCCGGGTCCTGGGCCCTGCGCCCCTGCCTGTGACGCGGCCGCCCGCGCCCAGTGGACGGGCCAGGAGGGAGCCTGTCGGGCTGGCGGCCGCTGCGAGCACGGGCACAGGAAGCGCCCCCATGCAGGCCACGGCGCGGGCGGCTCGGAGCAGGGCGCATGCCAGACGCGTGGGGGGGGGGGGGGGCGTGCACGGGCACAGACGCGGCCTTACCGGCTCCGGCTGCTGTCTGGAGCCCCAGAACTTTACCCAGACGGCACGGGAGGCGCAGGGAGAGAGAGCGAGGCAGTAGGAGCGGCGTCCGGCAACAACCAGATGCGGTCCCGCGGGCACCACGCGCTCACTGAGGGACCCTGGCACCCCACCCCCACCCCATCCTTCCAGGACGACGGGAGCCAGCGGCTCAGGAGCCGAGCTGGGGGCTCAGAGACGGTCCCTGAGCGGGGCTGGGACAGACCAGCCCTCGGGACGCGAGGGGCCCGCGTGGCCCGGAGGCTCCTGGGACGGTCTCCAGGGCCGCTCCCTCCTGAGTCCTGGCGCCAGAAGGACAGGCGAGCCCAGGGCCCGGCACCACACGGGGACCAGTGGCGCTGCCAGCCAAGGTGTGAAGAAAAGACGAACACCAGGGCCCGAGGCACCGCCCACGAGCAGGGAGGGCACGAGCCAGTGGCAGAGGGACTCTGTGCAGGACGCAGACCCCCGCCCCCCAGGAGGCGCTGGCCTCCTGCCTGCGGCTGCCCAGACTCAGCACGGAGCCTCCTTCCCCACGAGGCCAAGGGCACAGCAGCGCACGGCGGCCCGGCTGCCAGGGTGGGGTCAGGACCGAGGCCTCCTCCACCTCTAGCCCTGCAGGCGCCTGAAGGGGCGCACGGCCACGTGAGCCGGGGAGAGAAACGTGCGTGCGGGCCTGTCGGCGCCGGGGCGGCGCGCCCGCCGAACTCCCCTCCCCTGAGCACAGGGCTCGATGCAGAAGCTTCCTTTACCTTCTGACTTGCTTGGGATCCAAACTTTGTCGCCTGAAAGGAAACAGAGAGAGAGGGCTTTTGGGTCAGCTGCCGGATGCTGGCCACGGGGCTGCACGTTCTCAGGGTCCAGATGCCCAGGCCAGTCTCCTGATGGCCGGGAGGCACCGGTGCTCACCCCACAGCGGCTCCAAGAGGCCCTGCGAAGCTGCCCACCACACCCGCTCCCCTAGCAGGGAGGCCATCAGGGGACGGGCCCCACAGGCCACCAGCCCCCTCCCGCGGGCTCTCTTGCTCTGGCCTCGCCTCTGCCCAGCACCCCGGCTGCGCTGGTAACAAGAGGGAAAGGCCTGGACCCTCCACTGCGGCCCCCTTTACAGACGGGGCCCCGGAGAGAACTGGCACAGGCACGTGGCGAAGCGCTGGTGCCCTGAGGCCAGGCTCCTCTTGGGGCTCTGGGCCCCAGAACCTCCCGTGCTGGCCTTTCCGGGGCCTCTGCTCCGGGTCGGCCTCCAGGCAGCCTCCTGTTCCTGCTCTGGGCCTTCCTGTCACCACCACGGCAGTCTCTCCTCCAGGCCCACCCCACACACAGGCGCAGGCCTGTCCCTTCCTGCCTGGCTCCTGCCCGGTCACCGCCGGAGCCCGAGCACGTGCCCGCGACCCACCTGCCTGTCCTGACAGAACCCCACATCCTGCCTCCAGCCCAGGAGCAGGCGAGGACGACAGGATGCCTCGGGGTCCACACCCCGCAGACCCGGGAGCAGACACGTGGGGCCCCGCTTGGGCCGCGGGGAGAGGGAGGCAGGGAAACAGGTCACCCTGCCCCACCCCCTCAACACCCGCTCCCGGAGCCGGCCCGGGCCCTGCAGGCGGCTCTGCTCTGGCCGGCACACAACCCACCAGCACAGTAAAGAACTCCCACGGGGCCTCGGAGACCCTGGCTGACGGCAGGCCAGGGGGCTGCTCACTGAAGCCCCCTCAGGGTAGATGGACTGCGGCCTGAGCCCCGTGAGGACCCCCTGGCCTCCCAGAGCCACCCATGCAGTCGCGGGACGGGACGGGCTACTTACGCCCTCCTTAGCCGCTGAGGCAAACCTGCTCGCTCCGGTGGTGAAACTGCTCCAGCCCTGAAAGGAAGCAACGTGGAGGCCACGGGGCAGCTCCCCGCACAGCCCCCCGGGAAGCGGCTCCTGGGGCACCGCCAGCTGCCCCGCGCCCGCGCTCTGGGGGCAGCGCTCCCGGCCCCGCCACCCCTGCAGACAGACCGCGGGGGCCCCGGAAACCTGTCCTCCTTCCTCTAAGTCCAAGGTCGTTGCCCCTAAGCCACCAAAACAGGTGAGACAGAAACACTTGGAAATACAAACATCTCACTTAAACCCCCACAGGGCCTGTTCCTCGTGAAGGGAACTGAGAAGACAAGCGTGTTCAGCTTCTTCCCCACGTGGCGGTGGGGGAACGGGGGGACGGACACGGAGACACACACAGCACGCCCTGGGAGGCTCCCGCACAGCAGGCCAGGCCGACCGCCCCTTCTGCCCAGGACCCACACGCCCGCGAGGCCCGGCCAGGAGGCGGCGGCCAGGCGGGCTCCACTCAGCCCAGTTCCCCGGAGGAAGCGCGTCTTGTTCAATCGGATGTATATGTGTTTTGTCGCCAGAGTAAACAAAACACAAAACACGTGGGGGATTAAACTCCGCAAGCTGCGCCGTAAGACGATGCCGTCCGTGAAGGAAAGGCGGGGGGGCCTGCGCGATCCCAGGATGCCGGGCTCCGCGAGGCCCCGGGCACGGGGGCCGGGCCAGGGCGGGCGTCCTCACCGAGTACAGGGACGACATGGCGCTGTTGAGGAAGTCGTCTTCCTTCTTCGGAGGCGGCGCCGTGTTCCCAAACCCCACGTAGCGGTTCTCCGGGGCCCTGGTGAGGACACAAGCAACAGCCCTGCTGCTCCCAGTGGCCGTGGGGGCAGAGACGCCCCCACCCGGCACGGGTGCCCCGCAGGCCGTGCGGCTCCCACGCCCCAGCACGGGGTCAGGCTCTCCTCCGCGCGTGGGACGAGGCCCTCCTGCCGCACCTGCCAGAGGACCCAGCGAGACCCAAAGCGACAGCCGGTCACTGCAGGGAGCAGACATGTTCGTTCACAGGTCACGCAGGTTCCAGGAAGGAAACATGTCCTCTCTGCTTCCGCGTGCTCTCAGGAGCGCCCTTCTCTAAGTGGCTTTCTCTCCATTCAAGCCCCCACCCGAACCTGGGCGGCCAGGCAGCACCGCTGCGGCCTGCCAACCCTGCAGCTGCTGCACACGGGGGTGGCAGCTCCCCCACCTCGCAGGGATCAGACCACCTGAGGCCGGGTTGCCCGGGCCTCCCCGAGCCTCCCCGGAGACCGTACCCCTGACAGGACCCAAGGTCATCGTTCAGCCAGTCCTCGAACGCCTTGTCTGAGGAGGTGGTGGAGTTCTGCGGCTGCCCGGAGGCTCTGCAACAGAAGGTCGGAGGGTCGAGAGTCAGAGAGGCCGACAGGGCGGGCCCACGCCTGCAGCCCCTCAGGGGACTCTGGGAGGTGCTGTCACGCAGACCTGCTCACACCTGGCAGCTCCGAAAACAAAGCTCCGAGCAGAGGGCAGCTCAGGCTTAGAGCTCAGCGGCTGAAGCCGGCAAGGAGCTGGGGGAGGTGCTGCGGGTGGGGGGTGGGGAGCGGCGGCACAGCGGCCCCACGCCTGCCCGTGCCTGCAGGGAGGCTGCAGGGACAGAGGCGAAACGGAGCACGGGGCAGGGGCCTGGAGCCCTTCCAACCGGAATCTCGCCATAGAAGGGAGAAAGGGAAGGGCCGCAGGCTCCCCTGGGGAAAACGGGGAGCCTTCTCTGAGACCGCTCGCCCCGGAACACTGGCCTCCAACCCACAAAAGGACACGGGATGCCCACCAGGGGGATGGGCTGCCCTGCGCGCCTGCGCCCTGGGACGTGGGCAGCCCTCAGGCAGGACAGCAGACCAAAGTGGCCGGCCGCCCGGTCCTGCAGAGCTGCCGCCTGTCGGGGCCACAGCCCTGAGAGACGGGGGATGCACTTCTACTTCGGACGTGCCTTTCCCAGCTGAACGTTCACTAGAAGTTTGAATTGTAACTTAAAATGTTGTCCTTCCCACTGCCTTTAGAAATGGCTCACAATTGGAACTGTTACCACGACAGCACGGGGCCCCTGAGCCAAGGTTAAGGTCAGGGTTGGGCACACCCGGCACAGAGCTCAGCCAGCAAGCCAGACGAGTACCTACCGGTGGGCAGAGGACGATGGCAGCGTCTTGGGCTGAGGCGGGGTCCAGTTCTGGGCGGGCGATGACTCCAGAGACCATTCTCTGCCTTCGGCCAGAGTGGCCACCTGCCAAGGGCACCCAGGTGAGAGAGCAGGGAAGCGTCGGGGCCGCGTGGATGCCCCCTCCTCCAGGGCGCTCTGCCGGCCCCACCCACGCCCCTCCAACCCCGCCGCCCCGGTGGCCACAGGCTGGGGTTCTGCAGGGTGCAGGCACCGAACTGGCTCTCTCCACGGGCAGCGCACGAGCAAGCTCCTGGTCGGTGTGTCTCCAGCCCCAAGCGCCCGGGGCCCCCTTTCTGCACCCCCAAATGATGGACCCCCCCCGTGGCACTGCTGTCCTCAGGAGTGTTTCAGCTGCGTGTGGACTGCACACGGCCCCCGTGCCGTGTTGAACCCACAGGGGACCTCAGCTCCCGGAACCACTAAAGCAGCCGCTGGACAGAGCAGCCTGCACACGGCTGGGGCCGGTCCTCACCTTGTCCCTGAAGAGGGCGGCAGCCTTGCTGCTGTACTTCTCCTGCAGGGACCAGCACGGGTCATAGTCCTCCTGAGACTCCAGGAACTCCCGGAACTTAGCGTTCCCGCCCGCCTTCATCTTCTCCAGCTCCACGTCCTTCCACTTGTCCATGGTGACAGACCGGACAAAGCTACACACCAGAGGGCCGACCTCGCCACCAGTACCGGGCACCCAGCACCCGCCCGAGGGCCGACCTCGCCTCAGGTACCGGGCACCCAGCATCCGCCCCCCGAGGGCCGACCTCGCCTCCGGTACTGGGCACCCAGCACCCGCCCCCCGAGGGCCGACCTCGCCTCCAGTACCGGCATCCGAGAGCCCACCCCCAAAGAGTCTCGAATTAGACATGTGGGCCTCCCGCGACAGAGCACCAGGCAGGGAGGAGCCGGCCCGTGAGAGGGCCTGCGCCTTCCCGACCCCGTGCCCGGCAGCAGGCCCTGGCCCAGGAGCCCCGCGGAGCGGAGGGCACTGACCTGAGGTGCACCCCGAGCCCGCGGTGCTTCCCCGAGCACTCCAGGCAGATCCAGATGCCGTAGGTCACGCTCACCCACTGGGGGTTGAAGGCACCACACTCAAAACACACCTGCCAAGAGCACCCAGGTGGCTCACTTGCGGGCGGGGCGGGGCCCGGGGACCCCGAAGACCCAATGAGTGGCCCCAGAGGGGACGGAGGGAGGCTGGCTGTGAGGCCAGTGGCGGCGGGGAGGGAGAGCTCTGAGGCTGTGAGCAAGTCCCAGAGGTTCCCGAAACCGAAGTCAAGTGTCAAGGAAAAGGGGACGCTTACGTTGTTTTCATCTTGCACCCGAACTTCCTTAAGCACTTTCCTGGTCCTTGGGCTGGCCATGGCGCTGCGGGAGAGAAAAACAAGCTTTCCAGCTTCCAGATGGGTCACTTCACAAGAAAACCAACTGTTGATGCAAACACATGACAAAGTACAACTTCAAACGCGCACAGCTGCTTGGAAGCTGCAGGGCAACAGGGCTGCTCACAGGCGGCATCGGGGCCGCACGTACTGCAGGAACCCGCCCTCCGGCGCTGAGAGGAGCCGAGAGCAGTCTGGACACTCCCAGGACAACAGCGACGTGACTATTAGGGGCAACGTGCAGCTGCCGGGCGCCACTCGTCACATACCATCAAGACCACACGTTTTACAAAAACGTCCATCTCCTGGTGAGTCCACAGCAAGCGGTGGTCTTTATAAAATGTGCTCAGACCGGCTGCTAAACCTCACTCCCTGCTTTCGGGGCGACACACCGGACTCGGGCTGACAGCATCCGAAGACAGGGAGCCCCGCACTCTCGGCCCCCGCAACACCCCCACCAGTGCAGGGAGGCTCGCCTGACACGGGAAGAGGCTGGCCTCCCTGGGGCCATGTGGCCGCAGCAGGGCAAGGACAGGGGCCTGTGGCCCAGCAGACCTGCCACCACGCCTCACGGGCACACGGCCAAGGAAAAGCAGCCACACAGCCTGGGCTGAGGAGATGCCCTTTATTTCCTTACAGATCTCCTAGCTTCAGCAGAGTTCAAGTCCAACTGGTGGCCTGTTTAATTCATGGCCAGGAAAGTCAATACAGTAAGATTCAGGCGGGGGTGGGGGCGCCCAGCATGGTGATGGACGTAAATTAACCCCTGGACCCCCGGCCTGGACCTCAGGTTGGCCCTTCCCTCGTGAGCAGAACCTGCAGGCTGTCCCTCCAGCTACCATCTCAGGACACACGGCCACTGTAAGGGACAGAGCCACACACCTGGGCTGCTGACCGGGCACCCTGCTCTGTGAGGGGACCGCTCCGACTGGCTTTCCTGCTGCTGCTGCAGCGTGAAAGCCCAGGAGCATCTCCGCCCGGGTCTGCCTGTCACCTTCGGTTACTCCCTAAGGGAACCCCGCCTCTCCTGCAACCGCCCCTCCTGAATCCACTTTTAAGCTCGTTCAAGTCAGGAGATAGACGTCTGCTTCCCATCATCTAGGGAAAGAAAACCAAGGGGTCACCTGCGGCCTTTCTGCTCTATGTCTCTGTGCTGAGTGTGACGTCTCAGAGGTGAACACCTGAACCCAGAATCCCATCCAGCACCTGGCCCGACCCACTCAGGTGGGACCCTGTTCTCACACTGAGCTCTAGTCACCCACAGCGCAAAGGCAGAAACGGGTGGCCTCTGGGAGCACTTTCCAGAGAACTGTGTCTGCCCAGAGGCTCCCGTCCTGGCCAACAGGACACAGGCAAACAAGAGTCAGGACTGGGGTGAGCCTGCCCTGAATTTCTAAATGTGTAAAAGAAGGGAGAGTGAGTGTCTGCAGAATTACTGCAGGGAAAATACATGAAAAGTAAGACTTGGCTCGGATTTCAAAGGAACTTTTTTGGATGTGAGAATCCTTTAGTTCTGTTAAATGCTAACTTTAACACATAAAAACAAATACCTTCAAAATAGTTTATTTTGAAAAATAATCCAAGAACTCCCGCTTTTATGCTTGCAACCAAGATGGTAAAACACACCTCTCTGCAAGTGTACGCGGCTTCAGTAAACGGGGAACCAAGTGAGAACACGTCTCAGTTCACGAAAGAAGCCACCCGTGGGAGCCCGGAACGCTATTCCTTACACGGGGACTTCCTCAACACGGGAGATTAAGAGCGATGACTCAGGGACACTGCTTGGGGCTGCCACACAGGCGACAGGCAGAAATCATGGTCACCTTTCTCAGAAGCCACCCGAGGCACCGAGAGCACCTACGTCGAAGCACAACCGTCTCTCATCCTAAAGCACCGCTACTTCTGAATTTCTGTAGCGCCTGGTCCCAGGACGGAGGCCAAAGCCAACTGAAACGCCCATCACCCCCGGGCCGTCATCACAGCCTCCCTTGGCACCGAGGCAGAGGACGGCGGGGACCCGTCGCCCGCACTCCACGAGCACCATTCAGTCTCACGTCGGCGGTCGGCGACGACGCCGTGCCGCAGCGCAGCGCTGCTAACCGCACGCCGCTGCGGAGAACCCCGACGTCCCTTCCCGGCTTCCCCGCCCTCCCGCGAGGCGAGCGGCCGAAGGCCAGCCTGCCGGTTCCGATCAGACCCGCCTCCCCCGCACCGAGGGGAGGACGCTGCCCTCCCAGGAGCGGAGGCCCCTTCCGAGCCCAGACCCGGCCTGGCTGGGCTCTGAGCGCAAACCGGCCCCCGGGCCCGAGGCAGGGGCGCCCGGGGGCCCGCGGACCAGGCCGGCGCGAGCGCGGGGGGCGCGGCCGGGCCCCGGGACGGCGGCCTCGGGGCGGGCGGGCGTCCGGGCGGGGGCGGCCGCCGGCAGGGGCCGGGGCCTCGGGGCCTCGGCCGTGCGCTTACCGGGCAGGGGGCTCGAGCCTGCGCGCCGCGTCGGGCCGGGGTCAGCGCGGGGGGCCCGGGTCGGGGTCGGCCGCGCCGCGAACTGCACCGACGACGCCCGCCGGCCGCCCGCCGCCGCCGCCGCCGCCGCCGCCGCCCCGCCGCCACCCGCTTCCGGCTACGTCGCGCCTCGCAAGGCCTGGTGGGAAGCCGGGGCTGGCCGGCGGGGGCGGGACTTCCGGCCCGCCAGCTTGGCCGGAAGCGCGGCCCCGCCCCCGTCGCTATGGGGACGCGTCCTCTTCTGGGCGGCTGTTTCAGAGCTGCCGGTCCGGCCCGGTCCCGCGGTAGCCTGGGGACCGACAGCCGTGCCAGCCGGCGGTGCGCCGTCAGGATCCGGACGGGAAACGGATGGCCTGCTCCAATTAGGATGATTCATGGGCGTGTACTTACGAGGGGGCTGATTAGGAGGGCGTGGGCGAGTTTAGGGCCGTAGGAATTCTGCGGGAACCCAGGGCTGCAGCCGCAGAGCTGTGACGTCAGCAAGGCTCCAAGGCAAAGGGGGAGGGAGGGGCCCGGGCGCGCGAAGGACAGGGTCCTCAGGGCCGCTGCCCCAGAGGAGCTGCCATCTTTGGTGGAGGGCATGGCCTGCCCAAGGGGACCTAGTAGAAGAAGCCTCAGGAATAAACACCGCCCTGTCTGGCCTCTCGCTCTCTGGTCTCCCGATTTTGCTTCCCACTGGCCGAGCCCACCGGTGCAGTCTGAGGTGGAGAAGGGCGGGGTGGATACGGAGGGCAGCTCGAGACGTTGCAACAGGCTGCAAAGCAGTATGAATAGTAGAATCCCAAACGGGGAAACACGCCTGCAGGAAGAGCCGTCCGAGAGGGATGGTCTCTGGGGAGTATAACTGCAAGTGGGTTTTGGTTTTGGTTTTACTTTGTGCTTCTGTGCGTATTCCACAGATTCTTCATTGCTCGATGTAACTTTTGGAGCAATCAAGGAGGAACATTTTTACTGAGGTGTAATTTACATTCAATGAGCTTTGAGAAATGACACCCCCGTGCAACCTCCACCATAATCATTTCCGTCACTGGCAACCACTGTCCTTACTTTTATCCCTGTTTCTTAGTTTGCCTGTTCTAGAACTTCATATAAATAAATTCAATAAGGACTCTTGTGAATGGCTTCTTTCACTTAGCATCATGTTTTCAAGGTTCATCCATGTCATCGCATGTCAGCCCTTCATTCCTTTTTATGGCTGAAAACTATCCCATTAAACGAACATACCTCTTTGTTTATCCATTCACACACTGGACCGTGGAGTCATTTCTGGGTCTTGGCTATTGTGAATAAAGCTGCCCCGAAATTCACGGGGGTACATTTTAAAATTTCTTTTGCGTAGTTACGTAGTAGAAGTTAAGTTGCTGGGTGATGGGGGAGGTGTGTGTTGAATGTCGTAAGAAATTGCAAAGCAGTCTCCCAAAATGGCTGCACCATCTCACACCCCACCAGCAGTGTGAGAGCTCCGGTGTCTGGTGGGTGCATGGGGTGGTCTCATTTGCATTTCCCTCCATTGCTGATTGAAAGCTGCCCTGGAGGCTTAGCTGAGCTTCCTGGCCCTTCCAGGCCACCCTGTGCCCAGCTCAGCATCAGTACCTCCTGCAACCAGGGGAAGCCCTCAGGAAGGAACCAGCAGGGGTTGCAGGGAGAAGCCACTGGCATCACAGAAACAAGAGGGCTGAGGTGATGTGGACGGGGCACCCACAGGGTCTACGCGGGGGCAATGTGAGACAGTGTAGATTTTGGCACGAGACCCTGGGGTTGGGATTGTGTGGGCTCCACAAGTTCAGAGAGCAAGAGCCCTGCACTGGATTCCTTACATGGGCTCCCTGGAGGAGGCGGGCTGTGAAGGATGTTGAAAGGGAGGAGAGGAAAAAGGAAGGCACAACAGGAGCCAACATTTGGCACTGGCTAGAGCAAACACCCAGCAGAGACTGAACTTTCAGTTTTCTGATCATAAAGCTAAAAGGTCAACCCTCACTCCAGCGCTGGCTTGGAGAGGCTTGGGGCTACGATCACCCCCAGAGCCAAGAGCAGAGGGGCGGCTCTTCCAAGGACAGGGCAAGCCTACAGCCTCACAGCAACTGTGGCGGCCCCTGCCTGTCTCTGCCACCTCAAGGCTGGTTCAGTGACCAAGAGACAGAGGACAAATCTGGGCAATGAAGTGGTGAATGGTGCTGAACATGTAGCTGCATATTGAAAACGTTTTATTACCCCATCTAAGATATTTAGATCACTTGTTTTTCTTCTAGAACCGCTGGCAGTCCATTAACTTCCGGTGAGAGTAGTGTGACCACCTTTGTGGTTTCCTTCGCAGGGCTCCTGAAGCTCTCGATGTGAGTAAAACCGAAGGGAACACGAGGGCAGCAAAATGAAAACCTCAGAGTAAATGGCTATGCAGGCTGGGGCTGGCCCAGGCCATGCAAGTTCACCTGTGAAGTTGCCGGGGGACCTGGGGCACATCGCTGCTGCCTCCTGGACTCAGTTTCCCCATCTGTGAAAGGAGGGCTCCAATTCCCCTTTCGGGCCAGAGGCCCACACTTCCTGCCCACTTGCCAGACGTCAGGCCCTGGGTTTGAAAAGGAAGATCTCGTGTAAACTGCGCGACAGTGCAGCTCTTTCTGATGTGAACCCGTTGTTCAGGTGAAGAAATGGAGGCGCAGAACAAGTCAGCCATTGGCCCCAGGTCGAGAAGGCAGTTAGTGGTGGAGCCGAGGTTGGTACCCAGCTTGCATAACACCCTCCGCAGAGTAGGAGGGCGTGGGGGCTAAGCGTCCACTGGGGGCACACTGGTGTCCTCTGATCTGACCCAGCACCAGTCTCAGAGATCGGTTTCGTTCCAAACATGTTCAAGGAACGGAGGACTTGGGTGGGGCCGTGAGCGCTGGACACCCGTGTCCCTGTCAGGGGCTCACGACCGGCTCCCAGGGGTCCAGCCGGCTGCCATCAGGGGTGGCAGAGCTTAAAACAACAGCTGAGGCTACACAGGGCTGGTGAGGGCCATGCGTGTGCCTGTGTGAGTGTGCCCATCTGTGAGCATGTTTGGGTTTTCACATGTGTGCAGCGTGCACGAGAGGTGCGTGTGCGTGTGTACACACGGGCATGGTATTGCATGTGTGGTCTGTGCCAAGGCTCATGAGGCTCCAGGTCCTTGTCTTGTGCTGAGTCCCCCACGCACACAGCAGCTGTGGCTCTGGGCTGTGCCCCGGGGAGGGGCTGCCCCCAGGGCTTCCCAGAGAAGCAGGGTGTGCGGAGCTGTGCTGCACAGCGGCAGAGGCTGTGGCTCGAGCCGGAGGGGCCGCCCCAGCCCCGGCCCCGGCCCCGGCCCCGGCCCCGGCCAGCGGCAGCGCACGTGGATGTGGGCCAGGCTACTCGGACCCCAGAGGCACTGCAGCAGCGCTCGCCCCGAGACCCCGCGCGCGCGGGGAGAAGTGAAACCAGCAC
Organism: Hippopotamus amphibius kiboko; assembly: GCF_030028045.1. Taxonomy (NCBI): domain Eukaryota; kingdom Metazoa; phylum Chordata; class Mammalia; order Artiodactyla; family Hippopotamidae; genus Hippopotamus; species Hippopotamus amphibius. Next base: position 765,348 of record NC_080197.1, read on the forward strand.
TGTGCCTGCCTCACCCTCCCCGGAGCGCAGCTCCCCTCCCCCACCCCCCCCACCCCCCCACCCCCCCCACCCCCCCCACCCCCCCGCCGCACCCTGGGCGTGGCCCCCAGGTCAGCGTTCCTGACACGGACACAGGCTGAGGAGGGCTGCGCAGGGCCCCTGAGGACAAGGCTCCTTCCCCGCCTGGGAACAGGGTGGCTCTCGGGAAGTCCCACTGCCTGTATTTAAACACCAGCCATCGTGTGGTCCTGTCAGGAGCCTGGGGCGTGGCAGGACTTTGGGGGCATCTCGAAATGACTGTCTAATCCCATTGACTGGCCAGCACTCCAGGGCCACCTGGAGAGGTGGACTCCAGCCTCAGGTGTCACCAGAGCCCTGCTCTCCCTCTGGACTCTTAGCTGATCTTGAAATCTCTCCCATGCTGGGCTCAGCTCAGGGGCGGGGGTGTTTCTCACACTGTTTAAGGGGCCACCCAGGCCCCCACTGGCCTCCAGGGAGCAGTGAAACCCACCTTGAGGCTGACAGGGCCTCAGGTCCATGGAAACAGCCCTAGTTTCCCAGCGGGAGGGCCCGCGGCCAGCATCATTCGTCCTGTCCCACCGATGCAGATTGAGCCGTCTGTTTGCCGGGCGCTGGTGGGCAGAGGACAGATGGACCTGGGTGGCACTGGAGCATCTGTGATGACGGGAAGCAGAGCTGCAGGGCCCGACGTGGGTTCAGGTGCTGCTGAGGCAGACTTTTGAGCCTGAACCGAGGGAAAAATTGAGTCCCTTCTGGGTGCCAGGCCTCATGATGGGCCCTTGGAAGCCCACAGAAATAAACGGACGTGCAATCCTCAATTCCCATCATGGCTCCTGTTTTTCGTTCCCCAATAGCGTGTGCGGGTCTGAGGGCTCAGATCCCGGGAAGATCTATGACAGGAAGACCCACACACCCCATGCCTTAGCCCCTCCCATGCCTATCAAGATTCTAGTTGTTAGAGACAGAAAACCCAACTCCATGTGACTTAAACAACAAAGGGATGTTATTGGCTCGTGTGGTGAAAAGTCCAGTGGTATGTTGGCTTTCAGGTGAGGCTTGATCCAGCAGCTCAACAATATCACTGAGAACCAGGTTTCTCTCCCTATCTCCTAAGGCTGTAACCTCCCTGGTTCACATCCCAGCCAAAAGCCCAAGATTCACTAGCTTGGGTCATGTGTCCACTTCTAAACCAATAACAGGCCAAGGGGATGGAATGTGCTGACCTGTGGCATCTAAGCCCCGAGTTCCAGCCCTGGAGCTCAGGAAGCAGGAAGGTTCCCAGGACTGCAAGGACCCGAAACAGAAGTCTAAGGGGTCGGGGAGCAAGCAGTCAACACCTTCTGAGCAGCCCACGGCCATGCCCCCTGGGGGCCAGGTGAGCTCTCCCTGTGGCCAAGGCGGAGGTGGGCATTTCCTGGCTCCCCCTGTGTCCCTCGGGCCCAGCATGAGCCCAGCCAGCATGGTACGAATGCTGGGGATGCCTGGGTGGGGCTCTGCCTGTCTCCTCTTCTCTTGGGTGGTGGGGGGGAGGACTGCTGTTGGGAGGAAGGAGGGAACGGGTGTAGGTGGACAGGCGGGTCCTCTGTCTGGAGAGGCAGGAACTCGTCCTGGAGGTGGGAGGGAGGAGGGGTTTCAGGTAGACACAGGACCTGGAGCCACGAGGAGGCTGAGAAGAGCCGGCCAGGGGGTGGGCGGCAAACTGCGCACAGCTGCTGACACACGACCTCAAGGCCCACATGACCGCGGAGGGGTGGGGTGGGGGTTAGGAATCGGGTCTTGAAGGACCACAAATGCAGCCCGTCACGATCTGGGCTGAGAGCACTCCTGGTCGGTCAGCCGGGAGGCCTGAGAGCCCTGAGAGCCTGCCGCCAGGAACTGTGACCCTCATCCCACGGTCTTAGCTCCCGGGTACCTGCCAGCTGTGAAACCTGGAATTCCCCAGCAAGGGGAGCCGCCACGCCGCGATCCACCCCTCCCCCATGCCCCCCTCCAACCCCCGACCTGGACTGTGGACCCAGCCCCGCCCTGAGCTGCGGGCAGGTCCCTGGGCCCAGCGGAGCCTCAGCCTCCCGGTCTGTGAAGTGGGAGCATCATCGCCCCTCCCCCACGGTCCCCGTGGCGTTGACGGCGGTGGGCGGGGGGAGGGAGCTGAGGGACAAGGCTTCTGTTGTGCCTCCTCCCTGGGGCGACTTCTCAGCTCAGGAGGGGCCGCCTGGGCTCCTGGTCACTTCACACCCCTCACCTGCACGGAGACAGAAGCAAAGGCTTCGGGAGTGGGGGAGAGGACGTCAGCAGGGCAGAAGCGCCTGTCAGCAGCCGGTGTTCCCTTTGCTCCCGAAGACCAGGCATCCTTCCTGGGACTTGGCAAACACTGGCTTGACGTGGGTGGTCCTGTGCCGCCGGAGGATCGTACCCCATGCCAGGCCTCTACCGAGAGACAGAGACGGGGGACAGCGGGGACCCAGAGCCAGGTAGGGGGCGGCCGCTGGCCTCGGCACAGGACACACAGGCCTGCAGACCGGCTTCCCTCTGCCTGTGATTGTTTCCTGTTTGCTTAATGAGCCAAACGTTTAAGGCCCCCACCCCCAGCTTTCCCCTTTAATCCCTGAATCGCTGACAGGGATGACGAGGTCCCAGCGAGACCTGTGGATGGACCATCCTCTGTGCTCTCACGCACTAGGGTTTTCGAGGTCCAGGCCGACCTGCGGTGCACGTGCCAGAGACAGAGCCTGGACCGTGTGGCTCTGTGTCCGGGTCCCTGCAGCGAGCCGTCCCCTCCCGCCGAGCACTTCAAGCAGGGAGTCAGGGGCTCTCAAAGCCCCGTGGGAGGGCTCCTGGGTTTAACGCCTCATCTGTAGCCCCGACTGACGACAGCACGCTCACAAGGGCCTGTGGTCCGTCTGGGAGAACCAGCGTGGTGTCTGTCTGCACGCAGGGCCTCCACCTGGGCCGAGGGAGTTCGCTCCTGCGCCAGGTGCCCCGGGAGCCCGGGCTGCTCTCCGTGTTCTTTCAAAGGAAGAGCCGGGTCAACAGGGCCTCCCGCTGGGCTGCCTTTAATCGGGGCCAGATGAAGGCGTCAGGCCCCCCCACCCCGTGCAGTTCTGGGGACGGGCCTCTGTTTTTCCAGGAGTGTTTGGTGATAGTTAGGAAGGTCTCCCAAATTCACCTGAAAACGTCTGTGCACATGCCTCGGACCCGTCCTTCTGGGTGAACAGGGACGGCAAGAGGTTGTGACTGCAGAAATCCCTCCAGGCCGTGGAGAGCTGACCCGGCACAGGCCCAGCGGCAGCTGTTGGCTCTGCCACTGGGAGGGCTGAGCTCTGCAGGGTAGGTGGAGGTGGCGGAGGGGTGCAGGGGGGCCCCAGAACCTCAGTCTGGCCTCTCCAAGCGTAGCGCTGAATGGTGGCCTCTGGAGGACGCGTCCCTACTGCCTGGAACCTGTGAACAGGACCTTATCTGGGAAATGTGTCTTTGCAGACGGGATTGAGGTAAGGCTCTCACATGAGATTCCCCTGGATTACCTGGGTGAGCCCGAAATGTGTCCTTACAGGACACAGAAGAGGAGGCACAGACAGAGGAAAAGGCCATGTGAAGATAAGGCAGAGATGGGGGGGATGTGGCCACAAGCTCAGGGACGCCTGGGCCATGAGAGCTGGACTCGAGAATGGGTCCTGCCCTGGGGCCTCCAGAGGGAGCGGGCCCTGCTGACACCGTGAGTTTGGACTTCTGGCCTCCAGAACTGGGGGAGAGTAGATTTCTGCGATTTTAAGCACCCCCCCTCCCCCACCTAGTTTGTAGCAAACTTAAAGCTGCCACAGCAAACTGCCTGGATGAGACTGCTCCTTCCCCAGGAAGACATGGTCCCAACACTTGGCGCATCCAGCGTTCACCCTCTGGAAACCAGGGGCACCTCCCCCGACCGCGCCACCGCGGCCCGCAGACCCCAGGGCAGGCGTTCCTCCTGGTTCCCTGCCTGTGCTCAGCGTGCGCAGTGAGGACAGTCCCTCTTCACCCTGGTGACCTGGCTGTGTTGCCCAGGTGTCAGGCTGCCGTCGTCCCTCAGCCCCTCCGGCGGCCTGCTGGGGGCCTGGAGACAGCCCACCTCTGCTCCCTGCTCACGACTCATGGCGCCGCGGTTTCCTGCTGCCCCACATCTGGCTTGGGCGAGGGGCCTCTGACCAGCACGTTCCCGTCTGGGAGTCCACGTAAAATGCAGATTTGGCATAATTCAGCTTTCAAGCATGTAACCCTCAGCCAGAAGGCAAGTGAAGTGAGGAGTTATGTCAAATCCCACAGCCCAGACAGGCCTGGGGAGAGTCACAGCCTTGTCATCTCTAACACGGGTGGCTCTGCACCGGGGGGCCCGCCTCCTGGCCACAGCAGAGGGCATGCCCCTGGTGCATGGACACCACTGACCCTGTGCAGAGCCCCACACGCCAGAGGTCAGTGTCTGAGTGGCTCTGGTTAACCCCCGACCCCTCCACCAGGACCTGGACTTTTGGAACAGGCGATGTCCAGGAGGCCTCCAGGAGGTGCCGGCAGGGGAGGCGAGCCCCATTCCACCCCCAACTGGCATCAGCTTTGACGAGGAGTGGCTGGCCTGCGATGACTTACTTTACTTGGCATCATGTGATTCAAACTGTTCGTTCTCTAGACGGCGCGTATCAGTAACGACATCCCTTCTCATAGCTGGATATACTCCATCGTACGGCACGTATCAGTAGCTAGATCCCTTCTTATTGCTGGATATACTCCATTGTACGGCTGGACCACATGTTTAAATGTATCCATCCATTCAGGGATGCTTGGGCTGTTTCCACGCTGGGCCATTATAAACACTTGTGTGGGCACTTTAGTTTCTTTTGGGCAAATATCTAGGAGTAGAATTGCTGGGTCCCATGGTAACTTCACATTTAACCTCTGAGGATCAGCCAGACTGTTTCCTACGGCAGCGGCACCATTTTACACCCCCTCCAGCCGTGCATCTGAGTTCTGGTTTCTCTGCGTCCTGGCCAGCACTTGCTGTGTCTGTCTGTGGATTCCAGCCGTCCTGGGTGTGAAGGGTTCTCTCGTGGATTTGAGTGGCTTTTCTCTTTTCAGGTGCTTGTCTGGCTTCTGTGTGCAGACATTGCGGTGACAGCCATTGCCCGAGCATCCTGGCACAGGTGAGCGAATGCACGCGGGGGAACCAAAACCATGTAGGGGAAACTCTGGGTAGCTTGTGAAACCATGAGTGGGCTCAGGAATTGAGATTGCCATGAGAAATTGGTCTCAGGCCCCTCCTCTGTAAAGGGGGCTGGTGATAATGGGGTGTCCAGAGCTCCAAGGACCCAAGGTCCAGCGAAGGCTCTGCAAGCGCCCTTGCCTGGAGGCACTACTTAGTCATGAGGCGCTCTGTCACCACCGTCGCCGCGGGGCTGGGACCCTCTGGCTCTGGACCGCTGGAGCCAAGGCTGAAGTGCCACGGGCTGGGCTGCCCCTCACCTGGTGTGGCCCCACACGGCCACCCGCACGGCCACTCCGTTCAGGTCCTTCTCCTCCCCGGGTCTGACCAGGGCCACATCCTGCCTCCCAGCACAAGACTCACTTGATCACGGCTCACCCTGATCTAGAACCCAGTGACTTTCTATGCCCCGTGGGATAACGTCCCACCCAGCCTGTGCCCCTGCCTCACCTGCCTCCCTCCCCACCATCTGCCCTACACCTCACTCAGTCCCACCTCCATGCCCTTGCACGCGGGGGTCCTCATCTAGTCCTCCCTCCACCAAGGACAGGACCCATGCCCCGAGGCTGCCTGCAACCCAGGGTCTCCCGGGGACCCTGGCCTGTCCCAGTCACGGGGCAGACATGGCCCGCAGGCCCCCGCAGCGCCTGGGCAAGTGCGCTGCTGGCAGGCCGGCCCGCCCTCCGCCTGCTCCTGGGTCCTCGCCCCGAGGTGGGGGATGCCCCAGGGGTGGAGTGTGGCTGGGGCCCCATGAGGAAGGAGGGTGGGTGGGTGGGGCACACAGGGCCTGGGGCAAGCGCGGGGCTGGGGTTCCCTGGACTCTATGGGGAGGGTTCGCAGCAGCTCTGGGTCAGTCCTGCGGCCACGGCCCCTCCAGCTTCACGCCGCCACAGAAGCTGAGCCACTGCCCCCTTTAAGAAGGGGTCCCGTCCCCCCCCCCCCAGCTGGCCCCAAACCCCCAGAGGCTGAGAGTCAGGGTTGGGGAGCGAGAGATGCGGCGCCGCTGTTCTTCGGCGCGGAGCGGCGGCCGGGGCGGGACAGAGGGCTGGGGTGAGCTGCGCGTGCTCCCGGCGGGCGGCGACCGCGGGGGCGGGGCCAGGGACGTCGGGGACCTGGGATCACAGGCAGAGCGGGGCGGGGCCGGGCGGGGCCGGGGCGCTGGGCCTCCGGCGCGGGCGGCTGCTGGTCCAGACCCGCGGAGGCGGCGCCCCGGGCCGGGCCTACCCCGCGCGCCGCTGCGCGCTCATCTTCCCCTGCGCTTGCCAGCTGGTGAGTGGCGAGCCCTCCTCGGGCCCGCGGTGCCAGCACACTGGGGGATCCGGACGCCGTCCGACCCTCAGCCCTGCCCGCTGGGTCCGCGACAGCCCCTGGGGGCTCCGACTGGGCACGGCTCGGACCCGCGCGCTTCTGCGGCCGAAGTTCCCGCCGCCCGGGTGGGATGGGAAGCTCGCGCCCTATGCGCGACCCCCACGGCCCCTCCGTGCGACCTGGCGCGTCGGGGCCGGGCTGGGGGCGCGGGGCGGGGCGGCCGTGGGGTCCGAGCGCCCGGCAGGTGCTGGGCGGCTGCTGGAAGCGGCTGGTGACGAACCAAGGCCTCCCGGCGTGGGCGCCCGGCCCGCGATCTCCAAGGCCCATGCGCGCGGCGGGGAAAGGGCGCTGCTGCGCGCGGTGTCCGCGCCGGTCGGGAGGTGCGTGTAGCCCCGAGTGCGCAAGGAGCCTGTGTGAGGTGTGTGTGTGTGTGTGTGTGTGTGTGTGTGTGTGTGTGTGTGTTCCCTTTCCGAAGCCAGCACTAGGCCATGAGTGAGCAGCGGAGTCCACTCTCTGAGACTTGACAGCCCCTGGGGCAAGGGTGCTGGTGAGTTAGAGAGTGGGTGTCCGTCCCGACCGGCGGCCTGTCTGTCTGTGTAGCGGTGTGTGAGCCCCACCCCGCCCGCCGCTGACGCCCCCAGGCTGGAGGAGGAGGCGCCGGCCCTGTGCCCCGGCCTGGCGGGTGGGGAGTGGGGGGAGGCTGAAGAGGCGCCCGGGGCTGCGCCTGTCCTTCGTGTCTGGGGGGAGCTGGGCCCTCCGGACGCAGAGCTTTGTGGGAGGGCCTGGGCGTCCCTCCGCCACGCTTCAGTCCTGCCCTTGGAGCTTCAGGGAGCTCCTGCTGCCCAGGGGGAGGGGGCTACACAAAGGCGGAGGCCGCTGGGCTGGGGAGCAGATGCTGCTGGGCCCCTGGGCCTCTGGTCTGAAAAGGGAAGTGCTGCTTTGTCGAAGGTCTCTGGGTCTGGCCGGGCGCTCTCTCCAGAGCTAGGGGGCCGCGGAGAAAGAAGGCGCTGGCTTCAACGAGGCCGTGAGCAGAGAGTCCTCCTGCACCCACGGCTGTGCAGGGATGCGGATCCTGTTCTTTGCCTGGGGACGGGGCTTCTGTCGGGCTCGCAGGAGGCTGAGATACACAGGGCCACCCGGAGGAAGGAAGGAGCTGCTGGAGCCTCCCTGCGGGGCAGGCCCAGTGCTGTGGACCCGCCGGGCAGGGGTGGTGGGGAGGGAGGAGGGGGCAGACTGTGGGGGCTTTGCTGGGCAGATAAGGCTGGGAGAGAGCCCGGGCCTGCAGAAGGCATGAGGCCCAGGGACTGTGCCCCCGGCAGTAGGGAGCTGTCCCGGGCCCTGGAGCAGTGGTGTCCCTCCAAGGTCGACGGTGCACAGGTGTGCCGCCACAGGCCTCTGGAGGCCTGGCTGCAGCTGGGGCCTGGGGGGAAGGGCCATCAAGGCTCGATGGCAGCAGGGTTCCCGTGGACGGGGGCTTCTCACAGGCTCTTTAGTCTTAGGCGGGTGAGCCCTGGGGCTGGGACAGAGCTGTGTCCCCACACGGTCTGTGGCCACAGCTAAGGGCAGCAGGCAGCTGCTAAAGGCCTTCTGTCCCTGCCATGCACCTGTCCCCCCTCGGCCAGGTGGAGGGGGCGGTGGAGTAGGAAGAGGTTGGACACCGCCCACGGCTCTGGTCCCTAGGTGAGGCGGTGGGGGGTGGGGGTGGGGGCGTCCTTGGCTTTCTTTTCTCTTTCTGACAAGTGTGAGACTTTTCTCGTTACCCAGCTACAGGACAAAGGCCTGGATATCTCAGAGCTTTCGCCCTGAAAAGCAGCGTGAGCTCTGCCTGCCCTGAGCCAGCCGGAGCACCCCGGGGCCCTTCCCCAGGCCCTTCCCCAGGCGGCGATGGGAGCCAGGGCCCAGCGGGGGGCTGGGGGTGGGCGAGCAGGCCGCTGGGGTGCTGTGGAGCGCTGAGCCTGCCAGTGCCTTGGCTTAGAAGAGAAAAAGATGCCCCCATCAGCCCCACCTGTGCTGGCCACCCTCCCAGCTGCAGGGTCTCTCTTTGGTGAGCAGACCCTGGGAGCTGCCCCCCAGACTTAGAGAGCCGTCGGCAGGGATGCACAGCCGGTCTGGCCGTGAGCCTGGGCCTCACGGGACAGTGCCGGTGGCCGGTGATGGAGTGGGGGGCGGCACAGAGAGGGGTCCGGGGGCATCCTCCCTCCGCGGACCCCCTCCTTGTGTGGCACCCGCGGCACATTGGTCAGGGGCTTCGGGCACCAAGGGGAGGCCAGGAGCTCAGACTGTAACTTCATTCTGTGTCTAGGACAGGTGCTGTTGGCCAGCTTGGCCCCGAGGGCTGTGTGTGTGCACTTGTGTGTGCGTGCACGTGGGTGCGTGTGTGTGCACGCGGATGTGCGTTTCTTTCTCCCTGCCCCACGGAGCTTCCCACCACAGTGTAGGCCATTCCGTCTCGGGCTGCCCGTCTCCCTAACCCTTTCCCACCACCTCGGATGTTTGCCCCATGGCAGTCCCTTCACCCACCCCGCCCTGCCCTCATCTGCGGCCGAGGGTCCACGTGGCCCCCATCCTCTGTGGAGACTGCCAGCGTGGGGCTCGAGGCCACCCGCCCACGTCTGCCCAGTCAGGCTGGGCCGGGCTCTCGTGAGGCGGGGGAGGCGGGACGTCTGCCCTTAGGCGCCCGTCTCTTTTCCCACAATCTGTGTACTTGAGGAATGTCTATGTGTGGGCCTCCTCTGGGCCCTGGGGGCCACGCCCAGATGGGGGCAGCCAGCCCTGATGGGCGATGAGGCTCGCTCGGGGCCTGACGGTGGCCTAGCCCCGGCGACGTCTGTAGACAGACGGGCGGGCAGACCCTCTCGCTGCCTTTTGGGTCAGGGCTGCTGACGTTGATGCAAGGTGGACGCCCGCCCCTCACGGAGGCTGCCTGCAGCGCCCCTCCCTGAGACCCCCTGGAATAGCTGCCACTCACTCCAGGCCGTCCACGGTGGCGGGGCAGCCCCCAGGATGCACCCACAGCAGCCGTTTCCTGGGTGCTGGCGGGGGTCCCGTGACGGCTCCGGGACGCAGGCTGGGAGGAGCGGGTGGGGGTTCGGGGGAGGGTTGAGCACCCTGGCTGCCGTTGGGGCTTCTGTGGCCAGCACGCCTGGTGACCGCGGGGCCAGCCCACAAAGGCCCGCCTGGGTGGGCTCTGGCCACGGGGGAGGGAGGCGGCCCCTTGCCACCCATGCTGCCTGCTCCCCTCTGTCGCAGCCCCTGGTGCTCTTGGTCTCCGCCCCTCCAGTCCTGAGTAGGGGCGTGCGGGGACCTTGCCCCCCTGCTGTGAGAAGACTGGCTTCTCGCTCCAACGCCCGAGGCTGCTGCTGGCAGGGGCTCCCCTCCCTCCTCTGCTCTTCGGCGTCCTCCGCAGCCCAGGACTCTGGGGGGCGGCCCCCGCCCCACCCGCTCTGGGTCGCGGTGGTCTCTTGCCTCCGCAGCCCTCCCAGTGGCAGTGAGTGCCGGGTGGACAGTGGGCCCGCGGGGACATCATGGGGTGCAGTCGGATGGTGTCTGGGGTGCAGTGGATTCAGCCATATTTTCTCCTGGTGATGATCGCGGCCCCACAAACATGATGCATGAGTGAATGAGGGAATGTCTTCTGAAGTTACAGCCGAGCTCAGAGCTGGTGCCTCTACCCCGCATATAAAATGGCACGTTTCTCAGGGTCTCTGAGTCCCTGGAGTTGGTCCTCTGTTGGCCGAGCCTGCAGGGCTGGCGTCCACAGAGCTGAGGGGCGGGAGTGTCCTGGAAGGGGAGGGCACCCCAAAGTGCTGAGAGAGCCCAGAGCAGAGAGGGTGCTGACCTGGGGGCCCGAGGGGCCCAGTGCCCATTCGACCTTCCTGCCCTGTGTTTGCCGTTTGGCCCTACAGCCCCGAGTCAGAGCCGCCCCCGTGCTCCCGTTCTGCAGGCGAGGACACTGAGGCTGGGGGCTTGCTCTGGGAGGAACACCCCAGTGGGGATGCTTCCAGGCCCGTCCGACGCGTTTGGAGGTTTTTATTGCAGAGCCGAGACCACCACAGTGGGTGCTGGCCGGGGGTGATCAGTCAGGAGGGGGTCCTGGGCCCCCCGGGGTCCGCAGCCCCTCACTGCCCACCCCTCTCCTAGGTCGCCACCCTGGAGCTGCAGGTGCTCGACTTCCTGGCCCCACGGGTAAGTGGGCGCCCATCCTGGCCGCCCCTGCCCACGTCGTCCTGGTCATCCTGGGGCTCCTGGGCTCCGTCCGGTACCAGCCTGGCTACATCTCGGGGGTGAGTCCGCCTGCTCCGGCACCTCTCCCACGGGCCGCTGGGCCGGGATGACAGGCATGGGGGGCTCCAGCAACAGTCTTGTCCTGGAGGCCACCAGAAAAGCAGGAAAGACCAGAATTTCAGCCCCAGAGACCCCCAGGTTGAAACCTTTCCAGAGCCTGGACATCTGAGTCCTGACCTGGAAACTATGGCTTCAGGGATGCTTCTGGGAAACTGAGCTGCAGAGCACCTGCTGGGGCGCAAGGAGGGATCTGAACCCTGCGCGTCCCAGCACTCCCTCCCCTGCCCCCGGCCCCACCCCCACACCGTCCTGCCTCTGGAGAAGTTCAAACGATGTACAGAAAGTTTTACTCCAAGCAGAGCAGCACTTTCATTCAGTGCAGATCAACATGATGGGTCTGGACCAGGGTTTGCAGCAAACACTTCTGTAAAGGCCCAGCTGTGGGCTTCCCAGGCTTCGTGGGCCACAGTCTCGTGGAAGGTACCCAGCTCTGCCGTGGCCCAGACACAGCCTGAGCAGTGCTGTGCAACGAGTGGGGCTGCGTCTCAGTAAAACTTGACAAGAGCAGGGGCCAGCTGGCAGCCCTCCCGCCGCAGGCAGCTCTCGGGGGTGATGTTTGGGGTGGGTTTTGGGGGTACTCTGAGTTCAGGCACTCACACTCTTGCTGGTCACTGGTCCACATGGTATGGGCCATGGGCACCCGGGGCCAGGACACCGAGCTCGGAAAGTATGTTCCGAGCTGGCTCTCTCCAGCTGGCTCTTCCTCATCTCCTGGGTGCCCCACCCCGCCGCCATGGAAGCAGGAGCCCCATCAGCTTCTTGGCACAGTGTGCAACCTATCCCCGGTGGGCTCGGGGAAGCCCTCCTCCACTCGGGGAGCAGAGCCCCCCACCCTGCAGAGGCCTCATCCTCCAAGGGTGCAGTGCAAAATCAAGTCCCCCCCCAAAGAGCTGGGCTCACCCCCTCCCTGCCCTCTCTTGTCTCCATAGTACTCTGTGTGGGCAGCCGCCTAGGTCGCCTGGCATGTCTTCATCATTTGCTTCTACTTGGAAGTGGGGGGCCTCTCAAAGGTGAGTTAGATCGTGGGACACTCATGCAAGCAGAGGGGATGTTGGCGGGGTGGGGGGCACTGGACGTGTTTGTTTGTCTGTCACTCATCTCCCGCAATGGAGACAGGGCTAGGTCTGTTTTTGGTTCTGTCCCCACACCCTGAACAGTCCTGGCCCACCACGGCCACTCAGGAAAGGTTTGGGGAAAGACCAGTAATGTGATGGATGGATGAGGGGCTGTGGGCATTGGTGGGCAGATGGTCTCCAGCTGGGAGTGGATGCATCAGGGAAGGCTTCCTGGAGGAGGGGGCCTGGGAGCCTGGGCAGTGCCTGGAAGGAGAGTCAGGGCTGGGGAGCAGGAGCAGAGAGACAAGCCTTTGCAGAGGGCGCGGGGGGAACACCACTGGGGTGGTCAGGCAGAGGGGATGTGGTCCTCCCGCCCACCCTCTGGGCTGCTCCTTCAAATGCTGATGAAGCCCCGGCCCCCCCTGCAGGGGAGGGGACACCTCATCCTCGCTGTGTTCTGCGTTGGTGCCAGCGAGTCCTGTCTACACAGCTCACTCGGGCGCTTCACGCAGAGCACTTTCCTTCCTCCTTGCCTGAAGCTCAGAGGGGAGCCCAAGAGCCAGGAGCAGAGCGGCACGGGTGGGCAGCGGGGCAGACGGCCCCTGCTTCAGGGGACCACACCTGGGCAGCAGTGGGGGAGACAGATGTTAGCTCAAACACACCTGAAGTGGCAGCTTGGCTGGAGACACGACGGAGGGACCCAGGGCCTTGTGCGCATGTGTTCCAGGGATCTGATCTGGACTGGGAGGCCTTTCTAGAGGAGGGGGTGTGAGCTGGGAGCCCGTGACAAGTACAGAGAGGCCTTCCCCGCTGGGGAATGGCTGGGAGGGCCTTGGAGCCCAAGGGGGCCAGGGCAGGGGCGGTGGGAGGGCAGAGTACCCCTTGCCCCACTCAGGGAACCCACCCGGGCCGCGGTGGGCGGGGGCTGGCGCTGTCCCTGGTGCTGACCTGGTCCCACAACCTCACCCCAGGACAGCGAGCTCCTGACCGTCAGCCTCTCCGGGCACGGCTCCTGGTGGCGCAGTCATGGCCTGGGCTGAGTGCATGAGGAGCTGGCGGCCGACCTGGGCCCCCGGGAGAGCCAGGCTGCACCCTGGCACGTGGCTGTGTGGCGGCCCTGCACAGCGCCCTGCAGATCCTGGTGGTGGTGAGCACGGGGGTGGGGAGAGGTGGACAGGGGGAGGGGCTCCTCTTGCTGTGGGACCAGGTCTCAGTCTTTCCTGCGCAGGGCGGAGGAGGTCCTCTGCCAGGACAGGAAGCCCCTCTTCACCCCATCCCTGCTGAGAGGCTAAGCAACCACACTGCGCCCCCCACCTGTGTGGCCTGGACCACGCGCTCTGTGAAGTGGGCTCATAACCGACTCCACTCCCAGGGTCAGTGCGAGGATGAACTGAGGAGACAGAACCTGAAGCTTCTGATGATGCTGTGGGGACAGGCGGGTGCGTGGGACCCTCCATGAGAAGAATCAAGATGAAGGCTGCTGTGGCCCCTCCCCACCCTGGAGGCAGCGTGGGGGGGGGGGGTGCAGAGCCCTGAGAGCTTCTGCACAGCCTCCTCCAAGTCAGAGGGTCTGTTTCCTTGCCCAACAACGGGGGCTGGTAAGGGGGTGGAGGCCCGGCCTGGCCTGCACGCTGGCTGCTTTCTGCTCCTGCAGCATTGAGAGTAGGGGTGTTGGTTCTGTGAATAAAAACACAGGATGCCCAGTTAAATTTGAACTTCAGAGAAACAGTATGTTTAAGGTAAGTGTGTTCCATGCCATGTTCGGGATGTACTTATACTAAAAATATTTTCATTGTTTATCTGAAATTCAAACTTAATTGAACATGGGGTATTTTGTCCGCAGCCCCAGAGAAGCGATTTGATGGGCCAGGCCCGAGTGGGCTGGGCCAGTGCCTGCAGCCCTGACTGATTCCAGGACTCGGGCAGGACGGGTGCGGCCACTGCAGGGCGCTGGTCACACCTGGAGGCTCCTGACTCCTGGTGCACACAGTGGGTCGACAGCAATGTGTCAGGGTGGATGTTGGGTTTATAGCACGGAGGCCCCACGCCAGCGGCTGACATTGGTAACTGAATTCCAAGTCTAGGCCCTTCCCTGGCAGAGAAAAGGTGACAGGTTGGGTGCCTCGCGAGCTCCCAGGATGCCCTCCCCCCAACTCTTACAGGTCCTGCCGAAAATCAGACTTTGGGGCGTCTGGGTGCTGCCCCTCCCTCGGGTGCTTGGACCTTCTCTCCCACCACGGCTCACTCACTGAGGCAAAAAGAGGGCCCTGGTTACCCGAAAACACACGGGAACCCAGGTGCACTCCTCGAAAGGAGAAGGAGCCACTTGCCAAGGATACACGTCAGAGCTTCTGAAGTCACGTACAGAACCTGTGAAAAGGCAACAGGAAGAAGCTGGGAAAGAACAAAGGAAGATTCTCCCGGGCGTTTCTGACTGCACGTGATGGCAGAGAGAGAGCCTCCTCGCTTTCATCCTTCATCCGCAGGGATGGAGTTTCTTTTTTTTTTTTAATTTAATTTCTATTTTATATTGGGATATTTGATTTACAACATTGTGTTAGTTTCAGGTGTACATCAAAGTGGTTCAGTTCTACATGTGCGTATATCCATTCTTTTTCAGATTCTTTTCCTGTAAAGCTTATTACCTAATATTGAGTGGAGTTCCCTGTGCTATACTGTAGGTGTTCAGTGAAATGCCAGCTTCTAAATACCTGTCAGCCCGCCACTGTTTGCTCTGGAGGGTCCAGGAGCAGCAGACCCTTGGCTGCACAGTCGGCCGGTGCTTGGGGGTGGGGACTGCGGGTCTGAGCGCCTCGCGGGGGAGCTGGACCAGATCCGAGATGGGGCAGTGGAAGGACAGAGGTGTGGCAGATGGGGCGGCCTCCCCCAGCGCCCCGCCCGCCGAGGAGGAGCAGGGCTGCGGGGGAGTTTTCAGCACCTCGGCCAGCTCCCGGGCTCTGGCTCCTTCCAGGCCGCCTCCCTCCCCCTGGGCCAAAGGCGGCGCCAGGAGAGGCTGTTTGGGAAGGCAGCTTCGGTCTGCGTTTCGATGGCTGGCGAGGAGACAGGCACAGAGGACGCCCCTGGCCTGCCACCTGGGGGACCAGCTTCTGAGCCCTTCCTGCTCCATCTCCTCCTTGGAGGCACACGGGGCATCAAGGGAGGCTGCTGGGCTTGTTCTGTGATGAAGAGACCCGGACACCAAGGTTAAGGAACCCCCCTGAGGTCTCGCCACTGCTGATGGAAGGCCAGTCTCTCCTCCCATGGCCCTTTGCTCCTGAAGCTGCGCTGCTGGCTGCCTTCCTGTCCCCCCTTCCACAGACAGACCCCACCCTCCTCTCTCAGAAGACCCCCTGCAGCTCCTCCATGGCAGGTACCCCTGTGGCATGTTTTTCTGCTTCTTCCTCTGATCAGTCAGGGTCCCAGCAAGACAGAGATGAGGCCCACAGATGAGGATGATTCCTGGGGGCTGGTGAAGGGGCTGTTCTAAGCGTAGGTGCCGAGTCGGAGACCCCACGGGACATCACCCTCCCCTGGGGCTCATGGCTGAGCTGTTGCTACCCTGGCCTGAAGGGATGCGGGGAGGAGTTGTGCAGGCAGACAGGGCCAGGCATGGGACACGAGCCCTGCTTCTCCCCTCCCCATCTCCCTCCAGTTTCCTGCTGGGGTCCCCGTGGGCCACCCAAGCTGGAGGGTGTGGTGGACCCTGGCCACACCACGTGGGATGCGGCATGTGGAAGAAGCACCTCTGACCCACCAGCATCGGAACCTCACTCTGTGCTGTGTCCTTGGGGTCAAGACCACGGCTTGCCATGGGGGCGACCAAAGACGAGGATGCAGGGCTGACCTGCAGGGCAGAGAGGGGCCAGAGAGTGTGACCTCACTGTCCTGGGCCACCTCTTAGGTTTCCAGCTGCTGTGGAAGATGCTTCCCTCCGAGATGCGCTGGGGCGGGGTGGCCCCTCAGGGGTCCTGCGAGTACACAGGGCTGTGGGCCTTCCACGGGACCCTGTGGCCTCAAGATGCATTTTGCTGTCCCTCCAGGCCGCCTTGTGCGTCATCTGTCAGCCCTGGCTGAGGGTCAGGGCTGGGCCTCGCCTCATCAAAGAGGATGCAGGAAATGCCGTGCGGGGGAAGAACTGCTCCCGTGCTTACCATCGCCCGGGCTGTGGGCAGTGCCGGCCTTGCCCTGTCTCAACTGGAGCCCTTTCTCCTGCGGTGGCCCTGGTGCCCAGGTGTCTGGGGGTTTCACGCGGGCCTGCCCTCTGTGCCCTGAAGTCCGAGTATCCTCTGAGGAGCCTGGCTAACGAACCTCTGCCCGGCCAGCCCTCAGCTCCTGCAGGGCAGCAGCCAGCGCTGTCCGCTCTGCCCAGAATTGCCCGCTGCACCAAGTCCTCGGTCTGTCTCCCCTGCACTGTCATCCAAGCCGTGCGCTTAGCCGGCTCAAAGCTTCTCTGCTGTGGTTTCCCAAGGAGGAGAAACCTGGCAGTTGTCTGCTTACGGCGAGAGGCCTTGGTGAGGACCGCCTAGCTGTGACGGGGGTGTCAGCCTGGGGGGCGCCCAGGTTGTGTCAGGTGTCTCCCAGGGCTTTTCTCTGATCTCATCCCCCCGTTCAAGCAGGGGCATGATTTGCTTGTCCACTCACCCCTCTCAACCCCTGCCCTCAGGGGGGTGGACGCTGCCTGGGGCTCCAGAGCTAAGGAGGCCGGCAGGTCGCTCCCCTTGATCTGTGTTACAAATGAGGACGCTGAGGCCGGGGGTGGGGGGGTGGCAGTGGTTAGGACGCGCCGGGGCCCACGCCCTACAGTGATGCTTCTGCGGCTCCCGGGGCCTCACCCTGAGGGACCTCTCCGTGTCTTTCAGCTCATGGGCTTTGTCTGTGCCTGCGGCGTGGTCAGCGTTGTCACCGAGGAGGAGGACGGCTGTAACTGTGCGACCGCCAGCCTCGTGCGGGATCCCGTCAGTGACCTGCCTCTTAAAGGCATCGGCGTGCCACGGAGGGCCCTGCCTGAGCAGAGACAGATGGGGAGGCCCCGGGCTGTGAGCGCCGGGGGTCAGCGCACCGCAGGCTCCCCCGGTCTGAGAGCCCCTGTGCTGTGGCGCCGGCGGCCGGCGATGCCCACAGCTGTCGCAGGCAGAAGGCTGAGCTCTGACCCACAGGGGAAAGCGCCCCCGTGCCCCCTTGCAGCTGGCAGCTGGCCCCCTGGAGGCCCCGGTGCTGGCGGGGGTGCACGGAGGAGCGCGCGCACATCCCCCACCTGTGAGCCCTCTCGACTTTCCTGACCTGCAGAACCAACCTCCGGTGCCCTCGCTGGCCCTGGCCACCCCCACGCTGATGGGGTCTCGCCAGGGTGAGCAGGGGCTGGGCGCACCCGTGGTGGAAACGTCCCTGGGATCTGAGTCAGAATGCAGAGCCTCTGTGCCTAGAAGTCAGGTGGCCACGGGGTAGGCGGTCCACGTGTCCTTCAGAGACCAGACTCACTCCTGGACCAGCCCCCCGCTACCCTCGGCCCTGGCGCTGGGTGACCCCAAAGCATCGCTCGGCACACAGCTCGCTGGTAGGAGACAGAGGGGCTTCCTGTATGGGTTACATCGAAACATTCTAGTACAGGATCCAGCCCTGGGGCTCGGAAATGCGTTAGCGTTGCCCAGTGAGCCCCGCTGCCCGCGTGCTGTGCACAGCTTTGAGGCGCTGTGCTTGGGAGAGGCTGACAGGGCACGGGGGAGCCCCCACTGAGAGCACCAGCATCCTCTGAAGCTTTTCACCTAGTGAGAGCTTGCCATCTGCCCTCCAGTCTGGGCGGTCCGAGGCCCCTCCCACCTCTGCGTCACAACCTAAGTGTCCGCACTTGGGAACGTTCTCCACTCTGCCATCCTGGCCATTGTTCAGGTTTATTTTATTTGGGTCTTGGTTTCTTTCAGTTGATGTCATTGGTGGATTTGACCCATTTCCTCTCTACCATGTCAATGAAAAGCCTTCCAACCTCTTGTTCGAGCAGGCGTACCTGTAAGTACGCCCGCAGAGCCTGCCCCACTGGCCTGGCCGATCCAGGTAGCACAGCCCCCAGGCTCCTCTCCTTGGGGAAACCTCACCAGGCACCTGTCTGTCTATCCATCCTTTATCCATCTGTCTGTCCGTCTTCTGCTTTCCTGAGATCTGCTCTGTGTCGGCTCTGGGCCTGGTGTGAGGTGCAGAGGCTCTGGGGCTTGGCCCTTACACGCCATGGCTCCTCGCCCTGTGGAGTCTGTGGGAGTCGGGGCTGAGCCGGTTTTGTGCCGGGGGCTGAGGGGACCCTGAGAGGCCACTGCCCAGGAGAGCAACGTGGCGGTTTTCCTGGGTCTCACTGTGGCAGGAAATTTGAGGTTTTGGTTTCCTACCTTGGGAGGATCAGATTTCTTCCCTCACGAAAAGCAGTGTCCACAGCCCTGCACACCCCAGGCCTCGAGTTGGGGTACCTGGGTGCCGGTCCCCTCCTCCAAAGTGGCTTTTGCCACAGGCCCTGGCCACACGGCATCCTGAGAGCTGGGGTCAGAAAAGGTGGCTGCGGTCCTTCTCCTGGTGGAACTGTGCTTCCTCTGTCCCACCCAGGCCCTTGGGGACGAGCCTGCCCCTCAGGGCCACACCTGCGGCCATCCCCTGGGGACCCTGACCCTCTTGGGGGCCCCCCAGCCCTTCTACCCTCTTAGTGAGGCCGCACGTCAGCCCAGGGCCATCAGAGGTAGCAGGCATCCGGCTCCTGTGATGGGGCAGAGGCCTCGCCCGGGTGCCCGAGCCGGGCAGGTACGTGGGAGTCAGGGACCCGGGGCACAGGCTGGGAGCGCTGGCCAGGCTGGACGGGCCTCAGGGGTTCCCTCCAGCCGGGGAGCTGGGGCAGCTAGATGGACCCAGGGAGAGTCCCTCACTTCTCCCAGCCCCCGGCTCAAACCCCGACGAGATTTCTGCCGCCAAAGTCAGCTCTTCAGGGACGAGGCCCCCAGCTGCCTGCGGGGAGCCCCAGTCCTGGCCAGGCCTTGCAGAAGCCCAGCCCCTCTCCCACCCTTTCCCAAAGGCAAGGAAGTCCTTGCCTTCTGGATGTTCTCCCGCTTGCTCTCCAAGGGAAGGGGGCACAGCAGCCCCGCCGGCCTCTGACCGCGCCTTCCTTCCGGCTTCTCTGACCCTGCCCGCCCCCTGCCTCGCCCCTGCAGGCCCTCGTAAGTGAGGAGGCCCCATCGCGCCCCTGCAGCCTCCAGCCTCAGTGACCCGCTGTGGACGGTGAGGAGACCACGCAGTGGACCTTCCCGCCGTCGCGGCCCTGCAGGCATCCCCGGGGTCTAGTGACTGGACGTGAGCCAGGGCGGCAGGGCCCGTGCCAGGCCGGGGACGGCTGCAACTTCTAAAGAGTTTGTTGTTTCCTTTTCCTAAGAGAAGGAAAAAGACACAAGAGAAAACCTCGTCCCTGGCCTCTGGCAGCACCCGATCGCCCTCCATCCACAACAGGCCTGGGGCCGCTGTCCACGGAGCCCCTCCCGCAGGTGCCCTCCCCGGGGCCGCCAGACCCCCAAAGGCTGCACACACCCATGCTGGGGGGAGGGGCGGGCCAGGGGGCCTGGGAGATGGGCAAGGGTCACCCCACCATGAGGGTCAAGCTGAGTCCACAGTGACCTCCACCCGAGCTCAGGGGAAGTTAGGGTTAGGGCTCCAGGTGCTGTGTCCGGCGGGACCCTGGGGGTGGGGGTTGGGCTTGGCCCGGAGCTCCCAAGGCAAGGGCTTCCTGGTGAGAAGCGGAGGGCACTGTTTAGGCCCCGGGTGCAGCAGTCCCCGCGCACCCCAAGGTGCCCGCAGGTGGAGGGTAGGAAGCAACCAGCCCTCCAGACCGCCTTCCCCGCCCGTGCAGCAACTGGTGGACAATCAGCAGTTCAGTTTCAGGAGCCGCCCGCGGCTCGTCCCTTCCAAAGATCCTTGGAAGGCCGATGAGTTAAGAAGAAGGGGCAGGGCTGGGGCAGTGGCCCCTGGTGGGGGGAGGCGCGAGGGCGGCACAGGACAGAGGCTGCTGGGCACCACCCAGGCCCAACCCAGGCTTTATTTTGACTCTTGTGAAGCACCCACACGTAGGTAAAGCGGCTCCCACCCCCACGCTAAGCCGCCGCAGCTCCGTCTTCCATGCTGGACTGGTCGTGTGCTGGACACCAGCTCAGCCATCCTCAGAGGCCACCGCGTGGGTGCCCACGTGGGCCGGGGCTCAGAGCTCCTGGGGCGAGGGTGCGAATCGGCAGCTCCGGTTGGCTTCTCCACCCGCCTGGGGAGCACCCAGCCCCCAGGGAGTCCCCTTCCCTGCCACTTCTCCCCCGTGGAAGGCTCTTGGAGAGACCTTGGGGCTCAGAGCCGCTGGGAGCCCTGAGAAGGCCACGGCTCCTGCCCCGCCACGAGCATCGGAGGGTCAGGTACCCCTCCCCCACCCACTAGCGTTTCCATCAGGCCTCAGCTCCCAGGTTGAGAGCCCCATGGGGTCTTATGCTAAGGCAGACCCCAGCCCTTCCTCCTGACAAGGGCGTAGTGCGTGTCTGCACACACCTCCAAAGCCGCCCTCCCCTTGGCCTACGTGCTCAGCTGGACAGAAGGCATTACCCCCCTTGACCACAAGGAAAACCAAGGCAGACGTGCGCCCAGGCACAGTGGCAGTGGCCCCCCAGGGTGCTGTGTCGAGAAGGATTCAGAGCAAGTATCTGTGCATCGGGGGAAGGTATGGAGTTGATTAGCAATGTCTGCCGCGGCCAGGGAGGAGGAGGAGGACGAGGTGCTGCCTCCCGGGCCCCGGGCCCCGCAGGCACCCCGAACCAGGAGGCAGGAGCCAGCGCGCCCGTGGTCCCCGTCCAGGCCAAACGCTCACCTGGCCTAGGACAGGAAGGCACGCACGCGGCTATGGATGGGGGCTCTGCAGATGGGGCACAGCTGCAGGCTGGGTGCGCAGTCGGTGCAGACCAGGTGGCCACAGGGCACGAAGACGACGGCCACGGCTCGGTCCAGGCACACCCTGCACGTGCGCTCCTCCTGCAGGCGCCGCAGCTGCTCCTCCGCGTCTCGGGCTCCTGGGGGCTCGAGAGCCAGCGGCACCCTCTGGGCCCGGGTTCCACCCGGTTCTCCACAGGGGACCCTGTGACACCGTCCCCACGCCCTGACCTCCGCCCACGGCACTGGCTGATGGGGGAGGCAGGCCAGACCTGGAGGGACCGCCCCCCCGTGGGATGCAGGCGTCCCGGCCCCGCCGCCACCCCAGGTGGGCCCTCCCCTTCACCTGCCTCCCTGGCGCCTTCCCCCTGGGCTTCTCTGCTGGGCGTGGGCAACTCAAGCCCCGGGTGGACAGGCGCTGTGGGCAGTTAGAACAGACGTGAGGCCCAGGTCCCCAGGGGACACGCGGCCCGGCCCAGAGACAGCAGGCCACAGATGACACCTGGTACAGCCCGCTCCCCCACCCACAGTGCACCAGGATCCCAGAGCCCACTTTCCCCAGGACACTCTGCCCATCTAGCCCTTGGCGTGGTGGCCACGATGCTGTGTGCCCAGCACTGGTTGGGTGGGGGGGCGCTGAGGGAAGTCCGTGCTCAGAGGGAATGAATGGGGAGAGGTGGGCCGTGTCCAGGAAGGAGGAGGTACCTCTGGCCCCCGCCGCCGGGCCCCCGTCCTCTTCCTGGAGCAGGTCAGCCACCAGCTGCGATGTGGACACTCCGGTCGGCACTGCTTGGCGGTACTTACGCTGCAGCAGCCCTTGCACCTGGCCTGGGCCGAAGCCCATCCGGAGCACGGCCTGCACCACGGGGCACTGGCTCCACACGGGCCACTCCCGGCTGCCCCCAGCAGCTGCAAGGCAGGGTGAGGGGTGCTGGGCCTAGGGCAGGCGGGGGCCGGGGCCTCGGGGTCCCGGCAGAGAGGCGACGGCCCGCCACTGTGGCCCGTCCACGGGGCCGCCTCAGCACGAGGCGCGCCGTGGCCATCATGGCCGCCCCTTCCACCTCCTGTGTACCCAGGGCCA
Source organism: Hippopotamus amphibius kiboko (assembly GCF_030028045.1). NCBI lineage: Eukaryota > Metazoa > Chordata > Mammalia > Artiodactyla > Hippopotamidae > Hippopotamus > Hippopotamus amphibius. Next base: position 787,303 of record NC_080197.1, read on the forward strand.
GTGTTAGAGGTGCCGCCACGCAGGGAAGATGTGAAGTGGGTCCCCAAAGCCGCTGTGGACAGAGCCTGCCCGCGTGCCAGGCACTGCTGCCAGCGCGGCCACGGACCCCTGCTTAATCCCAAACGAGGTCAGCACCAGCCTCTGCACAGCTCAGGGCACTGAGGCTCAGAGAGCACGACCCAGACTGAACCCTGGGGCCCCTCGGACCCCACCCCCCGGGCCCTGGGCACTGATGGAGAGCAGAGGTCCCCACGGCGGCCCCCCTGTGTGCGGGGACGCGGCCGGTCGGCTCTCAGGCGTGGTGGGCTGCCGCCCCGGCAGAGGCTGCCCGGTGCACAGCAGCCTCCCCGGCCCCGCCCCCGAGCCAGCCACGGTGGCCAGCTCAGGGGTAGCAGGGGACGGCTCTGGCCTCCCTGGAGCCCTGGACACACACAGTGCCTGTGCGAAGCCCCCCGGGAAGCAAGCCCAGGCAGCACCCTCAGGCCTGGCCAAGCGGCCTTTGCGCTCCCTGCTGTCCTGCAGGGGGGCCCCTGTGGCCCCGGCCCCAGTGCAGGCCAAGGTGCCCAAGGGAGCAGAGCACAGGCCGCGTACCCGGCTCACCTGGGCGGGCGGCGGGACCTGCGTCTTCTGGTTCCTCCAAACGGTCCTGGAAGGAGCCAGAGAACACCTGTGCCCCGAGTAGACGGAGGAGCAGGGGTTGGGGGGACCCTCACCACCCGCCCCCAAAGCCCTAAGGGCAGGCAGGACTCACCCAGGAGCCCGGCAGGCGGCAACAAGACTGCTGGACGCGGCAGACAAAGTCCCTTCCCTTCGTCCGGAGCAGGAATTCACAGCTGAGGAAAGCGGGTTCCGGAGCCCCGTGGGCAGTGGGCCTGGGCTGTCAGAGGGCCCCCTGCACCCTCCAGGTCCCGCTCAGTGGACCCCTGGGGCTGGGGGCGTGCCTTCTGCCCCCACGCCCCGCAGCGCCTGCGGGGGCAGCTGGGCTCTGGGATGGTGGGCGCTCGTTGGGAGGCTGTCTTGGAGACAGATTCTTGAACATCAAGGGAGAGATAGCAGAAGTGCCGTTCCCAGAGAATGCCCCCAACCCTGGTCCCTGAGACTGGACACCCTGGGGACTGGGGAGGGGAGGCTGCCCACAGAGCCCGTACCTGGGGAACCACTTGGCGTGCTCGGTCCAGGGGTCGTCACCTTGCTCCCAGCACTGCAGACCCCCGTGGCAGAAGAAGCACCTCACCTTGTCCTGCTGGCCTGGGGTGGAGCCAACACACGGGTCCTGACCATACCTGGTCCCTCGCATGGCTGATGTGTCTTCCCTGGGGGCTCCCGGGAGGCCTTTCCTCCCAGGGCAGGAGCACTGTGGGGTTGCCTGGGAGCCTTGGGGGATCCCACTGGCCTCTGCCACCCCTTTGCCCAGCATTCTCCCCTGAATTCACGTGCACCCCATTTTCCCGATAGTGGAATGGGGGTAACCTTGTCTGGGCGCTTGCCAGGATCGAGGTGCACGTGGGGAAGGGGATACGGGGGGCGTCTACGCTGTTCACGGAAAGGTGCAGGCAGAGTCCTGGTGCCCCCCGGCCCCTCACCTTTGCCCCAGGTGCCCCTCCTCAGGACAGATTCCCCGTGACAGAAAGGAGGGGGCCTGTCTGCTGCCAGGCTGGGTTGGTGCAGAGACCACAGATCGGGGGCTGCTACAGGCACATCCCACCACCAGCTCCGAGAACCTGCCCCCGGACCCCCTGGGGCCCCATGGATGCCCCCCCGCCTCCCGCTCCTCCTCCTGGCTCCCTTGTCCCACCACTGCCCGCCCCCAGCCCAGGGTCCAACTGTCCGTGCTGTTCTGGCCTCTCCCCAGGGGGGCATGTAGGTTGGAGGCACAGGAGAGACTGCAGGGCGGGGGGAGGCGCGGAAGGGCTGTGGGGACCTTGGCCAGGACCCTCCCTGCCACGGGGGATGGGCTCCACGGAGAAGGTGGAGCCCAGTCCAGAAGGGTCCGCGCGGTGCCCGGGCCCCGGGACGTACCGGTGTGGAAGAAGCCGGCGGCGGCCAGCAGCTCCGGAGGCACCGCAGCGCTCGGCGGCCAGTCGTAGAAGGAGGCCAGCCGCAGCTCCTCGGAGCCCATCCCGGGGAAGGCAGGCCTCGCGGACTGGGCGGCCCCATCCTCCTCCTCCTCTGCCAGGGGGCGCAGCTGGCCCAGGATCTGCCCATCCGTGTGGTCCTGGCCTTCCCAGGACAGGGCACGGTCGGCACGCTGGCCCCGGATGAGGCCGCACAGAGAGGGGGGTCCGTGGTGTTCCCCAGCGGAGTGGCTGCCAGCTGCCCAGCGGCTGGGCTCCGGGCCACAGTGCCAGCCCTTGGTCCCGTCCTCGGGCCCCATAGAGAAGATGGCGGCCCTGCTGCGTCCTGTGGCCGTGACGGGTCCCTAGGCTGCCCGTTCTGGAATGTGCCCAGCCAGCCTGCCCCAGGGCTCCCGACCCCTGGGCCCTGCCTGGGGAGAGCGTTGGCCTTTGCCTCCAATAGCTGGTCAGGCACGGTCCTGCCCCCCCCCCCCCCCCCCCCCCGGTGCCCCGGGGGGCGGAGCAGCCAGGGGGCTGGGGGTGGGGGCTGCTGGGGCCCCGCCACGTTCTGGAAGGGGCCAGCGTGGCAGCCCGTGTCACATGCTGGCTGCAGCGGGCGTGTGTCACGGGGCTCCTGGGCCAGGGCCTCAGCCGTGGGGCCACCGTGGGGGCCGCGGCGGTCACCCTGCTCTACAGGGGCAGGCGGGGTCTCTTGGCACAAAGGGAGGGGCCAGAGCGTGGAGGCCCCTCCCAAGGCAGCAGAGGGCTGCTACTGGCTCTGGGACCTTGGTGGAGAGAGGGGCAGGGGAGAGGATGGGGGTGGCTTGTGCTCTGGCTCTCCGTGCCGGGTCCCTGGGCCCGGCGCCAGGGGGCCCTCTGAACGCAGAAGGTTCCAGGTGCTCTAAACCGCACAGTCGGTGCTGCCCAGGAGGGGAGGGCAGCCCCCGCTAGAGGATGGCACGGCCTAGCACCTGGGTGCCTGGTGAAGGGCTGGGCCTGGGCACTGGAGCACGTTACCTGGATGTCCTGCTCCCAGGCCTGGAGCTGCAAGGGGCTTGAGCCATGCCTGTGCACAGCTGGGCAGGAGCAGGAGGCCCTCAGCAGGCCCTGGAGCAGTGTCCAGCCTCCGGCCTCCAAGATTCTGTCCCCTCCCTCAGCCTCCGCCTCCGAGGGATCCAGGGGTTGAAGCCGTACGCGGTGAGGTCCGTCTCCCCATTTGAACCAGACTCCAGGAGGCGCCGTGCCCCAGACGCCAGGGTCCACGATTCCAGCTCCCTGTACCTGCCGCGCGTCAGGCTAGTCCTGCTGCTCGGGTGACTGGACCACCCCTCCCATCAGGTGCCCAGGCCCGGCCCCACTCCTGCCCCCTGCCTGCTAGGTATGCAGCCCAACCAGCCCAGGGCGACCTGGCTCCTGGTCTGGGGTTGCTCCAGGCCCGAGTCAAAGCCCCTGGCCGCGTGGGGTGCCCCCTTCCCTGGATGGGCTGCCCTCCAACCTGGTCACAGCCCAGGCCCAGGGGCCCCAGCGCCCCCAAACCTAGCAATTAGGGAAGATGGGAGGAGGGCTGTAACTCCGGTGGGTGGAGCGGGGTCCCCAGGACGGAAAGGCTTAGGGAGGAAGGGATGAAGAGGAAGACGGATGGGGTGCTCCTGCCCCCCACAGCCTCCTCCCCGGAGCACGAACCTCCTCCCCGCTCCCGAGAGCCGAGCAGAGAGGAACAGGCTTTCTGGGGATCGCGCTAAGAGTCGGGGAGGAGGGGCTCCCTGGCCCCAGGGCCAGGCTGGCAGGAGCGGCCGGGCACAGTGGGCGTCACCAAGAGGGGTGGGCGGAGTGGGTGCTCACACAGGCCGGGGCCCCCATCGCCCCCAGTGGCCCTCACCCCACCACCCACACCTGGGCACAGACCGAGGAGCCCGGAGCCCAGGCCTGCGCCGCGCTCCTGGGAGCGGGGCTGCCCTCTGCACCTGGCGGAGACCCCATCAGCCACCTGGCTGCACCAGCCGCTCAGCCGAGTGGCCAGGGTCCCGTGGAGCCCCGGGGCCTCGCCCAGCAGAGGCCTGGAGACAGCCGGTTTCCTACAGGAAAGCCTGTCCCGCACGGGGGGGGGCCTTCAGGAGAGGGGTGCTCGGGCAACTGGAAGGGGCGGGCCACGTCGCCCAGGAGAGGGTCCTGGGGGCAGGCGGAAACGGATGGGCCCCCGCTGGGACCTCCCAGCAAGACGCCTGGGGATCCCCGGCCCCTCCTCTCTGCCCCGGTCCCGCAGCCCGTGCGGAAACCCCGAGACCTCTGTCACTTCAGCAAACTTCAGGTGTGCCCGTCCCGGGGCCCTTTCAGCAGGTTTCCCCGGGACGGCCCTCTGCCCGCCCCACCCCCACCCTTTGGTGGGCAGCGAGGAGGACGAGGGTCCCCAGGCACCGGGTCGCCAGCTGCTCCCATCTCAGGAGGGAAAGCACAGCCCCCAGGGTTGCTCCAAACCATCCGGGCATGGGGACGGGCTGGCTCAGAGGGCCCTCTGCAGGGGGTCCTGGCAGCAGGGGCAGGGTCCCCCGGCAGCACCTCTGAGGTCTGTTCCCTCAGATCCTGAAGTTTGGGGGCTGAGAGGGGAGAAGCAGGGTCCCTCAATTCCAGAAATTCCAGACGTGCAACCTGCAGGGACCACCCCACCCCGTGGCAGAATCTCCCTGGGAAGGGGGGCCGGTGCCTGAGCTGAGGGAGGCCCCGCCGCTCCTGGCCTCCGCGCACGCACCTGGAAGCGGGTGTGTCTGCGAGCACGTCCAGGCGCCTGGCTGCACGGAGCAGGGCTGGGGTCACCCTCAGAGCCGTGCGCGATGCGGACGAAGACTGGCCTTGGCCTCTCTGCTTGTCTGAGGCCACAGTTGAAACTCTCAACATGAGGAATTATTCGTGTCTTACTTATACAGTTAAATAAAAAGACATCGGGAGCTAAAAATAACTATCATACGCTAATTCCAGAAACTTTGAGAACATTGAAAACATAAGGAAATAAAAGTCACCACCTGAACTGGCTCTGGTACCACCAGGGCCAGTTTCCAGAACCAACGCTGCCCGGCAGCTGCCCAGGCAGGGAGCTCCCTGGAGCCTCACACGTTTCTTTGCTACTTTCCGTGAATCTACAGTCGTTTCAAAAGAAGCAACTGAGAAAAGCCATCAGCCTCCCCTCCCCTGAGAGAGAAGCACGGCTGTTACTATCTTGCTGTTTCCTTCCAGGCATGCTCTGCGCATTTGCTATGTGCCCATTTTCCTCACTTAGTGTTGTACGTCAGGTTTTTTTCTTTAAATGGGCACATACCAGGAGTTTTTGTTGTTGTTGTTGTTTGTTTTTTGCTTTCTGTGTCAGTTTTTTTTAATGTGTTGTTTATTTTAAATTTATTTATTTATGTTATTGGCTGTGTTGGGTCTTTTTTGCTGCACGCAGGCTTTCTTTTTAGTTGCAGTGAGTGGGGGCTACTCTTCGTTGTGGTGCGCGGGCTCCTCATTGCCGTGGCTTCTCTTGTTGCGGAGCATGGGCTCTAGGCGCTTGGGCTTCAGTAGTTGCAGCACATGGGCTCAATAGTTGTGGCGCACGGGCTTCGTTGCTCCACAGCATGTGGGATCTTCCCGGAGCAGGGATCGAACCCGTGTCCCCTGCGTTGCCAGGCGGATTCTCAACCACTGCGCCACCTAGGAAGCCCCCTGTGTCAGTTTTTAAACACGAACAGATATCTGTCGACGCCCCAGATGGCTCACCTTGACCACCTTGGGAGCTCTGTGAATCTTTGCAGTGAAACCTCCCCAGGTAAGACGATGCCAGACGGGAGGCGGCGGGTAGAGGCCTCCAGGCCACCCCGATCCGTTTACAGGCAGGAGCGCAAAGACGACCCAGGACCCCATACGATTTGCTCCTGCAGTTGGACCAGATCCCCACTCTCCCCCACAGATTCAGAACAAGATGGGGTCTGGACTTCCCTGGCGGTACAGTGGTTAAGAATCCACCTGCCAGAAATAGAGACACAGGTGTAGAGAACAAACATATGGACACCAAGTGGGGAAAGCGGGGAGGGTTGTGGGGGGGAATGAGTTGGAAGATTGGGAGACCAAATTGTACACTCTAAATATATGCAGCTTATTGTATGTTAACTGTATCTCAATAAAAGTTCTTAAAAAAAAAAAAAAAGAATCCGCCTGCCAGTGCAGGGCATATGGCTTCAATGCCCGGTCTGGGAAGATCCCACGTGATGGGAAGCAACTAAGCCCGAGCGCCACAACTACCGAGGCGCTGTGCCACAGCTACTGAAGCCCATGCACCTAGAGCCCTTGCTCCGCAGCAAGAGAAGCCACCGCACTGAGAAGCCCACGCCCTGTGATGAAGAGTAGCCCCCACTTGCCGCAACCAGAGAAAAGCCCGCACACAGCAATGACGACCCGATGCAGCCAACATATACAAATAAAACAAACACCAACAAAACGGCCAGGGTTGGACAGGAATATCCCCAGATTGAGGGCTCCCCCCCATGACGGGACCTGGCCTAGAATGATGGGGGCCGGGCCAGCACCTCCCCCAGAGCCGCTCACCCACCAGAGGAGATTCTCACACGGGAGCTGTGTGTGCAGCCACTCGAAGGCGCTCTGGCTTTCCTTCGGGATGGCAGGACCAGGGTCCCTGGGGGGGCGGGTGGGTAGACCTGCTGGACCTATCCCCCTGGAGCGAGGCTTCTGAGGCCGCGGCCTGAGTCGGCAGAACGCAGGGGAGGGTGCCGGCCACGCCCTGGTCCAGCCCAGGCCTCAGGCCTCCCTCCGGGCTCCTGAGTTTCCAGGAGGCTCAGTGCTGGGAAGCTGCGCCTGCTGCCCGGGCCTGGGGGCACCACAAGCTCCTCCGAGCCTGGGGAGTGGCGGCCCTCTCCGGACCCGCACCCCACCTCTCCTCAGGTCCCCCACTCGGGGATCTTGGAGCCTGGCTGGCACAGGCGCGTCCCGGCCTGTGTCCGGAGAGCAAGGACTTCAGGTGACCACCGGGCACCAGGCCAGCACCGCAGAGCAGGCGGGGCAGAGCACCTGGGGCCGGGACCCCTCCCTCCCCGACCCTCCCCTCCCCACCGTGTCCATAGCCCCGTCCCCCTCAGAGCTCCTGCAGACAGACCCTGCCTGGCGGCCTGCACTCCACCTGGGCCCCACTTGCGGGTGATGACCAGGACCTGTCCCTCCAGCCACCAGTGGAAATCAGACAAAGCACAAGCTGCGCGTGACCGGCACTGACTTCGGCCTGGGTCAGCCCAGGCAGGCCAAGGCGGTCCCATGGAGGGGACACATCTGCTGTGGTTCTCTGGGGGGCCCTTAGAGCCTAGAAAGGTGCCGGGACCAGAGGGTCCCAGGGCCAGAGGGAGAGGGGAAGGATGGCTCTTTCAGTTCACCCTCAGAGAAAGATGCTGTGTACCACCCTACCTCTGGCCCTGAGGCTGGGGTGGGGTCCTCCGGAGCAGACCCTGAAACCAAGACTGGAGCGGAAGAGCTTTATTTGGGGGTCACTGCAGGAAGCGGCTGGGGGGTGGGCAAGGTGCTGTTAGCTTAGATGCTCCGAGGGGTCCCTGCTCTGGGCACCCCTGCTGGGGGCCACGGAGCAGGCGGCCCTCCGGCAGCTGGCCAGGCTCTGGCTCCGGGCTCGCAGCAAAAGGCCAGCGGGGGCGCGTGGGGAGAGTGAGTGCCAGGGTGGCCGGGCCCTCCCGGGCATCTCCCCACTGCCTGAGGCTGGACCTGCCCACGCGCAGCTGTCTGGACCACAGCTTCGGGGCGGCCTTCGCACGCCAGTCCGCGTCACCTGGGCTTGTTAGATCAGCTGACTTCTGGGCCTGCATGGCCCCAGGCCTGGCAGGATGATCACCTGGTTCCCAGAACAGGCTTTTGCACAGCTGGCCTGACTCCTTCCTGCCCCTCCTCAAGCCCAGGTGCCCCTTGAAGCTGAGCTAGAAGGCTGGGAGGTGGACGGGAGGCAGAGCCTGGGGAAGGGAAAGGAGGGAATGCTGAGACGTGGCCTTCTGGTCTCAGTCCTGCAGAGCCCGGACCGTCCCCTGAGCGGCCGCCAACAGCTCCTGCACTCACAGCTCAGCGTCTCATCCCCGGGGACCTGGCCGCTGTTCTGGGCTGGGGCTCACAGGCTCTTGATTGGGCCAGGTGAGGTGCCCACCCCCAGCCACAGGGACCAACGGGGGACTCCCCAAAAGTTTAGCAGGACGTGTCACTGCACAGAAGGGGACGATGCTGGCACGAAAAGAGACAGCTGGGGAGCCGCGTGGAGGGCCTTCCCCGTCCCCAGACGCCACAGGCCCTGGGCTCCATGCCTCCCACAGGGGGGCTGTGCTGTCCAGCGTGATTCTCCACACCTGCCCCCAGGACCCCTCCAGCGGCAGGTCCCCTCTCCAGGGCTGGCCCCGCTCACCCTCGTTCCTGCCCCAGCTGCCTGCCCTCCCCAGGCACCCGGCCCAGCCATCAAGGCCCCTCCTTTTCCAGGCTGCCTGCAGCCTTGCACGGTCTTGTCACGCGGGCCCCATCGCTCCTGCTCCCGGTGCCACCCCCGCCCCCGCCCCCGCCCCCGCCCGCCCTGTGTTGTGGCCACTCTGGCTCCTGTGGTCCCGATCTTTGCGGACCTCTAGCAGAGAGTCCTCATGGTGTCCTGGGACCTCACAGCATGCGCCCTGCGCGGAGATGAGCTGGTGCTTGGGAGATAAAGCTCTGTTATCACCACGTTGACATTCCTAATACTTTTGTCTTTGAATTTATGTTTTGTAAAGCGCCATCCGACGGGACAGAGGGGCATGTGGCAGGGGCCTGGGGCCTCCCAGTGCCCCTTCTCCTAGGACCGATTCTTGGCCGCCCACTCCTTGGCCCTCCAGCCAGGGACCATCGCTGCCCCTCGCCCCAGCAGAGGTCGAGGGGTGAACACAGAGGCACACTGATGGACAGGGCTGGGCCCCGGGTGTCTGCGAGGGCCTGTGTTCCCTCTGGGAGTGCCCCCTGACATTGAACAGCAAATAATAAATAACGAATGCCACCGCGGGTCAGAGAGAGACGGCAGAGGGAAGGGAAGGCCTCTCCTGCTTCTGCAACAAGGCCCCAGGTTCTCGCCCTGCACTGCGGCGGCCCTGCATCATCTCGCTGCCGAGGTCGACGCCACCTGAGCTGGGATGCTGCTGCAGAGCAACTCAGTCCCCGCTGTTGTGTCGACTGCCTGGCAGCACGCGTCCCGCTCCCGCACCTGCGAGACATCAGGCCCCTCACCACCTGGCACTGTCTTTGGGGACAGACAGTGGTACGCTGCTGAGGCTGAAGGTGCCCTTGACCACGTGGCACTCAGACACCTCAAGTGCAGCTCCTGGAAAAGCAGGGTGGGAGCTGACGGGCATGACCAGCACAGGGGCGGGTGCTGCAGGGCCCGGGGGGACGCGGTGCGGAGGGGCAGGGCCCAGGGCACCTCCAGGCGGCCACGGATGAGCTGTGTGGCCCGGGCAAGCTTTAACCTCTGGGCGCTTAGTGGCTCCAGGAAGCCAGACCCGCTTCTGTCTCACAGGTTGCTCTCTACCTGTTAGATCGTGACCGGTGGGGATCACAGCCCCCTCCAGGGAGCACGCAGCCAGCCCTGTGCCCTGGCTCCCAGCCCCAGCTGGCGAGCGCCTGCCTGTCCTGAGCCTCCTTTCTGGGACGGGCCCCGGAGGCCTTCCCAAGGTCAGGCCGGCGCCCCTCCTGGCTCCACCTGAACCCTGATCCGAGGTGCCCTGCCTCCCCCCGGCGAGGGGCAGCCTCTTCCCCTCACTGAGCGTCAGGCCAGCGGCGCTCTGCGGTCTGTGAAGCAGACCCCCAGGGCGGGGCTCCCCGGGGCAGGGGCCACGTGCACCCCCGAGCCCCACACACGCAAGGCACAGAGAAGTGCTCGATTAACACTTACGGAATTACTGACCCAACGAGACATTCAAAGAGAGGCGGTTTCAAAACTGTAAAGTGCTGTAAATCATAGCGACACACCAAAGGCACTCCTGAGCCCAGCAGCAGGAGAGGCCCGAGCACGTGAGCAGGTGTGTGTGGTAGGAACAGCTCCCGAGAAAGCACAGAGGACGCGGCTTCCGGAAGGAGGCCACCGATGGGGGATGAGCCCCGCGTTTAGGGGAGAAGGGGCCGGGGAGTGGCTGGCCCCAGCACGGGCACCCCCCTCACGCCTCAGGTGGACGGGTGTCTTTGTGTGCAGGCCCCTGGAGGCCAACTGTGGGGTGAGCCCTGTCCAGTCCCTGGGGGGCACTCTGCTCCAGCCAACGGTCATCTGAATTCAGGGCCAACACGCTTTGGCCCCACCCCCTGCTCGGAGGAAGGTCTCCTTGTCAATGAACGGGCACAGCCTCTTTTGGGGGTGACCTGCCAGATCTAACATCATGCGGGTGGCCACTGTGCATGCCCTTTGACCCAGTGATCCCACCTGCAGGAAGCCCCCGCACAGGTGTGCATGTGCGTCTGGGCCAGCAGGGCTGGAACAGCCTGGGAAGGACCTTCTGCCTCCCACCTTGTACCTTTCAGTACATAGGTGAGGTGTTTTGTGTCTGTTTGTTTTTTGGTTTTTGATTTTTTTTGGCCACGTGGCTTGTGGGATCTTAGTTCCCCGACCAGGGATTGAACCTGGGGCCACGGTGGTGAAAGCGTCGAGCCCCAACCACAGGACCACCAGGGAAGTCCTTGATGAGGTTTTCAACCACGTGCTTACATGCCTTTGAAATAAATAGAAAATCAAACCTGTTTAAATCAGTGCTGGAAATGTTTAGACAATCCCATCCTCCATCCCAGCTGGGTTCGGCAGGGAGGGGGCGCCTGAGGGTGGAGGGCCCCCATAAGGTGCTGGCAGGAGACCCCTGAGCCACGTGCCTGCATGGATTCGACTCCTCCCCAAAGCTGAAGGGCGACCAGGTGTCAGGTGGGGGAGGGCAGGAGCGGCGTGTTCTGGGCAGTGGGGAGAGCCCCTTGGTCCCGATCACCCTTGCCCAGAGGTCCCTGGGCTGTTCCAAAGCCAGAGCTGGTCAGTGTCACTTGAGGCCCCCACACCCCCTCCCCGTGCCAGGAGCTGGGGCAGTTTCTTCCACCCCCTTCACGGCTGGACCGTGGTAGTGCCCCTCTGCAGTAACAGGAAGCTCAGCTCCAGACTCCATGACTCCACCCTTCCCGTGTCCTCAGGCCTGGCAGAGGAAAGGTTTCCCCTGGGGCTGGTCTGGGGGCCTCAGCCCCCTGTGCTGGGCCCACAGAGTCCCCTTATAGGGCCTCTGGGGACTCTATGCTCCGCGCTGCAGGCTGCCGTCACGCTCCCCCCTCCCTGAGATCAGTGAGGGCCACTGCCAGATTTCCCAGCTGGCGAAGTGGCAGCCTGGGGTGGGCCCAGGTGGTGGCTATCAGATCCTGGTTGCCCCTTCCCTGACCAGCAGGCCAGTGTGGCTGCACCTCCGCAGGCCTCTAGTTTGGGGGGCCACCCCTTCCACTGCTTGGCCCCTGAATTTTCAGCTGACATCATTTGTGATCCCCTTACTGGCTGAATGGTGTCCCCCCAGACTCCCGTCCGTTGGGTACCAGTGAATGTGACCTTATTTGAAAATAGGGTCTCTGTAGACAGAATGACGTTAAGATGAGGTCATACCGGATGAGGGTAGCCCTAAACCCAATGACAGTGTCTTTACAAGAAAAGGAAGATTCAGAGCCACGACACAGGGAGAGGCTGTGTGATTGCAGAGGCCGAGAGCCAGGGACACCGGGGCCGCCAGATGCTGGCAGAGCTGGCATTCCAGGCCTTTAACCTTCAGCAGATCTGGGCCTTGCGAAGATGTAACACCTGCCAGAGCTGGAAAAGAAGAAAAGACAGCCACCTGGAAGCCGTGCTGGGGAGTGGCTGCAGGGGCCGGGGAGCCCTGAGGGGCATCCAGACTGGGGGCCTGGTGTGGGGTGAGATGGGAGCGAGTGGGGGGAGAGAAGAGGTCTGCCTTCAGGAAGGGGCTGTCCCCTTGGGAATAGAGACCAAAAGGCCCCTAGCAGGTCCTGGACTAGGGCAAAGTGCGGGACTGAACTCAGCCTCCCCGGGGTGAAACCCGGGGTCAAGACTCTAACAGGCAAGTTGGTTACAAACTGGGGAGCCCCTTGGAGACCCAAGAAAGTGCTCACACAGCAGCGCCCTCAGAGAGCCCCAGCGCAGGGCTCCGCGGAGCCGCCCCGAGAATCCCAAAGCTCCAGAGCCTGCGCGCCCTCCCAGGGTTGCTGGCGGGGCGTTTGGGGCGAGCTGCGGGGAAGAGGGGGCCGCGGCCCGCTGAAAGTGGCTCTTGGTGGCTGGCCGCGCTCGCTGGCCGCGCTTCTTCACATCTCAGGGACCCGCGCGGGGTGCCACTGGGCTCCCACCCCGCGCCCGCCTGCGCCTGCACACGCCGCGCGGCCGCGCCCCCAGCGCCCCAGCTGTGGCCGCGGGCCCAGGCCCGACAGGTGCTCGGCTGCCGGCGGCCCCTTGACGCCGCGGGACACGCCCACGTGACCGCCCCGCCCCGCCGCGCCCCGCCCCGCCGCGCCAGATTGGGACCCGGGCGCGAGATCCGTCCCGCCGGGCGGCGGCGCGCAGGCGCGGCGCGTGGCGGTTCGTCGACCTCCCGGCCTGCCCCGCGCGCGCTGACGTCGCGCCGCCTCGTCCCCGCCGTCGCCGCCGCCGCCGCCGCCGCCTCCTCCGCCATTGGAGTCGGCGCCTGGTCAGTGTGTCCCGTCGCGCTCGCCGCCCCGCGCCGCCTGCGAGCGGCCCGCGCGCCCAGCCGTCGCCGCCGCCGCCGCCCGGCTGGCGCCCGGGGAGGAGGCGGCGGGCCCGGGGCCGCGAGCGCGCGGGTGACAGGCCCGGCCTCGCGGGGAGGCCCGCGCCGGCGGGCGCCCCCGCCCCGCGCCGCGCCGCCGGTTCATGAAGCATGTCGGCCGCCAGCGTGGACCCCCAGGTAGCGGCGGGGCGGCGGGCGCGGGGCCGGGGCCGGGGCCGGGGCGCGGGGCGGGGGCCGGGGCCGGGGCGCGCCGCCCGGCGGGAGGGGCGCTGGTGGATAACTCGGTGTTTCCCTCTCCCCGGGTGCTGTCCGCTCGCACGTCCGGGCTGCGGCGGAGCAGAGGCCAAAAGGACAAGACGCTAAAGGTGAGCCGAGTCCGGGCGGCGGGGCGGCCGGGGCGGGGGCGGCGCTCGCTCAGCTCCGGGGAGACGGCGCTTCAGGCTGTGATGTCGGGGGGCGCGCAACAGGTCGGACGCGGGCGCTTTCCGAGCAGGGGTCGGCCAGGCGGCGGCGGGAGGCGGTCCGTCCCTCCCTGCCGCCCAGGCGGGGGAAGCGGAGGAGGCCGGCCGAGCCCCCTGCCTGCCTGTCTGCGCGGCCCCGGGTGTGGGGCTGGCTCTGCGGCGCCCGTGGGCCCTCGGCCCCGAACGCTGGCGCCCTGCCTCGGGGGTCAAAGCTTCTGTCTTTGGGGTCGCTGGGGATATTCCGGCGTGGGGTCCACTCCGAGACTCACTCTCGGGAGAACTGGGGGACGCTTCGTGTTTACTCCAAAGACTGTTTTGGACCAGTGTGTGTGTTACTCGGGTGTAACCCAATACGGTTGTCGTGTTCTGAGATTGGAGAAGGCCCAGCACGTGTTTACCTTTCCTTCCTTTCTTGGCTGAGCATGGGGACAGTGGAGGATAAGAGCACAGCCAGACAGCAGGTCAGAAACGTCGCTGGCTCCCCCGCTGCCCAGCTTTGCTGCCCACAGGGTCGGGCTTTGGCAAGCGCCGTGCTCTCTCTGGCAGACACAGATCTGAGACCACATCATCTTTACCAAAACTCGCTTACGAGTTCCTGGCATTGTTTTGTCTGCATCTCCATCTCTATGTGTCAACATCTACCAAATTATCGTTAATTTTTATCAAAAACACACCCTAAGTTATTGAAAGTTTTGCACCACGTTTCTAATTAGTTGTGTAAATATCAGTTCCATAATGTCTGTGTCCGTTTTTAAGTAAAAGCGATTTCTAGTATAAGTTGATGGATATAAACTTGACTACCTTTCATTTCTGTGATTAAAAGTAATGTATTAAAAATTGAAAGGTAATGTTTTGCAACCTCTCATTCTAGTACAGAACGGTTCTTTGCATCAGAAGGATGCAGTTCACGACCATGACTTTGAGCCCTACCTTTCCGGACAGTCGAACCAGGTGAGTTTATCTTTTTTCTATTTTAACATTTTTACGTTTATCTTGACTGAGCTTTGTAGTACACCTTTGCTGCCGTATTTGTGACCTTATTATGCTAAACAGCAGAGAAGCAGACTGTAAAGTAGTAGAAATAAAGCCAGAGGCTGACAGAGGCTTGTGTTGAAGGCGGGGCGTGTGTGCAGCTTTCTCCCTGGAGGAAGTGGCGCCCCTGGGGCTGGCGGGTCAGTCATGCATCCCTGTTGACAGCGTGGAGGTGCGCCTAGTTCTCTGAAGCTTTCTGGTGAGTTGTGTGTTTTTTTTACCTCTGGACAGTTGGAATTTTGGTCTGGGCGCAGCTAGAGTAGGACTCTGGAGTGAGCCTCCAGCCTTGGGTTCTTCACGCCACCACTGGCTGTGACACTTCCGAGATGGCTCGCCCTCTCTGTGTTTGCTTCCTTTTATCTAGGACAGTGTGAAGAGGTGGCACCTCCTAGAGGTGTGTGGAGGGTGAGGCTAGATGGCGCCTGCAGAGCTCAAAGCGGTGCCTGAGTCAGTTGTACCACCTGTTCTCTTAGGTGTGGCAGGCGTTCTCAGCCTTGGCACTAGGGGACTGTGGAGTGAAACAGTCTCTGTCTGGGGGGCTGTCTTATGCGTTGTGGGTGTTTAGCGGCCTCCCTGGCCTTCATCCATGGGATGTCAGTAGCACCTGCCTGCCACCCTCTGTGTGACAACCAAAAATGTCTCGGCAGATGTCTTCTGGGAGGCTAAGTTGTCCTGGTTAAAACCACTGGGCTAGTTGGAGTTCAAGTTGAGGGAAAACGTCTGCCACTTTTAAAATGTGTGTTTGCTCTAGGGTAAAATCAGGCCTTGCCTCTTGCTTGTGGAACGAGGCTAGTCCACCTCTCGTCTTGCTCGTCTGCCCTTCTCTAGGATGTCTTAGAACTGTTCTCCGTTCTCCTCCTAATACTGCACCTGACACGTCAACACCTGAGGGGCCCCTGAGAGCCCACCTCTCCTCTGGGCAGGACAGGGGGCTGTGCGGTGATGGCCTTTCAGCCAGAGGCGGTGGCAGGAAGCGAAGCGGACTTGTTTGTCTCTCTCGGTGATTTGCGCTAGCAGTGTTAAGGACGGAATTTTAACCAGAAAGGTCGGGGAGGGGGTTGCTTCACTTGAGATATATTTTTATAAGGTAGGAGCTTTCGTTACTTGGGAGGATGTCTTTAAAAATGGAGTAGTTGACTTTGTCATGTCGGTGGAGTAGTCCCAGCTGCTCACCCTGGGGAAGCCACGTGGAATGACCGTGGTAAGTTGGTGCTACCCGTGGACAGCCTTAGAACAGCCCTTTATCTTGTATGTTAAGACGTGTGCTTTTCAGCAAGGTGATTAATCAGCACGTCACTGGGGTGAGTCTATTGAGGAAACTCCTAGTTGAGAACAGACCTTCCAGAAATGTCCAGCTGTTGGAGTGTGGGGAGTGTGCAACGCCGGAGGGCTCTTAGATCCTGGTTTTCCCGGCCTTTTCGTCTTACAGGTGAGGAGCCTAAGGGCCAGAGAGGTGGCAGAGCCAGGCTGGGGACGGAGGGGCGGTACCTCTCGCCCAAGCATGCAGCGGGGTCTGTGGTCCTGTGTTTGCCACACATTTCCTCACGTGGGCTGTGATGCAGTCAGCAGTTCCTTGGGGTTGCCGCTGCCTCTGGCTGTGGACTTTGCCGAGATGTCCAGCCAGACCGCTAGCGAGTGAGACGGCGTGGCCGGAAGCGGGGAGCACACACTTCCTGTCTGTGCGCGGAGTCGTGACTGAGGCCTTGTGAGACGAACTGGCGTGTTTAAAGAGGACAGGTTCACACGCGACCTTTGTCTGGTATGCGCGTGCGCCTGCGGAGCCTCACGGCGGGGGAGCCCACGGGCTGTCCACCAGCCCTGCGGTGCTTTCTTGTCTTCCTTCAACCCCGCTGTGGCTTGTAGTAGCCAGTCGGAGACATGATGGTTTTCTGATGCGACACGTCGACGCTTTGGATGACTTGGAAAACATTTGAAAGCATGGCTTCAGGTGGCCTGCACTGCACGCTGACGGGACTGCTGCGCTCGGGTGGGTGGTTCTGCCCTCAGAGAGGCTGGGCCCCGCTCCCGGTGCGGGTTGCCCTTCCCGGTGGCCCTGGAGCCTCCTTGTGTAGCGGCCCTGGGTCCCCTTCTGGGACTTCAAGTGCACTTCAGTCAGCTTTTCGGAAATGACGGTGGGGGGGGGGCGGGAGAGAAAGCATGGGGGGTGGGGCCCTGGGTGGGGGGCCCAGGGGCGAGGGGAGGGGCTCTGGGCGGGGCTCCGATGCCGTCGGATCCTCCCGGCTTGGTCCTCCTCGGGGCCTGCCCACCCCCTGGTTCTCTGTTTTTTTCTCTGAGAGGTAAGGAAGGGCTGCAGGGACCCGGAAAGTTCCTGCTCGGGCTTTTGGGGCCGGTGCCTCCGAGTTCGCTGTAGGTGCTGCCGGCCGACTGCCAGGCCGGGTGTGGACGGGGCGCCCGGGGTCCTGCGTCTGCACGCGGCGCTGCGGCCCGGGCTCTTCCCTCCTCCCCTGGGAGAGCGCGGCCGCGTCGCGAGTGTGAGGAGCGCGAGGGGGCACAGTCGGCGCGCGGGACGGTGGGCGCTGCGCCCCGCGGTCGGCTCAGGCTGGGCGGGGGTTAGTGCCCAGGGCTCCCCCCCGGGGGTCCGGGGGGCGGCTCTTGGCGGCCCGCTGTCCGCCGTCTCCCAGGCCGTCCCGCGTGGTCCACCCAGCGTGTGTGCCTCTCCGCTCTGGCCTCCCCGACGGCTCCTTCCTGGAAAACGGTGCTCGGCTGTCGCACGGGGTTTCTGACAGGGTCAGGTGGGCTTTCCG
Source organism: Hippopotamus amphibius kiboko (assembly GCF_030028045.1). Lineage (NCBI taxonomy): Eukaryota > Metazoa > Chordata > Mammalia > Artiodactyla > Hippopotamidae > Hippopotamus > Hippopotamus amphibius. The sequence goes on from NC_080197.1 coordinate 804,414, forward strand.
CCCGGTGGCACCAAGCTGGGCTCGTCCGCCTTCTCGGGGCGCCGCCCCCCCCCCCCCCCCCCCCGCCCCCGAGCCTGGAGGCGCTCGGCTTCCTGCTGCTCCACGGCGGCTCGGGGGGCCGGTCTGGGAGCCGGGGCGGCTGCTCTCTCCCCTGCCTGCGGCCTGAGGCCCAGGGCGGGGCAGCGGGCAGCCCCAGCCGCACGCCAGGGGGGCCTGCTCTCAGCCCCGGCGCCGGAACCGCTTCTCCGCAGGCGAGGTGTCCGTGTGCCTCGGGCTCCACGCGGTCCTCTCGGTTTCTCCCTCCAGTCCTGCCTCTTGGTCACTTTAACGGCTGAGTCACGTTATTGTTTGTGAAACGTCAAGCATTTGCGTCGTTTCAGAATTCCTTCGTGCTCAGAAAAATGGATATAGGAATCAAACGTTTTAACTTTAAAATAGGTGGTTCTGGTCACTGAGGATGAGTTTTTTTAAAACGTGGTTAAGTTTTAAATACAGAAAAGTTAATTGTAGAACAGGTTTATGAGTTTGTTGTGTGTTACTGTTTGATTTTTCAAAGAAAGTCGTCGGGTGACGCACACTGAGTCTGTCTGGTTCGCGGGTCCCCTTTGTTTACCGCTTGTCGCTGAGTCTCAGGGAGGCGCCCTGAAGGTCCAGCACTCGGGGGTCTTTCCTACCATCGCGAGACTCATTCTGCCTTGAAGACGGGCTGAGAACCGCCCGTCCACACGGCGGGGTCGCTGTGACCGGGGTGTTGGGCTTCTCCGTTCATGGCGAGCGTGGGTGGATTGAGGGGCGCGCGGTGGTTGACGTCGTCTGTGCGGTCTCACGTTTTAAATTCAGTCCTGTTGTGCTTGAGGCTGAGGTGCGGGCCTCACCAGCTCAGCGTTCTGTGGCCGTGCTCCTGTGGCTCCGGTTGGATTTATGGCCACATGGTTCGGATGCCACGCAGCCCTCGGGGCCCCTCTTCCCCCGAGTGCGGTCCTTGCGTGTGAGGGAGGGCGTGTTGACGTGGTCCCGGTGCTGTCGAGGAGGGCGCCCGGCTGACGGGGGAGGGAGGGCTGGCCTCCCGAAGGGAAGGGTTGTGCCCGAGGTCCTGGCGAGGCGTCGGCAGGCACCGGCAGGCGCCGGTCAGAGGACGGAGGCTTCCGCCCCAGGGCTGCCGCGCCTCACAGAGCAGGTCCTCTGCCCCGGCCCCTGCCTCCCGGGGACTGGCTCTTCTCCACGCAGCCCCTCCTGAGTGTCCCGGCTGCTGCTGGAAGCGTCTGCTGCCTCCTTAAAGCTTCCTCGCTTTGTGCCATGCTGGTGGTGTCTTGCAGAAGCGTGCTGCCGGTAGGACAGAGACCTGTTCCTCAGGCTGGGTTCCTTCAAGTGGGTCACCCTTGAAGGTGGAGTGGAGGGGTTGCTGAGAAGACTGCTGTCACCTGACTTGCATCCAGGTCATTGCAAGGGATGCTTTGTGTTCGGAGTGGCCGCCCGGGTCGTCCGGGCCTTCGCCCTCTGTGTCCTGGTGGGGTCCCCGGGAGGGGAGCCGGGCTGCACAGGCCCGTGCCCGCCAGCCTGCCCAGAGGAAGGTGTGCTTGGCGTGGCAGTGCCTCCTCTGTGTCGTGACGTGTCTAACTCACCATGTGCTTGTTTCCGCAGAGTAACAGTTACCCCTCCATGGCCGACCCCTACCTGCCCAGCTATTACCCACCGTCCATCGGATTTCCCTATTCCCTCAGCGAGGCGCCGTGGTCTACCGGAGGGGACCCTCCGATCCCGTACCTCACCACCTACGGACAGCTCAGTAACGGAGACCACCATTTCATGCACGATGCTGTTTTCGGGCAGCCCGGAGGCCTGGGGAACAGCATCTATCAGCACAGGTTTAACTTCTTCCCCGAAAACCCTGCCTTCTCGGCCTGGGGGACGAGTGGGTCTCAGGGGCAGCAGGCCCAGAACTCGGCTTACGGGAACAGCTACACCTACCCGCCGAGCTCCCTGGGCGGCACGATCGTGGACGGACAGACGGGCTTTCACGGCGACACCCTCAACAAGGCCCCTGGGATGAACAGCCTGGAGCAGGGCGTGGTGGGCCTGAAGATTGGGGACGTCACCGCCTCTGCGGTCAAGACGGCGGGGTCGGTCGTCAGCAGTGTGGCGATGACGGGCATCCTTCCTGGCAGTGGCGGGGCGAACGTGACCATGCCAGTGTCGAAGCCGACCTCGTGGGCGGCCATTGCCAGCAAGCCGGCCAAACCGCAGCCAAAGGTGAAGGTGAAGAGCGGGCCTGCCGTCGGCGGGGCGCTGCCCCCTCCCCCTATAAAGCATAACATGGACATTGGCACCTGGGACAAGGGGCCTGTGCCCAAGGCCCCGGCCCTGCAGCCGGTGCCGGCCCCCCAGGCCCAGCCGGCCGTGCAGCCTCTCCCCCCCCCAGCCCCCGCCTCCGGCCCCGCTGCAGCATCCGGGCCCCCAGCAGCCCCCCCAGGCCCGCTGGGTTGCCCCCCGCAACAGAAGCGCGGCCTTCGGGCAGGGCGGGGGGGCCGGGGGTGACCGCAGCTCTCCCGGGAGCGCCCCGCCCGGCATGGCCCTGGGCGCCGAGCCCCACCCCGTCCTGGAGAGGCTGAAGGCCGCCCACAGCTACAACCCTCGGGAGTTCGACTGGAACCTGAAGAGCGGGCGCGTGTTCATCATCAAGAGCTACTCGGAGGACGACGTGCACCGCTCCATCAAGTACTCGCTCTGGTGCAGCACCGAGCACGGCAACCGGCGCCTAGACAGCGCCTTCCGCGCCCTGGGCAGCCGGGGGCCCGTCTACCTGCTCTTCAGCGTCAACGGCAGCGGCCACTTCTGCGGCGTGGCTGAGATGAAGTCGCCCGTGGACTATGGCACCAGCGCCGGGGTGTGGTCCCAGGACAAGTGGAAGGGCAAGTTCGACGTGAAGTGGATCTTCGTCAAGGACGTGCCCAACAACCAGCTGCGGCACATCCGGCTGGAGAACAACGACAACAAGCCCGTCACCAACTCGCGCGACACACAGGAGGTGCCCCTGGAGAAGGCCAAGCAGGTGCTCAGGATCATCGCCGCCTACAAGCACACCACTTCCATCTTCGACGACTTCTCGCACTATGAGAGGCGCCAGGAGGAGGAGGAGGTGGTGCGCAAGGTCAGTCCGGGCCTGGCGGCGGGGCGGGGCCTTTCCCGTGATCGCGGGCGTGCAGGCTGCTGGAGAGGCCCTGCGGGGAGCTTTCTCCTTTTGTCTTTGTGAATCGTGACATTTGCCAGAACGATGCTTCCTGGTCTCTGTGCGGAGAGAAACACTTAGAAGTCCTGTTCTGGGGCCCCGGGGTGGACGGGTGAGGCTGCCGGGCCGGGTGTCACCCCCCAGGGCCTCCCTGGGTGGTGCGCTCAGCAATGGGGACACCCTGGTCTAGAGGCTGCTGCTTGTTTCTATCTCAAAAACCCAGTATCCTGCCGTTTTGCAAGCGTGAGTGTGCTCGTCCGGAGAGTGGCAGGGTGGAGGAGGGGAGGTTGCAGTGCAGACCATGCACAGCTGCGTGCGTCTGGAGCCACAGTGAAGACCCCTAGGCGGGTCTCTGAGCGGGTCCCAGCCTCCTGCGGCAGCCCAGGGCGTGACTCCGCTCTGTAGATCGGGGCTTAGGTGCCCGTCAGCTGGCCCAGAAATGGGAAGGAGGAGGACATTGTGACACACTTGGCAAAGCCACTTTGTTCAAGAGAATTCATCCTGAAATTTTTCCTGCTTTTCTGGTATTAAAATGTCCTTTCATGAAGTATCAGTTGCTAATAGATGGGTTTTCAACCCCCTTTTAGTCACGTGCATTAGAAAAGCATTACCCACCTGGGAACTTCAGTGTCCTGAGTGTGTTCTGTGAATGGGATGTGCAGAGAACGCCACGTGCGGGTAGCAGTTTTAAAGTTACACTAACAACTCACAGTTTGCAAAACTTTGAAAGCGGGTTGGTCCCTCTGTCAGTCTTGGGCGGAAAGGAGATGGGCTTGTTTATTTCTGGTTACTGCGAAATTGGGTATAAAATGAAACGCTGAGCTGCTGGCTGTGCGGGCACAGGACGGGGTCGTGCTCGTGAGACTGGGGGGCCTGGTGACTGGGCGCCAGCTCTGTGTGTGTGGGGTCTCACGTGCTGTGGCCCTGGTGGGCGTTTGAAGCTGCTGGTGTCCCAGAACTGCGTCGTGGTGATGGTGCAGGCACGGAAGAAGGAGCCGGCCGGCACGCAGGTCTGCGGGGCTCAAGGCTTCCAGCTGGTCCTCCGGTAGGCACGGCTGGGACCTTAATGACAGCTGGCAGGGCTGTCCTGTCACTTTGCTGTCTTTGCTGTGAGACTTCTGTGGGCTGCTCCCCCTCCCCCCCCCCCCCCCGGGGCAGGGAATGCTCCGGAAGCAGGTGCGTGCCCGCAAGGAAAGGTGCGTGAGCCAGCCGGCTGAAGGCCTCTGTCCACAGGGGTCAGTGTAACCTTATTCGTGTCCTGGAACCCGGACCTGTTGCTGTCCTGCTGGGATCTCAGGTCTCTCTGGAGCTCGCTGGGCTGTAGGGGAGTGGGGGTGGGGCTCCCGCCAGGACGCTGTCTCCAGGGTTCGTGCCGGAGTCGGCGGCTGGCACTGATCCCAGGCAGGAGCGGGACGAGTCCTTCAGGAAGACGTGCACTGAGGTGAGGTTGGAAGCCGCTCCCTCAACCCCGAGCTTGCTGAGGCCGCCCCTGCAGGGAGGCCGCCCTGGAGACTGTCAGCAGGTCCTCTTGTTATCGGCTGGAGTTTGACTCCATTGTCTTGAACTGTTCGCGATGCTTAGAAGCAGGAGGTGTGGAAAGGAGAGACACGCTCGCCGTTCTGCAGGTGGGCTGGCTGTCCTGCGCCTCAGCCGGGAGTCTGAGAGCCAGCTGCCTCCTTAGGGAAGCGCCACGTCCTGTGGCAGCTGGGTCACACCCAGCCCTGCGAGCCTCTGGGTTTTAAATCTAGAAACAGCCACTCCTCAGAGCGCTTAAAATAGTGCAGGTTTTAAGTGACAGCGAGAGTCAAGCTGAAGAGTTCCTCGTACGACAGGCTGGCCGCGGCCCGGGGTCAGCTCTGCACAGACGGGGCGACTCAGCAGAAAAGCAGGTAGAGGCAGAGGGTCAGGAGTGAGCCTCCACGGGGCTTTGTCCTCGACCCTTCCGCCCCGGAGGCGCTCGGCCTCCTCCGTTGTGTTTGCTTTGAGAAGAGGCTGCGAGCAGCCTCGGGGGTGGGGGGGAGCTTGGGGAGGGGTGGGCATTGTCGTGGACGCAGGGAGTTGGGCTCTGGGAGGTGCCCACGCTCATCGGCGCCGGCACCGCTTCAGCCGCAGTCACTTTGAACTTGAAAGAGGCTGGCATTGCTCCCTGGGAGGGGCGGGAGCTGTCGCCCTTCTCGGAGGGCGCAGAACACAGAGCTCCTGGTTCTTCCAGTTCAGAGTTCAGGGCCGGGAGGCAGGGTTAAGTCTTGGAGTCATGGCCGTCCACCCAGCCTGGCTGCGCCTCCTCGTGCTCTGGGGCTTTTTTGGGACAGGGATGGTTTGACCCACAGGTGTTCCTGAGGATGGCCCTGGCCTGGGGGACGACACAGAGGATGCGGGGGGAGTCGGTGTTTTATTAACCTGAAGACACGTGTGGTGCGTTTTTAGCAAGAGAGAGGGTTTTCCTTGTGTTACACGTCACAGGTAGTGAGCCCGAGTGGCACCGGCCTGCCCCTGCCCAGCAGTGTCCCTCACTGCTGCGTCCTGGCGGGGGTGGGGGGAGGGGGGGCCTTTCCGTGTCTCAGCTGGATCCAGTGGCGCCTGTGAGGAGAGGCCTGGATGGCTTCTCGCAGCCTTGAGGGACGGAGCTGTGAGTCACAGGCTCGTCACATGCTCTGGGCAAGGTGGCCCTCGGCGGCAGAAAACAGACTGCCCAGGTGGCTGCCACGAGTAGGTGGTTATCAGGCGCCCGGTCCGTGTGGCCAGGACCCGGGGCTCGGTGCTGCTGTGGGCGGTGGCCCCTGTAGGGAGTGGGGTCCAGACCTGGCACAGCGCCGCGACCCGGAGGGGCTTCGTCTGCGGGCGCGTGCGCTCACTGTGTTACACTTCTTCCCTCTTCTTACAGGAACGGCAGAACCGACACAAGCCGTGAGGGTGAAGCAGGTTCTTGCGCCGTCAGACGTGGGGCCGGTGCCGTCGGCGGGCGTGTGCTCGGTGCTGTCTCCTGGCCCCGGCCGCAGCCAACCCCGTGCAGGGCGCGCCAGCTTGTGTCTTCATGTCCTTTGTAGTTTATTTTCGCCCGGACGACCTGCATCCGTTTGCGTGTTTCTGTGTGTTACCATGTATAGAGCTCTCTGGTAAAGGACTGTCTGTCAGGTTCTCAGCCACACTGGCCTAACGCGCAGTGTAAGTACCCTTGGCCTCAAAACCCTAACCCATCCCAAAGGTTTATTATTATTATTATTATTATTATTATTATTATTGGTGAAAATTATGTTATTTTTCTTACAATCGCAGCCATTTAACATCTTTATACGAGACTTCTCGTCTCTCACCCCTTTTGCTTTAGTAGCGAATGTAGGAAGCCACGCGTCGTCTGGCATTTAGCGTTTTCTGTTCAAAGGCTTCCCTTCAAGATGCTGAAGCCAGCAGGCTGACGATCACCGTGTTCGGCCGCTTGGCCGCGTCACCTGTCGTCTGTCTGAGATGCTTTCTGCCCGTTGATTCCCACTAGGCGGGAGGATAAATCTCCGTTTCTCCAACTGGGTGAGCCCGCTGTTTCCTCAGAACACCCGCCTCCCGCAGCTGCGCACACCAAGGTTAGGTCACTGCTCAAGGTCGGGCGGTGACCCCAGCCCGGGCACGGAGGGTTCCTTGCTGTGTGCAGACTGTCTCACTCCCCGCTTTTCTTCGCTGGGGAGCCCTGATGCCGTGTCACGTTTGTACCAGTGACGCCGAGCTTTAAACGTGGGGTCTGGTCGTCCTGACCGCGTGGTGGCTGACGCCCCCGGCTGCAGATGTCAGCGTGTATCTCGTTTCTTTTTCCTGTTGAATGGGTGAAAAAAGCAAAAACAAAAGACCTTTTAGAAACACTTTGCTGTCACGTCCCGTGGAACGAGGGGCCGCCAAAGCACTTGCCCCGGGAGTCGGAGTTGGAGCTCAAAAGCCGGGCGCACGTGCCATGCAGAGCCTCCCGTGCGGAGCGCAGGTGCTTTCTGAAAACCGTGTACTCGACAGACCCTCGCGGTGCAGGCGCAGCTGTTTTATCTAGACTTGTATTTAGAACGTGTCACTTTCTCTGAACCGTTACTGCCTGGGCGGAGTCACGGGCGACATCGGATAACTTCCTCTAGGAGAATACAGGCCTTAATAAACTATACCTACTTAGCAAGTCTGCTGTCACTTCATTCTTCACCTGTTTCACCAGGTAACATGGGTTTAACTGCGTGTGTCTCCCGCGTCTGCTGGCCACTTCTCACGTGTGCTTGCTCGAGGGCAGCCGTGAAGAGCCTGGCTCGTCAAGTGGCCGGTGGGCGATGCACTGGGGGCAGCGCTGTGAGGCAGAGGCAGAGGCAGAGGCAGAGGCCGTGATGGCATCGGCTACTGACTGGCCTGTGCTCCTGGGCCTTAAACGGCACCGGCTCTGAAGGCGTCCCCTCCCCACCAGCCGGCTCGCACCAGGAGCAGAGGGCGGGCAGCATGCTGGCCTTGCGGGTACCTGGGCCTGAACGTGCCCGAGGGGGAAGGAGTGCGGGCCGCCGTGTGGAAGGGTCAGCGGGGGCCTTGCGTCATGTCTTGGCTGCAGAGGGCAGCTGCTTGTCAGCCCGCCCCGTGTCTGCTTCCCTCGTCCCACCCGGAAGTCCACCGCACGGCAGCTCCTTGGCGGGTGCTGTCCGCCCGTTGTGCTCCACGCGGTCCCTCCGGTGTGAGCAGTTTCCCTGGCTGCAGGCTGCACCCTCATGGGCAGGTCTGCGGGCGGCTCTTCCACACTGGGAGTTAAGCCATCTGGTGACCAGGAGGTAAGCCATCTGGTGACCAGGAGGCCTGGACAGAGGTGGGCTCAGCCTGCCGGGGGCTTCTCCCTCGGCGGGCCCTGCCCCTCGGGTCGTCTGCTGTCCAGGATGCGGGGCTCAGGTGGCACGGTAGCCCACAGACAGGTTCTCGTCGGGGCCTGGGGTCCTCCTCGGGCTCCCGAGCCCTGTGTGGCAATCGCTCCTGCCGCCCGGCTTCCCCCGTGAGGCCCACGTGCTGGTTTCTCCCGCATCCTGGAGATTTGAGGTTTGCTTGTTCAGCTTTTTCCCGAAACCAGTGGGTGTGAGAGGAACTAGAGCAGTTCCTGCACCGCAGCTTCACTGTAGCAACCGTGTGGGTCATGTCACATGGGGGACCTTTTCGAACCGAGTGGTCACCCGGTGGACCGTGTCTTCATTTACTGGAAAGGCCCCCAGAGGATGGTGCAGAGGGAAGGGGATGGGCAGGGGGAAGGGGATGGGCACAGCCACACGCCAGGAGGCAACTCAGACCCCTCCTCACTGGGCAGAGGGCGCCTTGGCACCCACCCTCAGGGCCAGCTTCACCCCTGACGGTGGCCTTCCTGAGGGCAGCTCTGGGAGCGGCCAGATGAGAGCCTGGCCCGCTGGCCCCCATGGTGGTACAGGGCGGGGGTCCCAGGGCTGCAGAGCCCGGAGGCTGCAGGAACACCTCCGCCCGGTTCAGGGTGGCCGGGCTCTCACGGGCCTGCAGTCGGGGTGGTGGTTTCTCGTGTGCCCAGGCTGCCCCCTGCCCCCCGAGGGTCTGAGAGGGGAAGCGAGGTGCAGGGCTGGTGGGTGGCCCCTGCTGTGAGGACAGGGCCATGTCACCTCAGCCCTGCTTAACTGGCTCAGAAATTAGGGGCTTCTGTAGTTTGAGGAGGGATGGGGGGCTCTCCCTGGCAGAGGCCTGGCCACGCCGGGGACCCAGGGCGCAGTGCTCTGGACGAGAAGTGGCCACAGGCAGTGTCCAGCCCAGGCGGTGCCCCTCCCACCCCCAAGTGTCGGTTCTGCTGCCACCTGCACCTGGCAGGAGGAGAGTCGAGCTGTCCCTGTGTCTCGGGCGCTTTGCTTGGGTTGGGCTAGGGGTGGCCTCGGCGTCCCCGGGGCCCAGGGGAGTGTGGGCAGGTGTGGCCAGCCTCGCCTCTGTCTTGGTAGGAGGGAGCGGGTGGGGGGGGGGAGTTGGTGCCATTTCTCAGTCTAGGTTGAGTGGTCGGGGGGCGGGGCTCCCAGAACATCCGGGTCCCTGGGCAGAGCTGCTCCTTGGGGCCGGGGAGGGCCTCACTGCCCTTTGCTATTTGGGGGACCTGCCACCCCCTCGGGACAGGGCTTAGGTACTGGAGATGGGGAGGGTACCGGGCGCCGTGAGAGGAGACGCTGTCCCAGGTCGGGGAGAGCTGCTCACAGAGGCATATTCCGGGGCGGGGGGAGGGGGGTGGTGGCTGGTGAGGAAGCCACAATCTTTGTTTTCAAACTTTTAATTTGGAAATAATGTCAAATTTACAGAAAAGCTACCAGAAGAGGAATAGAGCAGAGAATCCCTTTTACCCAGATTTGCTTGTCGTGAGTGTTTGGCCCCATCCTTGATCATTTGCTGCATGGGCTTGTGCGGGGGCGTGGGCGTGGGCGTGTCCCTCTCGTGCGTGTGTGTATGCATGTATAGGTTTGTGCATGTGCTGTGTGTGTGTGTGGAGGGCTGTGTGTGTCTGGATGCAGACATGTCCTGTGTGTGTCTGTGTAGGTGTGTGTTGTGTGTATGTGCATGTGCGGTTGCATGTGTGCATAGGTGCGTGTGGCATGTGCATGTGTGCGCACAGGTAGGTGTGTGCTGAGGGTGTGTCGTGTGTGTGTGTAGGTGCGTGTGGCATGTGCGTGTGTGCACAGGTAGGTGTGTGCTGTGTGCGTGTGCTGCGTGCTGCGCGCGTGCCCTCCGCCCCCTGTGAGGTGTGTGCGGAGCTCTCAGATGCCCGCGTGGGTCTGGCCGGAGCTTGTCGGGCTCCAGCGCGTGGGTGCAGCTGGGCCCAGTTAGGTCATCAACACAGCAGGGTCTGTGACAGCACCTCGAGGGCGGGAGTGCTTCCTGGCTGGACCTCCCCGTGGAGGAGGCTTCCACTCATGCCCAGCCCCCATCCCTGCTCTCTGCTCTGGACAAGGACACCTCGGCGCCTCGCCACCCCAGGGCGGGGCCCAGGGCCGATCCTGCCCCTCCAGCTCCTTCTGCAGAGGCCCCTGTGTGGCTGGCCCCTCGGTGGCCTCCTCTGGTAATTGCTGTCCCAGGGCCGGTGCACCAGGAGCACTTGGGCCAGGTGCTTGGTGGCTGGGAAGCTCAGAGCAGTAGCCCATGGGAGCGGAAGTGCGTTTAGTCCCAGGGCCGGTGCAGAGGGCAGGGTCGCCCGCGGGCGGGGCAGGGGCTAGGGTCCAGGGCTGGGCCAACAGGGGCTCAGCAGGGCCCATCCCGCTGCGGGGATGAACTGTGGTGTCTCCTTGCTCACGGGAGACTGGCCACCAGCTCTCCGGGAGGCCTGTCCTCTGAGGGGTCCTGAGTGACGACTGCCTTTTGCACCCCAGCATGGTGGCAGGGGCTGGACGGCCTCTCCCCGCCCATACCCAGTGTGAAGACAACTGCCAGTAAAGGTTCTGATGTGGCCCTGATAGGACGGGGTCTGTGCTTCATGCCTGAGCCCTGGGACAGTCCCACCAGGGGGCAGCTTCCAGGCAGTGGCCAGGGCCTGTGGCTCATCCCCCTTTCTTGGCCGAGTGGCACCCTTTCCGTGGTCACCTCCCCCCGGATGTCAGGGTTCCTTCCTGCCCAAGGGCATGCCTGGTGCAGCCACCTGAATCCCGGCCCCTCATGGAGTGGACATGTCCCTTCATGCAGGTCCCCAGGGTCTCCCATCGTCCCCAAACTCTGCAGTCCTTGGGACCTGGAACTTGGCCAGCCTCTGGAGCTCTGGTCACTGGCCTCCTTCAAAGGGACAGGGCTAGTTGACACCGTCCCTGCCACGGAGGGCCCCTGCGCCTGCAGGGGGTTGAGGCCCCCGGGAGGGCGAGCGGATGGGGGCTGCCGCTTGCACTCAGGATGCAGGGAGGAGGCTGGAGCAGACGGGACAGGACAGGGGAGAGCCGGGGGCAGACCCAGCCTTTGGGAGACTGCCTGGTGCTCCGGGTCCCGGCTGTGCAGGAGGTGGGGGTGCTTGCGGGTGGTGGGGGGAATGCAGGTGCTGCCAGAAGGCGCACGGCCCCGCCAGGCCCTCTTGGGACAGCCCCCGCCAGTGCCTTACTCCTGGGCATGGTGGGGGCGGTGAAGCCCAGAGCTGGCCCGATCCCCCGGTACCTGGCGGCTGGGGGTCACAGGAAGGGCGGCACGGAACCGGCTTTTCTCACCTCCAGCCACAAGTTTTCTGCCACTGGCTATGGAGGACCGTGGCCTGGTCGACGCCAGGATGGGCTGGGGCGGGGCCGAGGGAGGCCTGGAGGGCAGAGCCCGGCTGGAGAAGTAGGTAGACAGACCTCCAGCAGCCCTGGACCGTGGGACGGGTCCTGGTCCGGCCTCTCCAGCTGCCAGTGAGGGACCCTCGGGTGGGCCAGCCTCCGAGGGAGAGGGGAGTAAGCAAATGACCACAAGGAGCGCCTGTGCCCTGGCGGCCATCAGGGTGGAGCTGAGGCCTGAAGGGCTGTTTGGGGAAGGGCTTGGGGAGGGGGAAGGGCCTTCCAGCTAGAGCAGCCGGGAGGCCTTTTGGACTCCCTGCTTCCTCCCAACCCTCAAGCTGCCCTCTGTGCTCTGCACACACACACCCCACCACACACATGCAGATGTGCGCGTGAGCACACACACGCATGCCCCAGTGTGTGAACGCATGTAAGCCGTTACAACACGCACACACGAGTGCACACACATCCACATGCCTACACACGCACATGGGCCCCGGCCACCCTGTGAGTTCAGTGGTTCAGGATGGGTGAGGGCCCTGGGGAGGAATCCTGCCTGACCCTCCATCTGGGTGCAGGTGCTCTGCACTTGGGGAAAGTGGGGTTTATCTGGGAGTGGGCCTTCTGTGGGCTCTTGGGACATCATCTCCGATCTTTGGACAGGTGGGCACTGTGCCTTTTAAACCAGGAGGCAGGACTGTCTACCCCTAGGAGGGTCTGTGCTTCTCTGGGTGTGAAGTGGTTGGGGAGATGTCATTTGGGTGCCAGGACAGGGGTCTTCCCCGACATGTTGAAGGATGGTGGGGAAAGGACACTGGGGACTGCCCCAGAGTCAGCTGGGCGCAGAGCTGACGGGGCAGTGATGGCGGAGGCCTCCGTGGCCTGGTGAGAGCTGTCCGGTACGGGGCCAGTGACCTGGGCGTCACACCCAGCTGTCCCTGAGAGCCCCGCCCTTCACTGCTCAACTCTCAGCCCTTCACCTCACCCTGTCGCTGCCTCTCCTGAGTCCTCACCACATGGCCACCCTCCTAGGAGCACACGGGCCACCTGTGGGCGGCCACCGTTCCAGCGGGTCTGCGTCCTCTTCATTCCGCTCGCCCACCCCCCCTGCTTCAAAGGACTGAAAACAGGACAAGCCAGAGGGAGTCCGAGTGACCTCATCCTGTGAGGTCCGTGGTGGTGTGATGTGCTGCCGTTGCTGCCGCTGGTGAAGATGATAGTGGAGATGACGGTGGTGGTGGTGGTGGTGGTGGCAGTGGTCACATTTACTGAGCGAATGTGTCTGAGCTCACTCTCCAGGCACAGATGAGGAAACCAAGGCACAGAGAGGTGGAAGAATTGGGTGAGGCCTGAGACGCACCTTCCTGCCTGCTGTTACCAAGAGGCTCCTGCTCTGTCCCAGACTCAGTTCCCGCTGGGTTCCCTCTCTGCCCATCAGGCTCTCATCCCAGAGCTTGGTGGCACTTGTGGCCTGGTCCCCAGAATGGGCTGAGAAATGTTTGTTGAAAAGCGTCCAGGTGGGTGCCCCCCTCTTCCCCCTCCACGGGCAGCAGAAGGTGCCCTCGTGTGGTGAGTCCCAGCACCTGCAGGGGGCCGGGCGCAGAGGCGGTCTACACTGGGGTGCGCGTGGAGGGCTCTGTGTTCTCCAGGAGCAGCCGTCCTGACCCGCAGAGACAATGGCCACTGCAGAGCGTTGACCCTCTGTGCTTTCTGAGCTGTGACGGGCCACAGCCTGGGGCTGGGAGCGCCCCAAGCCCGGTCTTGGGGCTCATCATTCCTGTGCGGTGCACACGGCTCCCAGGACTGGACCTCCCCGGGGCTGGTGGCGGGTCTCGGTCCCAGCACGCTCTCAGCAGGAGGGTCCAGGGTGGTCACACCCCAGGGTGGGCCTAGGCGCCCTCCCTGAGTGCCTGGGGCTCCTGGCAGGGCTGGAACTCCAGGTCTGCTGGACTCTGGGGCCAGCGTGGTGTCCCACACCAGCTGCTGACCCTGGGGTGGGGAGTCAGGGAGCCCACAGGCATTTTGGGGCAGCCTGAAGGGACCTGCTGAACAGCGCGGAGGACCTGAGATGGGGCCTGGAGCCCCGTGAGCAAAGCCCTGCCTCTGGCGGAGGGGCTGTGCGTTTCCATCTCCCTGAATCTCCCGCCCCTGGACGTGGGGACAGGGCTCAGCTGTCCCCCGCCCCCAAGAGCGTCTGCAGAAGTGGCTTGTCGAAGGGCCTCAGAATCACCTCTGCCTCCTGCTCCCCAGCACAGGGGTGACTCCTGCCCCTGCCTTCCTGCTGCGAGCTCCCTGGGTGCTGAGTATCTGGGCACCGGCCCAGCGGCTGGGGTGGAGAGTGGACCTGCGGAGGGCAGGTGTGCGCCCGTCTCCATGGCCGTTCTTGTCTGGGCTGCTGACGCCCATGAGGGAGCCAGGCCGTCTGCGCATGCCCCCATGTGGGAACAAGGACGGCTGTAGGAATGTTGGTGGGACGGGAGGTGCCTGGCCGTGCTTCGCCTGGAACACGCCTCCAGCTCTGGGCTGGGGGCTTAGCCGAGTCTAGGCTCCCCCAGGGCCGCCTCTCTCTGGCTCCCTGATTCCGCGGGCTCTGCCTGGCAGCCCTGCAGGGTGTGGAGGGGATGAGGCTGGGGGTGTGCGTGAGAAGACCCCTCCACCTTCTCAGTCCCTCTGCCGTGGGGGCCCCACACAGAGGCAGACCCCTCACCGCCCCCTCTCCCCGCTGGCAGGCTGGGGGAGCAGCGCTTCTCCACTTCCAGGTCTTGACTTTTACTGCCCCCCGGCCGTCATTACCCCATACCCCGCCCAGCTGCTGGGAGCCTGGGGGGAAGGCTGGGCCGCCGAGGAGCTCGCTCTCTGCCTCACCCGCCACCAGTGTCCAGGCTTACGAGCCAGGCCGGGAGGCGGCCAGGCAGACAGGCCGGGGAGCCTGGCTCCTGATGTGTGCACCAGCCGGGGGCCTGCTGGGGGCCTGGACCTAAGGGCACCCTGCCCAAGAGGCAAGGTCAGAGCGGGGCCGAGGGCACCGGGAGCGTGAGGAGGTGACCGTCCCCGCCTGGGCGGACTGCTGCTCAGCCCTGCAGCGCCGCCTCCTCTGCGGCCACACCCAAGTGGGCAGTGCTGGGGCCGGGGGAGGGCTCCGGGGTGCTTGGAGGAGGCTGTGGGCAGGTGGCACCGGCCTTGGTGTTTATTAGGTTTCACTCAGAGCAGAGAAATCCTCTCCCCAGGGCTGGATCCTTGGGCAGGCCGGGGGGGGGGGGTCCCCTGCCATCTGCTGGGGTCCCCTGCACTGGCCCCACACTGGGGGTGGCTCCCTGCTGGAGAGCCCTGGGCTGGACCCCCGCTTGGTGCCCAGCCCCACGTCAGGGCTGCTCTGAGCCCTCACCCACGCTTGCCGCCCCCCCAGGGTGACTCCCCGGCCCCTCTACAGGGCGTGTCCTGTGGGCCAGGGCCTGTGGGGGCCCAGCTCTTCCCTGGGAGTGGGGTCAGGGGTCCGTGTGTGGACATGTGAAGAGGGAGGCCGAGCACGGGCCCTCGGGGCTCTGCTGGGTGCAGGGTGCAGGTCTGGGCTCAGCTCCGTGGTCTGGGCTCTGTCCTGTGGCACGTGGCCCTCCCCGCGCTGCGGCGGCCATCCAGCTGCAGCCCAGCCCCGGCGACGCCAGCCCCGTGGAGGCCCCGAGAACCCCACGGCACCGTGGACCTGCTGGATGGGACCGGGGCTTGGGTGGACCGTGACCTCAGGCCTCCTTTGTGGGAGTGTTCTAGAGGGGCAGAGCCCCCAGCTTCCTCCCAGGGACTCCCACCAGAGACTGGGCAGGCTGGGAAATGTGCCGAGGGTGCCCCCTCCCCGGCTCTCCACTCGGAAGGTCCGTCGTTCTGGTCAGAAGCCGAGTCCCCAGGAAGGGAGGTGGACAGGCACCGAGCCCGACCCACTCCCGCTTCAGAGAGCCAGGGATGCAGGGCTCACCTGCCCTCAGAGAGAAGGTCCATGCTGCCGCTATGGTCCCTGGAGAAGGTTCAGACGGGACAAGGGCCACCCTCCTACATCCAGTGGGGACACTCAGACCCAGGGCTGCCCGGAGTGACCCTGGGGCCCCTGCTGGCTCCTCCTGCCCCCTTGACCAGAGATGTCCCTGGAGGTACTGTCTGCACCCCCTCACAGCTGAAGGAAGGAGAAGGGGCCAGCCTTGCTGCGCCACGATCGGGCTGTGGCTCTCTGGCCTTCCCTGTCCTCCAGGGGGCAGGAGATTGGAGGACTCTGTCCTCAGGTTCTGCAGTGACCCCGACGCAGGGTGGGGTGGCAGATGGAGGCCCCTGGCTTCTGCTTGTGCCTGCAACCCACGTCTCTGGGAGGGGCTGGAGGGCTGAGCTGAGGAGGACGGGAGGCAGGGGCCCTTGCCCTGCAGCTGCAGGAGGGGTGGGTGTTGAGGGCCCACAGCCGGAAACCCAAGTGCTTGCTTTTGTGCTGATTTTCTGCTCCCTGCCTGGGGCCCGGGGCTGGGAGAATAAGGGAGACCAAGGTCCCTGCCCAGGCTTGGAGCCTGGCCAGAGGGGCTCATCCTCGGCCCAGCTAGGAGGAAAGGTGCAGCTGCGGAGCCAGGGCTGGGGGCTTGCTGCAGGGGAAGCAGGGCACAGTGAGCTGGGCGGAGAGGCCCGCCCGCCCCAAGGGGGACCCAAGATGCTGTCGGGATGGGGGAGCCTGGCGGGTGAGAGGGGGACAGAGGAGCCCAGGGCGAGCATGGGCCAGGGTGCCAGCAGGTGGCGCTAGCTCCAAGGACAGAAAAAAAAATGCCTGCAGCAAAGCTGAGTGGGTGTCACTGCGGCTGCAGATGGTGGGGGAGGGATCGCCTTCTCCCCGGGGCTGCGGAGCCGCACGTGCCCCCGTCCTGCTCAGCCCAGAGGAGGTTTGGGGCACGAGGTGGTCAGGCACACCCACCTGCCTTGTTTGGACCCTGGCCTGGGTGTAAACACGTCCCCCCTCCCCATTTTGACCCTTGTCCTCGAGGCACAGGGGCAGTTCCGGGGCTCAGAGAGGGCCACCCCCACCCGTGGCCCAGCGGACTGAGGAAGGACAGACTTTGCAGTGACCTCAGGCCCTCCCCCCCTCCCCCGTCGTAGCCATGGCAACTGCCCAGCGCACCGCGGATGGGACGAGTGGCCCTCGGGACATCGTTGGCCCCGCGCCCGCGGCGCTCCTGTCCCGCGGGGCCACCCACCGCCAGCACCGCGGACAGCGCTCCGACCCGCCCGCGCGGTGGCCCGCCTCCCTAAAGCCAGCCGGCGCGGCCGCCAACTCCCCGGCGCACCGCGCCCCCCGCCACGGCCGCCGGCGCGCGCCCCCCACCCCCGCCGCCCCCGCCGCCCCTCCCTTTGTCTCGCGGTCCCCGCCGCCCTCTGGGCGCTCCGCGCTGCCGACACACGTGGCCGCAGCCTCGCCGGGCCGCAGGCTTCCCCTCGGTCGCCCCCACCAGCCCCGCGACGCCCGCGGCGTGCGGGTCCCTTTGTGTCCCGCGGCCAGGTCCCCGGCCCGGCAGCTGGGCCGCCCTCTGGGCGGGCGCATTGTTCGCCGGATTTGGTCCGCGGCGCGAGGGGCCGCCGGGGGCCGGCTCGCCTTCCTCCCGCGGGAGGGGCAGCGCGCCGGCCGGGCTCGCGGGCCATTTCCATGAGAAAGGAGCGGCGGAGGCGCCTCTCTTGGCATTCACCGCGTGCCTTAATTGTATAGACATTAATCAAGGTCCGCTGTGAACACGCAGAGGGGCCCTCAGGGCTGCGGCGGGCGGCGGACGGCCGGGCCGGGGTCGGGGCAGCGGCTCCGGCTCGCGTGGGGTCCTCGCCCGAAGGACGCGAGCGCTCCGGCGTCCTCGCCGCGGGGCGCGCGGGGCGGGGGCGCTGCGCCACGCCGACGGTGCCTCCTCGGACTCCAGCCCGGATCCGCCTCCGACTCCGAGGAGCCCACTCTTCGTCCCCTCCCGCAGCGCGGAGGAGGCCTCGGCAAGCCGCTCGGGCGTCCCCGAGCCTGGCACTCTGCAGAAGCACGGCGAGGAGGCGCCGAGGCAAGGACTGAGCGAGCGCGTGCGCGCCGGCCGCCCGCCGCGGGCCGCGGGGAGCTGCGGGTCCGCTCCGACAGGGCAGCGCGAGCGTCTCCGCAGCGGCCTCCCCCTCCCCGCCGACCCGCGAGCGCGCCACGAAAGCGGTTAAAAGAAAGAAGCTCGATGCTCAGAAATGGAAGCCAGTCTCTTTTTACAGCCCAGCGAGCTCACCCTCCCCACGCGCCGGGCCCGCGAGGCGCTCGAGCTGCTGGTGGAGAGAAAGCCGGGAAGACCCGGAGAAGCCGCTCGAGGGACTCGCCCCGGCCCGGTCCCGAGCGCAGTTACCCGTCCGGGACCGAGCCGCCGCCGCCGCCGCCTGCCGCTCCTCGGCCGCCGCCGCCGCCGCGCCTCAGGCCCCGCGCGCCCCGGGGGCCCCGCACGCCGCTGCCCGGGCGGAGGAAGGCGCGGGGACGCCGCAGAAGGAGCCGAGCAAGTCCCCGAGCGCCGCGGGCCGGTTGGGAGCCGACCGTCCGCGGGCTCAGCGCGGCGGGCGCCCAGCTCCTGCTCGCCGGGGCCGGCCCAGAGCGACTGTCCCCCGCCCGCCGCCGCCGCCGCCGCCGCCGCAGCTGCCTCCGCGCGTCTCCGCGCTCGGCTCGGGCACCGGGCGATTATCACTGGGGCGCGCGGTGACGTCACCCGGACACCGGCTCCGCCGCCGCCTCCCCGAGGTGTCCTTGAGAACTGCGGGGGCACGCGCGCCGCGCACACGCGCACACACGCACTGCGCGCCCGGTGCCTCCCGCACACACTCGCCGCGTCGCGCCCCGCGCGCTCCTCCGTTCACACGGACGCCGCCCTCGAGCGCGCTCGACCGGCCCCGGCGCGCCGCGGCCACACGTCTGCCCACGGGAACGCCCCTCTCTCTCTCACACACACACACGCGCATACGACCCCCTCCGCGCGCCTCCTGCCCCCGCGTGCACGCCCCTCCTGCAGCCCCCCGCCGCAGCCCCTCTGAGCGCACGCTGACACCCGCCCCCACTCCGCGGCTGCACGCAGCAGAGTCCCCCCGCAGAACGCGCCTCCGCGCTCGGCCTTCGCCGCGGGTTCGCCGCTCCGAGTTCTCTCCCCAGAACACACTCCCCGTGCTGCTCTGCACCGCCCCTCCCTGCAGCCCCTCCAGACCCCAGAGGAAGGGCAGGGACTTGCTGGGGCGCGCAGGCCGCGCCGACACTGGCCCACCCGGTGGTTATCTGGAGGAGGGAGGTAGCCACCCGCGTCAAAGCCCGCTCTCCTCCCTGTGTCCCGGCCCGGGTGGGTGCTCGCAGTCCCATCTCATGGCCTGTGGGAGCGCAGGCGGCACCCCACGGCCTGACTGAGCCCAGCTCCTTGGAGCCTTCTGAGGGCTGAGCCTGACTCATCCCTCTAGGGCCCAGGGCCAGCGGCTTCCCGAAGCCAGACCACCTCAGGCCTCCCCGCGGGCCTTTGTTTCAGGGTAGACGTGAGGGAGCCGCAGGCCCGGCCTGGGCAGCAGGCCTCTGTCCCCTCTCCTTCCCTGCAGGCCCACCCAGCCCCTGCGCCATCTGCCCTCAGAGCCCAGCCCGCTGACCCTCCCACCTTGGGCATGCGGTCCTTTTCTCCCTTCTGGGCGCCCGCCTTCCAGCACTGCAGGAGCCCTGGGAAGCAAAGCCGACTGGCAAGGGGGTGGTTCTGCCTCAACCCCTGCAGGTCCTCAACCCGCCGGGACAGCCCTCCCCTGGGACCCTTCCCCGCTGAGGTTCCTCACCCTTCACTGGTGCCAGGAGTGGTCCTTCTCCCTTGCGTGGGGCGTGAAACCAGCCCCCACTCCACCGCTTGTCTACCGGAAGCTGAACTTCGCCTCCCCCAGCCCAGTGCCCAATAAGACCCCAGGCCTGCCGGGTGCGCAGCCACAGCTGGGCCCAGGCCTGACGCTTGCTGGTGGGGATGGGGTGGGGGGTGGGAGTGGGGGGGGTGCAGGGCGGGGGACGCGGGCAGCTGACAGTTCAGCTTCATGAGAAACTGCGTCGCCGGCGGCCTCTAATGCGACTGCGGCAGGTCCCCACGGCGGCGGGGGCCGCTGTCCATGGTGTTGAAACCGAACCCTGAACCCAGAGGCGTCTTCTCCCGCCTCCTCTAGACCCTGCTCGCCCCACTCCATCCTCTGCCTCGAAGGTCGGTGCCAACGCCTGCCCCCACCCGTGACTTCCTGGGTGGGTCCAGGCCTGCTCTGGCTTCCAGCTCCCTGGAGCTCGCCTGCATCCTATGGGGGAGGGCTCCTCAGGCTTATGGACCCCAAATCTTTCTTCGGACCCCTTTCATACCGAGCGGGCTCCACCCAGGGCCGGGGGAGGGTCACTGCCCCTCCCAGGCCTGCTCCCTTCCCTGGCTGAGCACCTCCACTCTGCCTCCCCGCCGCCAGCAGGTAGGTGGGGGGTTGCGCCCCTCGTCTTGGATCAGACGGGCGTTTTGTGCATCCCTAGGAGGATCCACCCACGGGGCCCAAAGCTCACCCCTTCTCCCATTCCCAGTGACCCATGCCCCCAGCCCTGGCCCTCTGGAGGAAGGGCCACCCTGGGCATGGGGGGCTGCTGGATGGGGAAAGAGAGACCACCTGCAGCCTCCACCCAGCCCGCCCTTCTGCACCAGCCCAGTGGGGACCTTTCTCGGTGGTCCTGAAGCCTCCGAAGGTTCCATAAGAGTCAACTTACTGCTGCCAGGCCCCTGCTTGCTCCTGTCGGCTCCTCGGGCACCGGCCCAGCCTCACCAAACCCCAGCCCAGCTGCCCCCGAACCTTCTCTCCGCCGCCGCCCACGCCGCCGCTTCCGCTGTCACACCGAGAATTTGTGTTTGTGGATTAATTTATTTGCCAGCTCCACAGATGGGGGCAGGGCTCCCCAGCTCCGAGTGAAGGGCGTGGGGAGGCGGCGAGGCCGGTGGCTCAGGGCTCCGGGTTCTGGGCAGCTGGCTCCCTGCGCACAAAGGCCCCGCGAGCCTGGGCCGGCAACTTGGAGATGGGTCAGGTGGCTTTGCAGGGCGGGGGCGGGGAGGAGGGAGGGAGGAATGCAGCCGAGACCCCCTCCTCCTCCCCTCCCCTCCCCTCAGCCACCGTGAAAGCCTGCGAATAGCGTGGGATTAAAACAAATCCACAGAAACCAGGAAGAACCCCCGCCCTTTCCGCTCCTGCTTCCTCATCACACGCCCGCCCTCCTGGGTGCAGGCCTGTCATTCCTCCAGAAAGGGGAGGGGCCATGGCACATCTGGGAACCGCTGGCTCTTGGCCTCTTGACCCTTGACCCTGCCCTCGCTCCAAGGTGGGGGAGGAATGGGGGACGGGGTCTTGGGACCCGAAGGAATGGGGAGAGGCCGGAGGCCAGCAGCAGGGACCCGCAGGGCAGAGGTAGCCTGCGGGGGGGTGGGGCTGAGAGCCCCAGCCCAAGGGAGGGGGCAGTTTGCTGGCGCGGGCCCAGGGCTCCTGGGCCAAGCCCTGCTCTGAGGCCCCTGTAGCCTCAAGATGGTCCACAGCTCCCAAGCTCTAGCTTGGGTGGTCCCGGGACCTCACAGGCCCCCACGTACAGAACGGTTCCTGCAGCGACACCAGTTTACCGCCAGCATTGCCCAGGGAAGCACCTGGGTTCTGCCCATCCCCATCCCTTCCACAGCTCAGAGACTTACACAGTAGGGGCCAGGTGCTGCGGGGGGAGGGGAGGGAGGGGGAGGGGAAGGGGGGGGAGGGGAGGAGGGAGGGAGGGGGAGGGAGGGGGAGGGAGGGAGGGGGAGAGGGAGAGGGAGGGGGAGGGGGAGGGGAGGGAGGGGCCCCGGGGGGGGAGGGGCCCCACCCTCCTCAGCAAGGACCCTTCATGGGGCCTCTTCTGCCCCCACGTGCTCTGAGGACACTGACCTGTGGCTTCTTCCTGTGTGACAGGGGAGGGGTGCAATGCAGACGCGGGGCAAGCCCCCCACAGACGCAGAGGCCCGGGTCTCTTGGCTTAGGTTTGGACGGGCCGGCCGGGAGGAGTCCCTCCGCTCGCCCTCCACGCCTCAGTGCGGAGGGCCAGGGCGGGAGCAGGCCACCACAAAGGCTGCGATTGTGCGCTGGCCAGGGGCACCGTGGGCGGGGCGCTCGGGGGCCCAGCATGGAAATGAGGCCCCAGCCCCTCTCCTGAGGCCCCTGCCCTCTTCTCCCTCCCCGCTGGCCCCCCGCTAGCCCAGCCCCGCGAGGAGGGGCCCAACCGGCCCTGAGGGGCGACTCTCTTGCTGGGTCACTGGGATGTGGACGCTGCCAGGTGTTCACCAGGAGGCCGAGTCGGTGGCACACCTGGGCAGTCAGTGGGTGCGGAGGCCAGTGCCGTCCAGGCAGGGCCTGGTGTGCGGGGCACCGGCCGGATGCCTGGCCCGTGGCGGGAACAGGCCTTTTGTTCCCCCGCCGTCCCTGCCCGATCTCCCTGAGGTTCCAGGAGCCTCCTTGGCCGGCCAACCTCCCTCCCCAGCAGTGGCCCAGCCCCTGCCCTGGGCGGGCCACCCCCCTCTAGCAGGCTGGGTCCTGGCAGTGGAGGGCGCCCATTGCCCCTAGGCCCCGCCCGGGGGCCCAGAGGGCGTGTTGTGGGGAGGGGACCCAGGCTGGCCCCCCACTTGCCCTGCCTAGGGGTCTAGTGTCAGCAAATTACCCCTGTGCGTAATTTGAGGGCAGCAGTGCCCCCACTGCTGCCCTCCAGAAAGCACAGAGGAGCCCGGGGCAGGAGCAGGCCTGGGGCTGGTCTCCCTGGAGTTCCTCCAGGGCCTGCAGAGCCCCCCTTGCCAGCCCTGAGCCTCTCCTGCCCGGCTGCAGGGGCCCAGCCTACCCAGGCATGCAGGACCCCAGGAGTTAGGGTGCCCACTTAGAAGAACGTTCCTCTTGGAACCTGGGCTTTGCAGAACTGGGAGCAGGGACCCCCTTGGCCCTGGGGTCTCCCTCCAGGGGACCCTGCCCCACCTGGCTGTTTGTCTCCTCAGCCAGGCAGGGTGAAGGTGGGATGAGGCCGGCCTGGCCCAGGGCCAAGGCTCTTTGTCCCGAGTCTGCACTGGTGGGGGCTCTGAGGCATCCCTGCCTCCTCCTCGTACAGCCTGGGGGAGGAGAGGGCCTGCCCCCATCAAGGTCCCTCCCCTGTCACAGAGGCGAGGGTGGCAGCCCTGCCCCAGGGCCCCCGTGTGCCCCTTCTCCCTCAGCTCTCAGAGGCCCCAGCAAGGCGTCCACCCCAGCAGCCCGGCTGCAGGAGCCTGGGCTGGG